>NW_025963857.1:16344166-17018750 GCF_023055435.1 Haliotis rufescens
CGGTTCTCCCACCCGTGAAGATTGGCCACTCGGTCCCGGTGTGCGTTCTGTCACGTTATTATCAACATGTACCTTTTCGACTCATTTCAACCTGCATCAATAAATATGGCTGCTGTCGTCTAAACTTCACTCCTGAGTTTTGTCCTCCGTCATCACCCTGAGCTACCATCCGAGGGCCGAAACTTACGCCCTTGGACATTGTCAACAATTGATTATATGATCTGCAGGTTGACAGCAGTATGAGTCTTGGCAGCCACAAGTTGTGGAATTTACATCATGAGCTGCTACACGTTCCTATAATTGAACAACCTGGATGAAATTGTGTTCGTATAACAACGTGAAAGTATTGGTAGTTCCTGAAACTTGAAATATTGTGGAACATTTTGAGAAACTGATCTTTTCCCTGAGAATGTTTCTTAAATTTAAGGTAGCAAATCCTTTGTTTGCAAATTTCAAATTCAAGGAATTGCGGTCTTTGGCTGATTTAGTGGAGTCTGTTTCTGGTTTGGCAAAACGTTTCAAAGCGATATCAAGAACTATATTCTCTTGTCGATACTGTTGGCTCTTACTGTTTGTAGACACACCAACCAGCAGAAGTTTCTGGGGTCATTTAATTATTTTCAATGACACAGTAAAGTCTTTTTCTTACTTTGTGCAGTCCCAATGGCTCCTGAAGGAGAGGCAACACATCTTCCAAATGAATAGCACCATTGGCCTTCGCCCTTTCTTGTGACCATGGCTGCGCCGACGTCTTTGAGATGCCGGAAACAAAACTCAATACATTAGCAGTTCGTTGGTTAGAAATACTGCGAACGTCTTTTGGTTTGTCATTACATCCATATGTCTTCGCTGTACACAACACTCGACTCCAATGATTTTCTCTGGACATTCAATAAGGTCGATTGAGTCACTGTGATTTTCAGAATTGAAATGTTGGTAGACACAATTGTTTATTTGTTTGTTGTTTAACGCCGCACTCAGCAATATTCCATCTATACGACGGCGGTCTGTGTAAATAATGGAGTCTAGACCAGACAATCCAGTGATTGATAAATCTCAGCTCTTTAAATGTTTATGTGAAAACGACAAGGCCCTAGCTGTTGAAAAGCTTACAGTAAATCAGTATAAAAACTGTTATGATGAATAAAATGAACACTTTAGGCATAATTTAACACTAAAATCTTAATGCAAAAGTGATTGAGTACAACGACGTGTCAGCTTGAGAGGATAGCAGGTCGTGTACATTCATCACTTGAGAAATACGGGAATGGTGTCGCAGAGCCATCTTAGCAATGTACTGCCCCGATTTTACTATCCGACATCGACTAATTGTAGCTAGGTACGGCTACGCTTTTACTATTTATCTAAATAGAGTTCCAATTCCTATTTACCTTTGAATACATCCATACCCTTTTTTGTTTGAATATGTGTTTATATGACGGTCTAAAACCTCGAAGGGCCTGAGTTCACTGTCGGCCGCTAAACACAGCAACATGAAGACATGTAGCACCCACCACTGCCACAATGTGCATAAAAATATGTGTCTGTTTCCTCACACCGCACAGCATGCGACGAAGCTTTGAAAACAAACCAACAAGTGATGGCCAGGAAATCAAGTCACACGATAGTGCATTTACTGATGTTTGTTAACACAAACAATATGTTAATTTTGAATCACGTGCAGAGATATTTTATGAAGATAAAACGTTTCAGAACATAAGTAATACTATACTTTCATTCTTTTATTGTTTGTTTGTTGTTTAACGCCTCACTCGGGAATATTCCATCTATAAAAGAGCAGTCTTTAAAAATCAAGTCAAGGACAGACAATCTAGTTATTGACACCATGAGCATCACTCTACGCAATTGGGATACTATGACAAACATCAATCAAATCAGCCTGACCACCCCATTCCATCATGACAAGCATGTGTTTCTGAAGACCACCTCAGCCGAAATCTTCACGGGACGAGAAACATTTATTTAACAGTGTGTGCCAATATTTGATTATATATCATTCAACTTTCTATTTTCAGGTTTCAAATGACAGGATTTCTGAATTTACAACAAGTAGGAACTAGTTGCTCTTACGTATTTCCTGGTTTCCACGGGCAAGAATTTTCAGTTTAACACAGGCACATGTTCTACTAATGAGAAACCTGGGACTGTTTCAGTGGCGATAAGCAAACATTCGACGTGACTATTTCCTTGGAGACCGCCTCCGTGGTCTAGTGGTAGAGCGTCCGCCCGGAGAGCGGAAGGTCCGGTGTTCGATCCCCGACCGCGTCATACCAAAAGACGTTAAAAGATGGTACTTGTTGTTACCCTGTCTGGCGCTCGGCATTAAGAGGCTAAAACAAGGACTGGTCGGCTCGGAGTCAGTATACTGTGTCTGAGTGGGGTATTCATGTTAAACTGCGGCATGGTATCTCAGTGAGCTAGCACTATAAATCGGCATCAGTCCGGACTAGTACAAGCAGCCACACACACACGTACATGTACGTCGCTACATAAGTGCAATAATCTTAGACGCGACGTTAAACCCCATTTCACCTCACCTCACCTGTTTCCTTGGTTCATTACCGGGGAATCGACATTTGTCATGTTATAGCAAATCGGGTGATGCATATAAGGATTATTGGGGCGGTTGTCTTTCAGAACAAAAGAAGTTTAATGTGATACAAGCCTAATTATGGGTAAATACAAATTAGGGAATGAACATTAGACGAAATAGACTCATCTCATGTTTATTCACTTATACCAATCTTAAACAATTTGTATCAGTTTGAACACATTTTTAGTACAGTTGTCACAGTTCATGCCAATTTAAGCAGGTGTTCAAGACATGTTACACGACCCGTGAAGATCCGGGATAGAATAGGTCTTCAGCAACCCATGCTTGCCGTATAAGGTGACTATGCTTGTCGTATAAGGCGACAAACCGGTTCGGGTGGTCAGGCTCGTTGACTTGGTTGATGCATGTCATCGTTTCCCAATTGCGTGGATCGATGCTCATGATATCAATGACTGGTTTGTCTAGTCCAGGCTCAATTTGTTACAGACCGCCGTCATATAGCCGGAATATTGCTGAGTGCGACTTTAAACAACAAACAAACAAACAAATGTTATTATTAATTTGTCGTTACTTGATTATCTACTACTCAAAAGAAGTTAAGGATCACCTGATTCTTTCATATTACTATAGTTAGTCGCTCATGTCATGCCAGATTAACTTTACCATTATGAAAGAATCGGGTGATCCTTAACTTCTTTTGAGTAGTATATGTCTAAGAATTAAGACATTAGTTCAATTACCAAGGGTGAGAGTCTAGCGACTCATAATGATGTTAATCATTCTAAAAGCAAGACGACACTGGGAAAAGGAGAAACTAGACTATAAAGTAGGTGGTGTGGTGTGCAGGGCTGCAGGTTTGCTTTGATCCTTCATTAAATTTCCCAGTTCAACCATAGTCAACACAACATTCCGGCAATATATATCATTCACACATCTAAAGAGGTTTCAATTCTTCTTTAGTAATGTACACAGCAAACGTCGTAAATGGTTATACACAGACGCATTTGTCAAAACATTTGCAAAGATCCTTTCTGCAGTTCATTTTATTCATACATGAGCTGATTTGTTTTCAACAATGTGTTAAAAATGATTTTTTTTTATTAATCTTGA
Organism: Haliotis rufescens; assembly: GCF_023055435.1. Classification (NCBI taxonomy): domain Eukaryota; kingdom Metazoa; phylum Mollusca; class Gastropoda; order Lepetellida; family Haliotidae; genus Haliotis; species Haliotis rufescens. The sequence continues at coordinate 16,347,852 of NW_025963857.1, forward strand.
GCTGCATCGAGTTACATCATCTTGGTAGAGCAGCATGGTGACATTTGCCATATCCTCTTTGACATTAAAGCTTGGGGCCATAGAAATATGACATTTCTTTAAGTTCAGTTAAACCACCCCCAATGGGGAAGATTTCTAATCCAAAAAGAGGACATTGTAGTTAAATCTATCTTAGCGCACAGAGATGTTCAGGTTTATGGAAATTCGTCAGAATGTATTGAAGGTTTCCTTTCATATTTTGCTACATTTCCAGAAAGGTTTATTCAGATCAAAACTGCTTACTGCCACATGGGCGGAAACGGATTGTTTTGTCTTAAGCTGACGCCTTTGTAAACTAACTTCAGATTTCCATCAAAGCAGAGTGAAGACGTTGGAGAAATCAAATCCATAATAAATTGCTTACAATTTGGTATGCACTAAGGAAATCGCCCGTCCTTTCATGTTCTTGCATAACTGCATGTCGCCAAACAATTAAATATTGGTTATAGACTGTGCCACAGGCACCTTGGAGCAGGACACGGCTATTTAAAGATGAATTTGTTTTTCTGTGAATATTTCTTTCGTTCTGTTACAAAATATCTTCACGAATATTCAAGTCAGGAAAGATAGCGGTGAAGCAATTAAATAACACAGGTGTAGTATGTGACTGTTGTATTGAATGTGAAATGTGTAGTAGCTAATCGTATTGCTTTTGGAATTCTTAAGTATGTTTCATTTATTCCACCATGGATCGGGGGAACGGGTGGCCCAGTCGTCTAAGGCGCCGCGATTTGCTGTGCAGAGTTGCGTCCCTTGGGCACGCTAGAAACCTATTGCATGCATTTGTGACGGTTGTCATCATTGGTGCAGGATACGCTAATCTTTTCAAGAACACCTGGTATTTGATAGCTATTCACAAACACTTGCTTTAGATATAGTCGGAATCATACAATGGTCTCTGCTTTGAGCAGAGATTTAATTTTATTATTAAAATGATTGTGCCGCTTTTATTTAATTCTGAAGCAAACCCTACTGTTAGAGTGAGTGAGTGAAAAAATTACCTCGCATCGACATTATTTCAGCCATAAAGCGACGACCACTGTATAGTAGGCAATGCAGGCATATCTGTTCAGTAGAATGGCCATATCCGACATTAAAGTTACTGAAGTAATCGTGCATCATCGGACTTCTGTTAGTTTGAAATCGGCATTTTGTAACATCAATTGATAATTGCTTGAAACGACCTACTGATTACGATTGATAAAAAGAAGAGTTGTCTTACACAATAATCCAAAGTCTACACTTTACAGGTGAGATTGGTACTATAATGTGATAATATTACAGAGTAAATAGAAAGTGAATAACAACTAAATTGATGAGGTGATTAGCTGGTGTTGCCGGCCAAACATAGAGAAAGAACTCTACTTTCTCTAATTACATTATATAAAAATATTGTAAGGATATACATTTCGCTGAAGGGGGGGGTGGGGGGGGGGGGGGGGGGGGGGGGGGGGGGGGGGTGCACGGGTGGCCCAGTCGTCTAAGGCGCCGCAATTCGCTGTGCAGGGTTGCGTCCCTTGGGCACGACAGATACCTATGATTGTGGGTTCGAATCCCGGTTCGCCCCGACCATGTTTCTAGGTTTGTCAGCACCACACCCGTGCTCGCTGGTTTCACCGAAGTGGTAAACGTCTGAGACCTGCATCACTTCGGGCTTTCCTCCCACATTAAGCTGACACGCCGTGATATAACTGGAAAACCGATAAAAGCGGCGTTAAATCCATCTCACTCACTCACCCATTTCGCTGAAACCCACGGACATGGTTTGAACCCACAAATAGCGGATCCTGACATTGATAACCGATGAAACTCTACACAGAAGCGAACTATGTCTAACACTCCACCACCCTACCCCTGCTTTCACCCGATGCCCAGAACCCTTAAAGTGCATCCGATCAAGTAATTATTCTTCTCTTAAGTGGTTTAGGTTTCCTCTCGCCTTTTTTGACATTTCGCATTCCGATAAACCGATTCTTATTTTTTTACAGTCGGGAAATTACTTTTAACAGGCGGTTTTCTTTGGAGGAACATTATCAATTATCCCTTGAGACCGAAGATGTTTTCGTCCTGGAAATTGGTCTCCCTGTTCATAGAGTAGTGTCAGGTCTAACTGGTTAAAACGTTTTAAATTGTTCAGATAGGAGTGTCATTTTGCTGTCAATTGTTTGCCAGTCACATGCACCTATTCCAGCTTGGCGGATTGACTTGTCGCTAACAGATCTCGTTTTCTTCAATGATCTGGATTGTTTTCTTTCGAGTTTTTTTCTCAATTGTAAATACTGTTACACTGTTGTCGTTTTTGGTTTTTTTGTGGGGTGAAAAGATATTATGCTGAGATGTTTTCTTGAGCTCGGCCTTTGTAGAGAGTTTCGTCTTGGCAAGTACATATGCTAGCCGGGGGCAGGGGTGATCCAGTCGTCTAAGTCACATCAAACTTCTGCGTTGAGATGCGTCCCTTAGGCGTGCAAGTAACCTCTTTGCATTGGGTTCGAATCCTGATTCGCTTTGGTGATGTTTCTAAGTTTATCGGCTCGCTGACTTGGTTGATGTATGCCATCGTATCAAAAATTGCGTAGATCGATGCTCATGTTGTCGATGACTGGATTGTCTGGTCCGGACTTGAACATTTACAGACTGCTCTTATATAGCCGGATTATGGCTGCGTGTGGCGTTAAACAACAAACAAACAATGAAAGAAAGAACGTTCGGTATTACTTATGTGTTGGAAAACGAACATCGTTCTGAAACGTTTTATCTTTACATATAAGCAGAACTTCTGAACTTGTAGACAACAGACGTAATTCACAATTAACATATCGTGTGTCAGTTTCCATAAAAAAATCTGTAAATGCACTACCGTGCGACTTGATTTCTGCTTGAGCGGGTGGTCAGACTCGCTGACTTGGATGATGCATGTCATCGTATCCCATTTGCGTGGAATATTGCTGAATGCGGCGTTTAACAACAAATAAGACCAGACAATTCAGTGATTGATATCATGAGCATTGATCCACGCATTTGGGATCGATGACATGCATCAACCAAGTCAGCGAGCCTGACCACCCGATCCCATTAGTCGCCTCTTACGACAAGCATAGTCGCCTTTTTACGGCGAGAATGGGTTGCTGAAGACCTATTCTACCGATGTCACGAGGAAACGCCTGTACTGTAAGCAGAGATTTCTAAAATAAATGACACCTTTAATGGATAAAAATTCTTTGGTACGACGTTTCAGAGCTACTTCTTGTGCCTTCGTCAGGTGAACAGGTGAGTAAGTAATCTATCCACCTACTTAGTATTCACCTGATGAAGGAGCAAGAAGTAGTTTAGAAACGTGACAAAGAATAAAAGAAGTTGTTATCTATTAACAGTGTCTTCCAAATTCTAAATGCCTATCAAAGGCTTCAGAGATTTCTTATGATTTAGTTTCGTCGCTAGTATTTCATCAACCTTCAACAAAATACGCAATCAAAACCCAGGATAAACTCGAGTATGATGTTCTAGTCTGTGAAATCAACAATTCAATCACACAGAGTTTGAATACTTATGCTACTCATGAAATATGACGGCATCTGTTATTCTGAAATCTATCAACGTGAATCTATGGTTTCCCGTTTAGGTTTTCTTTCCTCATATCCTAGTCGCCTGAGGCTCCACAGATTTGCACTCTTGGGTTCGAATACCGGTTTACCCTGAAAATGTTTCTAGGTTTGTCACCAAAGTGGTATACGTTTTAGAATATCATCACTTCAGGCTTCCCCCCAACCCACCCATCCAACCCAACGCCACCAAACTGACACGCTGATATCACTGAAATACTGTTCAAATCAGCTTTAAACAGAAACACAGTCACTTCCCCATATCCCACTACAAGCCAGTCATACGACCGTGAGCTCTTAGACAGGAGGCGAAATGGTTCAGATAAAACAAACACTTAACTTTGCGGAAACACGAAGTTGAATTGTATAGGATTAATAGACGAGAATAAACCAGCATTAATTGCATGGCGATCCACACATGTATCTCCACATCGAGGAATTACCTATAGGATTTGGATTCTCACCAGGCCTGTAGTTAATGTGTTGTTGCCACACGCCCGCACATCACACAGTCTACATCACAAGGCCCAGATCCAAGAAGAAATGAAACAGTTTTGTCCGCTGCCGTGTCAATTTCTCTTTAATCTTGAATCTGTATGATTGAACAGCCAAGTCCGCAAGACCACACAAGAGTGAATCAGCCCCAGTCGAAAGATCGACGAGGGATTAGCTGCCTCTCGGTGCAATCCAGGCATGACGTAATGGCCTATCGACGTATAATTTTGATATAATGCCTGTCATTTCTACCAGGACGTGTTTGTGTGACTTATTTATACTTTTTATGGTTGGTTGGTTGGTTTGTTGTTTAACGCCGCACTCAGCAATATTCCAGCTATATGACGGCGGTCTGTAAATAATCGAGTCTGGACCAGACAATCCAGTGATTAATGTCATGAGCATCGATCCACGCAATTGGGATCGATGACAAGCTTCAACCAAGTCAGCGAGCCTGACCACCCGATCTCGTTAGTCGCCTTTTACGACAAGCATAGTCGCCTTTCACGGCAAGCATGAGTTGCTGAAGACCTATTCTACCCCGGATCATCACGGGGTGCAGCATGGGAAGGGTGGGGCAGTCTTGGCCCAAACAGTTTCTATTTTGTTCTTTCAATATTTGTATGGTAAATGCTAGCAACCTTGTGATATGTCTCAGGGGCAAAATGTCCACCAGCAGACAAATTGGCTTGGTTCATGTAAATAAAGCGACCAAACCCTTTCTATGTCCAATAGAAATCTCTGCAAAAAGCAGTCGCGTTTGGACACTGTGACATATCCCATACACTTGATTGTCTTCATTAGCATTTCAAAAGAAGAAGCTTTAAACGAACAGTAGAAATTAACTGCTTGCGTAAGCACAACACTGCAACAGACGGTGCGGTATCACGGTAACGTGGACACGGACCTGTTATCTATTCCACATCTCCACTGACAGATGAATGATGACAGACGTCAATTGGCTTGTTAAATGAACTGATTTTGCCGTTCATTGATCGCATGACCACGTGTAAATTAAGATTCAAACAAGGCATCAAACGTAGACAAATGGCGACACTTACTTCCGGAAAGGACACGATGAAGTCTTGCAAGCATTGGTAACGAGATTCTGTTACTTTATATCGGAAGGTATGGTCAATGCAGAAGGTGATTAAACGAAACGAATACTTGACGCAGCTAAATCTCAGCTCTTTTAGTGCTTATGTGAAAGCGACAAGGGCCTGGCTGTTGAAAATGTAACAGTAAATCATCATAAGAAACTATAATCAATGACATGAATGAAATGAACGATTAAGGCATAATTTAACACTATAATTATAATGCAAAAGTGAGTGAGTACAACGACGTGTCAGCTTGAGAGGATAGCGCAAGGTGACCAGGTCGTGTACCTTCATCACTTGAGAAATACGGGAATGCTGTCGCAGAGCCATCTTAGCAATGTACTGCTCTGTTTTTACTATCCGACATCGACTAATAGTAGCAAGGTACGGCTACGCTTTTACTATTCATTTAAACAGAGTTCCAATTCCCATTTACATTTGAATACTGCCATACCTTTCCTTTGTTTGATAATGTATTGATGTAACAGTCTCGACCGTTAAACATAACAACATATAGACGATTGAACCGTATCATAATGTGAACGTCAACCCCAGAGATTGACCAGTCTCGATTATCCGACAAAACAGATTCCATTGGACTGAAATGGCGAAAAAGTGGTAAAAATTATATGAATGAATCACTTAAAATCAGTGATGACACCAGATGTTAGCGAAAAGGGTAAGCATGATGTGCCGTACCGCTGGGACCCGTCACTGGTACAATTTGCATATAAAATACAAACAGATACAACGAACTGTTAAAAAAAATCCCCGATTTACCACATATATAATATTATATAAAATTTCCATATATAACGAACACTCTACAGCGAACTGACGGATACAGCGAACTGATATCTGATCACCAACAAGCCCATCTGCCACTAATTAGTGACGTGTATAGCGAACTGAGAAATCTCTCTCATTGTCAAGTGTCACTGACAATTGGCTGTACGCAATCAGAGGTGAATCAACAGTCAGCGGTGACGGATCAACCTTGTTAAACTTAAATGAATGTTATGAAATGTTATCAATCGAATGCTATGAAGTGATCACTACTGATACAAGTCAGTGCTGCAATTACGTGTATTGTGTTTTGTTTTACACAAGATGGCGGATGTTTCCGAGCGAAAACGTATATAACGAACAACGGATATAACGAACTGATCTCTCTGGTCCCTTGTAGTTCGTTATATCCATGTTCTACTGTACGTATTTGTTGCCTGACACCGAAAAGCATGCGACGAAGCTTTAAAAACAAAAAATACAGTGTTGTAATATCAGGCGATGGATCAGAAATCAAGTCACACGATATGTTAATTTTGAATTGCGTCTGCTGTGCACAAGTTTGTTTGTTTGTTTATTGTTTAACGCCGCACTTAGCAATATTTCAGCTACATGACGGCGGTCTGTAAAATAATCGAGTCTGGGCCAGACAATTCAGTTATTGACAGAATTAACATCGATCCACGCAGTTGGGATCGATGACATGTATCAACCAGGTCAGCGAGCCTGACCACCCGATCCCGTTAGTAGCCTTCAAGTTACGAAAAGTATGGGTTGCTGAAGACCTATTCTACCCCGGAATCTTCAAGGGTCCCTGTGCACAAGTCTAGAGATTCCGCTTATAAGTAAAGATAAAACGTTTCAGAACTATGTTCGTTTTCTATCACATACGTAACACTTTACTTTCATTCTTTTATTGTTTGTTTTTTGTTTAACGCCGCACTCGGGAATATTCCATTATATATAAGAGCGATCTGTAAATAATCAATTCCGGACCAGACAATACAGTGATTGACAACATGAGCATCGATCTACGCAATTGAGATACGATGACATGCATCAACCAAGTCAGCGAGCTTGACCACCCGAACCCGTTAGTCGCCTGACATTATCAACTTAACTCGTACAATAATAATTCTTTAAATCATGCTACCTTATAAATAAAAGCGACAAAACCCTTTCGGTAATCTCAATTCCGAATCCGAATACGATTCAGACTTTATAATAAGAATGTGTTTATGAATCATTATCAAATATTGATGATACTAGCTGTTCGCGAAAAGATGCGCGTTTCCAGTTCCAACTGGGTCACCCTGCACAACCACATACAAAGGAAGTCTTGTATTCACCCGAACAAACACAAGAACATTATCATACAAGTCCAACTAGGGAATTGCAGCAGACATCATCTTGGTCACTGGGCTTTATTGGAAAGCTTCAAGCCTCATCAAAGAACTTGAGTCGTATGACACTTTTAGGGGGACACGCAATCTGTCTGTCACTTCGTTCGTTATCCTAATATTTCCAAGTGGATTACGAATATAAACCCAATCCGTTTTATAAATATAAGTCAAGAACATTAATGTAAGTCGCTTCAACTTCCGTTTGAAAATTATTTTGTCGCTGAATCGTCTGAAGCATATTATCTTCTTCCGAAACATCTTAACGAAACAGTATCTGAATTAGTGCGGTGTGTCAACCTTACATCAACTATACTTTGAAATCACATAAATACATATAATATATCGAGTTTGAAACAGGAAAACTGTTCAAAGCGGTGTTAAACCAAACTCACTCACTCACTCTTATAATAAATTGCACAACAGATAACATATGTGCAATGTCAGTAAAATTTTGCATCTGTAAAAAACATGTTAAAATTTCCAAAGAATGAAAGATTTATATTACTCTATAAGACAATGCGAAACAGCATGTGCCATAACAAATGACCATATTCAAAAGTACTCAAATTGTAACAAGGTTGCAAAAACATAGGAAAACAAAACTACCATTTCGTACAATGTCTCAATCTGTCTTTTCAGAGGTGAGGTGAAATGGGGTTTAACGTCGCGTTCAAGATTGTTGCACTTATATAGCGACGTGCATGTCCGTGTGTGTGTTTGTGTGGCTGCTTGTACTAGTCCGGACTGATGCCGATTTATAGTGCTAGCTCACTGAGATACCATGCCGCAGTTTAACATGAATACCCCACTCAGACACAGTATACTGACTCCGAGCCGACCAGTCCTTGTTTTAGACCCTTAATGCCGAGCGCCAGACAGGGTAACAACAAGTACCATCTTTTAACGTCTTTTGGTATGAAGCGGCCGGGGATCGAACCCCGGACCTTCCGCTCTCCGGGCGGACGCTCTACCACTAGACCACGGAGGCGGTCCTGTCTTTTCAGAAACTTTATCATGCAACACAAACATATATAGAAATCCCAATTCCCTCAAACCACCAGTGATGACGGATGTCTCTTGTTAGTTATGTCTACTGTTGTTTCCCATACCAAGCGCCTCCTGTGACATTACCGCTTCATTCCCGATGGTCAAACAGCGGACTTCGTCATGTCTGGACAGGTTATACCGTGCCGGTGCTAATTCCTTACAAACGCAATTCGACCTCTGGATAGAAAATATACAGGTGTCATGTTCCATACCGTCTAGATGTATCGATCGTTTCTTAATCGATCTAAAAGCTTACAGTCCGAGCCTTATGTAATCTCCTCAACAACATGAATGAGTGCATGCTGTGTCTACGGTGGAATATGGAATACGTATAAATTCTTAAACCTGTTACAATGGAACGTCCTGGTATGTTTGTGTTAAAGCACGAACAATGGAAAATATATACCCAAACCCCTCTGCGAGCGACATGTCCAAATGGTAAAATAATACCATCGATCTCCTCCTTCTATAACGCACATGTAGATCACTACATTGCGGCGTAACGTCAAACGGTTGTGTCATACGCCTTATGCTTTGGTTCCACTGACTTGTAGGGGCGGTCGGGTAGCCTAATGGTTAAAGCGTTCGCTCATCACGCCGAAGACCCGGGTTCGATTCCCAACATGGGTACAATGCGTGAAGCCCATTTCTGGTGTGCACCGTCGTGATATTGCTGGAATATAGCTAAAAGCTGCGTAAAAACCACACTCACTCACTCAACTGACTTGTAGACATGGTTTGGCACGTTTGGAACGTATCACCAAAAAAGGTAATACCACGTTCACGGGGAATACTGCTATTAGTTCGACAAAAGCCGGTTGAAATCATCTTTCAGGTCAGTTGACACTCGAGGGCGCAATAAACGTCAAGGTCGAATGGGCTTGGAAGCACTTCATCTGTGTTTGCACGAATATTTTATACTAGATTTAATCTGAGGTAGATTTTGGGTTTCATGTTCTTACAAAGCTTCTTTCAGTTGTGCAAACTAAGCGGTTGCCATCTCTTTTCAAAACAATGCGGGTAGCGTCATTAGGACTGCTTTTAATGAATACGAATGATGACAGACAAGTATTAAAGTGAACAATTAGTATTTGTGCAACTGTCGGTGTGTGATCGCAAGCCAAGGATTATATTGTGGAGGTTATGGGATTTAAAGGGACGGTAAATATGCACCGTGGAATCTATTTGACGGTGATGTGTAAATAATCTAGTCTTGAACCAAACAATCCAGTGATTGATATCATAAGTATAGATCTACTCAATTTAGATCTGATGATATGCGTCTACCAAGTCAGCGAGCCTGACCACCTGATACCGTTTGTCGCCTCTCATCACAAGAATAGGTTTCTGGACCCGTGAAGATCCATGGTAGAATAGGTCTTCAGCAACCCATGCTTGCCGTAAAAGGCGACGATGCTTGTCGTAAAAGGCGACTAACGGGATCGGGTGGTCAGGCTCGCTGACTTGGTTGATGCATGTCACCGATCCAAATTGCCTGGATCGATGCTCATGATGTCAATCACTGGATTGTCTGGACCAGACTCGATTATTTACAGACCGCCGTCATATAGCTGGAATATTGCTGAGTGCGGCGTTAAACAACAAAAAAACAAAGTGAAGACCAATTCTTACGCGGACAATCACTTGGACTGTATATTTGAGATATATGACACGTAATTCTATATTTTTCTTGAGCGGAAAATACGTTTAGGCACTGTAACATGTCCCTATTTACACTTGATTCTCTTCATTAGCATTTCAAAAGAAGAACCTTTCCACGAACAGAAGAAGCTGAACGCGTAAACACAACACTGCAAAAGACGGGGTTGCATGACGTTAACGTGGACACAGACCTGTTATTTATTCCACATCTCCACTGACAGATGAATGATGACAGACGTCAATTGGCTTGTTAAATGAACTGATTTTGCCGTTCAGTGATCGCATGACCACACATAGATAAAGATTCAGACAAGGCCATCACACGAAGACAAATGGCGACACTTACTTCCGGAAAGAAGGACACAATGAAGTCTTGAACGAGATTCTGTTACTTTATATCGGAAGGTATGGTCAATGCAGAAGGTGATTAAACAAAAGAATACTCGCGGCAGATAAATCTCACCTCTTTAAATGCTAATGTGAAAATGACCTGGCTGTTAAAAAGATTACAGTAAATCGCTACAAAAACTATTATTATCAATAAAATGAACGTTAACACTATAATATGAATGAAAAACGGACATTTATTCATTAGTTCGAATTTGTTTCATGATGAGTTTGTTTGTTGTTTAACGCGGCACTTACCAACATTCCAGATATATGACGGCGACCTGTAAATAATTGAGTGTGGACCAGACTATGCGGTGATTGACATCATAAGCATCGATCCACGCAATTGGGATACGATGACATGCATCAACCAAGTCAGCGAGCCTGACCACCCGATCAAGCAGAAATCAAGTCCAACGTTGGTGCACTTACTGATTTTCGTGGAAGCCGACAACCGATATGTTATTTTGAATTTAGTCTGCAGTGTGCAAGTGCCGAGAATCTGATTAAATGTAATGATATGCTTGTTAGAAACCTGGGACTGTTTCAGGGGCACTAAAGAAACGTTCCACGTGTCAGTTTCCTTCACTGTCAGCCAGTGATTAATGTGTCTTCAGCAACAATCGTGTACATGTCATGCTTCGTCAAGCGCACGGCGGTTTATAATGGAACTGTCTCATGGTTTCTGTAGATAAGAGCAAAACAATGTCCCGTTTGCAATTGCCAGTACACGACATTGGTATCTCAACTAATATACTTATTGAGGGCACACATATTATAACCATCAACCCGAAGCGTGCGTAAGTAATTTTTAGGAGGAGAGTTGAGTACTTGACTCATTGATGACTCACTAAACCTTTCACGCACATCACTTGTCCTTCAGACATCTCATCTACACTGCCGGGGACAGGAAAGTATAAAGCCATGTTTGTAGGTCGCTAAAATGAAACAAACAAGTGGTTACTCGATGGTGATGTATTTGATACTTAACTTAGTTGTGTTTGTGTTTGGGACCTTAAGTTTCCAGTGAGATAAGGAATCAAGCTCTAATAGTTGAGTGAGTGAGTATGGCTTTACGCCGCTTTTAGCAACATTCCAGCAATATCACGGCGGGGGACACCAGAAATGGGCTTCACACATTGTACCCAGGTCGGGAATCGAACCCGGGTCTTCGGCGTGACGAGCGAACGCTTTAACCACTAGGCTACCCGACCGCCCCTCTAATAGTTGAAATAAGAGCGACAAAGATCATTTCCATATTATAATTAATAATATGTATAAAACTGACTGACAAGAAACATTTCCATAATCATAAGACATTTCTACTAAAAGCAAAGGGATTACGGGTCATTATTAAAAGGCATCGTGGACACGTCGCCTGATGACCTCTGGCCATTCGTTTCACAAATATTGCGGCCAACACGTCCTGTCTCTCGTGTTTGCAGTCATCAAAAAGAAAAAAAATGTAAAAACTCGAAGATGAACTGATGCAAAAGACGTGATGACAGATCTGCACGTACATGTTTCTATTCACCAACTTACCCGTGAAGATCCGGGGTAGAATAGGTCTTCAGCCACCCATTCTTACCGTAAAAGGCGACTATGCTTGTCGTAAGAGGCGACTAACGTGATCGGGTGGTCGGGCTCGCTGACAAGGTTGAAGCATGTCATCGATCCCAATTGCGTGGATCGATGCTCATGATATTAATCACTGGATTGTCTGGTCCAGACACGATTATTTACCGACCGCCGTCATATAGCTGGAATATTGCTGAGTGCGTCGTAAAACAACAAACCAAACCAAAACCATCCACCAACTATTTCTGTATTGTGCTTGTCTGGCTGATCCAAACGCTGCCCCTTTCAATCGATTACTCACTGTCATCACCTTGACAGAGTGTTTTCCGCATTAGAAACACTTCTCTTGCACGTAATGATGTAATAAGTGGTAGGAAAATTGTATTTGTTTGCAGCTACCAATCCTGACCTCATTAAGATGATAAGAAACGAAACTCGCGTTCGTAGACATGGGAGATCTTTTCACAGTAACACTTGTTTGCTTGAACAGATCCATCATGATATTGATTTTACGACTGGTCTCTGTGAAGGGGTCATGTCCTTGCGGGTTGGAACTAATTCATCTTCTGAAGTCAACATTTATAAAAGTAAGGTAACTTCGTATGATTATTGCAGCTCTAGTGACATTGCGATATGATCTGACTGATTACGCTGCTGTTGCCATCAGGTAGGATTCACGTGGAGCGACGCAATTTGCCACGCTGTGGTGTATGTCATTTTGCTTCCCAAGGCTGTCTTAGAGGAAAATGTTGAATATATTTACCGGTCATATTTCAAGCTGTTTCATCTTTTTCATGTTTACAAATATAAACATCATTTATGTTTTTTTCAATGTAGTATTTAGAACTTATTAATATTATACAACCCGTTATACAATTGACATCGTGAATCCTTGATCCTTGATAAGTGTCATATGAAAATATCCGATAATTTGACTTATTTTTTTCCAATTATGGATACATTTATTTTGTTTTGTTTGTTGTTTAACGCCGCACTCAGCAATATTCCAGCTATATGACGGCGGTCTGTAACATCATGAGCATCGATCCGCGCAATTTTGATCGATGACATGCATCAACCAACTGCCCTTGTGTATTTAAACAGAATTGAATGTTTCTGTTATTACTTCGTATACATTTAACTGCCCATGCGTATTTAAACAGAATTGAATGTTTCTGTTATTGCTTCGTATACATTTAACTTTCCTTGTGTATTTAAACAGAATTGAATGTTTCTGTAATTGCTTCGTATACATAAAATGTCATTCGTTAACCTGTCCATCTTCGAACTCTTCCACAGCATCAAGTTGCATAGATTTCATATATGTCATACAGACACTGAAACACAATTATACGCCACTCACAAGAACGTCCGCAATATTTCGACATTAAAAGAATTCTTAACATATTTTATTTCAGATAATTATGTTTGACTATATATGGGACTTATATCGTGACGTTAAGCCTACGAAAGTCCAGACAAAATTACATTTGAAGTCGTGTTGTTTTCTGCTGCATGGTTTCTTAGACATAAAATAGCCCCCAAGAAGTTTTATTTAGCTCTCAAGGCAAGACACCTTGACGTTAATAAGCTCTCGTGTGATTTACACCCTTGCATTGCCGCATTGTGTTCAAGACATGTTATACGAGTGTTACTTTGTTTCCGTATTCTTTTTATTATTATTAATTTGTCGTTACTTGATCATGTATCTGAGAATTAAGACATTAGCTCCAATTACCAGCCCCTTTGACAGGGTGCGACCGCAGGGGCTCATCACGATATCAGTCATCATTCTGAAGGCAAGAAGAAAAGGGGGAAAAGGATAAATTAGATCACAAAGAGTGTGGTTTGATGTGCGGGACTGCGGGTTGGCTTTGATCCTTTATTAAATTACTCAGTTCAACCAAAGTCAACAAAACACTCCTACTATTGCATGACACATGTAAAGAGTGTTTCAATGCTTCTATGATAATGTACACTGCAAACGGAGTTCATGACTATACAATAATCCATTTTGATTAAACATTTGCAAAGTTCCTATCTGCAATTGAATTTAATTCCTACAGAAAACTTGAACGATTTCACCTACGTGTTGAAAATAATTTTAGTAATAATCTTCAGATGCATCGAAGGGTTATATTATCTCGGTAGAGCACATGTATTACAGCATGATGTCATCTGCCATATCCTCTTTGACATTATAGCTTAAAATAAGATGACACTTCTTTAAGTTCAGCTTAAGCCATCCTCAAGGCGGAGATTTCTAATCCAAAAAGAGGATATTGTAGTTTAATCTGCCTTAAGGCACCGATGAGTACAGTTTCATGGAAATACGTCACACTGTATTAAAGGTTTCCACGAACAAACGAGACATTTCATGTTTTACAACATTTCAGATGAGGGGGTTTTCAAACATGCTCACTGCAATATGGGCGGAAACAGTTTGTTTTGTCATAAAATGAAGCCTTTGTAAACTTACTTCAAATTTGCACCAAAACAACATGTAGACGTTGGAGGAAAACAATCAAATCCATGACAATTTGCCTTCAATTTGGTGTGCACTACTGACATCGTCCGTCCTTCATGTTCTGACATATCTACATGTCACCAATGAATAAAACGTTTGTAATGAACTACGTACCACATGCACCTTGGGGCAGGACAAGGCTATTTTAAGATGTGAATTTGTTTTCTATGAATGTTTCTTACTTGCTGTTACAAAATAATTCCTCACGAATGTTTACGTCAGGAAAGATATCGATGGAGCAATTAAACAACACAGAAGTAGCATATGACTGTTGTATTGAATGGGACATGAGAACATTCTGAGGTATTTACTATTTATTCCACAATGGCTTCGTGACGGCCGATTCACCGCGGAAGCTAATGGTAATGAAGAAGGACTTCTTTTCTCAATGTTCCTCAGGGAGGTATTTCAAAATGAAATTATACATACGAGTGAAGCTTAAAATGCAGATTTGCGATCCCTACAATCCAAGTATGTGTGGCGATGTAAGGAAACGGAAATAGAGGGATTAGAGAGATTGAGTGAGTGAGTGAGTGAGTTGTGTTTAACGCCGCTTTTAACAGTATTCCTGTCATATCACGGCATGTCAGCTTAATGTGGGAGGAAAGCTCGAAGTGATGCAGGTCTTAGACGTTTACCACTTCGGTGAAACCCACGAGCACGGGTATGGTGCTGACAAACCTAGAAACATAATCGGGGCGAACCGGGATTCGAACCCACCATCATAGGTTTCTGGCGTGCCCAAGGGACGCAACTCTGCACAGCGAATCGCGGCGCCTTAGGCGACTGGGCCACCCGTGCCCCCAAAAGAGAGATTGAAACTTCTCTTATTGTGGTTGGTTGGTTTGTTGTTCAACGCCGCACTCAGAAATATTCCAGCTTTATCGTCGCCTGAGAACCAGGGCTGTAAAAGTTTGGATGTTAACTGTTTTATCATCATGAAAGCTACCTTCATAAATGTTTACATGGATATGTATTTTGTATTGTTAGAGTACATAAACTACAAAATTTTATCAAATGAATTGAAAATGTCAATTAAAATAACAAAATTATGTTTAGAGATAAGTTTCCATATTGTTCTATGTGACTTATGCGGGATATTTGACGTCACTACTTGTAAATGTACGATGAAATTAGTATTGTAAAGTATTGTAAAACAGCATATAATTTATTTATAACATGTACATTCCTTGACCAAGGTGAAAAAAAGAAGAAAGGCAAAACACGATTCATGAATTTAATGAAAATAACACCAAAACATCGTAAATCAAAATCTGATTGGCAACCAGATACAAAAAAAAAATAAAGTATTCAATTTGAATACATGACAAGAATGAATAACGAATGAAATTTATAAAACTAAGTCTTCATAATTCACTGTAACTATCAAATAAAGTTTGCATAGAGTCGATATACAAACTTAGTTAAATATGCCACCTTTGAGTACCCGTCTATTCCATTCAGGGAAAGGCAATCAAATATCATAGGAGCATTGTCGAACAACAAAATTTTACGCTGCCCCTTGTTTTGCAGAAACTGTTTAACTTGCTAACACAACTCTTGAACTGTTAACATTCCAAAACATTAAAATAACCTAACAGACTGACACATTTATTGAGTAACAACCTATGAAATAAGGCCACTCATAAATCGTTTGTCCGTCGGGGTCATAAATGTTAACATGGCTCTGATGTCTGTTGCTTTCTCTTTGGCCATTTTTGGAATCCCAGAAACTTGCTTGCTCAATGGCCATACCACTGAAGTAGGACTTCTTGGTGGTGACGACATTCTTTTCAATGACATCTCACGCTTACGAATTAAAACATGTTCCCAATTAGCTTCGGGCTCAAATGATTTCTTGAACGCCAAGTTAAACAGATCCTCGTCGCTGTACTTCAATGACTTCACCTTGGAAAAAGGAACATGTTTGAAGTCTTAAGTTTCGTGAAGCCTCTAGATACTTCTTGAATTGGTTGTCCTTCATCTGAATGATGCTAATCGGCTTCCTCATTGCCCTCTTGAAAGACTTCATCACTCCGAGAGGACTGAACACATCAGATGCACCTAGTTGTTTTTCAAGGTGGCTGTGGATGTTGTCTACTTCCTGTATGCTAGAATGTCCTGGCTCACAAAACTTCTGTTGTATTGAAGATACAGATGTTCGTTTAATGAAATCTATCATTGCAAATGCCATACCCGAATTCCTGTTTGGAGGCACACAATGTTATTGTGTCTGGGTGATGTTCAGCATCTATTCGCTCAAGAATAGCGACAAGAGCACTCGCTATCTCGTTGGCTCCTCGACCTGCCTGTTGTTCATGCCAAATGGCACAATAGCCTGTGGAGTTAAGATTACAATGAGCTGTGAGATTGTAAACTGATAGCATTCTCCTGTAAAAGAAGCTGGAGATGTTTGCCCGAGGACAGGTGATAACGTTTTGAAGATCGAAAAAGACAGTAACATCATTACCCTGACGATCCTTGTCATGCTCTGTATTGGTTGCTTGTTTTGATTCAATGTGTTTAGTGTGAGCAGCTTTCAAATTGTCATCTAACAAGTTGTATTTCTCCTTCATACGGAACTCCTCACATCTGTCACACCTATCCTTCTTCGGGGAGTGGACGTCCAGGATGAACTCAGTGTTAAATATTGTCCGGTAGAGATGTTCTTTGACTGGAGTTTGACTTTGAACTTCAGACTTCTCAAGATAAAGTCTGTATGTACGTTTGAGTAATAGACAGACTCTGGTCGAGATACTTCTTTTGACTGGACTGTCTACAGTAATGAGATTCAACTGTAAGGAAGGAGTTTATGTGATCTCTCACAAATTGCCTATTTTCTATGCAAATTCTGTCCTTTGTCAGTTTCCCGCGCCTGTCACCTTCACAAGGTGTTACTGTGGAAGTGTTATGCTTCTTTTCAAAGTAGTAAGACACCCTGCGTTGAGATATGTTTAATGTGGTCATGTAGTAGTCCTTGCAGACACGGAGTTTCTCTTCTTTAAGAAAGAATTGATAAGCAAAGGAATAATGCCTCCTGCTCTTTTCTTTTTCCGTTCTTTTCCTCCTCTTCAAACATCTTTCGACCGTTTTATTATAAAAGTGGTACTTTATGTCATTAGAAAGAGACCAAAATGATTAAAAAATGTTCTGCCTTTCAGGAGGGTCAATGTTTTGAGGGCATTTATACTTGCAGGTTCCATGGCAATCCTTTTTGTTCTTTGGACTCCGTTTTGGAACATCCTGTCCCCGAGTTCCTTTGAAACTTTCACCTGCCTGCTTCCTGTTCTTTCTCCGGTTCTTGCTCCATAAATCAGGATCCCTCTTACGTTTTCTTCCTCTAACAGGAAGATCTGCAGTAACAGTGTTGTTGTTCACGTCCACGTCTTCACTTCCAGATGAGTTCTCAAGTTCAGGTTCTTGCAGCCCTACTGATAAGATGTTGTTTACAGGCTCCTCCTCCATTGTTGCTATTTCCACTGTCTCTGCAATTTGCTCACAAACAAATCCAGTTGATTCAACTTGGATGTTCAGAGCTCCAGGTATTCTTGATTCCATCTGGATAATAGGTTCAACCTCAAAGATTTCTTCTGGTCCTTAAGACTTCCCCACTTCATTCATCATAGATATAACTGTTTCAAGATCCATTGTTCCATTCATGATTTAGACTCTAATTCTATACCGGCAATCAACAAACTCTTCCTCTATATAAAAAACAAAGTCTGCATCGGCCAAAGAATCTTTCAGGCTGAGATCAAAGAAATGTAGATAGGAGAAGTAAGCAACACTCAGGAACTCAATACAGTTGTCAAGAGTGAATTCAATACCAAATGCCTCCAAGTTGAAACATTTCTTTGTGAAAGTGAATATTTCAGTTAAACTTGTCGGTGTGACCTTTGTGTAGTTCACGCTCAGGTGCTCAACCTTTGAGCAAGATTTGATAATCAAAAAGTCTTCATCACAAAGATGGATGCAGCATTCAAGATTTAGCAGTTCCAGATTTGGCAAACTCACCAAAAAGGCAAGAGTTGATACCTTAATGCCACTTTAGTCCTTCTGCTCTTAACAGGCCTGTCACATATATGTAGTAAATTACCGATACTGGACCATCAACAACCGTTAATGGGATTTGAAGACTTTTGAAATACCTTGCTTTTCAAAAGAGTTTATGTAGCTGGGACGAGGTCAAATTTCTACCTTGGAATTCAAAATCTTTCTAAAGTTTCGGTGATTAATGAGTGAGACAGTTGAAGTGTTTATATGTTCTGCACACATTTAGAAGTAGATCTGCCAGTGACAGGAAAGAGAATACATGAACTACGATCTCATCTGGCAATGTTTGTATCATCTCCTGCTGCTAGAACACCTGAAAACATGAAAGAAATTTATGTCATATTTTAAACAAATGTTCTATGTCCATTGTGCAGTATGTATGAGGTTAAATATTTTAGTTTAGAATCAGACTATTCCATCTCCGAAATAAAAGTAAAAGGGAAATGTGAAAACGTCTGTACATCAATATTTACTGTGATTGTGAAATGTCAGTAAAAATATGTAAACAATTATATTTGCATCATCATGAAATGTTCAGAAGCTCATTAATATTATGAAACATTAAAAAAAGTCTCCTACCTTGTGCATGTGACTTCAATCCAACGTTGGAACCAGAGTGTCCTATCTCCGTATCACGTGGCAAATACGAATATAACCATTGGATGTTCACATAGAACACTCTAGAACTGAAAGGCTGTTGAATTTGTGGAGATTGAACTAAGCCGATCTATGAAAAAAAACATTTCCTGGCACTGTTTCGCTTTGAAACTTGATATGGAGATAGAATACACATTGAAAATAGCTCGAACACCATTAACTCAATTTTCACCAAAAGTGGAGATAGAACACTTTGGTTCTCAGGCGACGATATTATGACGGCGGTCTGTAAATAATCGAGTCTGGACCAGACAATCCAGTGATTGATATCATGAGCATCGATCCACGCAATTGGGATACGATGACATGCATCAACCAAGTCAGCAAACCTGACCACCCGATCCCGTTAGTCGCCTTTTACGACAAGCATAGTCGCCTTTTATGGCAAGCATGGGTTGCTGAAGACCTATTCTATCCCGGAATCTTCACGGGTCTCAACGCAATTGAGATTCGATGGCAACGCAATTGAGATACGATGACATGCTTTAACCACGTCAGCGAGCCTGACCACCCGATCCCATTAGTCGCCTCTTACGACAAGCGTGGGTTGCTGAGGACCTATTCTACCCCGGATCTTCACGGGTCTCTCTTATTGTGACCACATAGCTATTGATGATGTGACGGCATGATAGTGCTCCGCGGTTTAGAACTACGCCTGCGTCAGGGCAAGATACGCCGACTTTTTCGCAAACACAAGGTATCATCACTGTTTGATAGTGATCCACGAACACAGGGTTTCCGAATCGTACAATGGACTCTGGTGTTTGCAGGGACTCATTGTTATATGTAAATTGTGTGTGGGTCGGGTGCTACCGGTTGAGCAATACATGTTTATCCTTTTCGGGGACACCTGATGTTATTTCTGATTGTTTAATGATCCATTCACCATGTTACCTTTTAAGCCCAATGGAATCTGTTTCTGCGGATAATCGAGACTGAGGTTTCATACTCAGGATTATTTATGAAAAGGGTTTTATCGTTTTTATTATTTGTTTTCGTTTTGTTTGCTTGTTGTTTAACGCCGCACTCGGCAATATTCCAGCTATATGACAGCGGTCTGTAAGAAATCGAGCCTGGACCTTACAATCCAGAGATTGACGTCATGAGCATCGATCCACGGAAATTGGGATACGATGACATGCATCAACCAAGTCAGCGAACCTGACCACCCGATCCCGTTAGTCGCCTCTTACGACTAGCATAGTCGCATTTTTACAAGCATGGGTTGCTGAAGACCTATTCGAGTCCAGATCTTCATGGGTCTGTTAACCGATCCCGTAAGTCGCATCTTAAGACAAGCATAGTGGCCTGTTATTTCATCAACCTTGAATAAAATATGTAATGTTTGTTTCAGTTTCTGTGAAATCAGCAATTCAATCAACAGTTTGAATAGTTTTTAACATGACGGTATATGTTATTCGTATATCTATCAATGTGTATCTCTGGTTTACCGTTTAGGTGTTTCTTAGTTTGTCAGCGCCATAACCATTGCCGTGGGTTTCACCATAGTGGTAAACGTGTAAGACTGTCATCACTTCAGGCTTCCCTCCCACACTAAACTGACGCTTCAAATCGGCGTTAAACCAAACTGACTTACTTCCCCACATCCCAACACAAGCTAATAATACGACCGTGAGCCCTTAGAGGCGAGATGGTTCAATTTGTACCAAACACTTTACTTTGCGGAAACACGACGTTGAATTGTATAGGATTAATAAACGAGAATATAACAGCATTAATTGCATCGCGATCCACCCATGTATCTCCATGTACATCGAGGAATGACCTACAGGATTTGGATTCTCACCAGGCCTGTAGTTAATGAATGTGTTGTTGCCAACCTGCCCGCACATCACACAGTCCACATCACAAGTCCCAGATCCGAGAGGAAATGAAACGGATTTGTCCGCTTAATCTTGAATCTGTATGATTGAACAGCAAAGTCCGCAAGACCACACAAGAGTAGAATTATCCCCGGGCGAAAGATCGACGAGGGATTACCTGCAATCCAGGCATGACGTATTGGCCTATGGTCGTATAATTTTGATATAATGCCTACCATTTCTGCAAGGACATGTTCTTGTGACTTTTTTAGACACTTTTGTGTGGTGAAGAGGGGCAAGAGCTGATAATAGTGTTGTCTGATCAGGAAGCACGACGGTTTTAAGCAAATGGAACACAGTCGGATCCAAAACTTTTAATAAAGGCGTGTACACTATACCTTGTCATGGAATAGACACAAAACACATGGCATGTTGACACGTGAGAGGTCTAACGAAAACACCGCCACTGGGTCTGCCGGTGCAAAACAAATGAGCGAGTGCTGCAATCTGATTTATTGATGAATGGGATCTGAAGCTGACATTTGGACGACGCAATCCGTGTGGTTACTTTCTCGAGCCGAACATTATCTGTCTGAAAACGGGAGCCGAGCATGGTCTTTCGAACATCGAGCATGTCCATGAAACTTTGGGTGGGTCTGTATTGATATCAGAAACTGGTATACTGTTAAAAGCGGTGTTACACCAAACTCACTCACTCTTCTTTTATATATTGCACTACAACAGAACCCACAGAAAACATATTTGCAATGTCAGTAAATTTTTGCATCTGTAAAAAACATATGTAAATATTTGCCCGAGGATGAAATATTTTTATTACACCTCTATAACGAACTGCGAAACAACACATGTCATAACAAATGTCATAATCTATTGTCATTCAAATCTGTATCAAACCCCCTTATTGCATTGTGACAAGGTTGTAAAACAAAAGAAAACAAAATTACAATTTCGTACAATGTCTATAACTGTCCTTTCATTAAATGTATCATGCGACACAATCAGTAATATGTTGTTACCAGAGATCCCAATTCCCTCAAAGCTCCAGTGAAATCTACATGCTGTGGCTACGGTAGAATATGGAATACGTATTAATTCTTAAACCTGTCTGGCCTTTTACACTTGGAACGTCCGTGTACGTTGTAAAAGATGGAAAATATATACTCGAACCTCTCTGCGAGCGACATGTCCAAATGGTAAAATAATGCAATTTGCTGATTAAAATTAAAACAGGTTGTGTCTGTTCCATAATAACCCGAGTTTTGCTACCTGGATTTACCATCGATCTTGGTCTTCTGACACTTAGATAACTACTTTGGGGCGTAACGTCAACCGGTGGTGTCATGCGCCTTATGCTCTGGTGTCAATTGACTTGTAACAACATGGCTTTGGTTGGGCATCAGACAGCTCTAGCTCCCCGCGTGTTTGGAATTAATCACCTTACAGGCAATACCACTGTCACGGGGAATACTGATATTAGCTCGACAAAAGCCGGTTGAAATCATCTTTCAGGTCAGTTGACACTAGACGGCGCCATAAACGTCAAGGTCGAATGAGGGCTTGGAAGCACTTCACTTGTGTTTGCACGAATAATTGAGACTAGTTTTAATCTGAGATAGGTTTCATGTTCTTACGCAGGTCTAACAGTGCAAAATAAGCTGTTTTCATATTTCATGAAAAATGTTGGTAGTGTAATCGCTGATTGTATATAGGGCTGCTTTTAATGAACACGAATGATGGCAGTATTTAAAGAATAGTTGATATATGTGCAACTGTCTATATGTCAGGGCAAGCCGATTTAAATTGTTGAGGCTACGGGAATAGAAGCCACGAACAGGAAACCCCGACACTAGGAACGGTAAATATGCACAGTGGAATCACTGGCCTGGATTGGGGACCATAGGACCCTCTTGGTATACTGGATTCTGTTTGTTGTTTGCCGCCACTCTCAGCAGGTCAAGCCATTTGACGGCTGTGTGTAAATGATCCAATCTGGTCCAAACAATCCCGTGATTGACATCACGGGCATCGATCTACTCAATTGAGACACGATGACATGCATCAACAAGGTCAGCTAGCCTGACAACCAGATCCCGTTCGTCGCCTCTTACGATAAGCACGGGTTGCTGAAGATCAATTTTAGCCCGGATCTTCACGGGTTCAAAATAACTGTCTTTGAGATACAAGACATCGTAGGGAAGAGTGTATATGGCTGATGTTTCTGTTAATACAAAGATAATTATAGTCTGTATATGTTTTATCTTCAAGCAATCCTTCAGTTACATTGTGACAATGTAAAGGTGAACAAATAAACAGAATTAAGAAGGGCCAACAGCATTGTACTTTTTCTGTTCAGTAAAACTCAGGGTTATTAACTGCCTGATAAATAACACGATATGTAGTCTACTGGGTAAAGCAATGGCTTGGCACACCCCAAGGCCCGGGCTCGATTCCCCACCCCATGGGTAAATCGTGTGAGACTATTCCTGGTAACCTCCATCATATGGCTGAAATATTGCTAAAATGGACGGGGGGAAAGTTCATTCAGTTACTTACAACAAACTATGTTTGAACGGAAAGAGCAACCTTTACTTTATAAACCGTGTACCACCGAATCCTAAACGTCAACGTCAAACTACAAGCAACGTCATTTATATTTTCGTCTTTTAAAGGTTTTTCCTCCCTGTAGTGGGTTCGAATCCCAGATTCGCCCTGATTGTGATATTTGGTTTGTCAGCACCATTCTCGTGCCTGTGGTTTCACCATAGTGGGACACGTCTGAGACTTGTACCCGCATCGCTTCGGGTTTATCTTCCCGCTATTATGACACAACATCATATACTGTTTACATTGGGTCTTTTCTGCAAGCCTTCAATCTTTAACATACAACATGTTCAAAACATCAGTGGTCTGAGATGCCACAGTTGGCTTTGCAGAGTTTGAATCAAAGATTCGCCAAGTTATATGAATAATCCTTCGTCTGCTCGCACCATACCCGTGCTTGGAGGTTCAAACTTGTACGACTTACTCACTTTTGTCTCAAAGCCGTGATTTAACTGAAACGCCGGTCATGGCCGCGTTAAACGGCACGCACACAATATATCGATGTGTTCGATGTAACAGCGACGTTCATTGCATAAGTAAATACGTGCAATTGAGTTTGGAGCAGAATGTGAGTGAATCTTCCTATCCCCGCCATCCACTTGAAACCAACATGTCCAGCCCATGTCGCATGATCCACAATCTTCAATCGATGCTATCTTGAACGTCCACTGAACTTCAGGATGACCACGTTGAGGCTGCTCAGAACCAAAATCAACACCAACCATTCCACGATCAGCCTCGACATCCAAGATGCGTTATCTTCATGTGCCCATCCACCCCAGCGACTGCAGTTCCTGAGAGTCTTCTTCAGGCGTATCCATAACCATTTGGCGGTCGTACTATTTGGAATTGCCACGGCCCCGTGGCTTTTCACACAGATCACCAAGCCCATGGCTGCCTACTTGCAACTACAACTGAGTCTTGCTTGGACTCGGAGACCCTCATCCGCCAAAGGGATTATACCTGTCGCCTCGTCTATCAGCTTGTGTGGATTGTCAACGACACCAAGTCGGAGCTCGCCCTGTCCTTCCGTCTTCAGTTTATCGGAGGCCTGATTCTCACCAACGAGGACCTCTTCATATAGCTGGAGTGCGGCGTTAAACAACAAACAAACAAACAAACAATACAGGTACCCAGGGATCAGTGGCTAAAGGTCCTCCACCACTTACTCCCAGCTCTTCAAGTGGGCAAGTGTTGTTGGGTCTACTTACCTCAGCACAGGACCTGACTTCCAGGGCACGTCTCTAACTGCAACTGATCCAGCAGTATCACGCCCCGTTTCAGGCGCCGAAATCCGTCGGCGTCCATCGTCCTCCCAGCTCACCTGCATCCTTATCTCCACTGGTGGACGATGTCTTCGGCTGTGTCTTTTTCACTGCGCTCAATTCAACACTACATCTGTTCGTTGACGCGTCCAAACAGCGGTGGTGAGTCCATCTGGCAGCTCAGACAACCTCAGGTCTGTGGTCAGAAGAGCAGGGTCACTGGCACAGTAACAATCTTGAGTCAGAATCTCGCA
This sequence comes from Haliotis rufescens, assembly GCF_023055435.1. Lineage (NCBI taxonomy): Eukaryota > Metazoa > Mollusca > Gastropoda > Lepetellida > Haliotidae > Haliotis > Haliotis rufescens. Next base: position 16,373,152 of record NW_025963857.1, read on the forward strand.
CTGACAAGAAATTGTCTGGCACGCCCAGTTTCCTATATTTACTATATACCACAGTGATGTGGTGTCTTTAGAATCAGGGGACTCTCCATTCTGCATCACTACAAGAGCAAATGTTCCGGTTCTTTTGACAAGTGGACCATCTCAACCTGTGTTTTCTTTTTTAACACATATCCCAGCAGACGCTCTGTCATGACCGGACAAAGTAGCTCTCACAGAATGGAAGCTACACTCCGAAGCATTTGCAATGATCTGTCAGCAGATTGACTCCCCCAACATAGACCTGTTTGCCACCAGCCAGAATTTTCAACTGCAAATCTACATCTCCCCGGTTTTGGATCCGCAAGCAATAGTGGTTGACGTCCTCAGTGTTTCCTGGGAAGGACTACGCTTTACCGAGGCAGGTTCTCCTTTCAATGGTTGTCCAAAAGGTCAAGGACACTCGGAACCTAGTTCTTATTTTGGCCGCGCCCTGGTGGCCGGCGAGGAGTTGAGCTACCGGTTTGGTCAAACCAACTGCTGCACCCACACGGCAGGTCACTTCACCCGATTACATCTGCACACTTTGTACATCTGCAGAGAGCTCTGGGCCCCAAGGGCTGTTAAGGCCATAGCCTTGGCTCATAGACCGTCTTTACGACGCCAATGTCAATCTTTGAATCCTTCTGTAAGGACAAGCAACAGGATCCCACATCTGCTTCCCCTCAATTCTTGGCTGAATATTTACTCTTCCTCCGCTGAAACCGTTGCCTCAAGAGTTCAAACATATTACATAACTGGTGGCCATCAATTCCGTACTAGTTATTCCAGAAGATAGCAGAATGACGAACATAGAGGAATTACAAACTTTGCTGTGATAGTTTCGACTGGAAGTTCAGACCCCGGCCTGGCATCTGGACGTGGTTTTACAGGCTCACCGGACTGCTCTGTATGAGCCCCTACTTTCATCATCCTTTTACGTCCTTACTAAGAAAACGGTTTTCCTCCTGGCTCTGGCTACAGCAGTCCGCGAACTCCATACCTTAGATGTCCTTCGGGTCCGTTTTGAGTATAGCTCTCTAAGAGCTGTTCATCTTGGACTGTGCTGGAATTTCATTGCCAAGGATCAACTCCCAGGACAGCCAGATAGGTCTTTCCCCATCCCACCCCTCTCGTCGATCGTGGGAGCAGACGATGAAGAGGACCTTTTTTGTGCCATGCATGTGCAGTGCGATGTTTCTGTTCTGAGGTTTAAAGCAAGTCTAGGCTTTTCATACCGGTTTCTCCTACTTCACAGACGGGTGATCCCATAATACCATCTCCTTATGGCTACATGCAATTAGTCTTCAGGCGTATGCGGCATCCGGTTTAGGCCATCCCAAGGCCAACAACCCACACAAAATTAGAGCTGACTCTCCATAGCAACTGCTCCATCAAGTCTATTATGGAAGGGTTTTCTGGCGTTCCAATACCGTTTTCGCCAGTCATTATTTACATGATGTGGCTTTGGAGGATGTCGCTTGTGTTCATAGTTTCGTTCCTCTGGTGGTGGCTCAACAATTCACCAACCCTCGTCGTCATTGATCATTGATTGACTATTGAGCGGGCCCATGGACCTCTCCGGTGTTTATCATCCCAGATTAGAGGGCTCACATATACGGTAAGCATTCGCTCGGGAGGTCAGTTCTCGATTTTAGCGCATGCTTTTTTCTATTTCTGTTTCCTTTCCCGGTCTTCCTATATTCCTCAAACTTTCGTTTTCTTTCTGACAGTAATGGGCATTGTTTTCCGGTCATCACTCAGAATGCTGTACTGTTTTCTGGGACTTTGACGTGGATTTCTGAAGGTATGCCCACCTCCGTACCGTCTGATAAATATGTATTAAGGAGTAATGCAGGCTCAGTCTAAAACAATAGTAAAATCTAAATATTTTTTTAACATTTATATACTTGTCCTGCTTTACTCCGTTACGTATATCCCCACAGTAGCAGTGATCAACTGTTCAGTGTATTTGCAAGGGAACATAGCCAGAAGCCTGCAACAACCCGCGATGCCATCCTTCAAGTCCTTGCCTGCACACATGACCCAAGACTAACTACTGCACTGGAAGGTGTTTGGGACAAAAGACACTTGTTTGTTTACTCTGATTCACCAAAAGGCCACAAGGAGGCACATGTGTTTGTGTTTAGGATGGATGGATGGATGGATCCGATGTCTGTATGTTTTATAAAGATTGGCTAGTGAAAAGTGGACACTTTAGGAGTGAGTGAGTATGATTTTATGCCGCTTTTAGCAATATTCCAGCAATATCACGGCGGGGGACATCGGAAATGGGCTTCACACATTGTACCCATGTCGGGAATCGAACCCGGGTCTTCGGCGTGACGAGCGAACGCATTAACCACTAGGCTACCCGACCGCCCCCATTTTTCACTTGAAAAAAAGGGGAATATAATGTGGTGAAAGTCAAAACAAGGAATTTGTTGAAAGAAAGCCACGTCATGTGTTTATACACAATATAGTCTACACCATTTGAAAAACATATTACACAAAGGATGCCTGAGGTACTTCAGTCCTTTGTGTCTGTCTTTTATAATTAGAACACTATTCTGCGAAACAGAGCCCCAAGTGGGAAGGTATCAAAAACATATTGTTCAGTGAACAAACTAGCACGCGTAACACGTTTAGAGAAGGATGTTAACGGCGTCATACTGAGAGGCTAATACAGACGATAAGTGTCCAGAATGCATTCTCGAAGCATTTCTAGAGATTCCAAACCTTAAGAAATACTTAGGATTGGTTATAATTAGCCTGATATCACCGGAATTATCCAGAATTTCTGCACTCGAGCCGCAGGCAGTTTTAACATGAGCAAATCGTCTAACCATTACGTCACATCAACGCGCACCAATCAGCATCCAGTTCTGACCCATGTACGCGGCAAAAAAACGGAGCTTGTCGATTGCGCGGTAAGGAGCCCCAGTTACGATAATTGATCGCATCATATTCAAGTAATCATGGTTATAAAGCGATAATATGGGGAGATTACCCCCAGGCAATTTTCTAACGCTTCACTTGCTGAAAAAAACCTTCTAAGAAAAAGACTAGAGGGCAAAAACATTACCCAGGTCCTCTGGGAGTGCAGCATCGGCGGTATATTGATATAGGCGTCAGGTTGAAATTATGTGCTGATACTTTATGAGTTAAGAAAGTCCTCGATAACTCTTTTGCCATCCATTCTGGGTAAGATTCTGATCCGCATTTGAGGTATAAAGTGATGAAGTAGATGATGATGAATTATCTTGTTTTTTCCGCAATCTTTCTCTTTCCGTGTTTCTCATTGCGAGAGTGTTTCAATGTTGTCGGACCCATGGTGGCCGGGATTAGAACAGGTCTTCAGCAACCCGTGCTTGTCTTAAGAGGCGACTAACGGGACCGGGTGGTCAGGCCCGCTAACTTGGTTGATGCATGTCATCATATCCCAATTGTGTAGATCGATGCTCATGTGTTCAATCACTGGATTGTCTGGTCCAGACTTGATAATTTATAGTATGGACCGCGGTCACATGGCTGGAATATTGCTGAGTGCGGCATAAGGCCAGGTTCACACAGTGCCGATTATGGCTCCCGTTTGAGATCAGACAGCGCTACGACACGAAAAGTGAAAAAATCGAATTACTATCCTCAATGATCTGGAATGTCCTATCATTGTCTGAACGCAGTCGTATACGTTCGTAACATAGTCCTACAGATCGGGAAAGGTCCAGAGAGGTCGGTCAAGCACTCCCGACAGCATGGTGTGTCCCGTAACATTCGGGAAACTCAGCCGATTTGTCTATTCGGATTACAATCGTGACTATGTCGTGACAGATTCTGCTGTATCGGATTAAAATCGTAACAATGTCCTGTGTTGTCTGGACGGTGTCCTTTGGATCGGTACGTGGTCGTGATGAACGGGCATGAACTGTTCATTGCCGTTTCTTGTCCATTGAGTCTAGATTGCGTCCAGATCTTGCCGAATGCGAACCGTCTTTGTCGGTTCACTGTCAAGTCACTGTCTGATCTCTGTCGGATCGCATTCGGGAAAATCGGGACACATTCGGTCATTTTTAACCATGCGGAAGATACATATCGGATCAGATTCGGATTGAGAATGGGAGAATCGGGACGATTTCGACTGGAAACGGCTGAATCGGGACGCTTCCTAAACAATATCTGATTGTTTGTGAATTTCCCGTACAAATCACAGAATCTTGATCAGAATTTTGATAAATTTTAATCGGATCGGCTCGGAGACAGTATACTGTGTCTGAGTGGGGTATTCATGTTAAACTGCGGCATGGTATCTCAGTGTCCCAGCACTATCAATCAGTCCGGACTAGTACAAGCAGCCACACACACACACACACGTACATGTACGACGCTACATTAGAGTGAGTGAGTGAGTTTTGGTTTTACGCCGCTTTTAGCAATATTCCAGCAATATCACGGCGGGGGACACCAGAAATGGGATTCACACATTGTACCCATGTCGGGAATCGAACCGGGTCTTCGGCGTGACGAGCGAACGCTTTAACCACTGGGCTACCCGACCGCCCCTCTACATTAGAGCAATAATCTTGGACGCGATGTTAAACACCATTTCACCTCACCTCTCAAATAGTGATGACACCAGGTGTTCACGAAAACACATGTTAATGATGTTCTCTGACTCGTACAATGGACTCTGTTTTTAACATATATTACTTATTGCAGAGAGTCAGGTATGAGATAAAGAAGACCCATAAAAAAACATCCGTCCCACAAAACACAAAGTTATTAATTACCATTTAATTAAATTGGTCACAAACTGTTTGTTCAGATGAGTTGGATGTAAAACTCACTATGGGAGTAGACCTGACTTTCTTATCGACATGAGGGCACGGATGGCCCAGTCGTCTAATGCGCCGCAATTCACTGTGCAGAGTTGCGTCCCTTAGGAACGCCAGAAACCTATCAATCTCGGTTCGCCCCGATAATGTTCCTAGGTTTGTCAGACTGGTTTGTTGTTTAACGCCGAACTCAGCAATATTTCAGCTATATGACGGCGGTCTGTAAATAATCGAGTCTGGACCAGACAATCCAGTGATTGACATCATAAGCATCGTGAGTGTGAGTGAGTTAAGATTTAAAGTCACATCGGCAATATTTCAGCCATATAGTGACTAAATCAAGTTATACAGTAATAATACATTCATATAGATATTAAAATCTGTCGACAAAGGACAGTAAAAGCAGTAGACTATCACAGATATGGATTTATAACTAGCATGTTACCATGAAAATGTTATTATTCTGAACAATACATAATTGTAAAAAAGGGCTAGAGATCACCAGCAACCAAAGTTAGGCCACCATACTAGGGACCATGGGGACTTACGGTACATCTGCTTCCGGCATGGTTCTCCAGAAGGATTTACACCATCCCTCTGGCTACTGGTGATTGTTAGACATTTGAAGCCAAAGTATTTAAAAAAACAACACGCATTCTACGATTAAAATCCAGGAAAATGAAACATACTTTGAATGAAGTGGGACTTACGCACCCTCTCAGGGGGACAATTATAGCATGATCCATGCAATTGGGATCGATAACATGCATCAACCAAGTCAGCGAACCTGACCACCCGATCCCGTTAGTCGCCTTTTAAAAGCATAGTCGCCTTTTACGGCAAGCATGGGTTGCTGAAGACCTATTCTAACCCGAATCTTCACGGTTTGTCAGAACCATACCCGTGCTCGTGGATTTCACCAAACTTATTAACGTCTGAGACCTGCATCACTGACACGCCGTGGTAGAACTTGCAAACTGTTCAAAGCGGCACTAAACCCGACTCCCTCGCACACTCACTCAATCCTACAAATAAAACTAGTGTATGAGGAACACAATATTGTTTGAAGGATATCCTGCTTCCCAAAGCCTCAAATCAGACTCACAATGAGCATGCTGAGGGATGTAATGCAGCTACTGCTGACAGCGGGGTACACTACCATTTACTCACTCTTTACATAATGTCAAGGAGCATTACTTGCCATGTTGAAACCGCTAAGAGCAAGCATAGATGAGTTTGTACTTCTTAAAAACAGGAAACCCACAAGCAGGTTACCCGTGAAGATCCGGGGTAGAATAGGTCTTCAGCAACCCATGCTTGCCATAAAAGGCGACTATGCTTGTCGTAAAAGGCGACTAACGGGATCGGGTGGTCAGGCTCGCTGACTTGGTTGATGCATGTCATCGTATCCCAATTGCCTGGATCGATGCTCATGATGTCAATCACTGGATTGTCTGGTCTAGACTCGATTATTTACAGACCGCCGTCATATAGCTGGAATATTGCTGAGTGCGGCGTTAAACAACAAACCAACCAACAATCAACTACCACGGTTTTGTCAGACAAGTGTTACAGACGGGACCAGGCTGGAAGTATGACTGTGACAGCACCCGGCAGATTAACGGCTTCCTCCTAGAGACGCTACAAAAGACGGCATCATTTGAAACCGGAACATGGAAAGCCATATTCGTAGTGTCAAGTGATGCTTCCAATCACTGTTGAAAGCCAGACAAGCGGAGAACCTCTCTGAACACAAATTGTCTGTTATCTGCCGTCGGTTCTGCCCACTCTACAACAGATACTCATTTCTATTAGAAATATTACTTATATTACTTGCATGGTGTCATGTCCAATTTTATGTTAACTTGGAAGTGTTTTATGAATGTGACACGGTGGCTGAACCCATACAGTGGCGATATTGCGGAAAGATGAATGTATCAGTTTGGAATTTGAATCCACAACCAGTGGATCCTGGAAGGGTTAATGGATGTCTCTTATAATTTGGTCACCCTGATTCTAAGTAAATCAAATCACAAGAGGTACGTACATTTACGAGTACATATGTCGATCAGTTGGGTATGTTGGCACATTATTCAGTCAGATAACACATTATAACCAAGCGATTTTCAATTAAATATTGTCTTACGAACGCTGGTTACTTGTGGATATTCTACGCAGGAATACCCACTAGAATCACTTGAGTAAAGCATATGTGTACCCCAAGAATTTTGGTGGTAATATCACAATCTTCACAAATATCGTGCCCAAACACAGCATTCACCAACACGTCTATGATATTTGGAAATGTCTAACAGAGTCATTATAAAGCTCCTTGTTTTATGGATTTGCCAGTTCCTTGATCAATAATACGACTGTGTGGAGGGATCAATGGGTGTCTTATCTTTTTCTTCATTGTGTGACGGAACTTGTTAATGCTGAAAATGTCTAGACATCACCTGTTTTGAGCTTTCAGTTCCATTTTCTGATGGGATATGACTGAGAGTATGTATGGTAAAATGGTCCACAGTGTTTAATATGTTGTTTAGATGGGACTTCAGTCACAACCTCTGCTGTTCAGCTACCGTCCCGTTACCCCGTGAGACCCGTGAAGATTCCGGGGAGAATAGGTCTTCAGCAACCCATACTTGCCGTAAAAGGCGACTATGCTTGTCGTAAAAGGCTACTAACGGGATCGGGTGGTCAGGCTCGCTGACTTGGTTGATACATGTCATCGATGCCAATTGCCTGGATCGATGCTCATGATGTCAATCACTGGATTGTCTTGTCCACACTCGATTATTTTACAGACCGCCGTCATATAGCTGGAATATTGCTGAGTGCGGCGTTAAACAACAAACTAACAAACAAACAACATTACCCCGTGAAGATCAAGGTTACAAATTCAAAACTGACCGATCCATTTTCATATGACATAAAAGAGTTTTGATAATAAATAAAGTGACAAAGCCATTTTCATAATCATAAATCATCTCTGTTAAAAGTGTCCATTGTACAATTCTGACTTTATCATAAGCATGTGTTTATGAACCAGTACCACAAACATATGTTTAGATCTGTATTTACGGTCATTGTGTTAAAACAACAATTCGCAATCATGGGATATAGGTGTGAATCATCCTGTTTTAGCTTTTGAGAATAGACATGCTGAGTCAGTATCTTTTAACAGTGTTGTCAGCAATATTAACATGAATGTGACACGGTGGCTGAACCCACACAGTGGCAGATGTGCTAAAAGATTAATGTATCATTGAATCCACAACCAGTGGATCCTGGAAAGGTTAATGGTCGCCTCGGATAGTTTGGTCACCCTGATTCTATATAAATCGAATCACAAGGGGTACGTACATTTACGAATGACAACTCACCTGTAATACGTTCAGTGTTATATCCACGTTTTGTTATGACAATGATAAATGTAAAACTCTACCAAGTTTAGGATATATCTCGGGCTCAAAATCACTACAGCAGACAAACCAACTTGATTCTGATAAATATATGCGATTTTGTCTGTTCAGCATGTTAGTAAAATGCTACTATGGTCAAAACAGTAGTCGCGCTACAGGTGTAGAAAATGTTTGAATATAAGAAATAACACCGGGTCATGGTGTTGATTCAAATACATTTTGTATTACACTTATGAATGACATCTTGACTATTTGCCATTCAGTGTTCTACCAACATATTCTGTAATGAACGTGCTATTTGTTATATTCTTTAGTGTAAAAGACTTTTCAGAGTCTGAAAGTGACTTTTCTGAAAATGAGTTTCCTGATGTTGATAAAAGTGATATGTTCATTGCAGTCATCATAACACTTGATATTTCATTGCAGTGAACATAACCCGTTGACGGAACTATTTGTAATACAAGAGTTCCCTCCCCTCAAATTGTCTCCCTTTATCGTAAGTGTGTAGCCCGTACACAAACTGTTGACGTCCTTTTAACGTTCCACATTGACATGGCAAAATAATGACAGATGCTCAATATGGATTTCATATCGCTTCTTGCCCTTTGTTATTCTCTGGAAAATGTTTCGCTTTAAACTGTAAATTTCTCATTTAACTCATTTTGTTCGTTTCGCTAAGCGCCATTTTTGTTACTTGACCAGCGAGTATGCCTCCGCTTCCCACAGCGGTCTCGTAGTTTTCAAGAATATTTCTTTGAAATTGATTTTGTATATAATCATATCCAAATCACAAGGAGTGGTGAAACGTCCCTTCGAGTTAGGTAGGGAGACTCGTCGCTTCAATATTTTACATTTGTAATGAAAATTTTAAAAATCGGGTATAAAACTACACAAAAAGTATATAATAAATAGGATGTTCCATGTGTCTCGTGAAATATCATGTTTCTCTCATCTTGCCACTCGTGAAAATATATTCTTTTCTCCTTCACGAGATGGGAAAAACATGATTTTCACGAGACACATGAAATGTGCTCTATACGTTGCATAGTTTTACACTGCTGTTGTAGAAAATATTGAATAAAGGCAATGACGCCGAGTTAATAGTGTTAATTAATTGCGCAAACAATAACGAAACACTTATTGTTCCGTTACGGAGAAAACAGATCTTCTCAATCGGTGAAATAAGCATTATGGGATTTTAGCGGCCTAATGAAAAATGTATGTGTGTTGATATTAATGTGAGTTGTCAGATCATAGGTCAGGTTGGCATCCTATTATTCCCCGAAGGCATTGACAGCTCCCGTCTTCACGGCTTCTCTGAAATATAATAATATGTTCAGGGGGAAGTATCACGTTGTTGTTGATTCTTGGCGTCCCTAACCAGAAGGGGAAGTGACATGGGGTTTAACGTCGCGTTCAAGATTATTGCACAAATATAGCGACGTACATGCACGTGTGTGTGTGTGTGTGTCTCCTGAACTAGTCCGGACTAATGTTGATCTTATAGTGCTAGCCTACTGAGATACCATGCCGCAGTTTAACATGAATAACCCACTCAGATATAGTATACTGACTCCGAGCCGTCCCGTCCTTGTTTCAGCCCCTTAATACCAAGCGTCAGGCAGGGGAACAACAAGTACCATCTTTTAACGTATTTTGGTATGACGCGGCCGGGGATCGAATCCCCGACCTTCGGCTCTCCGGGTGGACGCTCTACCACTTGACCACGGAGGCAGTCCCCTAAAAAGAAACTGCTATGCCAATGTCACAAGTAAATGCACTGCCAAAACAAAATGGCGACAAATTCGAGAATGTTGGCCTTGGAAATAACCAATGCTAATTTGTTAATGAGGCTTATTTTAAACAAAGGTGTGTCCCCCAAAAATAGGTATACAGATTCTCGTACTTTTGGGGTTTGGGGGGTCGATGATTAGTCGCGTCCGGGATTCCAACCCACACTGCCAGAGTGAGGCACCTAATCGCCAGCACACAAAGTCAGCGATCTAACCCACTCAGCCATGGAGGCTTCCACAAAAATGAAAATCCGACAACTGGTAGTCGAGATCACGTACTTTGTGTACCCCTCTGACAAGTTGGTTGGTTGGTTTGTTGTTTAACGCCGCACTTAGCAATATTCCAGCTATATGACGGCGGTCTGTAAATAATCGAGTTTGGACCAGACAAACCAGTGATTAATATGATCATCGATCCACGCAATTGGGATCGATGACCTGCATCAACCAAGTCATAAAGCTGGAATATTAGTGAGTGGGGCGTTTAACAACAAACAGCATGTAATGGTAAATAAAAATGTGTAAAAAGCGGCGAGAATTACCTGAATAGATCACTGAAAGTCAGTGATGACACCAGGTGTTCGCGAAGGAATGTGTCATCACATTCTCATCTTCCCGAACCTCATCTGTCAGAGGGACCCGTGACGATTCCGGGGTGGAATAGGTCTTCAGCAACCCATGCTTGCCATAAAAGGCGACTATGCTTGTCGTAAAAGGCGACTAACGGGATCAGGTGGTCAGGCTCGCTGACTTGGTTGATGCACGTAATCGATCCCAATTGCGTGGATCGATGCTCATGATATTAATCACTTGATTGTCTGGTCCAGACTCGAATATTCACAGACCGCCGTCATATAGCTGGAATATTGCTGAGTGCGGCGTAAAACAACAAACCAACCAACCAATCATCTGTCAAAGGCATGTGATCTAATTCAATTTGGTGTCCGAAAAAATTCATGGAAAAAATATTATCTTTTTGAGATGGTCTCCATTGAACACAGGCAGTGAATTATATTATGACTTCAACATACGAAATGATTTTCACGTTAATAATATTTATTTTGAGATGATCCCCCATAACCCTCGGTGCAATGAGTAAATTATTCATGCTATCGTCATCTGGACCGAGCCATGGAGCCAGATGTCTGACACCAACACAACAAATCCCAATAATTATACCATCAGTCCAACATTATAACACCTTCGTCTTATGTATGGTAATTGGATACTAATAGAAGATCATTAGGTGACATTCAGAGTCCTTTATCATAGCAGTCAGTCTATCAGTCTATGAGTCATTGACATAGCTCTGGATCTTGTCATGCGTATTTCGCATTACTTGAAATCAGTGAGTTGGGAGTATTGTTGAGGTACTGATGTAGTGGATCTTTGTATTTTCAGATACAATAATGTACGAGACAGTGACTGATGAGCCCTACGTTGCATTATAGACCATTGTCCTAGTTCATAAGACGGCAAGCTTGTATAATGACCCATGAGGATTTGTAGGGGTCAGAATAGATATCCACACAATCTATAATTGGCTTAAGAGGCGACTAACTGGATCGGAGGGTATTACTCGGTGACTTGAATAGTGAAGTTGAAATCCTTATGTGAACCATATCTTCACTGACACACCGGCTCCTAAATGCCACTTAAAGCTATCTCTGACTTTGTTGATTGCTTATGATTGTTGTTGTTGGTTTGTTGTTTAACGCCGCACTCAGCAATATTCCAGCTACATGACGGCGGTCTGTAAATAATCGAGTCTGGACCAGACAATCCAGTAATCGATATCATGAGCATCGATCCACGCAATTGGGATCGATGACGCGCATCAACCAAGTCAGCGAGCCTGACCACCCGATCCGGTTAGTCGCCTTTTACGACAAGCATAGTAACCTTTTACGGCAAGCATGGGTTGCTGATGACCTATTTTATCCCGCATCGTCACGGGTCGTTTAGGCAAAGGTAAACTGGTGACATAAGATGAATCATAGATACATCAAACCAAGTCCAATTCTCACCAACAAATGATTTTTCCTACTCTACACACCCAAATCCCTCACGACAGACTTACGGGGAAACATTCTTTTGTGCTCCACGTGGTAGTGTATCAACACATGGTAACAATAGATGTGATCACATCTCAGTCTCAGTCAGGACAATGTGTCAAAGCTGTAAGCAAATATCACAGTAGTTTTACTGAGAAAACACTATGAAAATGCTTGACTTCCTTACAGACATAATATATGTGACATTGGACAATGATACACGAAGAATGCGACACCATGGGCATAAACTGTGGTCCGAAAGTGTTGTTGATCTGGACCAGACAATCCAGTAATCGATATCATGAGCATCGATCCACGCAATTGGGATCGATGACGTGCATCAACCAAGTCAGCGAGCCTGACCACCCGATCCCGTTAGTCACCTTTTACGGCAAGCATGGGTTGCTGAAGACCTATTCTACCCCGGAATCTTCACGGGTCTGATTGCTTATGATCGCACCCGATGAAGTATGGTGTTGTCCATAGTATCAATCACTGGTTCGTCTGATCGAAACTTGATAATATACAAACAAACGCGACAAAACCATTTTCTGAGAAGAGAACATTGTACATTGTCCATCCCTCCGCGGTATAGCCAGACAACTGCTAATTGAGAACAGCGGATGGTCGAGGCCAGTTCTCCGGCGTTGGCGTTTTATGTTCGTGTAGAACCTGAGGCACATATTTTTTCTATTTGTTTAGCGCAAGATTACTTTTATTCAAAAGAATACTAGGCCTCACCCTCGAATATCAAATAATCGGTCTCACAGTTTGCCCTGTAAAGATTAAACATGATTAACAGACACTACCAGAACACAGTAAACCTGGTATTGATATCCAAATGTATCAGAATGACAGTATCATGTCTCAATAACCGAAACACACATTTTCCTGACACTGAAAAGCTAAGAAATCCGAGAGTACATTGTACACTGTACACTACCGCGGTATCGCCAGACAATTTATTGTCAGTGAGTGAGTTGGGTTTAACGCCGCTTTTAACAGTATTCCAGTTATATCACGGCGTGTCAGCTTAATGTGGGAGGAAAGCCCGAAGTGATGCAGGTCTCAGACGTTTACCACTTCGGTGAAACCCACGAGCATGGGTATGGTGCTGACAAACCTAGAAACATAATCGGGGCGAAGGGGGGTTCGAACCCACAACCATAGTTTTCTGGCGTGCCCAAGGGACGTAAATCTGCACAGCGAATCGCGGCGCCCTTAGATGACTGGGCCAACCGTGCCCCCGACAATTTATATAGACTATAACCAGACCAATGCTAGAGTATTGCAAGACGTTTGATAATTTATTCCTGAGTGAACAAGAAACAAACATAAAACTAATTGAGGGAAAAGAAGAAAAAACTCATGTAAAATGTGCCTATACAGTGGTTACACACCGGTGGACACTATCAACACGATCAGATTACAGCTTCAGGTGGTCCTGACCTGTGAAGATCCGGGGTAGAACAGGTCTTGAGCGACCCATGCTTGCCGTGACAGGCGACAACTATGCTTGTCGTAAGAGGCGACTAACGGGATCGGGTTGTCAGGCTCGCTGACGTGGGTGATGCATGTCATCGTATCCCAATTGCGTGAATCGATGCTCATGATGTCAATCACTGGATTGTCTGGTCCAGACTCGATTATTTACAGACCGACGTCATACAGCTTGAATATTGCTGAGTGCGGCGTTAAACAACAAACAAACAAACAAACAAACCAAATCAGGTGGTCCTGGACACTGCTCAGAACCGACCCGACCCCCTTGAGTCTGAGTCTCTATTACAATATATACCAACGTTTTAAACAATTGCCATTTACATGCAAGTGTATCATATTTATTCGAAAATTGTCAGACGTATTTTAGAAGAAACCACGTGCAAGGGCAAGTCAAGTGCTTACACGATAAAAAACGTGAACATGTGACACAATATTGCTGAGCAACAAACCAACCAACCAACATGTGGCACACGTCAAAGTAGGGAATTGCCTCTGACGTCACTGAAGCATCAATTAGGAATTGTCCTTCACATGTCCTCAAGACATGCATTTTTTTCTGAAAGGCGTAGTGACATCAAGAATATCCAGCCAACGGTTTCTATTTCAAAGCTTTTTTGCCTTTTCAATATCTTTTTCGGTGGATGGTCGAGGCTTGTTGCTCTCTGGCGTTGGCGGTTTGTGTTTCTATAGAACCTTAGGCACAACTATTTTTGTTTCTATACGTTTAACGCCAGATTACTTTTATTAGAAAGAATACCAGGCCTGATCCCTGAATATTAAATGGTCAGTCTCTCAGTTTGCCCCGTTAAAATACACTGCCAAAACCGAGTATTGATATCCACAGATGTGTCAGAATGACAGCAACCTGTCTTAGTAACCGAAACACACATTTTCCTGACAGTGGTTGTTTCTGATTGGGATAGAAATGAAAAAAACGTTAAGTAGAATCGTAACTCCAACGTCATAGTGACGTCTTACCGGTTCTATCAGAATGCACTTAGGACCACTATATACAAGATAACACCTACTGGTCTGCATCGATACCTAAACATTCCTCGGCAGATCTGTCCCGCGGGGCACCATATCGACACAGCTTCCTCCAACAGCATCCCCTCTTTGAGAGCGAGAGACTAACATTTCCTTTTAATATTAGCGATGAATTGACTTCTCTTGTGATAACACTGGTGATAGGATATCAATTATCTATATCCGATACCTCTGTCTGGGAGCCTTTCCTGGAGGTCCGGTGAAGATATTGCAAATAAAAGCCTGAAGACGTGAGGAGGAAAAAGGGCCTCTGGGATAGCATGTTTATATATTTCTCAATGCTTATCGGTGTTCAGTTACTCAAACGTGAACTTCTGTAATGTGTTGGCCTTTTACTTAGTTCAGCTGGCGCCCGGTGGCAAATAAGGAATTAGTAGACGGAATTGTTGAGTCTAGAAATGATAAATGAAAGTGGTATGTTTTCAAACACGCTTACAGACCATTAACCTCGGACTACATTGATGCAGAGAATACACTCTTCAAAAAAAAGAAACGCACAGGTAGTATGTAGTTCATTGAACCTGACTTCACAAAAAATCCGGTATATAATTTGGATAGATGTTATTGGAAAATGTTGGTGGCCTGATATTCGACAAACGGTGCGTCAAAACGACAAATTCGATGGCGGTAGTACCATGATGCGGGGGGCCATATCCTACGCCACGAGATCTGCCTTGGTTGTGGTTCAGGGAAATTTGACTGCAAATAGCTACATGAATCAAATACTTCAACTTCATCTTCCAATCATTGATAGGGGCGGTCGGGTAGCCTAGTGGTTAAAGCGTTCAACAGGACAACGCTCCACCGCACACAGCTCGTGTCACGGTAGACTACCTTCATAATGCAAACATGAACGTTTTGCCCTGGCCGTCGAGATCTCCAGATCTCAACCAAATCGAACACCTCTGGGATGGACTCGATCGAAGTGTACATCAACGTCAGAACACGCCGCAGACACTCCCGCAACTGACCAACGCGTTACAAGTAGAATAGCGCAGAATTCCGCATGACAGAATTCGTACACTTATCCATTCAGTGCCAAGGAGATGCAGAGCCGTGATTGCTGCCCGTGGCGGTCACACGAGATACTGAGTTCAGCGCAACCTTGTGTCATGACAATGAACAGTTTTCAATGCCTTTGTACAACGACAACATTCGACTATCGAGCCCCAAACTTTCATATTTGTATCTATGATATTGAATTAAATATACCGACTTTATTAGGTACAATACATTTACTAAAAATCTACCTGTGCGTTTCGTTTTTTGAAGAGTGTATATGTCTTAGATTCCCTTGTGTCTGCACGATAAGGGAAGTGTGGGAGTATTCCCAATAGGAGATGAATATAATTATAAGAGAACCATTCTTGACTGTAGTATTCAAAAGCACCTCCCATCCACCAAAAGAAAATAACAAATAAAAAGAAAAACACAAAAAAGACTTAACAAACTCTCTTTAATCACGCACTTATCAAAGTGTACGTGCTTTTGTGCTTTATCGAATGGATTTTTAAATTGGATGTCATTGTCATATCAGTACATTATACGTGGTTTACATATAGAACCATTCTTCGGACATAATTATGCACGTTGTTCAGTTGTGAAATATTTATGCATGAACATGCTTTTGTTGTAAGGAACTTCCATCGCCATGACCTTGATTAAATATAGTTCAAAAGGCGTAGAACAAGATTCACTCTCTATCACTGGGTCAACAGAAGACAACCACAAAATACTCCAAGCACCAATTCACATTGTGCAAAAAACCAAATTAACGACTCTAAGGTAAATATGATAGACTACCATGTAATATAAAGTATGTATAAATCATATTTTTGTTTCCATCAATCATAAAACAAAGTCAAAACATCGACAGATAAAATTATATATGATCTATTCGTCCTCACTCACTTCAAGAGCATAGACGTCACAGCGGGTCATGTTTCAATTTTTTGCAGTCACATGAACTCTCCAGCACGTCAACTTTAAAAAGACAGATATCTTTTTAACTCTCAGTGTATATTTGCCGGCCTTGCTGATGTCTCCAAAGAATCCCTAAGGGTGATTCTTTCTTAATGTTTCCGCTCAATACATAACGTTGCTTTTTTTGCAGATGTTGCGTGAAACTTTTTTTCAGGAATACAAAAACCTTTGATTGATATGACAGCGAGTTTCCTCCTTAAAACCTGTAGGAGAAGAGCTGTATTTGAAAACAAAATATCACACAAAAACACAAGAATCTACGGTTTAATAAGTGTCATTCTCCGAACGAAACCTGACACTGAAGACGATTTTCTGAAGAAAGTGTGAGTTGTTTTGTATGAAATAAACGCTTGTTTCCAGGCTTCATCGATATCAAGTGTCAGCTATTGGTTGAAATGTAAGTGCTTTATGGATGCGTCTTCAATTACATTTGTTCTAGAGATATAAATAACGAGGAAATTGACAACGCACGTGTTTGATTGTAGCGGTTATGTACAGTGTATGAGATGCTGGGTCTTCATGGACCCCGTTGGAGAGTTTTATACGGCTGTTAGATTTCGGAATTGCACCCTAAAGGAATAATTCCACAGTTTGATTGATTCCAGTCGACCTTTTGTAACGGCAGATGCCGATGGCTGATGCTTGCTCATTGTGTGATGATGGAGGAGTGAGGTAACGTGAGGTAAAGGGCTCTTAGCTAGAATAATATTGTCTCAGTATGTCGACTTCTCGACATCTTAGCTGTGTCGAATGCCGGTCTGTGACACTGACAATCACCTGCTTATGTAGTGACACCCCGTTAATCCGAACGGTGAGCTCATACGGATTGTCAAATATCCGGATAATCGAATCTTTCTTTGAGTCTCATACCCTCTGTTTCCTAGAAGACGGACATGGGGTTTCCGGAATCGCGAGGTTTCGCTGTTTATGAGTGAGCGAGTATGATTTTACGGTTTTAGCAATAGTTTAGCGAACGGCTGAGGCTTCACACGTTGTACCCATGTGGGGAAACGAATCCGGACCTTCGGCGTGACGAGCGAACGCTTTAACCACCAGGCTACCCTAATCCCCACTATTTATGAGACCATTAAGGGGTTAAAACAAGGACTGGTCGGCTCGGAGTCAGTATGCTGTGTCTGAGTGGGGTATTCATGTTAAACTGCGGCATGGTATCTCAGTGAGCTAGCACTATAAATCGGCATCAGTCCGGACTAGTACAAGCAGCCACACACACATATACACGTGCATGCACGTCGCTATATAAGTGCAATAATCTTGGACGCAACGTTAAACCCAATTTCACCTCACCTCACTATTTATGAACTCAGCCTAGAAGGTTTAAAGCGTTCGCCTGTCACCCACTGTTTATGAACTCGACCCGTGAATATCCGGTGTAGAATAGGTCTTCAGCAACGACAGAAAGAACTCATGTAAAATAAACACCTTTTTTCTGTACCTATACAGTGGTTACACACCGGCGGACACTATCAACACGATCAGGTTACAGTTTCAGATGGTCCTGACTCGTGAAGATCCAGGGTAGCGTAGGTCTTCAGACCCATGCTTGCCGTAAAAGGGGACTATGCTTGTCGTGAGAGGCGCCTAACAGGATCGGGTGGCCAGGCTCGCTGACTTGTTTGATGGTCATCGTATCCCAATTGCGTGGTCAATCACTGGATTGTCTGGTCCAGACTCGATCATTTACAAACCGCCGTCCTATAGCTGGAATATTGCTGAGTGCGGCGTTTAACAAAAAACAAGCAAACAAGTTTATAAACTCAAAAGACAAGTGCCTGCCGAAGTCATCTCCTTTGGGAGTCAGCATAGAAATAGGTTCCAAGTAACACATTTAGGCAGCAAGAACAGGCTTAATTTGAGTATCGGGTGGGTTCAATGTGTGAGCGTGTGTTTTACCACGTTGATTGGCAGATTTCAATATGACAATATGCAATGTTCTACTGGCTACTAATCATTAAATATTTTTTATATCTAAGGGGTATGGTACCGCAGCTAATATGCCACATGTACAGATGCGTCGTACGATATGTAGACGCGTAGACGCTTCACTGAAAACATAAACATATAATATGTCAATGCCAAAGAATCAGTCTTGATCATCTGTCGAAATAGATTCCACTGGGAGTAAAGGGCAAAACAGTGATGGAACTTATATGAATGGACCACTGAAAATCAGTGATGGCACCAGGTGTTCGCATGCCAAGTATTGAAACACATGGGGCTCGAGTGAATACGACACAAAACGTGTCTCTAAGATAAGCATGGAGTCTCAGAAACCATCTTCAGAAAATACTCGTGTGATAAAAATTATGACAATTAATTTCGATGTCGAGATCGCTTGTTCAGAATCACCCAGTCACCTTGTAAGCCATCTTATGAGGATTGTGTACACAAGAACATGCACTGTCACATGTATGTTAAAATTATGTGTACAAATATACACATCGACATGCTCGACAGCAAATAAGCGCGTTTCAACAATGACAGTTTACATGTATGTATGAGAAGACATCGTCAGCGATGTTCTGTCACGGTCAGAAGCAAGGGAGAAGCCCCTGTCATCACGGGACCACTCCAACATCTGAGTTGTGTCCAACTAATTGCACGGCCGTGTTATTAAGCGAAGAGTCTAGACGCTGCACAGTGCTAATTATAACCGCTTCAACCTACTTCATGATGAACAGTGCTTAATCATTAATAACACGGAGAAAGGGATGCTTCAAAGGTTAACTAAGCACTACAAAGAGTGTGAGAGCTGGCGAATATGATTCTGATATTTTTAAAGCAATTTTGAAATGCTCTATCGGGAGTGTAGTCTTGAAATACCGAATTCTTCAGACTGCGTGTGTTAAGCCAATATTAATCTAAGCATTTGTCGATAAATCTTAGGTACAAGTATATTACAACTAGATACATCACACGAACTTAACCGATTTGACACGAGTAACCTAACAGTGGACATTTAAAATCGTATAGCCGCCAGCTCTGCCGTCAGAGGGCGGAGTGGGTAGCCTAGTGGTGAAAGCTAAAGTTTCAGGTTCGATTCTCCACATGCGTACAATGTGGGAAGCCTATTCCTGGTGTCCCCCGCTCGCTCACTCACTCCCTCACTCACTCACTCACTAATTCACTCACTAACCCACCCACTCGCTCGCCCGCCCGACCGCCCGCCCACGCACCCACTCACCCACTCACTCACTCACTCACTCACTCACTCACTCACTCACTCACTCATTAACTCACCCACCCACCCACCCACCCACTCAATCACTCACTCACTCACATATGTGTATGCTCTTAGTATCCCTAAGTAAGCTTGTGCGGTTTGGTATGGCTAATGGTTTGACCACGCCTGTCAGAAACCTCCCCACAAGTAGATCACAGTACGTGGTGATACACGACGACAACTCATGATCCTCCCCAGTGTTTCATTATCTGTTCGCCATTGTTGTTAAGTATAATGAATGGGTAAGGTGAATATATTTGCATTTAATATCCGCTGCAGGTAATTACAAAGACGACTGCCAAACTGGCATTCTATCGGATATTAGATCGGTAGTATGTGTGTGCCGAACGTTGTTCAGTAGGATGAGCTGTAGGCATTTAGTATGATGCTATACAAACTACTAAAGACCCAAGACCCCCCCCCCCCCCCCCCCCCCCCCCCCTTATCTCGTGAGCTCAACATTTTTGCTTGTAGTTTGTAGACATGCCATGTAAATGAGTGAATGAGTACAGGTTAAACGCCTATTTGAGGCGTGTCAGCTTCATGTGATTTGAAGGAGGTCTTTGAGGATATTTAAGCTGTATAACGGCGTGTCAGCTTGATGTTGGTTAAAGGAGGTATTTGAGGATATTTAAGCTGTATTGAGTGTTGGCCTTGAGCGAGAGTATGGCGGTGACAAACCAAGTGTTTTCATAGGTTCGGGATCTGTAAATGTAAAACGTCAACGCCAGAGAATGACCAGTCTCGATTATCCGCCGAAACAGATTCCATTGGAAGTAAAACGCATTAGTATTTAAGTATTTAAGCTGTATAACGGCGTGTCAGCTTGATGTTGGTTAAAGGAGGTACTAGTATTTGAGGATATTTAAGCTGTATAACGGCATGACAGCCTCATATATAGGTTAAAGAAGGTATTTGAGGATATTTAAGCTGTATAACGGCGTGTCAGCTTTATGTGGGTTAAAGGAGGTATTTGGGAACATTTAAGCTATATAACGGCGTGTCAGCTTTATGTGGGTTAAAGGAGGTATTTGGGGATATTTAAGCTATATAACGGCATGACAGCCTCATATATAGGTTAAAGAAGGTATTTGAGGATATTTAAGCTGTATAACGGTTTGTCAGCTTTATGTGGGTTAAAGGAGGTATTTGGGGATATTTAAGCTATATAACGGCATGACAGCTTCATATGGGAAGATCATGACTCAAAGTGTTGACCCTGAGCGAGAGTATGGCGGTGACAAACCAAGTGTTTTCATAGGTTCGGGATCTGTAAATGTAAAACGTCAACGCCAGAGAATGACCAGTCTCGATTATCCGCCGAAACAGATTCCATTGGAAGTAAAAGGCAAAATAGCGGTGACAATTATATAAATGGATAAAACAGACCCACATGTCATCGGATCCTGGATCGACTAAGGGGCACAGCTATGCGGATTGCAGCATATATACCACACGACCTCCTAAGATCACACACTATATGGAGATCGCCCGTTCTTATAATAGAGCAGTCATATATTATTTGAACTTGATAAACATTCGTTTAGTAACCTTGATATCATAGTAACTATCCAAATACCGAGAGGAAGTGTAGTATCTCAAAAAGCAAATCAATAAAGTTTCAAACGAAGCTGAAGTCAATATGCAATTGAGGTTGACGCTTTGAAAAACTTTGAAATCTTTATTCTGTATTCATACGCCTCAAAGATTCAATTTATCAAAATAGCATCCCGAAATTAAGGATTAATCAGCACAAGGACGAACCTCACACCTACCAAAATACTGATTGAAATTTTCGCATGGCCCCTTAATTCGAGGCTTAGAGAGAAAAAAACATAAAATCGACTTCACGGGAAACATAAAAAAGAAATCAATACTTTACTTAGTGTTGAGACGTTCGTCCGAAAGAGACGTTGCTTTTGACCCCTAACCTTTCCTTCTATTTCCGGTAAGCATACCTAAACACCTAAATGTGACTTGCATGTATTTTGTAATATTAGAAGCTTTTCACTACTCTCCCGTCCTCAACGTTGAGCCGTGGGCCATAAAAAATCTGTTTGCTCCCAATTACTACTTAAGGAAAAAAGGCGATCGATGCGGTGAAGTGGAAATTGGGATGTATGTGCCAGAACAAATCAAATTGAAGAAAAAACAGTTCTGTATATTCCCATGATTTAGTCGCACTTCAGAACATCAAGCGTATGAGAAGAGACGCGTAACCATCAAGAACACTTTTTCCCAAAACTTTCCACATACTTTTAGTTTTAGTAATACCAAAACGTTCCTGAATTTCTTGCAATGAACTTTTCGGCTTTGAAAAAAACATCATAAGACAACGCGACATACAAGCACATATATACGTTCCGTGCAAAACAATCATGAGTGAGTCCCCAAACGTGTTAGATCCAGCAATGCGATTGGCTGAATATCCAAGTTCGTAATTTGATTGGCTGAGAAGTTACGACGGTACTGCCCGTACTCGTGGGTTTCACCGAAGTGGTAAACGTCTGAGACCTGCATCACTTCGGGCTTTCCTCCCACATTAAGCTGACACGCCGTGATATAACTGGAAAACTGTTAAAAGCGGCGTTAAACCAAACTCACTAACTCACTCACTCAGGTGCAGCAATTCGCTGTGCAGAGATACGTCCCTTATACGTGCCAGAAAACTATAAACGAGTGTTCGAATCCCAGATTCGCCCTGCTTATGTTTCCAGGTTTGTCAGGCCCATACATTTAATATACCTGAAGTTTAAGTTAATCTTCTTGGCAAAATTCCAAATTCCAAAATACTTAAATGATGTCGGTTGCAAATCTCTATTTCGACTTGTATATGTACCATGTGAGCTCGAATGTCTTTTCAGGTGAACAACTGACTTGTAACTGTATGTGTTTGTGACGGGTTCGGGTGTGCGGGATACCTTAATCTCGTGGGGAATACCTTGTCACAGTCTAAGGACGAAATCACAATATAAATAATACCAACTAGCTAGCGACACAATACGGCAATCCTCGATATACAAGCCTAGTCAGTAACGTCAACGACTGAAAATCCTTACTGGAATGATGTAGGATTGATGTGTCCTACATAACCCTTATCTGCAGTGCAAATTGTATCCATGTAGGCAATCAAGCCTCCAATTGATTGACCCCATCCGCAATTAGGTCCATATAAGACATGATCAACCTCAACCTCAACCTCAACCTCAACCGGTGAGAAATGGTGCCCAGTAACCTAAGTATGACCATGTATACAGAGGCGAACACATTGTTGCAGGTGTCAGGCTCTGCCGCTTAAATGATGAATCAATCAATGGTTTGTCTAGTCCAGATTTTATCAGTTACTGGCCGCCGTGGTGTAGATGGAATACTTCTGGCCGTGGCGTTATACAATCAACAAACAAGAACACCTATGTACAATAATCACAAGAACAAGCTCCAAAGAGTACGAAATAGCTTTGCAGAGTGACTCACACAGCGCCAGTTATTTAACAGTACGCATGGATCCACGATCTGGTGCCAGTTGAGGAAGTACTCCACTTCGTCTCGGACAATCCGGATGCTGAGATCAGCGCACAAGGAAACACTCAATCTTCAGCACGCGGGAACAGAAGAAATAATCAGTCTATCCTTGCGTTGAGGCTAACAGCTATCGACAAGAAAAACATCGCCATCACGTCTCTGGGAAAACGCAAGATATAGTTGTGAACAAAAATATTATTCCAGCGACGACGGTTCGTTTTTAAGTTTTATCGAGTGAACTCAAATGTTTACTTTTCTAGCGTAATCGTATTTAGTTTTCAGGATACATAATAACGTCCGACATTTCTTCAAAATAATATTTAATTTTTTTTAAATTTGCTTTATGTATGTGTCAGCGAATGAAGGACGTTTGTCATTCGCTATTTGGTTGACATACCCCTCAGGGTTCGGCATTAATAATGTTCTGTCAACACAAGTTTGATTAGACCCGTGAAGATTCCGGGGTAGAATAAGTCTTCAGCAACCCTAGCTTGCCGTAAAAGGCGACTGACGGGATCGGGTGGTCAGGCTCGCTGACTTGGTTGATGCATGTCATCGATCCAAATTGCGTGGATCGATGCTCATGATATCAATCACTGGATTGTCTGGTCCAGACTCGATTATTTACAGACCGCCGTCATATAGCTGGAATATTGCTGAGTGCAGCGTTAAACAACCAACCAACCAACCAACCAACAAGTTTGATTATGAAGGAAATCGAGAGCAGTCATCCCAATGGGCGGCTAGCAATGTCTTTTATGATATTACATATTTCTTTATACAAGGTAATTATAGATGTGAACCAATAATGTTTTTTTCAATGTATCTTGTGTGAAAAGTGCCATGCCTACGATGAGTTGAATGAAACACGAACAAAATATTTAACAACTAGATTTGTAGACTATTTATTCCTTATGCTGTATGCCATGCTCACGTTTCACGTAATTTTTTAAAGTGATAAATTGACATATTACTATCCACTTCCTACCAAAAGAAAGCATACACTTGATAATATTTCACAAAAAATGGAAACGTTATCGAAATGTTACCAGGCTGAAATTAGTCGCTGAAACACTGCAAACATAAGACCTAGAACACAACTATGATACCCGTAGCAAATACATCAACAATGAATAAACCATTTCTTGTTTGGTTCATTACTAGCCACCGTGAAACATGGCTGCATGCTTTCGTTTGCCCAGCAGTTTAACTAAGTGAAACAGGTGAGGAAAGCCCGAAGAGATGCAGGTCTTCGTCGTTTACCACTTTGGTGAACTCCACGAGACGAACCTAGAAACATAATCGGGGCGACCATACTCAAACCCGTGTCCCTTCATTCAATGTATACCTGTGATAACATTCGTGTCTTAGAATGAAAGGCATAACTGAAATGTTATTCAAAGCAATGTAAAATCACTCACTCACTCACTCACTCACTCACTCAAGTAAGGCGACACTCTCAAACCGGTTTAAGTCTAATATAATATAAACCGTCAAAGTCAGAGAATAACCAGTCTCGATTATCTGAGCGTAACAGATTCCACTGGGCGTAAAACGCAAAATAGCAAGTAAAATCATGTGACTGGATTATTGAAAATCAGTGATAACATCAGATAATTTATGATGGGTAATCGTATACTAATCAAAGTATTTACATGTTCCATGTCGAAAAAAGTATCTTTGATGTCGGATATACGCAGTTTGAAGACATTGCACAACCTCAGATTGTCGGTTTCATGGAATAAAATGTCAGAGCCTCAAGGGGTATCCAACTTGTACGGCAGTCATAAGAAAAGAAAAGTACCTTTGACGCAAATTGAAGATAAATACATAATTTGAATACTGAAATGTGTCTTGAATAAAATGTCTTTTGAAGGTATTAAAAAACTAAATGCTGTTGCCGACTTCTAACGTATTATGGATTCTTAGCCATGGAAAAAGCTCGACGCTCCAGGGAAATTCATATTCACATCAGTGTCGGAAGAAAAGGCAAAACAAATTTGGAACGACACTTTTATTTATTTTTCGCGAGCGCCTGGTGTCGTTACTGATTTTCAGTGGTCCATTCATATACTTTTATTAGTTTCCACAGTTATTTTGCCCTTTGCAGGGAGAATCTAGGCTCGTTATTCTCTTGCATCGACGACCTATATTTCATAGACGCCTAAATCTACCTACACCGTTATGTAAACAAATGAACGTTTACTTCGTGAGTCACAAATGTATCTATCTGTTGAATTTGAAAGTCAAATTGAAAACTTGAGCTAATGCATCGCAGATTATCGGTTTGATAAAATAGGTGTAGGTTAAATGTGCCCTCCGTGTTAACAATATATCTGCCATGAGAGAATAGCACATATTTCATTTTTAAGAAATCATGTTGCATAGATAATCAAAATAATTCGTTCTCCAATTTACTTCTGAAAAAAATATATCCTAAGAACAAATCGGGAGGTATTGTTGCTGCTTTGACGAAACAATTATAGGTTTTATGGTTGCCCCACACGTCACCAACGTGATTTGAGTCCTTATTGAAATATATTTTCATGTTTGTACATTCAGATCTTATTTTGAACACAACTTTGCATAGTACGTTATATAGTCTATAACCGTTCTGCAGAACAGTTTAAGCATAGTATAATATATTTAACTGGTCATTGTTTTTCTTTTATAAACATTTTCGAAGACGCGTTTCTGTTCTTTTCATGTGACAGAGCTCCAAAGCAATGTGTTATCAGACTGGAGAATTTGCTTTTGAAGATAACATACTTTATAAATGCACAAGGAAAGGACACCTTTTGTATTTCACGAACAATTAATCTCTAGAAAAAAGTAATTGTACAAGGAAGTTCAAATGTGCAAGTTCAATGAAGAACATTAGTTCCGTCTGCAATAAGATTCCGAAATAGACACCAGCATAAAAGACACTGCTTGTCTAGTGTGAAGTTCGTACATAGCCTGGACAATAAATGACGTCTTCAATGTTTGTAAAGATTGTCCCTTCGATAGTCAGCCGGGTGCTGTGTATGCAATCTGCTGTCTTACAATGTCTGTAAACGGACAGTTATATAGCATATAGGTAATACATGTGTCGACATATTGATACTGGCAGACAAATAAATCCTTCCACGTACAGATAGCGGACTCTAAGAAAGCTTTCGATATTTGATTATTCAAGAAAGCGGTTTTAGCTCAAGTGATTAATCCTGTAGTAAAGCAATAAGGAATGTGTCTGTAGGTCACAAGGATGAATGATCAATTGTGCAGTTAATGGTAACTTGGATAGGTTTGACAACAATAAATCTAATTTGAATCGGGACTAAAAAATAATACCGAACTATATGTGATTAACTTGACATTGGTCATCAATCTCCAGATATTGTGTCTGGGGCTGCTTTCTATAACGGAAACGCGAGATGATCCCAATGGTGGGAATTCCGTCTGGACAAAGGTTGGTTGGTTGGTTTATTGTTTAACGCTGCACTCAGCAATATTCCAGCTATATGACGGCGGTCTGTAAATAATCGAGAATGGACCGGACAGCCCACTTATTAACATCATGAGCATCGATCCACGCAGTTGGGATCGATGACATGCATCAACCAAGTCAGCGAGCCTGACCACCCGATCCCTTTAGTCGCCTCTTACGACAAGCATAGTCGCCGTTTACAGCAAGCATTGGTTGCTGAAGACCTATTTTATCCCGGGTCGTTTAGGCAAGGGTAAACTAGTGACATAAGATGAATCATAGTTACATATAACCAAGTCCACTGCTCACCAACGAATGACTTTTCCTACTCTACACACCCCAATCCCTCACGACAGACTTACGGGGAAACATCGTTTCGAGCTCCACGTGGCAGTGTATCAACACATGGTAACAATAGATGTGATCACATCTCAGTCTCAGTCAGGACAATGTGTCAAAGCTGGAAGCAAATATCACAGTAGTTTTACTGAGAAAACACTATGAAAATGCTTGACTTCCTTACAGACAACATATATGTGACATTGGACAATGATACACGAAGAAGGTGACACCATGGCCATAAACTGTGCTCCGAAAGAACTTCCTGCTTGGATTGGGAACATCAAAGGATGGGAATATGGCATTGGAGCAAACTTCAGCAAAATCTATGTCGATGATCTGACTTCGTTCAAAAAAGCTTAAATAGCCTATTCCGTTCGACTGATGTACCCCCTGAACTAAAACTAAAAAGAACAAATGACATCGATTCAATCTCCGTTATATTTAGATCAATGCATAAAGGTTAAGAGTGTCATAAAACGACCCGGAAGACTGGATGTCAAAAGGGAGGACATCCATTTTCCAATAGTCAACCTTCCGTTTATGTCAAGCGATATCCCAGCATATCCAGCCTGTGGTGTCTACATTTCACAACTTATGAGGCACAATCGACCATGCATTTTCTCCGGACCCGTGAAGATCCGGGGTAGAATAGGACTTCAGCAACCAATGCTTGTCGTAAGAGGCGACTAACGGGATCGGGTGGGCAGGCTCGCTGACTTGGTTGATGCATGTCATCGATCCCAATTACGTGCATCGATGCTCATGATGTCAATCACTGGATTGTCTGGCCCAGACTCGATTATTTATATAGCCGTTGAATATCACACGAATATAGTTATCACCCGACAGGTCAGCTTAATGCGATGGTAAACCCGTAAGCGGCGCGGATCGTCGACCTTTAACACTTTTGTAAAACACACAATCGCAGGTATGTGCTGATAAACCGAGCAACATAA
The DNA here is from genome assembly GCF_023055435.1 of Haliotis rufescens. Lineage (NCBI taxonomy): Eukaryota > Metazoa > Mollusca > Gastropoda > Lepetellida > Haliotidae > Haliotis > Haliotis rufescens. The sequence continues at coordinate 16,401,337 of NW_025963857.1, forward strand.
TCAAAGCGAACCGGGATTCGATCCAAATGATCATCGATTTCTTGCACGCCTAAGGGACGCAACTCTGCACAGCACTTTGATGCGACTCTTATGTCTGGGGGACACCCGTGACCCGGCTTGAACATGAATTGGTCAGGACGAAACTCTCAACAAAGGCCTAGCCGAAGAGAACATTTCAGCAGAATATATCTTCAAATACCTAATGCAAGGACATTTACAATTTAGAAAAAAACGTTATGAATGTCTTGTGATGCATTGAAGTTTTGGTCGGTGAGAAGACGAAATTTGGTCTCAACATGCCAACTTTTGAGCCGCAAAATATGAATATGACTGGAAGACAATTGATAGTTAAGTTACACTCCTGTCTGTACAATTTTAAAAGTTGTAACCATTTATCCCACCTACACAATTCCATGAAAATGACGACCATTACCAAACGAAAACAGCATGTGTCTCCAGGGATCATTGATAATGTTTTGCAAAGTTGACCGTCTACCGAAAAAAATATTTCCTGTGAAATTAACGATTACTTATGATGATGAAAATGGTGTTGACGCTTTATTAAAATGTACCAACTCATAACATGAATCATAATACGCACATAACTTTTTTTCTTCATGATTCAGTGAACAAATCTCTCTGAAACTCTTCATCCGTTTATTTGTGTAGTTTATATTTCTTCATTCGATACGAGAAGATTTGTAAGATTAATAGGAAGGAAACATTAACCTTCGAAATGCAACCTTCTCTTTAAAAAAAGCTTATCTTAAACAGTATTCAGGACAACGTGTTCCAGATATCACATATTCCTTTCACAGGAAGCAGCTGCCGTGTCTTGGCAGAAACTGTGCCAATCGAATTTCGCCTTGTGTCCCTAACGACATCTATCTGCCCGACATATGAGACTTTGCTGCAAGGTTATTGGTGGAGACAAAATCGCATGCACGGATTGATGTCCAAACAGCCCTCCACTTCCACATTTATTTGTTTAAAAAATTGTCCAATCCTATCTCGAAATACCGTTCATAAGAGACTTTAAGCATTTATATCTGGATCCCATACAGATGATATCCCGGACCAGAAGGCTGAATGGTTGAATAGTTCCGATGATAAATGAAACATGCACTCTCGTTGTCAACGGGGAAGCATTCTTATGTTGGCTTCTACTGGTCGGAGAAAATAATGAAAGATTCGCGACGAGAGAGTAAGTGTAATTTTTGTTTGTTTGTTGTTTAACGCCGCACTCAGCAATATTCCAGCTATATGTCGGCGGTCTGTAAATAATCGAGTCTGGACCAGACAATCCAGTGATTGATATGATGAGCATCGATCCACGCAATTGGGATCGATGACATGCATCAACCAAGTCAGCGAGCCTGACCACCAGATCCCGTTAGTCGCCTTTTACGACAAGCACTTTAGGCAAGCAATTGCTAAAACATACATGGGAAAGGTAACTTTGATTTTATGTATGTGAATATTAATATAGATTTGATTTATGAATACAAACTGAAAACTAAACAAGGACTCACCTTTTAAAACTAACCTCTTATATTTTGCTACATTTCTTGATACATTTGTCGTTTATTATGTTCAAAATAAACCATTCAAAAGACAATGAAGACAGGTACACACTGGTGTTCTAAATATCTCGCTTCTGTGTTTGTCATTTAATGTTGGATAATATATATTTATACAAATATATAGCTCCGTATCCGTTGTCACCGTATTCAAGTAATATCATTTACCAAAATCAGGACAGTTGAGAACAAACCATTCTAATAAAGAAGGGCGATGCCCTGGTGAATAACTCAGTGACATCATGGTTGTCTAGCAATAATCTCAATTACGAAATTTCGTTGACTACACACGTCTCACGTGAACAACTGACAAACACCGGTATTCTTACAACACAGGAAATATGTAATACAATGCGTAGCCTACGTGGGTAGTGTTCAACCAGTGCTTTTGTCCTTTGCATGTCCATATGTGACTTGGACCCGTGAAGATTCCGGGGTAGAATAGGTCTTCAGCAACCCATGCTTGCCGTAAAAGGTGACTATGCTTGTCGTAAAAGGCGACTAACGGGATCGGGTGGTCAGGCTCGCTGACTTGGTTGATGCATGTCATCGATCCCAATTGCGTGGATCGATGCTCATGATATTAATCACTGGATTGTCTGGTCCAGACTCGATTATTTACAGACCGCTGGCATATAGCTGGAATATTGCTGAGTTCAGCGTTAAACAACCAACCAACCAACCATATGTGACTTGACTGTAAAAAATCAATTCTTTCCCAATTACTTCTTGAAAGAAAACCAATCGGTAGGTATAAATAAGCTGAAGTGGAAATCTAGAATGATAGAATGATGTAAATTTCAGAACAAATCAGGTTGAAACGACCACTTGCGCCCTACAGTTTGGAAGAAGAACATAAATAAAAAATTATTTAATTACAGACATCACAAATGTCATCCTGCTGTTTTTCCAGACTTAATGACTCATTGCTTCTGTTGTGTCCCAAATGATGAGAAAGCGATACTAACACATTTAGAGATTCTCATTTCCTGATTTACGTCATTTGGGATGATTTTGCTCTCTCCAATAAGGTGGAATGGTATTAGATTTGGAAGGCGGAAATCAAAGATTAGTTAACTTGTTTTACAGACGTGTTAAGCTTGCACTCACAAACCGTAAGTATTCTTTTGCAATTATCTTCTCACAAATATTTATTTGTGTATAGTCTTGGAAAGCGTCTTTCCGAAAGAGAAACTGTTTTAGAACCAATTCAACATTCAACACACTTGAAAAACGTTTTCAATTTGTTATCACCTCTGTACATCGTCTTTGCCAGGAACATTTGATCAAATCCATACATTGGATGAATAAATACAGATCACATATTTTCAAGAGTGTTTAAAAAAGCTGAATAGAGAGGGAGGACGTCTAAGGAAACAAACATTTCAGCTTTAAATCCTTTTTATAAAAGACCTAAAACCTTGCAACTTAAGATTGCTATGACACCACGGCCATGAGGTCACAACATCGTGGCATGGGAATAACATGAAGGTATATAGAAGCGGAAAGGTCCAAGTTCCTCGACCTCACCTTTGATATCTATTTGACAAAATGTATTGCCACATGTACTTATATTAATATACGAGGTAAAGCTACTTTGTTTTTAAATTTGATGTAGTCCCACTGTAGATTAGATACAATGTACCGCTTGTTGTAATTTCAAATGTATTAATCAAATTTCAAAACAGTTGTTTTTTCCATTCTACCATGACGGCAAAGAATGTTTTGAAAATGGTGCTCTCTTGGAATGCATAATAACATATAGGTACAAAGGTCCGTTATCTTAGAACATTTTGGGTCACAGGTAGTTCCTATATATGTAAACTATATTGCTAAAGTTACTACTAACGTCTTGACCATAACGGTTTAAAACACACAAAGTTTCGAAAAAAACGATGTCAAATAACCTTCTAAAGATATATGTTTCAATTTAATTGCAATCTGATGCAAACTTGCACTGTTTCGACTCATTTCGAAGTCATTTCTTGGAAATCAACATGACATTTCCCATTGTCGGGGCGAAAGCTTTAGAAATAGTGAAATAAATGATGAACGAACTTCCTTCTCCAACAAACCTTTTTAAATAATCGGATTGTAGCTATTTTGAAGTTGTACTTATGTGGCAGTTGAATTGAAATACTTCCTTGACAGTAATACATATTACGAATGACTGTCTCTCCAGCGTAAACTTCGAAATGACTGAACAGTCGATGCCAAAATAGTTGTTCTTAGTGGCAGTGCTATTTAAAACTTGTATGAACCAAGAGGACAATCACGATCTGTAGTTCAACATTAACAAGATGACGTACTGATTGAACTGTGTCCACAAGCACAACCATTGCCAACGGAAACACCCCGAAGTATGGCTGAATACAACCGTTGTTAGCTGCAGATGACGACATGAGAGAGACTGCTCATGTTTGTGACCGATGATTATGTGGCCCTGACACAGTGTTTAGTGGGTGTTTTACTTTTTTGTCTATGTTCTTAACAAGACTTTGTCATGTTTGATAAGCTGTTGTTCTAATATTGACTGTATACAATATTCTAATGGGTTACCGGCAGCTATTGTTACTAGCATCGTTGTGTTAAGCCGCACTCAGCAATATTCCGGCTATGTGTCGGCGATCTGTAAATAATCGAGTATGGACCAGACAATCCAATGATTGACATCATGAGCATTTGTCCACGCAATTGGGATACGATGTAAGCCCGATCCCGTTAGTCGCCTTCTACGACAAGCATAGTTCCTTCTACGGCAAGCATGGGTTGCTGAAAACCTATTCTACCCCGGATCTTCACGGGTCCCATACGTTTGACGTGTGAAAGGGCTTAATTTAAGAGAGCTTTCAGTAAAAAATGTATACTTCTTTTTAACCAAACACAATCAAGCATTCTTCAATGTCATTGTAAAAATAGGTGGTAATCGGAAGGGAATAAATGAAGTATTTATAGCCATTGTTATAAGCATCAGTGCGTAGGCTGTCGATAGATCGATGTTTTCTTAGACACAGTTTTGGGGTGAAATGGCTTTAAGTTAAGTTTTAAGAGCTATAAGTAGGTACAAAGATGCTTCTTATTAACCAATCAGAATCAAGCATTCTTCAGTGAAGTATTTATAGTTTATGTAGTTATATGGATTCATGTGGTTATGTAGATTCATATCAGTGTGCCTCACTAGACTTTCTTAAAGACAAATGGAATATTGCAAGTCTAAATTGTGTCGCTGTACTTGCAATCACCAGTCTGGGACTGTAAGTAAAAGCACCATCAGATATAAGAAGTACTGCGTTGGCATATTGGCAATTACAGACAATGCAACAATCAGACCCATTTACATAGAATACCCGCAAAACTGAAATACAGATTCCAGCAAAGTTACTATAACTGTTTTCAAAAGCTATTTACTTCAGCAATCATGTATAACACAGAACTTTATATTTTCTCATATTTGTCAGTACCGACATGAAATAATCTTATAACCTCGTCAGACGACGACATGTAACGGTATTCATAAGTGAGACAAAGCATATTTAATGTCTTGTGGTGAAATGGAATTTTTGGTCCGTGAGAAGACGACAATTGTTGTCGACAAGCAAACTTTTCAGCCGCATAATATGAATGTGACTGGAAAAAATTGATTGCGAAATGACACTGCTGTTAGTACAATTCCATGAAAAAGAAGACCAGTTTATTTTTCCACGAAAACAAATTGTGTCCCAGAGGATCATTGGTTATGCTTTTCAAAGGTTTCCGTCTGCACTAGCACTACAAGATTAATATGAATGAAACATTACCCCTTACAATGTAACCTTCCCTCAATAGCGGTGGGGTTGCCTTGTGGTTAAAGCGTTCGTTCGTCACACCGAAGACCCGGGTTCGATTCCCCACATGGGTAAAATGTGCGAAGCACAAGCCCCACTGTGCTATTGCTACCATATTGCTAAAAGCTGAGTTAAGCTCACTCACTCACTCACTCACTCACTCACTCACTCACTCACTCACTCACACTTATGCGACTATGCTTGTCGTAAGAGGCGACTAACGGGATAGGGTGGTCAGGCTTTATCACTGGATTGTCTTGTCCAGACGCGATTATTTACAGACCGCCGTCGTATAGCTGGGATATTGCTGAGTGCGGCGTTAAACAACAACACTCAAACACAACTAACACTTATGTCAATCTAGCCTCCGATCTGATATTGTTATGATCAAATTAGGCACACACCTCTTATTCCGAAAAGTATTCAATACACCTTGTTCCTGATATTCTTCCACAGAAAGCAGACCGTGAAAGTAGCTGCCGAGTCTTGGCAGAAACCGTGTCAATCGATTTTAGCCTTGTGTCCCTAACGCCCCACTATCTGCCCAACATGTGCGACAATGCTACAGGGTAATGGTGGAGTCATAGCGTGCGCACGATTGATGTCTCACACAGCCACTGCCACATTTATTTGTTAAAAGAAATTCCCAATCTAATTAGAAATTCCGTTCAGATAAGACTTGATGCATTTATACATGGATAAAAACAGATAACATTCCGTACAAGAAGGGTAAATGACTTATGAATTAAACATTCCGACTACAGGTTGGAATAAATAATGAAAGATTCGCAACGAGACAGTAGGTGTAAGATTGTAAGTTCAGACAATCATTTGCCACAACATACATAAGAAAGGTACACTTAGTTTATCTTGTGAATATTTCAATCAATTCATTTCAGTACTTTGAGGCCTCAGGCCTTTGTGTACAGGCGGAATGGCATCAAAATATTAATTTTATGGATGTAAGGATGAAGATAAAACTTAGTGTGTATGTATAGTTGCCTTAACTGTACGCATGCTGGACACATTAAAGGAAAATGGAATTCATATTCAACGAATTTTAGTAACAAAGTTTTCATTTGTGTGTATATATATATGTATAATTCAAAACTGTTTACCCAAATCAGGACATTTGATAATAAAATAATCTTAAAGGATGAAGGACAATGTCCTTGAGATGTCCAGTTGGCTACACACGTCCTCTCGAACAGTTTGCAAATCCCGTTCTTCTTATAACATGGAAAATATGAGTCTGCAAGTTGCGTTAACATTGATCGTTCTATATTACAATGTAAGTAACAAGCCTACAAGCCAAAAAGATTTTAATTGGCATTTTACAAAACCTAAAACCCCTTGGAAATATTAGCTTTGAAACATTCTCTAAGATTTTCGACACTAAGATCAGTCCTATTTTACTCTATGGTGCTGAAGTCTGGGGCCTAGAGAACTATGATACAATAGAGAAGGTACATCTATTTGCGTATAAAAGATTTCTAGGAGTAAATTCCAACACTCCAAATGTTACAGTTTACGGGGAATCTGGGAGATACCCAATGTATATATTCAGTTACATAAAAGTAATAAAATATTGGATAAAATTGCTTAAAATGCCAAATACCAGATTCCCAAAGAAATGCTATAACATGATGATTCTTTACGATAGCAGAGGAAAAAATAACTGGGCCTCGGGTGTCAAAAAGATACTCCAATCTTGTGGGTATGAGTACATTTGGAGAGAGCAACATGTAACAGTACCAGATCGTTTCATATATAATTTAAGACAAAGGCTAAAAGATATGTATTTTCAAAAGTGGTACTCTTCACTAAACTTACATATTAAGTTAAAGCATTACACCTGTTTTAAATCATTCATTCTGACCGAAAAATATCTTTTGGATATAAATGTTAAGAAATTCCGAACAGCACTATCCCGTTTCAGATGTAGTTCTCATGACCTTCTAATAGAAAAAGGTAGACATTTAGCGATACCAAGGGAAAACAGATTGTGTAAATATTGTACTTGTCAAGAGATAGAAGATGAATACCATTTTTTGCTAGTCTGTCCATTGTATGCAAATATCAGAAAAGAATACATACATAAATATTTTTATCTGAATCCTAGAATAGACAAATTTTATATCCTCATGTCATCCCAAAATGAAACAGTCACAAAATATCTTTCAGTGTATATATATCATGCAATGAACATCAGATCCTCTGCACTATAGATGTGATATTTTGTTACGATATATGTAATTCCTATTGCACCCATTGCTACTGTATGTATATATGTACTATAGGCCTATGGCCTTTTCAGTACTTGAAATAAAGATTGATTGATTGATTGACAATGTAAGTACAACATAAATATATTCCATGCATCGTGAAAGCATTTTGCATGGCAAATTCACATTACAGTTATTGCAGATGTACAGCTAAGATTGATTGGTTCGTTGTTTAACGCCGCACTCAGCAATATTCCAGCTATATGACGGCGGTCGCAGGGAGAATAAGCACTTTAGGTCAAAAAGAGGGGCGTTAGGGGACACAAGGCTAAAATCGATTGACACGGTTTCTGCCAAGTTGATTGGTTCGTTGTTTAACACCGCACTCAGCAATATTCCAGCTATATGACGGCGGTCTGTAAATAATCGAGTCTGGACCAGACAATCCAGTGATTAATATCATGAGCATCGATCCGCGCAATTGGGATCGATGACATGCATCAACCACGTCAGCGAGCCTGACCATCCGATACCGTTAGTCGCCTTTTACGACAAGCATAGTCGCCTTTTACGGCAAGAATGGGTTGCTGAAGACCTATTCTAACCGGGATCCTCACGGGTCTGTACAGCTAAGAAAATCGGTAGATCGATAATTCTATTCATAATCTTTATCGTCTTACAAACAAAATCGAAAATCAATTCTTATACGAACATGTATAAATCATCTATGAATACAGTGAAACAATATATTAAGTTCATCATTGGCGTTCCTGTTTGAGAAGATTGTCCAGTTGGTGTGTAGTTTGTTACATCACTTGACATCCAACTGTAACAGTCGCATTATAACAGTGCGGATACCAATCATTACCATGGCTATTTCTACCGATCTCGGTGTATATATGTAAAACCTCCTGCAAATATCCACACCCTATTGTGAATATCCTATATTATTAAAAAAATGAATTGTGTTCAACGAGTCAGTTAGTGGCGTTCACGTGTCAAGGGACACTTCATACATTATACCCATATTGGAAATCGGACCGTGATCTTTAGTTTTACGAGCGAATACTCAAACCACACGTCTACCTTCTCCTCCTGATGAGAGTTGGTTGGTTCGTTGGTTTGTTGTTTTACGCCGCACTCAGCAACGTTCCAGCTTTATGACAGTGGTCTGTAAATAATCGAGTTTTGACCAGACAATCTAGTGATCGACATCATGAACATCGATCCACGCGACTGGGATCGATGACATCAACCAAGTCAGCGAGCCTGACCACCCGATCTCGTTAGTCTCCTTTTACGAAAAGCATCGTCGCCTTTTACGACAAGCATGGGTTGCTGAAGACCTATTCTACCCTTCACGGGTATCCTGATGTAGGAGACGCAAGGATACCGCATCTGCTTGCTATTGCTCGGATAGCCCAACGTTTTGCATTGTAGAGTCCCTGGAATGGCTTTTTACAAGTTAAAATTTTCCTTTTCCACAAGAACGAAACCATTACATGTATATGCAAACGTATTTAATGAATCTCAACCACATCAACACCAGATCACAATTCAATCATAACACACATAACTCTAATGGGACCAATTACTCAGCACTGTGATACAATTTTGGTTTTTGTTAATGCTCCTTAATGAATTCCAACTTTATCGAAAGAGAGAGAGAGAGAGAGAGAGAGAGAACTTATTTTGAATACAACTTTGCATAGTTCGTTATATAGTCTTTAACCTTTTGCATGAAAGTTAAGAATAATATACTGACGTTATAACAAGTCTTTGTGTTTTTCTCCCAAACAGTTCCGAACAGTCTTTTGATGTGACAGAGCTACAAAGCTATGCGTTATTATCAGACTGGATAATTTCTTTTTGAAGATAACATACTTTATAAATGCACAAGGAAAGGACACCTCTGGTATTTCACGAACCATTTATCTCTACAAGAAAAGGTAATTTGTAAAAGGAAGTCCAAATCTGCAAGTTCAATGAAGAACATTAGTTCCGTCTGCAATAACATTCAGAAACAGACACCAGCATAAAAGACACTGCTTGTCGTGTGTGTTGTTCGTAAATAGCTTGGACAATAAATGACGCCTTTATTGTTTGTAAAGATTATGCCTTTGTGCTGTGTATGCAATCTGCTGTCTTACAATGTCTGTAAACGGACGGTTACACAGCATATAGGTAATGCATCAGTCAACATATTTACACTGGCTGTCAAATAAATCCTTCCACCTATAGATAGCGGAGTCCAACAAGCTTTTGATATTTGATTGTTCAAAAAGGCTGTTTTAGCCCAAGTCATTAATTCTGTATGAAGTGAAGGCATGGCATGGTGAAGCTATAAGTAATGTGTCTGTATGTCACATGGATGAATGTTCCATCGTGCAGTCAGTGGTAATTTAAACATGTTTGATTAATTTGACATTGGCCATCAATTTCCAGGAAATGTGTCTGGAGCGGTATAATATAAAGAAGACGCGCGGTGATCACAACGGTCCGGAATCCATTGGGGCAAAGGGGGGCTGGTGTCACCAGATGAATGATAGGTACATAGAACCAACATGTCATAATATTTGATATTTTAATACTTTTCACCACAATCCCACATGACAAATTTAAGAAAAACTTAATTAAAACGTGACCACAGATATGCTTACATCTCTAGCTTCAGGTGAGTCGAGGTAGGGTGGGGTGGGGTGAAATGGGCTTCAAGATTATTGCACTCATATAGCGATGTGCATGCATGCACATGTGTGTGTGTGTGTGTGTGTGTGTGTGCGAGCGTGCTAGTGTGCGTGCGTGCGTGTGTGTGCGTGCGTGTTTGTGTGTGCGTGCGTGTGTGCGTGCGTGCGTGAGTGTGTGTGTGTTTGTGTGTGCGTGCGTGCGTGCGTGCGTGCGTGTGTGTGTGTGTGTGTGTGTGTTCTCAGGCCGGTTTTATAGATAAGATGCCACAGTTTAACATGTACACCCCACTCAGACAGAGTATACTGATACACAGAAAACCAGTCCTTGTTATGGCCCCTTTCTGCTGAGCGCAATTCAGGGTAACAACAAGTACCGTCTTTTAACGTCCTTTGGTGTAAACCACCGACCTTCCACTCTCTTGGTAACCCACGAACGCAGGTTTGTGCTGACAACACTAGAAACATATGTGAGGCGAGCTGGGATTCAGTCCAATATGATCGTGGGTTGCTTGCACGCCCAAGGGACGCAACTCAGCAATTTGATGCGACTGCTTTGTCTGCGATTACAGTTTAATACGTTGTATCCCTTCAGCCCCAAACACAATTCCATGGAAATGAAGACACGTTTCCTGCTCAAACACAAATTGTCCCAGAGGATCATTGAAAACACGTCTGTCGAAAGTAATTTCTCTGCTGTGAAATTAATGACTTCTTATGATTATGGGAAAGTTTTTCTCGCCTTTTGGAAATGTATTGACTCCAAACATTAATCATTACACGCACATAACATTTCCTCTTCGTGATTCAGTGAGCAAACCGCCTTGGTTGTGTAAATCCCTATATTTGTACAGTATATATTCCTTCATTTGATAAAGCTTTGTAAGGAAACATTAACCCTTAAAAGACAATGTTCCCTCAATGACATGTATCCGAAATAGGAATCCGATGCATACATCTTTTACTACAAAAAGTATTCAGATCAACTTGTTCCAGATATCCTTCCACAGAAAGCAGACCGTGGGAGTAGTCGCTGAGTCTTGGCAGAAATGAGATTCCGGGGTAGAATAGGTCTTCAGCAACCCATGCTTGCCGTAAAAGGCAACAATGCTTGTCGTAAAAGGCGACTTACGGGATCGGGTGGTCAGGCTCGCTGACTTGGTTGATGCATGTCATCGTATCCCAATTGCGTGGATCGATGCTCATGATATTAATCACTGGATTGTCTGGTCCAGACTCGATTATTTACAGACCGCCGTCATATAGCTGGAATATTGCAGAGTGCGGCGTTAAACAACAAACAAACCAACTTGGCAGAAACCGTGTCAATCGATTTTAGCCTTGTGTCCCCTGACGCCCCACTTTCTGACCTAAAGTGCTTATTCTCCCTGCGAGTCGTTTATTTTTTATATGAGATATCAACGATATATGTACACCATCTTTAAGGATCTTGATAAAATATACAAGCTTTAAAAAACATTACCTGAATTTGAATAATGATGACTCCCTGAATACAATCCGACCTCGACAAGTCCAGTTAATGAACAGGTTAAGTTTGGTATTTCCCGGATATTCTCACATTTTGCACGTCGATTATCTGTACCTGTTCTCCAAATACCGATTGTCATATGTCTCACACTTTTGAAGCGATCGTTCGGCCATTACTTCCCTCTAAAAAATATCGTCATCCAATTTACGCCTAAGTTTGAATCTCCAGAAATGACGTCATGATAGAACAATGTCTTAATGTGAAATAAACCACGCTTCGATCTTCATTGTTCTTTTAGGGGTCACGGGTGGCTCAGTCGTCTAAGGCGCCGCGATTCGCTGTGCAGAGTTGCGTCCCTTGGGCACGCCAGAAACCTATGATTGTGGGTTCGAATCCCCCGATTATGTTTCTAGGTTTGTCAGCACCATACCCCTGCTCGTGGGTTTCACCGAAGGGGTAAACGTCGGAGATCTGCATCACTTCGGGCTTGCCTCCCACATTAAGCTGACACGCCGTGATAAAAGTGGAATACTGTTAAAAGCGGCGTTAAACCCAACTCACTCACTCATTGTTCTTTTAGATTTATCGCATAGCTATCTTATATTGTTGGATAATACATACATATACATATATATCTTTCCGTTCCTGTTATGACCGTGTTCAAGTTATACCAATCACCAAAATGAGGACAGTTGAGAATAAACGAACCTCAGACTCAAGAAGAAATTCCCCTGGTGAATTCCCCTTGTTGTCTTGCAATAATCTCGGTAACCGAATTCCGTTGATAACACTCGTCTCAGGTTAACAACTGACTAACTCTTAAAACACAGAAAGTACATTATACAATTTTGTTGTTGTTGGTTTGTTGTTTAACGCCGCACTCAGCAATATTCCAGCTATATGACGGCGGTCTGTAAATAATCGAGTCTGGAAAAGAAAATCCAGTGATTAATATCATGAGCATCGATCCACGCAATTGGGATCAATGACATGCATCAACCAAGTCAGCGAGCCTGACCACCCGATCCCGATAGTCGCCTTTTACGACAAGCATAGTCACCTTTTACGGCAAGAATGGGTTGATGAAGACCTACATTATACAATAGTGGGGTTGGTTGCGTTTAACGAGTGTGTGTGACATTTATTCCAATGAAAGTTCTGTCAGTGAACTATGAGCGGACAGTACTGCTTTTAGCTATATTTAAGCAATACTAGCAGTGGGGACCAAGATGGGACTTCACACATTATACCAATATTGAAAATCGAACCGGGATCTTCAGCTTTTTCGAGGAAACACTCTTACCACAAGACTACCCCGTCCTGATCACGATTCCGTATATGCTTGCTATTTATTGCTCTAGGCTAACATGGACGTCTGACCTCAACAGGTTCTTCCATTATGCATATGGATACTTCCGTATGTGACTTGCATGTACCCTGTACTATCAAACCACTTCTTCACAAATCTAACACGTCAAAGTCCGGCCCTTGGCTGTAAAAAATCAATTCTTTCCCAATTACTTCATGAAAGAAAGCCAATCGGTTGGTTTAAATCGCCAATCGATCTGCTGAAGTGGAAATCTAGATGTAAATTTCAGAACAAATCAAGTTGAAACGATCACTTGTGTCCCCAGTTCGGCCGGGGAGAGAAAGAAGAGGATGTGTAATTGCAAACATCACAAATGTCACCCTGCGGTTTGTTCAGCATCAATGACTCATTGCTTCTGTTGTGTCCTAGATGATAAGAAAGCGTATTGTCACAATCTGAGACCCTCATTTCCTCATTTACGTCAGTTGCAAGCTTTTGGGATATTTATGCTCTATCCAATATGGCGGACTGGTATTAAATTTGGGAGGCGGAAATCATAGATTAGTTAACTTTTTGTAAGGACGTATTGGACATTTTTAAATTGTATTTTTTAGCTTTTATTTTTTGGCAAATATTTTTTTTCATGTCTTTCCGAAAGAGAAACTGTTTTAGAACAATTTCACAATTCAAGACACTTAAAAACGTACATCGTCTTAACCAGGAACATTTGATCAAATCAATACATAGATGAACAATTACAGATCACATCTTCTCAAGGCTGTTTTGGGGGCGGTCGGGTAGCCTAGTGGTTAAAGCGTTCGCTCGTCACGCCGAAGACCCGGGTTCTATTCCCGACATGGGTACAATGTGTGAAGCCCATTCCTGGTGTCCCCCGCCGTGATATTGCTGGAATATTGCTAAAAGCGGCGTAAAACCATATTCACTCACTCACTCACTCACTCCTAAAGGTATTTTCTTCATCAATCATGTAAAACATAACTTCATATTTTCATATAACAAACGATGCATCCAGTTATTGTCAGCAGTGGATGAAATACATCATTATAACCTCGTCAGTGTGTCATTGGATATACCACCTGGGGTTAACAGAATGTCATCATTATTACCTCTCAGTGGTGTCCAATTAACTACATCAATGTTATAATATGGTATTATCTCTGTGTTAACAATGGTAAACTGCCCTTCCATCATCCTGCATGCTTTGAGCCCTGCACATTAAAGGGGGTCGTCCTTCTTGCGGTTGTCTTCTGTGACTTTCAAATAACAAAATACCCACTGTAATCGTGTCATGAAAGTGCCAGGCTCTAAAGGTGGTATTTGTCCTGCAGGGGCCTAGGCTTTGATCATAGTGTAAGGCGGAAATTGAATACTCATGAGTCTTAAGACGCTTCATAATCCTTATTCGAACTAGAAAACATTATAACGATATTGTAAGAGGCGACTGATGAGATGGGTGGTCAGGCTCGCTAACTTGGTTGATGCACGTCATCGTATCCCAATTGCGTGGGACCCGTGAAGATTCTGGGTAGAATAGGACTTCAGCAACCCATTCTCGCCGTAATAGGCGACTATGCTTGTCGTAAGAGGCGATAAACAGGATCGGGTGGTTAGACTCGCTGACTTGGTTGATGCATGTCATCGTATCCCAATTGCGTAGACAGATGCTCATGATATCAATTTATTGTTTGTCTGGTCCAGACTCGATTATAGACAGATTGACGTCATATAAATGGGAGTGAGTGAGTGAGTTGGGTTTAACGCCGCTTTTAACATTATTCCAGTTATATCACAGCGTGTCAGCTTAATGTGGGAGGAAAGCCCGAAGTGATGCAGGTCTCAGACGTTTACCACTTCGGTGAAACCCACGAGCACGGGTATGGTGCTGACAAACCTAGAAACATAATTTGGGCGAACCGGGATTCGAACCCATAATCATAGGTTTCTGGCGTGTCCAAGGGACGCAACTCTGCACAGCGAATCGCGGCGCCTTAGACGACTGGGCCACCCGTGCCCCCTCATATAAATGGAATATCACTGAATACTGCATTAAACCAAAACAAAGGTATACAGATAACATAGGTAACATAGATAACATGGGAAAGAGTTATAGTCTCGATAACGAAAACAAAGCAGTAACATAATTTATCAAATGTCAGATTTTATGAATACAATGTCAATAATTGTTTTCGTCAGCAAGAGCTTGATTTTACACGACCGAGTTATCCTGCCGTCGCAAATATTATCATCAACAGTGATTACTAAGGAGGATGTGCATCTGCATCAACATCCGCAATGACAGATACAAAGACGCTAAGCTCTAGGCAGGATTAAGATCACATTTAATGAGAAGAAGAAGAAGAATTTCAGTTTATTTTAATTCCACATGCTGCTTTACAGTTTCCATGACAACATGTACATGGGCGGATACAGGGGGGGGGGGGGGGGGGAGGGGGGGGGGGTCTTTATTTCTGTATAAATTAACACCAAAGACAAAAAATAGATCTTAATTGTGCACACACCCTTTTAAAAAAAGCTGTATCCGCCCATGATGTATGTGCAATATCCGGCCGACGGGCCTTTGAGGCAGTGTTCACATTTTAAACAGTACATTGATATATTACATAGAAAAGTGTATCCTGCCTGACCTGTAGCACCCATCAAAGACATGCCATGCATGTTTTCACCAATAAAACAAGTTTGTGGTGGTAAACAGCAGATGTGTCAAAGGCTATGTGATAATGAGGTCAAGATAACAATAATCAGCTTGAGTCCGTAAACACCCCTAAGACACACTGGAACCTCATTTGAACCAAATCTATGCAAAGGTTTTCGAAATACCAAACAACAAACAGGCAAAATGGTTCCCATGACCTTGAAAATGATATCAAGGTTATCATTAACAACAATATCACAGTATTTACACACTCACAACCTTTGAACCTAACTATGAACCACATATCGGAAAGGCTCTGGGAATATTTCGTCAACAAGAAGAAGTTATATGTCGACCTTGTACTTTGAATCGTACAATCGGCTCTCATAATATGAATATGGGGAGGGTTTTGTCGCTTGTATTAACTTATGCTGGCAAACAACATTTCTCTTGCAATTCAACTGACACATATTATCAAGCAAGTTAATGTTACGAATTAAAAACAAAATGTCCTTTCAGAATTGATTAAAAACATTTGTAATAGATAGTCTTTTTCAAAAACAAATTATGCAACTTTTCATCTATGGCTGTTAAGAAACGTTATTTATCTGTTTCTTTTGGCATTATAATTCGCATGGCCTTTTTTACATACTCATGCCACTTATGAACAACCAGTGATTTGTAGCACTGTCGTCGGTATGTGGGGGCATGGGTGACCCAATAGTTTAAGGAGCTACAATTTTGAGTTGCTGCTATTTTGCTTGCCAGACGTGGGTTCGAATCAGCACCTTACCAGTGTTCGTGGGTTTTACCAAAGTGATAAACGACTAGGGCCCGCATCACTTGGGTTTTCATCCTGTATCAATCTGGCATGCTGTGATATAGATTAAATACAGCTCAACGAGGCCTCATTCACTCACAATCAGTTTGTTTTTTATAAGAAACATTAAACACACTGTGCCTTCTTTAATCCACCCCAGTCTCATTTGCAGAGATCAATTTACAATGTTTTACTAGAACAAGCGTCTAATGTGTTTAATCGCATAGACGACCGCCACATATATCTATATCGTCATTTAGTAATTTCAAGATTTTATTAATATATGTAAATTACCCTTCCAACACATGAGTTAATTCTACCAAACGTAAATGTACTTGCAGGTCATTCTGACATTCTATAATGACACCCAAGTTCATAATCTGCTCGGAGAGTGGTCGGTCAGTGTTTCGATCTCCAGCTGTATCATACCAAAAGATGTTAAAGATGGTACTTGTTTTGCCTTGCCTGGCGAACGACATAAAGGGGATAGAACAAATCCTGGGCTGCCCATAGTCGGTATCCTGTGTATGAGTTCGGACTAGCACAGGCAACCACACACACACACGTCGTTACATAAGTCAAATATTCTTGGTGATGTTGAGCCCCATTTCACCTCACTTCTTCATAGAACAAGCGATCTATTTACATGTACAGTCTATACAACTATACAGCCTTCGAGAAACTAATTGCATAGTACATGTATGTGTCTTCCAATTACTCAATCTTGTGATGCATAAAGGTTTCTTACTATTTATAAGTACCCCGGCCCGTATCGAGTTTTAATTATCAAAGCATAATTGCTTAAGCGTAAGATGGTGAAACAGTGCATTCCTTCTGGGTGTGACTTGCATGTACCTTCTACCATCAAGACACTTTCTTCGCAAACGCGGCGAGACCCGTGAAGATTTCGGGGTAGAATAGGTCAGCAACTCATGCTTGCCGTAAAAGGTGACTATATATGCTTGTCGTTAGAGGCGACTAACGGGATCGGGTGGTCAGGCTCGCTGACTTGGTTGGATTGTTTGGTCCAGACTCGATTATTTACAGACCGCCGTCATATAGCTGGAATATTGCTGGGTGCGGCGTTAAACAACAAACCAACCAACCTTCGCAAACGTAACCCGTCAATGTCAGGAACTGGGCTGTAAAAAATCATTTTTTTCTCAATTACTATTTGAAAGAAAGCCAATCGGTTGGTTCAAATCGCCAATCGATATGTTGAAGTTGAAATCTTGATGTAAATTTCAGAACAAATCAGGTTGAAATGATCACTTGTGTCCCCCAGCTAGGCAGGGGAGAGGAAGAGGAACATGTGTAATTGCAAACATCACAAATGTCACTCTGCAGTTTCTCCTCTTGCCCCAAAATTCTGTTATCATTTAAATTTCAAGTCATAGCAACTGTTACTTTCGTTGAAATTCTCAATTCCTCTGAAAGTGGCCATGGATGAACTGCGTTATCTGCCTCGCTTGTTGATTGGCTCTCAGGTTGGAAATAGAGTCAGGAACCGAAATCATGTGGTCCTTTACCACTTTCACAAATTATTTTTCAAGATTCTGACAAATGAATGTTTTGTTCGAATCTGTCAATCGTGCGTGTGTATTTTAGCGATAGAAAGTAAAATATGTTTTAAAACACCAAAATATTCCTGAACCCTATTCGGATGTAGATTAACGAAGGTCTAGAGCGTGCTTACACGTATGTTAGACGCCTGTCCTGTTAATATGAGCTTGATGTTCTATTTGACTACGGACAAACCCACCATTAGTCAAATTTAAAGCTTCAGTGTTCGGGAAAGCCTCCTCTTGTTATCTTTCATCAAATATTTCTTATGATTATTGAAATGGTTTTATCGCTATTGTTTATATTCCAGAGAAGCTGCGACCTTGAGAATTGCATATTCCCACAAAGCAAACCACCATGAAATATTTGCTCTAAAACTGTTAGCAATAAAGTGAACAATGATTCCTTCATTATGATCAGTCCTGAGGTTATTGCAAAACTACAATGTAAAAGATATTGATCCAATTCATCTCAACGCTTTATGAGCTTACGTAATCACAATAAAATAAAACAATGTTCAGTTTTATTGACAAAGATGTGTGAGAACACTTTAATTGTAGTAGTCAATCTGTGAGCAAAGGGTTCAAGTCAAAGCAATATTTGATCAGTCTGGGTAATGCATAATATACGGACCCGTTTTGCCCAAGTAGGGTATGATATACAGACCCAATACCGTTACACACAAGGAGTGTATAATATACGGACCCCATATCGTTATGCCCAAGCAATGATGATATATTTAGTATTGGACCGTTCATGAATAAAGTGTTCATTAGGTTCCACCTACAAGTGTGTTTGGCTCGACACATTTTTGATGACATGCATCAACAAAGTCATAGTCGCCTTTCACGGCAAGCATGGGTTGCAGAAGAGCTATTCTACCCCGTATCTTTATATGTATTATATAGTTGACAGTGTATAGATCGATGCTCAATGATTTCAATCACTGGAGTGTCTGGTCCGGACTTGATTATTTACAGACCGCCGTCATATAGCTGGAATATTGCTGAATGCGGCGTAAAACAAAAACAAAACAAAACAAAAATTGGCTAAAAGAGGTACATGCTCTTGCTGCTCAGAGATATTCTACATAATTATGTAACAAGTGACATCTCAAGTGACAATCATTTGTATCGTGAAATTGCGATTAGGTGTGATGAAATGTAAAACGTCAATGCAAGAGAATTGAGTCTTATTATCCGCCGAAGAAGATGCCATCACTGACAATCAGTGATTACACCGCGAAACGTCAGTTTTTTTTTCATAAAGTTGCAGCAAACATCTATACTTCTGTTGTATGTAACGCAACATTTCAACAGAAGCACGTCATACAACATGTAACTTGAATGTGTTGTAATATACATGGAAGGAATCGTGATATTCATCTTCAGTCTATCATCACTAAGATCACTTTCCTCGTCTATACATTGTGTCACATCATCCACGAAAGCCTTCATCTGCCTCAGACAAACAACGGTCCTAACAAGAGATTATTTCTCAGCTCGGGCATCAGCCCTTAGCGAATGTCCCCAGAGGCTGTGTACCGACACCATTGACCGACAGCGTGAATTGGAAGACCTTCAGCGCTATGTGACATCACTCTTGATTGCCAATATATGCATTGAAGTATGGTGCTTGGAGTTGTTCGTGACCCTGAAAGAGCAATAGCGCTTGTCGTTCTTCGTGACATTGAAAGAGCACAAATGAGAAGGTCATGGCACAATGATTGTTTGGAGCCCCCAGGAATGAGTTTACTCAAACGTAGCTTCCAATAATCATCTTTCCCTTTATGTCGAGCAATATTCCAGCAGCTCCAGCCTATGGTGTTTATTTTTCACAGTGTTTTCTATACAATCCAGCATGCTCTTTCGACCAAGATTTCAAAGAGCATCATACGACTCTTACTCGGAAGTTGTTTGATCAACGTAACAACATCCAAAGCCTTAGTATAGCTTTCAAAACGTTTTATGAGAGACATGTGGAGGACACGTCCAAATCTGACACATCAGCGACAAAAATGCAATACCCTATTTTTACTTGTACCATATATCCCCGTTTTTTTTTTACAGGTGAACAATTGACTTGCCTAAAGATGTGTTTGTGACGGGTGTTCCTTGACTATCCAGCTTAAGACTGAGGAAAAGGGTATGCAAACATTCATCTAATGAATTACGTCCATGAAAATATACGTGTATACATTTCTTGCAAATAGCTGAGTGAGTGCTTTTCCCATGTTGGTTACACCAAGAGTGGTATTTAGTTTTATTTAGCTTTAAGTCATTGTTTTTGGACTGGACGCAACATGATATGAAAGCTAAGGAACATATCGAGGTACTTCCGGTAAGCAATTATCATAACAAAATTTAGTTCAGTGAACAGCAACCGATATCGATCGTGCGAGATATGTGATAATTACGCTACGATTGCGACAGCCACAGCTGTCTTTACTCAGCGAAGTTTTTCTTCTCAGCCACACATTGTTTCTTCTTGTGAGCTACTACCAAGTTTCTGTGGTAGCTTAGTGCTTGTATCGTGTCAGGAAGTAAGCAGCTTAACCTTAAGGCAAGTTGATGAGATATAACGGCGTAAAGGTGGTTGTGTTTACTCTATCTGAAACGATGCAATGGTGAAGATTCGATACGTATCGCGATACACTAATTTGCAGAACTATGCCAAAAATGAGAAATAACACCATATTTTGACATTCTGACCAGAACTTGCTTATCACTTTTTGTCTCTGGTGTTTTGAAGTAACTCTGCTTCTTCAGGGTAGCATCGTGTGCAGTTACAGTAATAAATACTTTAAAAAAAACTTAATTTCAATAGATCGACATCGGTTATACAATGGAAGAATACACTAACAGACAGTCCCAGCGAATCAATCTGACATGTGCATGTTGAAGCACGTTGTAGCTTCCACGACTGACAGTGTCTACAAGACAGACAGCAGCCTTCTCGGACTGATGATTCATGTCTACAGCTGTCAGGATAGCTGCGAAACCCGACCAGGCTACTGCGACATAGGGCTTTCTTTTTTCCGTCTGGAATCTTTCAAGTGGGGGATTGCATTTCAATTAAGTATGCTGCGTCCGATTGTATTGGGCACTGTTATAGACCTGTCGTCGTTCATACTGAACTTCAGTCCACAAGTGTGCCGATGCGGTGTTATTTTGGGGTTTTTTGTTTTTGTTTGGGTTTTTTAACATTGATGACATTGAAACTCTCCAAATGTTTTTTAATGATAAGGTTTATCCTTGGAATTCAAAGATTTTTAAAGTTACTTGGAACATTATCTCATATCATATAATTGACATTCGTCATTTAAATATCTGACTGTGTGCAATAACAAACTTCTCACAACTATCCGACTCTTGATGTCATTTAGGAGCATCAGCTGATGGCCAGGGTGATATGAAGTTAACTATAAGTCGTGCCAATTTAGGAATAACCTTGTCTTGGAATTCCAGAATGCAAACAATGTGCAGTTTCTCCTTTATTAGAATGAAACGATCTGGTTACCATCATGATGACTGTGGATAAAACCAGTCTAACATCACGTTATCCCTAGCTTGCAATACCTGAGTAAACAGAATTTTACATGTGTATTGACCATTTTAGAAACCAGCAAATATTTACTCTGTGTAAGGGTTACTTTCTCAGCAGGGTTACGGTAACATTTACCATGGCGACGGGCTACATTGTTATTGTGGGAAAACTGCAACCTCTGATAGTTTCATCATATTCACAGAAGCAATATTCACCTTGTGTCGTCGTACTGTTGAACTATGTATAATTGTCTGTAAAACCACCCTACTGGAAGTTGGATGAGTCCACACTAATCCACAATTTATCGTAAATGATCTTATTATCGTAAGAGCCGACTGCAATGGAGATTGTGTTGTTACAAGAGATGTAACGTTGAATCGAACTGGTCATGCATTACGACTGTATATTGAATGATGGCAATGGATCTGTAAGTTGAAATGGTTGATCGTTTCGATAGACGTAAAACAGTGAAACGTATATAATTATATAACTGCCACTCTCAGTTAATGATTTACCATTCGCTTTATATGTTTGTTGTTGGATGCCGAACTCGGCGATTTTCCTATTTCATGACGGCGGTCTGTAAATAAATCGAGTCTGGACCAGACAATCCAACTGCGACAATTTCTGAGTGGTAAGGTCATCTTAAATAAAATAGTTCTAAAGTTGGTTGGTTGGTTGGTTTGTTGTTTAACGCCGCACTCAGCAATATTCCAGCTATATGAAGGCGGTCTGTAAATAATCGAATCTGGACCAGACACTCCAGTGATTAATATCATGCGCATCGATGCACGCGATTGGGATCGATGACATGCATCAACCAAATCAGCGAGCCTGACCACCCGATCCCGTTAGTCGCCTTTCACGGCAAGCATGGGTTGCTGAAGACCTATTCTACCCCGGATCTTCACGCCGTCGGGTAGTTCTAAAGTACTATGACCGTAGCAATGTCGTATGTTTTGCTACCCTTAACGGAACATATTAAGTACCACTAAAGCCGACTGGAACTGACAGCGTATCCAAACAAAATTTGCACATTTTATTTCATTCTGCACATTCTTCCACAATTTGCCTGCAATTCAGTGTCACATTCTACGTTTCTATTCCAAGTAGCATCATTAAACAACAACAGTACAATATGAAGTGAAATATATAGTTCAAGCACGGAAGAAATATCTGGCAACCGATGACTACCTCTTCATCAAGGGTCTTCACTTCATCAGCCCTCTTACAGAACACAGATGATAGACGATGGAGTGTCAGCGCCTGGCTGGAAGTAGCACGACTTCCTGGCCCTGTATTCAGGGGCTGGAGATAAGTACTGACATTGACGACACAAGGGTCTGTTCATGGCTATTAAACAGGGTGCAGTAGATGTTGTGTCCTGGAAGAGACTAGTTGACGTCTTCACCGTGTGTAGCATGTAATCATCTATAATCGTCTCAATCAATGTGCCGACTGTAGGTTGACCTTTTTAACTCCTAACTGTCGAAATCACGAGTCATTATTTAAAGGATTTGTGGGCTTATTTTCTCAGTCATTTATTTCTCCAAACCAATCACATCCCAATATGCATATCTGGACTTTTTCAGAGCCAACGAATAATGAACCCTTTCTTTAAACGAACACATGGTGAAAGTTACTGTAGCCTATGAATTTGTCGCCTCCATTTTATCTGGGATGAAGATCTCCAAATTCTGATATCTATGTCTCCGAGACATCTGAAATGTTCACTCACCCGCCCACTCACTCAACCATGCACTCACTCACTCATCCACCCACTCACTCAACCATGCACTCACTCACTCACCCGCCCACTCACTCAACCATGCACTCACTCACTCACCCGCCCACTCACTCAACCATGCACTCACTCACTCACCCGCCCACTCACTCAACCATGCACTCACTCACTCATCCACCCACTCACTCAACCATGCACTCACTCACTCATCCACCCACTCACTCAACCATGCACTCACTCACTCATCCACCCACTCACTCAACCATGCACTCACTCACTCATCCACCCACTCACTCAACCATGCACTCACTCACTCATCCACCCACTCACTCAACCATGCACTCACTCACTCATTCTGATGTACCGAGAGTTATAATATATTGAGAAGCCTTGCGGGAAGCAATTGACCAACATTCGCCATTCTTCCAGTAACATTCGCCGTTCTTCCAGTATTTATACATACACATATTTCTACAATATAACCCCACATCTTGTACATCTTCATGCATAAAACCTTGTCTAGACATATATGTGCCTGAATCCCCCACAATCTGAACAAACTGACTAACTTAAGACGTTTAAGTGGACACTCTCACATGACTGTATCGTATACAATCTAAAAAGGCAGCGTTCAGAATACATTGTGTAACTGACAGGGTATCAATTGGGGTTTACTGGTTGCAATCACTGTGACGTATATTTATGAGAAACGAATGAAAATATAAATATTACTCATAAGTGTAGAAACATCGAGTCATTGTGTAATAACTTTTCGATATGTTCTGAGGTGTACTTTTATCACAGCTGATATGAAGCGATATGAAGTCAAATTGCGTCATTGCTGAGAACGGTGCGATTTTTTGTCTACCATTGTTCATGGCCTCACAAATTTACAACTTCAATTTACGTCAATAGTTAAATTCAATCAGGTTTCTCTGTAGGATTCACATTTCGTAATGTTTTCCTTCAATTGACAATGAGTCAAATACAGAATAACTCGATACTCAGGTTTACAGATAATCCTGCCAAATTCACTCCGGACAGATAATTCGTAATTCTTCGTAGCTCGTTGGTTCTTCTCTAAAGTCCATTGAGGGGAGGTCGGGTAGCCTCGTGGTTAAAGCGTTCGCTCGTCCCGCCGAAGACCCGGGTTCGATTACTGACATGGGTACAATGTGTGAAGCCCATTTCTGGTGTCCCCCGCCGTGATATTGCTGGAATATTGCTAAAGCGGCGTAAAACCATACCCATTCACTCACTCTAAAGTCCATTGCACGATTCCGACCATATTATATGCATATGTTCATGAATAACTATCAGATAGCGATGATACGAGGTGTTCGCGTAAAGGTGAGCGCAAATAGCATCAGATAACTGCGGCGAACAAGCACTTGTAACCAGGATAATATTCACATTGACCATGGCAGGAACTCCTGTCTTGGAGAAATATGTTGTACTGGTGTATAATACCTTAATGTTTTTCGCGGGGCCGCCTTCACAGAGGAGTGGATGGAGCGCCTGCCCGGAGTGCGGGTGGTCGGTGGTTGATCCCATGGCTGCGTCAAAAAGATGGTAGTTGTAACCTTCGCTAGTGCTGGACAATAAGGGGATAAAATAAGAACTGGACGACAGTTAAATGAGTGGGGCATTTCTGTTAAACTGCGGCATGATATCTCTCTTGGCTAGTATAATAAAACCAAATTAATGCAGACATCAGGCGGACATAATGACTGGTCCCTCTGGTTCTGTTTTGGGAAGAAGCAGAATCAAGATCCCCCTTCCTCATGTTTATGAAATTACTATTATTCTTAAAATTTTAACATTTCTATTCAGTTCCTTTCCTTTCCTAGCCTTCATTATTAATGGAGGCGAGGGGAGAATTCTAAACAGCTTTAAGTGTCAGTTTTATGAGTTATGTAATCTGACTTGCTTATTGATTGCCTCTTTTAGGGTCACAGAACACCGATGATAACAACTAACCCAAGGGAAAAAGTGAAATCTTTTGGCCAGAGATCTCTTTTAGCTTTGATGAAACAGCTCTCTGAAATTAACTCCCGCTAGAAATTAAACCGGCACCATCATTCGACTCTTTCAAGAAACAAATAAACATACACCTCTTCCTACACTATGACGTCTCCAGCTAGTGAATGGTCAGAACGTCCATCACATCATTCTTACTATGGCCCTCACAATAGTCTGCTTCTGGAAGTTTGTTCACAACCTTTTACTCCAATAGGATTACAATCTGTTGTACATAATGTAATGACCAACCCGTGAAGATCCGAGTTAGAATAGGTCTTCAGCAACCCATGCTTGCCGTAAAAGGCGACGGCTGTGCTTGTCGTAAGGGGCGACAAAAGGGATCGGGTGGTCAGGTTCGCTGACTTGGTTGCTGCATGTCATCGATCCCAATTGCGTGGATCGATGCTCATGATGTCGATCACTGGATTGTCTGGTTGTAAGTAGCCATTCCAGGGAATCAACTATGCACAATGTGGGGCTATCCGAGCAATAGCAAGCAGATACGGTATCCTGGGGTCTCTCTCATCAGGAAACCCGTGAAGATCCGAGTTAGAATAGGTCTTCAGCAACCCATGCTTGCCGTAAAATGCGACGACTGTGCTTGTCGTAAGGGGCAACTAACGGGATCGGGTGGTCAGGCTCGCTGACTTGTTTGCTGCATATCATCGTATCCAAATTGCGTAGATAGATGTCAATCACTGAATTGTCCGGTCCAAACTCGATTATTTACAGACCGCCGTCATATAGGTGGAATATTGCTTTGTGCGGCGTTAAAAAACAAACAAACAAACAAACATAATGTAAATAGGTAATTTACATCCCTATAATGTACATTCGATATACGAAATTTGACAATATATAGAATATACCATTAGATTATAACGTGACAGCAATCAGAGGTTACCTGACACTATTAATCCAATCACGATTTGTATTTCATTATATCTATTGCGGGTAGCCTACAGGGTAACAACAAGTACCATCTTTTAACGTCTTTTGGTATGACGCGGTCGGGGATCGAACCCCGGACGTTCCGCTCTCCGGGCGGACGCTCTACCACTAGACCACGGAGGCGGGCGCTATATGGCTGAAATAATGCCGATGCGACGTAAACGTTTTACTCACTCAACCTTTATGGCGAGCAATATTCCAGCATCTGCAGCCTTTGGTGTCTACATTTTACATCATTTGAGGCACAATCAAGCATATTCTTTTCTACTAAGATTCCAAAGAGCCTCATACGACTCTTGTTCTGACACTGATCAAGCTTACCACAGTCAAGGCCTCAATATATCTTTCAAAGAGTTTTATTGAGGACATTTCCAAATTTGACGCATCAATGACAAAAATGATGTCCGATGCAATTCCATAGTTTGACTTGAACCACATGTGTTTTTATTTCAGATGAACACTTGACTTTACTTTGAATGTGTTTGTGTCGGGTAACACTGGTAAGGCAGGATGCACTTGTTATCACTGTTTGGTCATGATTCATAAAAACCTGCTCAAGACATAGTTGGAATCGTACCATGTACTTATGAATATGGAAAGGATTTTGTTGCATTTTTTCGGGTGATAAATAGAATCTCACCCTCGTTTTTTATGTCAGATATATCAACACTCGTCGATAAAAGTTTAAGCCAGGGATTTCCAAACTTGTATTGCGTCGGGTTGATGTATTTGATATCAAAAGACACTCGAGTGAGGTTTTCTATGTTTATGCTTGGAAAAGATCAGATTTTCAATATTCCTGGAATTCCTTGATCTTGTAGACATGTAGACATGTGGAGGACATTTCCAAATTTGACGCATCCGTGGCAAATATGATGTCCGATGCAATTTATCATTTTGACTTGTACCATAATGTTCCCGTGGGTGTTTTGTGTTTTGTTTCAGGTGACCAATTGATTTGCCTTTGCATGTGTTTGTGACGGTTGTCACCGGTGGGGCAGGATACACCCACGCGAACACCAGGTGGCATCACTATTTAATCGGGATTCATCAACACATGCTCATGATCGATGTAGTCAGAATCGAACAACCGGCTCTTCTTTCAGCAGAGTTTTGCTATGAATATTGAACGGTTTGTGTCGCTTGTAGTTTATCATATTAATAACAAGCTGACTACTTGTGAACATGCATATGATTCAAATCTGATTTCTAAAAACATGATTTTATTATGTTTATCGACTCTGCTTTTAGCAGAGATTTCTTGTGAATATTGAAAAGGTTATTGACCAGACAAGATGGCTTTCAAAATAATCTACACAAGATAATCAATGACCTTTTTAAAACGAGTCAGTTGACAAATGTTTTCTACTGTCAATATAACAACAGACGTCTTTATATGATATATATATATATATATATATATATATATATATATTTGGTCCTGCTTGATGCGTGTATGTATGTTTCTCCTCACAGGTAGAAATCTGTCAAGGACCAGATAGACCCGTGAAGATTCCGGGGTAGAATAGGTCTTCAGCAACCCATGCTTGCCGTAAAAGGTGACTATGCTTGTCGTAAGAGACGACTAACGGGATCGGGTGGTCAGGCACGCTGACTTGGTTGATGCATGTCATCGATCCCAATTGCGTGGAACGATGCTCATAATATAGATCACTTGACTGTCTGGTCCAGACTCGACGATTTACAGACCTCCGTCATATATCTGGAATATTGCTGAGTGCGGCGTTAAACAACAAACAAACACAACAAAAACAAATCAAAGCGGCGTGTAACTGTACTCACTCATTCACTCACATTCAATACAATACAATGAAACAACGTCAACGCTAGGGAATAACCAGTCTCTATTATCGCCTAAACATATTCCATTGGGCGTAAAAGCCAAAATAGCAGTGAAAACTATATGAAAGTCAATGATAACACCAAGTGTTCGCGAAACAAAGCATTCATCAAAACATATTGTGTGGCATAAATTGAAAATAAAGTCCTCCAAGGTTTAGTCCTCAATCGCGCACTGCTGTATGAAGTTCCAACGAGCGCACTATGTATGGCGCGTTTTGACATAACAGTCCGTGATAGAAGAACGCATGCCCATCTTTCCAGATAACTGACAGCTGATAATCACTTGAAGGGCAACGGGCATCTGGTAAAGAGAATCTTGATTACCCATTTTGCGGACGTGTATAAAAATACGTATTTGATTACGTTGGCTTTGTGTCTGTTGCGTGTTTGTGACAGAAACACGGATATGAATCTTCTGGCGCTGACATTGAACTTTCTTAAACCTCTTCAAGTTTCATCAGGTGACAGCGTGGCTGTAGGTTCGTCCGTGCATCAGTATAAAGTAAAAGAAGCTGGTGGACATGCGCAAAGCACTTTTAGACATTTCACTAAAAGGTTATGTTGTGTAGACGATGAATTATAGTGGAGGGATCTGTCAGAAATGCATTAGTTTTACATTAAGTACATCGTTTTTATGTTTATAATTATACTGTACATACCTGAACAGATTATTATATGTTACAACTACACGTATGTACTGTGTGGCTAACATTAAATTTCCTTTTTATCACAGGAGATAGGAAAATTAAGATATTCGGTTCAAGTATGAGTCCATGCAAATTATCCTGTCGTGATTGTATTGCCTGTAGAGCATGCGCCCATGCACGAAGAGAGCACTCCAGGCACAGTCATACAATATCGATAGTCAACTATATATTTTAGCACCAAAAACATCCTCTATTTTTCCCCTTGGAATGTTTTTCTGGCAAGTGGTTTCATTATGTTTTTTATGGATATCCATTTAACTGATTATTTAGTTGTGCTCGGACAGCTGGTAAGTATATGTGTCCGTATGGATGTCCAGTTCGTGTTAGGACAGTGGGATAGCCTAGTGGTTAAAGCGTTCGCTCTTCACGCCGGAGGCCCAGGATCGATTCCCCAAATGGGTAAAATGTGAGAAGTCAATGTCTTGTGTCCCCTGCTCTGATATAGTTCGAATATTGCTGACAGCGGCGTACAACCCAACTGACTTGCTCACTAGCTCACTCGCTCAATCACACACTCCCACTCACTAACTCACACACTCTCACTCACTTACTGACTCACGTTATCGTTAATGCTTTATCGTATAATATAAGATAGCTACGTGATAAACCGCAAATAGACCGGAGCGCGGTTTATATCACGATAAAACATTGTTCTATGATGACGGGGGCGGTCGGGTAGCCTAGGGGTTAAAGCGTTCGCTCGTCACGCCGAAGACCCGGATTCGATTCCCGACATGGGTACATTGTGTGAAGCCCATTTCTGGTGTCCCCCGCCGTGATATTTCTGGAATATTGCTAAAAGCGGAGTAAAACCTCACTCACTCACTCACTCTATGATGACGTCATTCCTGGAGATTCGAATATGTGCTAAACAGATAAACGCAGTGGCCGAACGATCGCATCCGTATTAGGAGAAAAGGTACAGATAATCCATGTGAGGATTGTGAGAATATGAGGGAAATACCAAACTTAACCCACCGTAAAACCATTCGCAAAATGAACTTGCCCGACATTTCCGAGGTTGGATTCTATTTCGGGAGTCATCATTATTGAAATCAGGGTAAACATTTTCAAAGCTTGTACATTTTATCAACATCCTTAAAGAGCTTGTACATAATGTTGATATCTTTAAAAAAGTGGGTTATTCTCCCTTCATATGTTTTATTGTACGATAAACAACACCTACTCCCACTTATTTCTTAAATAAATCGTATTTTGTTGATAATGAATCATTAGCTAAAATGCCTACATTGACAATAACACATATATGGAGATTGTTATCTGATCATGAGTGTGTTTATATCGCATATTAGGAATACAATTATCTTATGCGAGTCTGTGGCGATCAAATGCATATCCTTGTACCTCTTATATTTGATACTTACGATACGAAAATATACGAGGGTAATAATTTCTTAATAATATAATTTAATTATTAAAATAATAACTTTTATGACGTAATGACACAGAGGGAAGTAACCTTAGTGTTTGAAAGAACCGATCCATTTAGCATATTACTGCTAAATGATTTGCAGCGGCAAATCGGGATATCCCTATCTAACCTACTGACAACAGTATTCCATAGTTTATTGAACAAACGGACCGACATTTCATAAATATATGGAACTTAAAAGTAGCTGCTTAGTGAGCTCATTGTATATATATATATATATATATATATCTTATGGTGATACCAACTTTATCGCATGGGGTTATCGAATCGATCACATCATCCATTATACGATAAAATGCATTGATTTTAACAATGGCCTTAAAATATCAACACTAAATTCAGTTTATACTTTGCATCTGAACACATCATGGATATATCCCACAGCCTTTCTTACACTATTCCATTAACGGCTATGTATAGCCTCATATCATTCTCTCATAATCAAGGAAAGCCTCTCCGACGTCTAGACAAACACCAGTGCTAATATGAAAGTGTTGGCCAGCTTAGGCAAGCTTTTAGTCAACGGATTTCATTGACTTAGAGTCGTTACCATGGATCAGATTGAAGAAGCAAGAAGGCCCTAAGTGCTACAGTGTGTCACACTGTATCAAGGAGGTACGCATTTGCGTGGAAGTAAAATATTTGCCAGCGTGTCTATGTTTATTCCCTACCTTGAAAAAGCATGGTTGAGTCGCTACTAATCGATAACCATTCTACGACTGACATGATAATGTTTGGTTCAAGAGAAACACAGCAAAATTCGAAAATGTATTTGGGACAGCTGATTTGTTTTCATTGACTGACAATGGGATCAATACGTTTGTTTGGTGTATTAAAATAATACTGATTTCAAGTGTTACTGAATCCCGTTCCTGAGATAATCAAATATATACTACTCAAAACAAGTAAAAGAACATTCGGTTCTTCAATACTACTAGTTACACTGTCATGCCCTATGCTCTTTAATCTCTTTTGAGTGGTATGCATATCATATTGTCAGGGTTTCGAGACAAGGTATATATTGCAATTGGTATACAGTTGAAGAAAAGAAACATTCTTTTAATAATTACATTTAAGTAATATCCCACTTTACAATTTGTAATAATGGAGAGGAATTAACCTACATGACGAGCTTTAGCTGTAGTTCAGTGCACGGCTGATATGTGTTCTGTCTGGCAGATTACGAGTAAGCAGTACGATATGTTTCAGTGTTAAGCACGACATATTACCACCGGACATTAATACACAATTCCATCATTTTCAAAAAACAACAACATGTGATGCAGTAACAACCACATTTATTTTAAGCATAATCATAATAACACCTCTGATTTAAATCAGATTTGCATTATATACATGTTTACATCTGTCCGCTTGAGCTTAAACTGATAAAATAAAAGCGACAAAACCCGTTCCATATTCCAAAGAAATCTCCTTTGAGTCCTTTGTACGATAGCCGCTATATCATGAGCATATGTTTATGAATCACTATCTGATAGTGATGATACCCTGGTTTCGCGTAAGGTGAGCGTATCCTGACCCGCTGATGGCACTAGTCACAAACACATGCAAAGGCAAATCAATTGTTCATCAACATGGAACAATATGATACAAGTCAAAATAGGGAATTGTATCGCACAACATTGTGGTCAGTGATGCGTCAAATATGGAAATGTCCTCCACATTAAACTTTTTGAAAGGTTCACTGATGCCTTGCATGGTCCCCTGTATGTTTCATCCGAGCTGCTGACAGGGGACGCTGGGATTTTAGCTCTCTTCAAATTATTTCGTGATGTATTACATATATGTAATTTCAATTTCAACCGACAATGATACAATAACCACTTGGCTCAAATGTCTCAACTAGTATATCAAGGAATCAAGCAAAGTAAGTTTCTCCTTTTTCCAGTCCGGTCTAATTTTGTTGAAATTCCCCATAACTTTACAAATATTAAACCTATTCTTGGTTTGTTTGTTTGCGTATTGATGGTTTAACGCCACACTCGGCATTATTACAGCTATATTATATGACGGTCTGTATATATTATGAGAAACGATTCACGCCTCGGTGATGATGAAACAAATAATGGAGACTGATCACCCGATCAACTAATTATAAATGTCAAATTGATATTTGGAATAAAACCTATGAAGTCAAACTGCAACCCTAATTGATTTGTTTGTTTGTTGTTTAACGGCGAACTCAGCAATATTCCATCCTTATCACGGCGGCTAAAACATAAGCGAGTCTCGACCACACAATCCAGTGATCGATATTGTGAGCAACGATCCCCGCTATCGGGGTACGATGACACGATATCAGCAAATTCCTCCACCTGCTTGATCTATTTGGTGGCCTCTTACTATATAAGATGTGCATGCTTTAATTAATTAAAAGGTTCTTTTGGCCGGAATCGAACACGCAAAACTGTTCTCTTCAGTGTGCACGACACATTTAGTTTAAGTCATTAGAGTAACTCCCCCTTATGAAATTGATCATGGCTGACAACGCCAAGTTGAAAACGTATCTTTCTGGAGTGAAGTGAAAGGGATCCATGAATTTACATTACTTTCAATTGTGAAATATATTTACAAGGTTGGTATCATTAGGCTGCACATAAGACTTTACCAACACAGACCAGTGAGCTGACCCACGTAGAAGTGCGTTTCATTCATTGTAAAGATTGCCGCTATAAATTTGGCGCTATAATAATATGTTTATTTCAAACTAGCTGAGTTTCTAGTGACGACATTTACCTGTAGTTCAACACTAAGTGCGTGCGATCTTGCAGATTTGGGCTGTAATTCATCTCTCACAAGATCGCAGATATATCTGATGCTTGCCTTCCCAAAACGGTAGCGTGCCCTTACTTCTTCATCGCTCATGGATTCGAGGTGTTGAGTTCGTTTTCTGAAAACACGGTCTTTCCTTGTGCGTCCTAAGCGTTCAAACAATATGTTCGCGGCCATGTTTGTTTTTAATGACACGCTAATGATGCCCCAGAACCTTCATTAATTTAATGACGCGCTAATGACACCACGACGTCATTAAAACGTTAGTACAACTGGATTTAATGATGCATTAGTTAATGAAGGTTTAATGACACGTTAATGCATCATTAAAGTTTGATACAACCGGGAACAATACTTACCCGGAATCTCCACGATTACCAACCTGAACACGAGTAGCCTTTAAACCTTCAAGAAAAAGAATAGTGAAATAAGTGTGCTCCATCAAAACCTCAAAATTATAAATATGAACGTGATCACTGTAAGTCTTGCCTTTGAGTACTCGTGTACTTATATGCACAACAATTTTGATGTCAGAAAAAATATGTTGAAACCATCAAATGTGTCACACAGAGTGGATCGTGGAGAGGTGAGGTGAAATGGGATTTAACGTCGCGTCCAAGATTATTGCACTTATATTAGCAACGTGCATGCACGTGTGTGTGTGTGGCTGCTTGTACTAGTCCGACTGATGCCGATTTATAGTGCTAGCACACTGAGATACCATGCCGCAGTTTAACATGAATACCCCACTCAGACACGGTATACTGACTCCGAGCCGACCAGTTCTTGTTATGGCCCCTTAATGCCGAACGCCAGACAGGGTAACAACAAGTATCATGTATGACGCGGCCGGGGATCGAACCCCGGACTTTCCGCTCTCCGGGCGGACGGTCTACCACAAGACCACGGAGGCGGTCGGATCGTGGAGAGAAACACATATTATTGTAGAGGTCCCTCAAACTTATCTCTCCTTTTTTGTCTTCGAATGTGTTTTTTTGCTTTCCATGTGTTCGATGTGTTCCAGGTGTTCGCGTGCCAGTAAGTACCGCCTATACGTTAGATTTGATAACTGCGATTTTATTTGTCACAAAATGATATAATCCAGAATAATAGTGATAATCTTTTTTCCATTCCAATACGTCAAAGCCCTCACATGATTTCAAATTCTAAAGTTAACAACATCTAAAAAAAAAGAAAATCTGTGTCTTCTGTTCAGAATTTTCAAGCAACATTTAGTTATTTGCTTTCAAACCTTCGAAATACTCTTACCAATTATTTGAAAGCAACAGTAATAGTTTGATTTGCAATAAGGCTACCACATGCATACGGCTTCGAGTATTCATTGGGGGCAGTGGGGCAGCCTAGTGGTTAAAGCGTTGAAGGCAGGGCGGGACAACTTAGGAATGGCCAGGAGTCCGAACTTTACCACACAGAAGGAAGCGAGCTACAAAAACATGTTTTATATCATTGGAAAGCTCTCGAGGAGACGAATCCAAATAATGTGTGTCCCAGTGTGTTCACATGTTCATAAGCTCAAAAATTGGCTCAGAAAATGCATTACTGCAGAAATTTCTGGCCGAATTTTTTTTTTCTGCAGAAATTTCTGGCAGTATTTTTATTTTTCTACAGAAATTTCTGGCAGAATTATTTTTTTTCTACAGAAATTTCTGGCAGAATTTTTTTCTGCAGTAATATTTAGCAGAATTATTTTAATTCAGGAGAAATAAGATTCAATCATTGGATAGTTTAACCTGGAGTTGCTTCAAATGACCTTTTTCCTCAAAACAAACATTTTTAGTTCACATGATTTCAAGCAAAAAAATAAAACTAATTTCGTGAGATATTTCAAAAAATTATTTATTCACATGCTTTATTACAAGACAATTCCTTGGGAGACTTTGCACTTTTCATTCTCATTTCTTGGGTGAGATGATTTTTTCAGTGATGGGTCCTGTCACAAAAGAAAATAGATGTATAGATGAGTGGATCCATAGTGTCTAATATAATGGATAATAGCAGCCTATACGCAGCTAGAGTTTAACTTTACAATAGAGCCTGCGGAATAAAATGTATTATAAAT
This sequence comes from Haliotis rufescens, assembly GCF_023055435.1. Classification (NCBI taxonomy): domain Eukaryota; kingdom Metazoa; phylum Mollusca; class Gastropoda; order Lepetellida; family Haliotidae; genus Haliotis; species Haliotis rufescens. Next base: position 16,436,664 of record NW_025963857.1, read on the forward strand.
GTAAATATTGTGCTTTACTTACGTTTTCTTCTCAACATACTTGAAATGAATCCTTTTTTGCGTCTGGTCATTGAAAGCTATGTGCACATATTCTGAAAAGATAGGAAAAAACCCATTAAAATGCTTTTCATTTCAGTAATTAACACATTCCACAAGCTTTAGACACATGAACAAAGTAAGATAAGTGAGGTGAGTTGAAATTGGGTTGAATGTCGCGTCCAAGATAATTGCACTTATATAGCGATGTGCGTGCGTGCGTGAGTGTGTGTGTGTGTGTGTGTGTGTGTGTGTGTGTGTGTGTGTGCTTGTACTAGTCGTCTGCATCTTCCGTTTTGTACAGGTCACTCCATAAGTTGTCAGTGACTGCATACTTGTGTAGGGGGCACTCAATGTTCACACTGTCATGAAGCTGAAATTTATATAAGGATGAGTATACTGCGAAAATTACATTGGATTAATTCGTTAAAAGAGACTTATGTATCATGTTTGGGAGAGGCATTCAGATAAGCAAAATTTGCTTGTTTGCCAATCCCTCCACTTTATGGAAATAAATATGTTTATATCAAGAGACTTCTAAACCATAACCGAACTCAAAACTAACCCCATGTGTCGTAAATGGGTGCTCTAAGGTAAAAAGGATGGTAAACACGTGTTTCATTGGCAAGAGATACTCAACCCTTATGATCGGAAAGGGGGTCCAAGGACAAAGGAGAGACCAGACCTACTACCCAGAGGGGGCAGCCTGATACAAGACTTAGTGTAAAGCTAGCCTAGTCTATGTCTCCACTAAAAAAAAATACATAAATTTTCGGACAGCATAATCTGGTGTCAGATCTTAAAAAAGTTCCGAACGACTGTGAAACCATGGTAAGAAGTATTATTATTAATGAAGCAACCTTCCCAAATGTGTGTGCTGCATAAGCTGGAGTGGTTCCCCTTGAATTTCCAAAATATGAATCGACAGACGAAACGACAATTAGTTCGCTTGACATATCCAGTTGGGGGTTATTCTTTTTTAGTTTGGTGGGAAAATGATATGAAACACTGGGGTCTGACTGACTGATATAGAAGATTTAACGTGCGCTTTCCGACTGTAGCGTATTTCGCACACGGGTCTGGCCGGACCATTTAGTGTATTCCGAAAAGGGTGAAAGTGATGTGTGCAACCCAAGAGGGGCTTTTAGGGGTTGCTTATATTGAAGTTTTGGAATTTTTAAATTTGGAATAAATGCCGAGGTGGGTGGAGGAGGGAACTAAGGGAGCCGGGTGAGGTGGGTGTTTGTATGTTTATTGGATTTTGGATTGGTACATTAATTAGTTTTTAGATGCGCTTAATTAGGTCTGTTTTGATTAGGAATACGCCTAGGGCCTTGAAGTTTTCTAGTTTATTTTGAGGGTTTAGTATTTCATCTAGAGTAGGAACCTTATTTAGATTGAGGGTGGTTTGTAGTGTGGTTCTGTGTGTTTGGTAGTGGGTGCAGTGGATGAGTGCGTGTTCTGTGGTTTCGGGTTGTTTGCATTTGGGGCAGTTGCCTGTGGTGTGTCTTTTAAGTTTTTTTAGGTGGTTATTTAGGTTCGTGTGTCCTGTTTGGAGTTTTGTAATAAATCTGTCAATTTTTTTAGAGGGGTGTAGGATTTTAGGTTTGGCTAGTGGTTTTCTGAGCACTTTTTTGATTTGGCTATTTGAGTTTTGATATTGATTATGCCATTTTTTGGTTATTCTTTGTTTGTTTACACTTTTAATTTCTGCTTTTGAGATGGGTAGGTTTAGGCTTATTACTGGTATTTTGAGAGATAATTTAGCTGCTTTATCGGCGCTTTCGTTGCCGTAAATTCCTACGTGGGCGGGGATCCACAAGAAGGTTATTTGTTTGCCTGCTTTTGTTAGGTCGTCGGAGCTTTTAAGTGTTTGGTTTATTAATTTAGGTCGTTTTGGGTAATTTTGTTTTGGAGGGCTTTTAGTCCACTAAGGGAGTCGGTGAGAATTAGGATTTTATTGTTGTTTTGAGATTGGGGCTGCCCAAGGACTAAATATATCATACAATTATTGAAATACCCGTATACATTCTGTTTGTCGAGTGACCTTGTGAACAACCAACACCCTCCTTAACCCCCCCCCCCCCCCCCCCCCCACACCCCCCAAAAAAGTAGCACGCTCACGGTTTTCAATATATTCGATAACATACTACTTAGATGCGAACTGTTTAATTGACAGCTGTTAATTGGTAACGGTCAAGCCTCAGTGACTTTGCATTGGGAGTGTGTGTGTGAGGGGGCGTCTGAAATAAAGGATGATTCAGTCGGAATAAAGATAAGATAATGATCTCATAAATTTTGTTGAAGGCTTTGAAAGTTTAAGATCGGCGAGACCGTAACACAGTGTAATTAACAAAACGATCACGTGATCGTGGCGCTGATAGACAATACCCACCGACCACGTGCGCGAGACTATGTATCACCGTATGAAGTGACAATACCCGAGGATATTTAATTGCCAAGTTGGCAGGAAGTCTGGCGGCACGGCCCGTACAATATGCGTCGTTTGGGTATTCTAAATTATCTCAGCACCAGCTTTGATGGGGCAATAAGAGAAGATGATATATATGTTTATTTTAGGAAAACATTAATACAACAATTTGTTATATTAATAAACATTGGGTCTATTAAAGTTAAAGTTATTTTTATGTAAATATTTCTAACGTTATAAATGATAGAAAACTCGCATGTAAATTATCAAAATACTGCATGGATTGGTATTTTTTAATTTTCCGTGTTTTTACTTTCACTGATCACATAGCTTCATGGCCACATAGCTACACTACAAGTGTCGCCATACAGCTACAATAAGTTGCCTAATGTACATGTAGACAGTATACAAGTCGCAATGCCACAACAGGGGATGGAGATATCTCCTTTTCAGATAAGTTTGTTTGCGTATTTTTTTATCAAAAGTGGTAGAAAATTAGACTCTTACAAAACGCGTTTCGCATGGTAGCAAAGCCACACATTCACTGTTTGGAGTACAGGTTGTTATTTGGTTGTTATATGAAATAACCGTGTTACCAAAATTCCACGTTCTAGGGTCGGCGTTTCCAGAAATAAGACAATAAATATTTTGACGTCTTACCTGTATCGTAACTGCAAGACGGTAACCAGACGCTGTAACTCTGCTGACTGCACGTGGTTCGGGATCTTTGCTGTGGCTGAAATAAAGAGTGCTATTTTTTACAGAAAGAGAACACGTTGCTTGTGCCATTGTGCAAAGACATTGTGCGAAGGTACGATTCTGAATATACATGATTATATACAAGTCACATGACAAAGAAGGTATTTACATGAAAGATATTTCAAATCTCGATGTTAGAGACCTTGAGAAATGTAGATTTAACTGAATCCAATCCGATTAAGTGTTACTATCATTCATTACAAATGGATAATACGATATTGCATTATAGAGAGGGTAATTATAGCTACCTGAAGGAGCAACCATATGTCCACTCTTTGAAGTTGCCGCCAAACCGGACGCGTAATTGTAACTCGCAAGAACACTGTGTACACAGCTTCTTGGCAAGCTTTTCACCTCAATTATTTCGTGTCGCTTACAAATGTTCGCTGATTCAATTAAGGTGCATAATGACAACCAGTCAGGCTTCAGAAACAATCATTCTACAATGGATAACATATTTATTTTAAAATCGCTAATAGACATATATTTAGCCGAAAACAAAAAACTGTTCTGTGCATTTGTACACTTCAGTAAGGCATTTGATACTATAGACAGATGCAGCTTGTGGCTTAAAATGTTAAAATCTAATCTTGAAGGAAAATGTTTTCGTGTAATTCATAATATGTATAAAGGAATTAAGTCGTGTGTTTCTCTTAATGGAAAAATTTCATCTTTTTTCCCAAGCATGATAGGAGTCAGACAGGGTGAAAATTTATCTCCATTCTTATTCTCTATTTACCTAAATGACTTAGAAGCATTTCTAGCAGAAAATAAATTCCAAGGACTGCAGCTAGTAAGTGACGAGTTCAGCAATCAGTTAAATACTTACGTTAAACTACTAATCTTACTATATGCTGATGACACAGTATTATTAGCTGAATCACCAGATGACTCACAAAAAGCTCTGAATATTTTTGAAAAATACTGCCATCAATGGAAATTGGAGGTTAACATCAGCAAAACTAAAATTCTCATATTTGAGAAACGCTCCCACTCTAAAAATCTAAACTTTATATTTCGTAACACACCCTTGGAAATTGTTAAAGAGTTTTCATATTTAGGAATCTTATTTACAAGCACTGGTCGTTTCCACAAAGCTATCAAAAAGTTAAGTGAGCAAGCATCAAAAGCAATGTACAGCATATTTAGAAGAATAAGAACACTAGACATTCCTTTAGATTGCCAACTTAAACTGTTCGACAATTTGATTCAACCGATACTTCTTTATTCTTCAGAAGTATGGGGGTATGAAAATGTAAGGACAATTGAAAGAATTCACCTTAAGTTCTGTAAATCTATCCTCAGATTAAAACAGTCAACACCCGATTTTCTAGTATATGGTGAATTAGGTAGACATCCATTAACGATTCAGATAAAAATAAGAATGATATCTTTTTGGAGCAAACTAATTGTATCGCCTAATAAACTATCTAGCCGCATCTACCTGCTAATTCATAAAATCACAATGACTAGCAATACTGCATTTCCATGGCTCACCTCAATTAAAAATATTTTATATGAAACTGGTTTGAATTTTGTCTTTGATACTAACTCTTTTCCAAATCTCTCTTGGCTTAAAACTAACGTTAAACAAACCTTAATAGACAACTTCTATCAAAGCTGGAATGTCAAGGCGTGTTCTTCATCTAAAGGCAAATATTAAACAATGCTAAAAGACAAACCACAGTTTGATGAGTATCTATTATCTCTCCCATTGAAACAAGCAATCTGGATTCTTAAACTGAGAACAACAAATCATAGACTACCAATTGAGAAAGGCAGATGGTTTAACACACAGAGTACTGAGAGAACTTGCACTTTATGTAACGACCAAATAGGAGATGAATTTCACTTTCTATAAGTATGTCCAAGACTAAATGACCTTCGAAAACAATACCTTCCGGCCTACTATACTAAATATCCCTCCACTCTAAAATACAATCAATTAATGAAATGTTCATACAAACCCATTCTAGTAAAACTGGCTCAGTTCTGTAAAAAAGGTTTAACATTATTTACATAATTAAATATCATAGGATCGTCGATCTATGGCTGGAAAATTGCCCTCGCGACGTTAAAATTTGTGAATTTCACTCTACAATATAATATATGTGTATATTTTATGTGTTCACGTGTGTAGTTATGCAGATCATATATGTATTATATAAATGCATTATGGGTGCATGTATGTATTCATGTATGTATATATTATTATATATTATTGTTGGTGTGGTTGTGTATATATTCAACCTCATGTATGCTCTGTAATCACTCTGTGTGATTTTCTTACGAGCAATAAACTTCTGTTCTGTTCTAAATTTGGAGAAGCGTAAGTGTGGTGAAAGAACAATAATAATAAGAAGAAGAATATAGTTTATTAATGTGTCATGTGTACATAATACACCTGGCCATTACTGGCCTAAAAGACACCTAAAATTATACAATCAATAAAATACATAAATAAAATATTATAACTAACAATATCTTCATATGTATACAGCAAACCCCACCCACCCACCACCCCTCCCCCATTCCCCCCGCCCCACTCCACAGACACACGGACATATACTCTCATGCAAGATCAACCTAGTCACCAGTTCACACACCTTAGCACACACAAACACACACCCTCCCCCCCCTCCCCCCCCCCCCCCCCCCCCCCCCCCCCATTATACATGTCCCAGGTCAGCGAGTCACAGAAATCCAACTCGGTCACTCAATTACACGCATTATTGAATATGACCCCCACACATTCAATCATGCACAAGTTCAACCGTGTCAATCAACCATTCTGTATTCAATCTGCCCACCCTTCCTAGCACACACCCATACACGCCCCAAGTCACACCATGTCACACAGTCATGCATATACTTTAATCCAGTCATTCTGTTTGTCCCCAATCCCCTTGGTCAGTCTGTCGTATTTCAAAATTTCTACTTAGTCACCTTCTCTCCCAAATAATATACAACATATGAACACAGAATTATACATAAGGATATTGTTCACTAAAAACAGATATTATTATATTATGGTAGTTTGGATAAGCACAAACTACTAATCTGCTTAATCACATTCTCGCACCGGTAATGTACAACATATGAACATAGAATTATACCTAAGGATATTGTTCACTAAAAAAAGATATTATTATATTATGGTAGTTTGGATAAGCACAAACTACTAATCTGCTTAATCACATTCTTTCACCGATAATGTACAACATATGAACATAGAATTATACCTAAGGATATTGTTCACTAAAAACAGATATTTTTAAATTATAGTAGTTTGGATAAGCACAAACGCCTTTTGCTGTACACAGTGTGCAAACATTTAGATAACTGGTACTGAATGTTGTCATTTTTAAGAAGCCACAGAAACTTTTCAAAATTTGAAAATTCAGTGAAATTTGTTTCTTGTATTTTAGCTGTGTTAAATATAGATAGTCTGATATCTTTATAGAAGTTGCATTCTACAACAAAATGAAATTCATCCTCTATGGCTTGCTTGTCACAGAGAGTACATAGTCTTTCTGAAAGAGGAGTGATGGGCTTGGTATATCTTCCACATTCTATATTAATTGGCAGGTTACCACAACGCAATGATGCTAATACACTTCTATATTGCCTTGGTAGAGACATTTTAACATAATGGCATGTTTCAATGTCTTGTTGAAATAATCTATAAGTTCTTAACTTGTTTCCATTTGAATTATTTTTATCATTAAATAGATCTGAATACCACTTCTCTCTGTCTTTCTTATCCAGCTCCTGCAATGCTTGATCAAGGAACACTGGCCGGCTTGTGTTATTACAGTAATCATATACAGTCTGGCCTCTATTGGTGATAGCAAGCTTTTTAACCATGACCATAACCCTGTAGTCCCATGATGATTTCCGCCTTACTGACCACCTGTGAATAATACCTATTATTGAATCTGGTTCGGCTGTGACAGCTCTATGAAAACATCTAAACACTTCAACTTGAATCTAAGTCTGTTGAATGTAAGTCAGGCATGAAGTTGCACGGAGGAACCAACGTGAGACTTTATAATCACATGGTTGTTCATATATGTTATTTAATGCGTGACAGGTATTACCGCTTAAAAGGTGGTTTTGTATTTATAATAAAAACTGATCGTTTACATTTAATATAGAATATAAAAATAGTTTTGTCTGGGTAGCAACATAACTGTTGCATAGGGTATTTTGTTTAATGATAATACTTTATGAACATTCCTCGAGCCAGCTGACTTACACTATGGATAGTGTACAAGACAACAGTTATAGAACATCACGTGATAAGGTTGATGGAAACGGCAAAATATTTATTTACAATATATGTGTTTCCAGGGGAAGAGCCTGTTACAAAGTCTGTGTCTAAAAAAAGTAAACTCGCTCCTTGTCGGACAAAACTGACACTTAATTCGAGTGACGTCAACTTTTCTTGATAAATTTGGTAAATATAATACCAAGATAAATATCTGCAATTGCTTAATTCAATTTAAACTCTCCAAAGATTGATGGTTGATATTACTGCAGAAAAAAATTCTGCCAGAAATTTCTGTAGAAAAAAAAATTCGGCCAGAAATTTCTGTAGAAAAAAAAAATACTGCCAGAAATTTCTGCAGAAAAAAAAAATTCGGCCAGAAATTTCTGCAGTAATGCATTTTCTGAGCCAATTTTTGAGCTTGTGAACATGTGAACACACTGGGACACACATTATTTGGATTCGACTCCTCGAGAGCTTTCCAATGATATAAAACATGTTTTTGTAGCTCGCTTCCTTCTGTGTGGTCAAGTTCGGACTCCTGGCCATTCCTAAGTTGTCCTGCCCTGCCTTGTTGGCTCGTCGCGCCGAGACCCGGGTTCGATTCCTCACATGGGTATAATGTGTGAAGCCCATTTTCCAGTGTCCCTCGCCGTGAGATTGATGCTAAAAGCGGCGTAAAACCTTACTCACTCACTCGTATTCATGGAGCATAATAATTTAATTTCATATAACTTTTGAAAAACGATGTATATTTTAATATATTCAAAATGTTACAAAAGACTCTTTCAAGTTCAATTTTGAAGCAAACGTTATCCCAGCCATACACTGCATCAAAGTCCTATCAGCTTCGAGTGAGAGGAATGCTGGACCGTTTCCACTAACATAGGAATCAGAATCAAGTATCAGGTAGAATCTGGTAATCGAACCCATTCTGCACAACGAATAGCGACTACTTAAAAATACGTGTCATGGACAGTGATTTTAATCAACTCAAGTACTAAAGATTGCGTACGTGATATAGTATTAGTGAAACCTAGACAAGAATGAACCATATGGACATTGTATCAGTCTACCTACAACGAACGGTTGTAAACCTGAACCCGGATGTATCCAACCTTCATTAACTGATGGTTACATTAACCCATAAGCATTCATTAAATTCGTGATACGTAATTAGTTTGTGGTCGTATTGTTATATGGCAGTGTATTTATTTGTTAAGCAATGATTGTTTCTGTTGCGATTCGGTAGACGTTCATTGCATTGTATTTGGACAGGGATAAGTCATTAGGAAATTACTATATTTAGAAACTAGTTTGGCGTGTAAACTTCCGGTAGGCAGTGGACTCATGCAGAAAATTCTGTCATGTTCTAGTACCGCTAGGGTGATGAGGGAACGGTATAGAAACTTCCAGTAGCTTGTTAGGTGTATATAGTGGGACAAGAGCGTGTTCACGTATCTCTCACGCATTTTCATCGCATCGGAACCAGCTTTCATGTGAGGATCGCTCATCATCTCCGATTCTCTGCTTAGCCCATCACGGAGGCTTGACCACTGTCGCCGCTGGGTGAATATATATTATTATCACAGACTTTTGCTAACACCACCGTATTTTTGTATTTGATCCTGACCACTGCAAGCATATTTTATACTGTCATTGAATATTGTGCTACCGCTCTATTGTGTACTGCCATTGTAATTGCTGTGCATTAATTTGTATTTATTTGTAAGCCTACTTAATTTTGTTAAACATTTGTACAACACTTGTTGGTTGTTTTGGTTCCACACTTAGTTCTTTTACGTACAGATTTCTTGGTTAACATATTGTTTCAATTAGGGAATCAACATTACTTAAATGTGTTGTACAAACTTGTCATTAAACTATCATTAACTGATGATACTTTAAGTGTAATATATCCATTAACGTGTAATTAAATTAGCTATTCCATATAACTTTCCCGCAATTCCGCTTCAGCAAACAAGCACTCTATACTTTCTGAGTAGTAGCAGATCCCTCGACTTGAAAGTGTGGTTCATATGATGTACATCACGTGTTCTGAAAGTGTTAGTACAAAGCAAAAGTATTTACAGAACCCCTTATTATGCATGTTTGGTTTTATAATCACAAACCTCCATTAAATTAATGACCCTTTAATGTTCGGATGGTATCATTAAAAGTTTGCTACAACCGAGTTCAATCATGGCACATTCATTAATGAAGGTTTAACGACATTTTTATGTCAAATTGAGGTTGGATACAACCGGCTCTTGCTATTCATATGTCGTGGGTACATTTGTGTTCACCCATCCCAATGTCAAATTCCCATGGTGTTACTGCTATAATGTCCAATGTACTTGACACATTTTAATAGTTTAGGTTTACTGAGGACCCATTCTTTTCCTTAATATCCAAATATGCACTCACATGTAAAATGGCTATTCCTTTAATTGAAACTGGGGGCGGTCGGGCAGCCTAGTGGTTAAAGGGGAAGTGTACACGCAAAAATCACTTTCTTTCTTTTTCTAAACAAAACGCAATTTTAGAATTAATTAGTATCTGTGTTTGAAAATATACACTGATTTTTTTCACAGTGAACGTAGGAAGCTCACAATAGTGTGAAAATGATATGCCGTTATGAGGCCTTCGTTTTTCGAGCTAAACAGGCCTGAGTTATCCCCCTTAGATTATGACGTAATTGGTGCCAATTCAACTGGGTCCCTGTCTATTCTCAACGCAAAAGATATCAAGTACCAGTTTGCGGTAAAACAACATGGCCTACGACACACTCCGGCGCAGTGGTGACTCAGCATAACACTATGCTGGCTGGCATCTGAGACGCTAGAATCACACACCTGTACCTACACCACGTGAAGCGGCTCTAACAAAGCATGATGACGTCATAATGTTTATCAATTGGCACCAATGACGTCATATTGCAAGGGGCATAAGCCATGGTGTTTTTGTTGTGGAAATAGAACACTTGGTAAATGTGAAAAATATAAATCGTTTTAATGCGAAAAATATGTTAATTAATTGTGATATTTTTATATTTTTGTCTATGACACTTCTATGTTAACACTTTGAATGTGGAAAAAGTACAAGAAAAATAGGTTCATTTCCGTGTGAACTTGCCCTTTAAAGAGTTCGCACGCCACGCCGAAGACCCGGGTTCGATTCCCGACATGGGTACAATGTGTGAAGCCCATGTCTGGTGTCCCCCGCCGTGATATTGCTGGAATATTGCTAAAAGCGGCGTAAAACCAACCTCACTCACTAATTGAAACTGGTTACAAAAGCAGCGATAATGCTCTGCGATACGAAGCAATGTAATGTGTAGCTGTTTGATTTAGTGATTTGTTCCGTTTGTACGACAAAGAAAAGGAACCTGAGCAGCATGTTTTCCAAAGGCAAGTCTCCAACAAATTGCCATGCTGTAGGTTGACAGCGGAGAATGATGATGCTGAACAATAGGTAAAGATGTTTGGCATAAAACAATCAATGCTAGACGAATGAATGTGGACGAGGCCGTCTTGGTAGTCACTTGTGCCATAGGGCTGCATCACGATATACATCTGTCTATACTTGTAACACTAGACTAACATTTAATCTCTGAAATCTTATATTACACAATATCCTTCTTGACTCTAAAAATATTTTTAAAAATCCCTATGCTGATTTCAGAATAGAGCTAGCTTGAGCTGGCTAGACTTGCTTTTGTATGCATTTCTAGATTAATATTTGTTCATAAAATAATTATTCCACGGTCATGGTGCAGGATTATTGTAACACTAGCACCTTTGGTTTGCCCTCCTCTCTGGTCTTATGAACGTTGTAACACTGCCGTGTTGTGGTCCGCCCCCTGTCTATACGGGCGAACGTTGCACACGATGTGAACTCCATAGGAATCGACATGTTGAAGTATTTTTAATTGAATTTAAACGAACCAAAACTCAGCTTGATGGTTGCCGCTCAGATGTATTTTTCGGGGCCGGTAATTAAAATGCGAAGTCATCACTGCAAAGGGTGCCAGAGATACTAAAAAAACGACTTCTTTTAGCGCCACTACGATTGCACATATGTCATAACACCCTATGACGTAAATGGAAACCCTGGCAGCATATCCCCGCGAAACAGTGCTCTGTGAAGAGAGTGCCTAATTAAGTATTAAGTGAAGAAAAGTGAAATTATGTATGGACATTGTGCAAACTCGAAAAGTACCTTTTTGCTGAATAGGAACAATTAGCAAAAAAACCCAGCTATTTCAAGCATTGAGTTTTAAGTATTTTATGACTTTATATTAGCTTCAACAGAGCTAGAATCTTAAAGGAACTAAATAAAACTGTAAACTGATCACCATATTATGGTATGGTGGTTGAAATTTTAATTTTCTAAAGCACAGATCTGATGTTTCGGTTACCAAGGTTTACACAATGAGGTGAGGTGAAATGGGGTTTAACGTCACGCGTGCGTTCGTGCGTGCGTGTGCTAGTCCGGACTAATGCCGATTTTATAGAGCTATCCAACGGGGATACCATGGCACATTTTGACATGAATACCCCATTCAGACACAGTACAAATGACTCCTTGCCAACCAATCATAGTTTTAGCCGAGCGCCAGGCAAGGTAACAACAAGTACCATCTTTTAACATCTTTTGGTATGACGCGGCCGGGAATCGAACCCCCGACCTTCCGCTCTCCGGACAGACGCTCTACCACTAGACGTTTACACATTGAGGTGTTCACACATGAGTGACGGGGAAAACATCACAGCAAATTGCACGCAATCACAACAAGAATGTACTGATAAGTAATTGTCACATACCCAAATCTCTTCGTTAATTTGGTGAAGGTAAAATGAAGGGAAAATTCATATTGCACTCTGATACAATGCATGAAATATCTGTATACATTTCCCATATTAACACACCATTCAACTTACATTTGCATTTAAAGTTTACACACAAAGATACTTAATTATTTTCATTTTTACTTGGGTGCAGCGTCTGGTTTGGGATTTAAGTACCTGGGTATATAAAACGTCAAAGCCAGAGAACAACCAGGCTCGATTATCCGCCGCAACAGATTCCAATGGGCGAAAATAGTGGTAAAAATGATGTGGATGGATCACTGTGGTGACATATTAACGACAGCAACGTGAAAACTCGGGTGGCACTCAGCTTCTTTCCGTAGTATATGTACATGCCTTGTTTTTGTAATATGATCGTGATGTTTTTGAAGTAGGATAGAATTCATAATACCTTACATTCTTACCCTTGTTGCGAACACCTGGTGTTATCACTGATTTTCAGTGATCCCTTCATATAATTAGCACCGCTAGTTAGCCTTGTACCCCTAACAGAATCATTTTCGGACGATAATCACTGGTTGTTCTCTGGCGTTGACGTTACATATAGTGAGTGAGTGAGTGGGTAGGGTTTAACGCCGCTTTTAACAGTATTCCAGTTATATCGCGGCGTGTCAGCTTAATGTGGGAGGAAAGCCCGAAGTGATGCAGGTCTTAGACGTTTACCACTTCGGTGAAACCCACGAGCACGGTTATGGTGCTGACAAACCTAGAAACATAATCAGGGCGAACCGGGATTCGAACCCACAATTATAGGTTTCTGGTGTGCCCAAGGGACGCAACTCTGCACAGCGAATCGCGGCGCCTTTGACGACTGGGCCACCCGTGCCCCCTGACGTTACATATATTCATGTACAGTGTTCCAAAACCTTCAAGAACAATGTACTAATGTTTGTCTCTAATTTAAAAATAAAAAGGTTGAATTAGAATGTCCACTTTAAAGGAATCATAACGGAATTATACAGAAGGTAATGTAAAGGACAAGGGGAGCCGGAAAGTACGATAACCTCCCATTACAGTTGCAGTTTGGTTTGAAACAATAATTTGAATAAAATACCCAAAGTTTAATAGAACATTATATGACCTTCAATTAATTACATAAAGGTCGATAAATATCGAATAACATTCTATAGATATTTCTGATATAACACTAATTACGAAGAATCTTTATCTGAAATGGCTATGAAACGTTGACTGAGACTATCACGGCTTCAACAACATTATCACAGTTATCAGATGAGTTATCAAGTAGTTTCAGTTACGAAACGAAATAACCTTAATATATATGAAACAGTTCAGTGCACACAAATCGTCGTCAAACTGGATGGCATACATTAATGACAAGATTCACAGTCCACTCGAACAGTCCGGTGATTTTATGCCATAATCCTTGCGCAAACTTCCGAATGTAACGTGCTTCTCACGAAAATAATTCTTCTGCCCAAAGCAATAAGAAATCAATTTCTTGGTTGTTACGACCATAAAGAAAAAGCGAGCAACCTATTTCTAAAAGACAATCGATACTCTGGATGTGAAATCCGCACTATATCAAATTGAAATGTTCCAGCTGAAGTCTTCATGGCTGACATTACATAAAGCTGGTCAAAAACGTCGCCTTCAGCTGTTGTAACGCTACCAATGCCAGGTTACATTTGGTGTTTGCCTCTAGAAATACTGTCTTAAAATACCTTTAAACTTTTAGATTTAGTTTCATCCACTTTGCATGTAATGTTTTTTGCTTCTATCGCCTTTCCTTGTCCGAAATGGTGAACATATTGGACAGTGATGTTTCCCAGTTGCAAGCTCTTGTCGCGTACGATCTCCATTGTCATGTGGCATCGCTTCACATTTGATAAAAACGATGCACATGTTGTGTGAAGAATCAGTGTCTTAATGCTGAGTTTTGACGTGGCTTGGGGATTTAGATGGTAAATTATACGTTGTATATCCTCTTTGTCTGTCCAGAAGTAGCGCTACAGATAACATAGCCATACCAGAAGAGATCTATGTAATATTTTCAGTTATCGATCTTTTTCGTTAGAACATGTCCCCTGCACCGTTCGGTGGTCGTGAGAGCGGCCAGGTTGGATCGGGTGGTCAGGGTGGTCAGGCTCTGTTATCGGGTGGTCAGTTGACTGATTGTATGACACCATACCCCGACGGGGTTGGCGATGTCTGGTTTACATGGTCCATTTGCTATGTCTTCACATACGGACATGGCTCGATTAGTAGGCATCCTTAGCAAACTCGATCCAAATCATTCAACCCCACTTTGCCTGCCTCTTAAGAGGCATGACCGCTTTAGATAAATTTTCTTCAAGCAATTCATGATTGTCCTAATCCTTCAGAAAAATATCTTTATTCCACACGGGAAATAGGCAGCTTTGAAATAGGCAACAGATTTTGATTATGCATGTACATTTTTGCGAAAGTCAATTGATATTTTCATGACCGTAATCTATGTTGTTTTAACAGGGTTACACCTTTCAAGGCCCTAGCAAAGGTTTCAAAATGTTTAATGATAAACATGTTGAGGAAATTTCCATCTTTGCCGCATTAGTAACAAAAATGATACGTTCTCCTTTTCGCGAACACCTTGTATCATCTTATCTTGTGATATAGCCTGAATTGTGCAATGGACTCTGTTCTTGGCGGAGATTACGTTATGATTACAGACAGTGTTTTGGCGCTTATATTTTTACCAAACTGTAATTATAGTGTCCTCCAAATTTTATGTGCCTATTAATTAATGACGCCCTATTTTTCTCTGCGCAGGTCATTGACATCATCAGGTATTGTGTTCTTTTTGGTTACATCACCTGCCACCATGTTGTAGAACTAGAAAGCACTTATGCTAAGATGTCCTTACATTACAATTATAATATGTTTGTTATTTTACTTTCCATTCTTATTTCGTGATTTCGCTGTTTGTATCCATTTTTCTGAAATGACATTCTTGTTCTCTTTATCGTGTTTTTATTATCAACGTAATTCTGTCAACGTCAGAACCAGATCATCATCAAACCCTGCAGATGTGTCGCTTCTTCAAGTGTCTCCAGAGAATTAAGAAGAGGCGGAACATTTGTAAAATTTTAACATTTTAAAAAATTAGTCATTATACAGGAATACAATAATATGGTTTGGTCTTTCCAAGCTTTTTACATCTGTCTGGAGAATGCAGCAATTTTTATATGGACGAGAAGGGGCGTTATTTCTTACATTCACAGACACCTTGTCACTGGTACAATGTGAAGTTTGTACTCTATCACTGATGATTGGTTTTATAGAAATAGCTCATGACTCATTGCTTCCAAGAACTTGGGAAACAAATGATGTCATCAATATATCATGGTGAATTTGAAACCTCCGGACCAATCACCTTAATGCATTTCCTCTCATGTTGTCACATTTGGCTACTGGGATAGATGAGACGAGTTTATTTCAATACTGGCTCCAGACGGTGACAAAGTCAATAAATGGTTCCATTGCACTCTGTATGAAAAATCAAGGTGATTTCAACTATGAGAATGAAAGGTAATTCATCTCATGAAGGAAACTTTCAAAAGGACATATCTCATGGAAGTCATATATAGCCACTTTAAAAAAGGTCTCCAACGAAGTAAGACATAGCATCCTTGACACAGAGCTGTCGTACCTGTAAATTGTTTCAGGATATTTATCATGAAGAAACATTTGTGCTTTTTCATGAGTCCTATTATATGATATTCCTGATCAAATACGTTTCTAACTATTTGTTGACATTTATTGGTGAAACCATTACATCTTGGGTACATTTCCTTGATGACTGTTAACGTCATATTTTCTTCTTCGTGTTTATTTCTTGACCTGAATGGGCAACTAAAGCAAACATGCCCATTATCTTTAACGTTTATGCCGAGAATTAGCACGGAAACTGGTGAGCTTGATCATGATTCAGTTCTTTCTTTGATTTCCAATTCAGGTCGACAAGTTGTTATGCATGTACTATCTGTACAAGGATGTGTTGACCTGTGGTCTGTAGACACCGAGTATCACAGCAGTCATCAATATGGGATTGGAGTTTCAACAATCAACAATTCACGTTGTTAGCTGGACCCTGTGGCAATATTGAACTCATTCAGTCCAAGCTGTTCATGATCAACATTGTATCTGAGTCTGATGGTACCGGAATCTCCATTGTACGTTTCCACGATATAATAAGTCTATATTTGTAAACTATCATCATACCTGGTGATTCCAGGTTTTTTATGTTATACACGGTTCTTTATTATGATTCCCAGTTTATTAACGTGTGCTCTTGAGTCTCACCAAAGCGGTAAAGGTCTAGGCCCTGCATCTATTTGATCGTTCCTCTTCCATCAAGCTTAAACGTCATGATATAACTGTTTATTTTATTGTCACAACAAACTCCTTGCCAGTGGTTTTGTTGAGATTGGATTGTTGAGAATAACTCAGGTCGATATGGATACTGACACCATCGGGTTTCTGCAGATTACATAACATAAACTACACATTTGAATTTGCAAGATTTTATTTGTAGTGATGTTTTTTGGTTATTGGCCTATAATTTCTTTAGATTCTCAGATCCAATCCATAGAAACACGCGAGTTGATTTCCTTTGTGACCGGATATTATCAATTATTACACGAAAGTCTTTCCAAAATTGGGCAAAGGAAGTTTCGAATTCAATCGGTTCAAATAGCATCCTAAACATTCACTATACATTTACTCTTATCAACTGATGATGGTAGACATGGAGTTTAAATACATATTATATTTCACTTCAAAGAAATTATGTTCTTGCTGATATTTGATAGCAAGAAGTCACATCAAAAAATAAAAATGTGCTGCCAGTGATATTTGCTTCCTAAGTGTATTGGTGGAAGCAATACAGAAACCTAATGGGTCCTTTTCTTGAAACACACTCACCTTTAAACGTAGCAAAGTTAACCTCTACTGACAATAAAGCCTCACTTCACAAATGATGGTAAAGGCTTATTCGCAAATCAATCATGTTGATAAAACTGGCATGTGAATGCAATGGCGTCTAGCGGAAATATATTCTTCAATTTGGCCATCAAAGACCCTCCCTATTACAATGGGAAGTTCAAGTACTAGGTGCTCAATGAACGATGGTGCCTTTGTCCTCAGTAGAAATGCAACATTGATATAAACGCTGCCACACCGTCTCTCCAGAGGTCTTTTGGGTACACTGATAACACATGATGTCGACAATGTTTACGGTTAATTTGAAGCCTTCGTATAAAGCCTTCACTCCGTAGTCCCAGTATTGATCTCCCACAACAGACTCATTATGTAACAGTGAACCTTAAAGGACTTTGTCGCCAGCTTGGCACTGAAACAGAAGCTGATTTGAACAAGTATTCAATTGTGATCTCGCACACAAAGATAGGATTGCGACAGACGTTTATCATTGCCATTCTTTCTACATCTATGGGCGTTTGGGTAAGGTGGTGACTTGTCAGGGTATCTTATTGTTTGTAAAATTCTAAACATGTAAAGGTAGCAAGTTTCTTCACTTCATGCATTGTGTACTGTGCATCGGGAGCTGAGAGATGAAATAGTTAATAGTATGGGTATTTTGAGGATGCAATTGTTGGTTTTGTCATGCAGATTTCATTGTGCTAGAACTGATTATACCACTAAAATAGGCTCCTGACTGGTTGACTGCGTGACTGCGTGAGTATCTTAATATCTTTAATCTAATGCATTTGTCAAAGAGGAAAACTAGTCGAGAAAACTAATTCAATCATACACAATTCCCACAAATTTGTATGTTTTCCTATACCAATGTTAGGTTCAGTGAAACAAATCATGTAAATTAATCACAGGCATGCTTGAACGAGATCCCTTATTTTAATATATGATTATTGTTTAAATGTGAATAATATTATTTTTTCCATATTCTAAATTATGTCTCCTCTGAACTGAAGTGTTTATATACTGCATGTGTATTGAAATCCAATATGTATTTATGACTGGAGATTTGAGGTCCATCGTCTACGTCACAATGTTATGTCACGATGCTTTCGATGATTCAGGTCTCATAAAGAACATCAAGTGTATTGGTGAGACATTTTACTCTTCCGTGATTCACAGCTTTATAGACAATGGGATAAACTGAACTAAATGAGCGGAGAAAGCAGTTGTTTTGTCGTCTGTTGAAGGTATATTGCGTGTCTCCTCCCTACGATACTTAACGTCTAGATTTTACAGGTTAATATCCCACAAGATGAAAGCGTGTTCTGATATAGAGAATCAAATCACAAAGCGTCAAAAACCCTTTCCATAATCATAAAATATCTCTTCTGTAACCAGACTCATTTATACGATTCCGCCCATATTATAAACATGTGTCTATGAATCACTGTCAACTAGTAATGACACAGGCGCTCTTGAAAAGGTGAGTGCATCCTTCCCCATCGGTGGCTCCCGTCACAAACACATGCAAAGGCACTTCAATTGTTAACCTGAAAAAGCACGATATCATACAGTACAAGTAAACATAGGGGAATCAACTTTTGAAATCTTCGTAGTATGTTCCGCACAAGTAGTGAAATCTAGTCCCCATGGGCTAGAGATGTTGGAACATTACTCGACATGAAGGGAATAATTTCTTCGTCAAGCCAAAATTTGATAGTACTAATGCGATGATTTGACACTTTTCTTCCACATTTTATATACTGGCTTTATATGTACAATTGTTGTCAATTATGGCAATTTGGATTCATAATCTTCGATAGGAATAAGCTCGTTCCTGCGCCAAATGTGCATCGCAATACTGGTCATTTTCCTTTTGATTGTTCTTACGTCGACAACTGTTCGCGTAGATGTTTCTGTTATCCATGAAACACAAAAACACTTATCTCCTCGAGTACAACAGGTATCATAAATCGATAGAAGATAAATTCCATGTATTTGAAAGATTATTACGCAGAGGTAATTATTTTGCGATATGGAATAGGAAACATCTGGGACTTCTAATATGATGCAGATTGAAAGGCGATGCGACATCAGCTGTATGATGTTTCTTTTTAATATAACATCTTTTAACAGCTGTGTCTTTGAACAGACTTGAGTTTATCTGTTGAAAAAAGCAGGTACTACATTTCCAGTGTATACAGTTTGTTTTTTTTAAATCAGTGAAAGAATATTTATCATAAGCAAATGATTACACAATGATACGTCCTAGAATTTTCGAGTTATCCGCAGTTTCGGACAGGAAGAGTGGCGATATTTGACCCCAGAGCGAATGGACATTTTGACAATTACCGTAAAATGACATCATCTCCTCAATATATACGGATAATGTTCGACGAAATTAGGAGATAAACCTTCTGTGTTTTCAAGGGAGAACTTGGTCACCAGTGTATTCAGGATAGGTGTGACACAAAGGTCTGTCATGATTGTGCTCCACTCGTTATTTCTCGTCAGATCTCATGATCATCACAATTAATGGGTTTCGTAGTCAGCATAAGTGCTACTGCGTCAGGGACAAGAAATGTATGTCTCAACTATATTCATAATAATGTCATGAATATCGTATTACTTTATTTACTTAATGCTCATAGATGACTTGACAGTCACGTTTTGCTCCAAGAATGGGTTTGTATCGGACAGGCATATGTACTTGGACTATTGTTAAATATTTCTGATTGAGTAGTGTCTGTCATAACATTCTCTTTCTGAATTTACACTTTCTGAAAAACGTAATTTGGATATCAAAAGAATCTTATTCAATGCTTTGTCAAATACCTCATGATTTTTACCTATCAATTACACTCTTAAGATTTGCAATTCGTTCCAATACGAAATTGCATGTGTGTCCTCTGTGAGTTGTTTGTGGCATGCCGTATTAATACATTTACATGTTATTCATGACTTACACCTACTGAGGGAATAGTGTTCGGTTTCTGCCGGCGCAGCAAAAAAAAATGTTAATGTATATTTAGGTGCAAATGCAGTTGACGACAATCTCCAGGACAGTTTCTGGTCTTCGACTAAAAGTGCCAGAAACTCGAAATTATCATTTTGTGTTGTTCGCACGAATGTTGAAGTTCTCCATGGGTTTTACATTCGGTCTCTTGTTACATTGGCACCAAGAGTTAAAAACTCGCAGGAACCTTTTAATTGATTTTACGTTGAAATGATTTTGAGTTTTAGTTTGGAGACGTCGTTCCCTTGACGACTTCTTTCAATACCATTCAAACAACTTTGTTCATGACAACTTTGAACTGTTGGAAATAGTTTTGCTGTTTTCCTCTATCCGCCATTAGCATGTTTCTGACAGGTAGTTCTTGTTGCGGGCATTTTTTAAGCATGACAGTTTTGTTTGTAAAAATATGTTGACACGAATTACACTGAAAAAGTATCCCAAATGTCATATGTTACAAACGCACATTGTTAAACTGTTCAAAGCTGTATTAGATTCACAATTAACTCATTCATAAACGTGCTGTTTGAACCCAGGATGCAGTAGACACTAGGATTAACGAATTGGCGAATAGAGGCACCAGGCTGATATTCTTATTTCTGTAAAGTTGACAAATCAGTTCATCTCTGTTTATGTCCGTAAATGTACCAAATCAGTTCGATCTGCCATATTAACGTTCGTAATATTACCATGATTCTTGGAAGTAGTTTTGAAAGATCAAAGTAGTGACTTTTCTGTTATGATAATGTAGAGAAATCGAAAACTGGTTTTCGAATGGCTCGAAAGACCAACGACTTCAAAGAGATATTCTGGAGGATTGCATAACATGGAGAGGTGTTTCATTAAGTTAAGATGTCCATTGCATCGTCAATTTAACCTGTGAAGATCCGGGTTAGAAATGGTCTTCAGCAACCAATGCTTGTCATTATAAGAGGCGACTAACGGAATTGGGTGGTCAGACTTGCTGACTTGGTTCATGCATGTCATCGTATCCCATTTAAGTAGATTGATGCTCATGACGACAATCAGTTGATTTCCTGGTCAAGACTCGATTAATTACAGACCGCTGTCATACAACTGGAATTTGTTGAATGCGGCGTTAAACAAACAAATAACCAATAGAGAAACCTCATCTATTTGGCTTTAAAACAAAATTTGAAATACTATTTCTGCAAATTATTGATATAATGTTGTCCTCCCTTGACACATTTAAAGGTCGACAAATTACGATGAACGACGATTCTGGCTTTAGTTTACAACATATACAAGATATTTATGAGGAATCCTTCATCTTAGCGTGTGAGTTTGTTTTAACGCCGCTTTTTACAGTATTCAACTTAGTTCACGGTGTGTCGGTTTATTATGGGAGGAACACCCGAGGTTATGCAGGTCCCATACGTTTACCACTTTGGCTAAACCCACGAGCACGGGTACGGTGTTAATAAACCTTGAAACATATTCGGTTCGAATCAAGATTCGAACCCACAATGAAAGGTTTCTGGCACGCTTAAGTGACGCAACACTGCAAAGCGATTTGAGGCGCCTTAGACGACTGGGCCAACTGTGCCCCCATCTGAAATGACGCTACGGGAGATGATGGCAGTGAATCCTGCACAGACTATCCAGACTGGCCAGCATCACATCAACATTGTGTTATCAAGGAGTTATACCTTAAAAAGGAAAGAGCCACTTATATTGTAGACTGTTCAGTAGACAAAATAGTTTTCAGTGATTTTTTATACCTTAATCCTTGCATAAACTTCCAAATAACCTGCTTGCCACGAAAATAATTATTTTGCCCCAAGCCATAAGAAATCAATTTCCAACTAGTTACGACCAGAACGAAAATGCGAACAACTTATTCCTAAAAGACAACGGATACTGTGAATGTGGTTGTGGACATGTGCACTCCGCACTATAGCAAATTGAAATGTTTCTTTTGAAGCTACAGTTGTGAAGCTACCAATGCCAGGTTACGTTCGGTGTTTGCCTCCAGAAATACTGTCAGAAAGTACCTTTAAACTGTCAGATTTAGTCCACTTTGCATGTTTTTTCTCTCTTGGTGTTCTTTCTGCGACATGATGAACATATTGCACAGTGACGTTCCCCCGTTGCCAGCTCCTGTCATGTACCATTGCTTTCACTCTTTTGTATTTTCAAATACGACGAACGTGTTATGTGAAGAGTAATTGTGTTAACATTAAATACTAGACTAAGTATACATGTACAGATGTGGTTTTGGATTGAGATGAACGTAGAAGATACCTTTTATTATCATAAAATGCACGATCTGCTCATTTCAGACTGTGGGAGACCCGTGAGGATCCGGGGTAGAGTACAGCCCATGCAAGTCTATAATGTTTGGCAAGTCTAGATCACTGCAGTATCTGAAAATGAAGAGAGTCACTGGGCTCTTTTTTTTTATATTTTTATTAAGATAACTGAACAACTGTTTTTTTATGTAAGATGTGTTCATTTCAGAGACTAGATGTTAGTCTACTCTTCAGCAACCCATGCTTGCCCTGAAAGGCGACTATGTTTGTCGTAAGAGGCGACTAACGGGATCGGGTGGTCAGGCTCGCTGATTTGGTTGATGCATGTCATCGTATCTCAATTGCGTGAATCGATTCTCATGATGTCAATCCCTGGATTGTCTGGTCCAGACTCGATTATTTAAAGACCGCCGTCATGTAGCTGGAATATTGGTGCGTGCGGCGTAAAACAACAAACAGAATCAGACTGTGGAAATAACTATAGATGGACTAGGAACTTGAAGCATACATGTTATAGAGCTTAGTATGTCTGAATTAAATACAATGTTTTGGATAGTTTTATACATGTCCTCCGCACGTACCTGTGCCCAGTCATTATTGACGCTGTGTTTCCTGTGTAATAATCCCTATTGACATCATGTTCCTTCTGCGCGCGTTAATAACTACTTGTGACTCCATGACTTAGAACTAGGTGATCAAGAGCATTCATTCTAATATGTTCTTATATTGTGTAATATGTACTTTCACTTTATACCGTGTACATGCTGGAGACAAATAAAAAGCGTCGGGACATTTCCTTTTCCGTGATTTTTTATATAATTGTGCTGTCAGGACATTTTCTTTATCAGTCCCATTTCTTATTATTTAGGTCTTATGTCAATGCTACAATGGATCAATCAGAAACTCTGCTTTATTAATTTTACTTGCAGACAAAAGTTGTTGACCTTTGTAAAGTAAGTGCATAGGATCCAGAACGACATTATCCTCACAAAAAGCACAGTTTCACTTCGCGGAACGCTTTTTTTACCTGTTTCCAGGAAATTGAAAAGTAGTTTTAAAAAATTTAAATGTCCTCTTTTATGTTACAGTTATAATACGTAAATATAATTATATGATGTTTCTAAGCTTAGTGGGGTTTTTTTTATTTAGTTGAGACGCATTACATCATAAAATAACTCGTACTCATTTCTAAATAAAAACAATGCAAAAAACACATTATGGCACTTCCGTTGCATCTCAATCCTCATGAAATGCTTTTATTCAAATTAAGCATCGTCCAACACATTCTTGTTTGTTATTTTAAACGGGAAGCTTTTTTTCAAAGGCGGATGATGTTTTGTCATGAACACAATGAGTCACAGATAGAAATAAACAATGTCTGCATGCTTCTAAGAGCTCTAAAAAGGGAGGATGACAACAATGTATATGATGAATTTGAAACCGCCAGACCAATGCTTTAGGAATACATTTCTTCCGATGTTGTCGTTTTACACTAATGGAATACATGAAAACACATTTGTGCCAAAGGTCTTGTTTCATAAAAAAAAACACGTATATAACTGCAGTGTCAATAAATGGTTAAAACATTTATAAATCTATTTTGCCACAACAAAGAACATTCATTTCCAGATGTCGAAGTAGGCCACAGCTTCCACCAGCACACGCCTCACAGGCATACCTTTCATTTAAAAAATGTTCAGTCTTTTATTTCATCCTTTCATAGTATACTGTAGATAGATTTCTAATTGAAAGCTGTCAACCCCACACTCTGGGACATGGGGTGCTTCTTTCTTGACATGCGCTAGATTTAGATATCTGCTTGCAGCAGAGATTTCTTATGATTATGGAAATGGTTTTATCGCTTATATTTTATTTTATTTCCTTTTCTGGTCGTTACGTTTTCATACCCGTAGTGTCAACAGGATATGTTATCATATTACCTGTAGACAGCCGTTGTCATGACAATGATCAATGTGGTGATTTGAGTTATTTAATCATTTTTTGTATCTACATCTACCCATTTCGAATCTTTCCAAGTGTGTTATTTTCGGCTGTGCCTGCTGATACTAAAACTGTATGCACGGTGTTCAATAAAACCCTCATTGTTTTATTTCTGCATTGGATTAGGTTATTTATAATTTAGTGTCAGGACCAAATCTGTACTGAAGGTCTTTCTCAATGAACATGTTAATCTAGTTTCATGGTGATACTTGCAGTTAACAACACAGGTCGTCAATGACTGATTGAAATCTCTACTCCAGTTAGGACTGTTAAAATTATGTTAATGACATTACAAAATGCGACAACCGCCTCCCCTCAGCCATCATCTCGTTACACATCAACCATTTTAACGATGACAATTTAAATGTCTGATTATATCATGCTGGTTAGAGTCTGGATTACACCGGGCGTAGTGACCTGATGCTAATTCAATTTGTAATGTGTTCTCATAAGGAATGTTAAAGCATTCCAAAAAATATGGTTTGGAATGTCATGTTTACTGCCTTTGTTCATCACAGATAGTAAATATGGGACGTGTTTATGATCATAGCTGCAATTTGTAATGAAACTTGACGTTACAATTAATGTTACTTTTAACCATTCCCTGTTTTGTGATTAAGGTATAGATGTTCATTTGATTTGTTTCTTTGTTTGTTGTCCCCACACTCAACGATATTCCTGTTTTATGACGGCGGTCTGTAAACAATCAAGTCTGGACCAGACCATCCAGTGATTAATGTAGCAGTGTGTGAGTGAGTGAGTTAAAATTTAACGTTGCATCGGCATTATTTCAGCCATATAAAGACGAGACCAAGTTGATATATTCACAAGTGAGTCATGAATGCAAAGTTATGTTTAAAAACAAATTTTATCAAACATATTTGGTCATTACAATATCATTTATAACGTTTAAAACAGTGGCTATAGGCCACCAGTAACCAAAGTTAGGCAACCTCGCTGGGGATCATGGGGACTTTTGGTGACTCTGCTTCCTGCACGATACCCCAGTAGGATTTGCGTCATCACTTTAGCCACTGGTGGTTGCGTTCTATACTAGCCAATATTAAAAAATACACAGCAATGAGTTGGCTTAAAACACTGGTTGATTAATGTAACAGGGCCTGGCGTCATCCCACAAATTACATTCTTACATTGTCAGCTTGCTGACGGAGTTAACCTCTGTGGTCATGTGGACAATGCGTCCGACCTCGGATCAGATGTCCGTGGTTCGATTCCCATCGCGGGAATTTATGGCCTCTGCATTGACATCATGAGCATCGATCTACGCAATCGGGATGCATGACATGCAGCAACCAAGACAGCGAGCCTGACCACCCAATCCCGTTAGTCGCCTCTAATGGCAAGTATGGGTTTCTGAAGATCACTACTAACCCGGATCTTCAGGGGGGTGTTCATACGAGAATAAACCAGGTTGCTAAAATAACTGACATCATCCAATCCCTGTAGGGAGAACATGATACTCGCTCACGGATGAAAAACATAACAGAAATTACACGCAAGGCTGTGTGAACGTTTTCGTCTTATTAATTTCTAAAGATTCTCAGATCCAATTCGTAGGGGCACGTGTATTGATTTTCATTGTGACAAGGAACTACTTACTGAAGCTTATTCATTTCAGAAAGTAATTGCAATATGTTCATATTTATCTTATTAATTCTTGGTTTTTAAACCTTATTTTACTGTACAAAATTCCTGTTCTTGCTCATATTTGAACCGTGAAGATTTCGGAGAAGCATGGGTCTTCAGCAACCCATGCTTGCCGTAAAATATGACTATGCTTGTTGTAAAAGGCGACTAACGGGATCGGGTGGTCAGGTTCGCTGACTTGGTTAATGCACGTCATCGATCCCAATTACGTGGATCGATGTTCATGATATTAATCACTGAATTGCCTGGTCCAGACTAGCTTATTTTCAGGCCGCCATCATATAACTGGAATATTGCTGAGTGCGGCGTTAAACAACAAACCAACCAACCAACCAAATCAATTGAGCAACCTTTGTTACACTGAATATTGACTTGCTGAGTGTATTGAAGCATTAGAGAAAAGTTAGGTGGTCTTTTTCTTGAAGGGCAAACACTATTGAACGTTGAATGAGTTATTGTCCACTGATAACAAAGCCTACGAGAAATTATGGTAAAAAAATCTAAACAGGAAGGTAATGCCAATTCAATGTAATGCCATGCAGACTCAGAAGTTTTGAATTTCATGATTTTTTGTCATTGTTATTTAATATTTTTGTGTACATGGGGGAAAGGTGGTGTGCCTGGGATTTTATCGAAAATATAAATTGTCCCCGATAATTCTTAAAGAAAATAATAATGTTTCCATCCAAATGTACCTTGTTGCAATTACGTTGTCTTTGATAATCAGGATCATAGTTTTAAATAAAGAAATATCTGGTTTTGCAGCTATAGCTGGAAACATTTCTAATCTCGATTTAAAATCCCAAAATATTCGAGACAGACGCTAAAATGTTGGGTTTTATTTTGAGATAGTTATCGTTATTCCACACAGATGTTGAAATATGTTGGGTTTCATTGTATAATAGTTATCGTTATTCCAAACAGATGTTGACATGTTTGGTTTCATTGCATAATAGTTATCGTTATTCCACACTGATGCTGAAATGTTGGGTTTCATTGTATAATAGTTATTGTTATTCCACACAGATGTTGAAATGTTTGGTTTCATTGCATAATTGTTATCGTTATTCCACACTGATGCTGAAATGTTGGGTTTCATTGTATAATTATAGTTATCGTTATTCCACACAGATGTTGAAATGTTTGGTTTCATTGTATAATTATAGTTATCGTTATTCCACAGAGATGGCGAAATGTTGGGTTTCATTGTATATTAGTTATCGTTATTCCACACAGATGCTGAAATGTTGGGTTTCATTGTATAATAGTTATCGTTATTCCACACAAATGTTGAAATGTTGCAATGGGTTTCATTGTATACTAGTTATCGTTATTCCACACAGATGTTGAAATGTTTGGTTTCATTGCATAATAGTTATCGTTATTCCACACTGATGCTGAAATGTTGGGTTTCATTGTATAATAGTTATCGTTATTCCACACAGATGTTGAAATGTTGGGTTTCATTGTATAATTATAGTTATCGTTATTCCACAGAGATGGCGAAAATTGGATTTCTCTGTTTATTAGTTATTGTTAATCCACACAGATGCCGAAATGTTGGGTTTCCATGTATATTAGTTATCGTTATTCCACACAGATGCTGAAATGTTTGGTTTCATTGTATAATAGTTATCGTTATTCCACACAAATGTTGAAATGTTTGGTTTCATTGTATACTAGTTATCGTTATTCCAAACAGATGTTGAAATGTTTGGTTTCATTGCATAATAGTTATCGTTATTCCAAACAGATGCTGAAATGTTGGGTTTCATTGTATATTAGTTATCGTTATTCCACACAGATGTTGAAATATGTTGGGTTTCATTGTATACTAGTTATCGTTATTCCAAACAGATGTTGATATGTTTGGTTTCATTGCATAATAGTTATCGTTTTTCCACACAGATGCTGAAATGTTGGGTTTCATTGTATACTAGTTATCGTTATTCCACACAGATGTTGAAATGTTTGGTTTCATTGCATAATAGTTATCGTTATTCCACACAGATGCTGAAATGTTGGGTTTCATTGTATAATTATAGTTATCGTTATTCCACACAGATGGTGAAATGTTGGGTTTCATTGTATATTTGTTATCGTTATTCCACACTGATGCTGAAATGTTGGGTTTCATTGTATAATAGTTATTGTTATTCCACACAGATGTTGAAATGTTTGGTTTCATTGCATAATTGTTATCGTTATTCCACACTGATGCTGAAATGTTGGGTTTCATTGTATAATTATAGTTATCGTTATTCCACACAGATGTTGAAATGTTTGGTTTCATTGTATAATTATAGTTATCGTTATTCCACAGAGATGGCGAAATGTTGGGTTTCATTGTATATTAGTTATCGTTATTCCACACAGATGCTGAAATGTTGGGTTTCATTGTATAATAGTTATCGTTATTCCACACAAATGTTGAAATGTTGCAATGGGTTTCATTGTATACTAGTTATCGTTATTCCAAACAGATGTTGAAATGTTTGGTTTCATTGCATAATAGTTATCGTTATTCCACACTGATGCTGAAATGTTGGGTTTCATTGTATAATAGTTATCGTTATTCCACACAGATGTTGAAATGTTGGGTTTCATTGTATAATTATAGTTATCGTTATTCCACAGAGATGGCGAAAATTGGATTTCTCTGTTTATTAGTTATTGTTAATCCACACAGATGCCGAAATGTTGGGTTTCCATGTATATTAGTTATCGTTATTCCACACAGATGCTGAAATGTTTGGTTTCATTGTATAATAGTTATCGTTATTCCACACAAATGTTGAAATGTTTGGTTTCATTGTATACTAGTTATCGTTATTCCAAACAGATGTTGAAATGTTTGGTTTCATTGCATAATAGTTATCGTTATTCCAAACAGATGCTGAAATGTTGGGTTTCATTGTATATTAGTTATCGTTATTCCACACAGATGTTGAAATATGTTGGGTTTCATTGTATACTAGTTATCGTTATTCCAAACAGATGTTGATATGTTTGGTTTCATTGCATAATAGTTATCGTTTTTCCACACAGATGCTGAAATGTTGGGTTTCATTGTATACTAGTTATCGTTATTCCACACAGATGTTGAAATGTTTGGTTTCATTGCATAATAGTTATCGTTATTCCACACAGATGCTGAAATGTTGGGTTTCATTGTATAATTATAGTTATCGTTATTCCACAGAGATGGTGAAATGTTGGGTTTCATTGTATATTTGTTATCGTTATTCCACACTGATGCTGAAATGTTGGGTTTCATTGTATAATAGTTATCGTTATTCCAAACAGATGTTGAAATGTTTGGTTTCATTGTATACTAGTTATCGTTATTCCACACAGAAGCTGAAATGTTGGGTTTCATTGTATAATAGTTATCGTTATTCCACACAGATGCTGAAATGTTGGGTTTCATTGTATACTAGTTATCGTTTTTCCACACAGATGCTAAAATGTTTTGTTTTATTGTATACTAGTTATCCTTATTCCACACAGATGCTGAAATGTTGGGTTTCATTGTATATTAGTTATCGTTATTCCATACAGATGCTGAAATGTTGGGTTTCATTGTATACTAGTTATCGTTATTCCACACAGATGCTGAAATGTTGGGTTTCATTGTATATTAGTTATCGTTATTCCATACAGATGTTGAAATGTTTGGTTTCATTGTATACTAGTTATCGTTATTCCACACAGATGCTAAAATGTTGGATTTCTCTGTGTATTAGTTATTGTTATTCCACACAGATGCTGAAATGTTGGGTTTCATTGTATACTAGTTATCGTTTTTCCACACAGATGCTAAAATGTTTTGTTTTATTGTATACTAGTTATCCTTATTCCACACAGATGCTGAAATGTTGGGTTTCATTGTATATTAGTTATCGTTATTCCATACAGATGCTGAAATGTTGGGTTTCATTGTATACTAGTTATCGTTATTCCACACAGATGCTGAAATGTTGGGTTTCATTGTATATTAGTTATCGTTATTCAATACAGATGCTGAAATGTTGGGTTTCATTGCATAATAGTTTTCGTTATTCCACACAGATGCTAAAATGTTGGGGTTTCATTGGTTATTAGTTATCGTTATTCCACACAGATGTTGAAATGTTGGGTTTCGTTGTGTAGTTTCTCTCGTTATTGTTGTTTCATACATATGCTGAAATGTTGGGTTTCATTGTTTAATAGTTATCGTTATTCCATACAGATGCTGAAATGTTGGGTTTCATTGCATAATAGTTATCGTTATTCCATACAGATGCTGAAATGTTGGGTTTGATTGCATAATAGTTTTCGTTATTCCATACATTTGCTGAAATGTTGGGTTTCATTGATTAATAATTATCGTTTTTCCATACAGAATGTTGTGTTTGGCTTATTATCCTTTCTGATAGATCTGATAATGACCAATTATATTACTCATATTCCGTTTGGCAATGTGAGGAAGTGATCAACAGAATACTATTAGCTATTGTGCTGGATCTGAAAATGACTAATGATATTACTCGTATTTATGTTAACTAGATAAGGAACCGACTGGATCTATTAGAATCCTCAATCTTTTTTCTAATCTTTTGTCATAAAACAATATCCATCGCGAGAATCATTCGTGCATTTCATCAAGATGATGAGTTAATTTCATTTTCATATGAAATGTTTGACTGTAAATCTTTCAACACAGAAATATTTTCATATTGAAGTTTTCTGTTATTTGAAGTGGACATGGGGCCATTTTTACTGTTGAATTCCAGATGGAATGACGTTTTAGTTTAGAAGAACAAAAGTTTATAATTGTATGTATAAAGAAAAACAAAGGGTGATTTGCAACAACATGACATGTGTTCATTTTTAATATGCCAAGTGGAATCTGTTTCGGCAGATAATCGAGACTGATTATTCTCTGGCGTAGGCTTTTACAAGTATCTTTAGAACACAATTCACTTTATAATTATGAGAGAAGTTTCTTGATAGGACATATCTGTATATCTTGTCATTTTAGAATAACGCAAATGTATAATTGTATGTACAAAGAGGAATATCGGTGCGGTTGAACGTTGCGTTCAAGATTACGAATATCCCACTCAGACACAGTAAACTGACTCGGAGCCGACCGGTACCACTCCTTGTTTTAGCCCCTTAATGCCAGGCAGGGTAACAACAAGTACCATCTTTTGACGCAGCCGCGTATCGAACCCCCGACCTTCCACTCCCCGGGCAGACGCTCTACCACCAGAACACGGAGGCGGTCCATGAAAGACAAATAAGCGCCACCATCAACAACATGATGTGTGATCTATTCATATTATTTTCACTGCGTTTTTTGCCTTTTACGCATAATGGAATCTGTTTCGGCAGTTAATAGAGACTGTTAATTCCCTGACGTTGACGTTTCATGTTATCCATATCGCTTTAAGATCATGAAACCTTGTATATCTTGTAGACCGCCTCCGTGGTCTAGTGGTAGAGCGTCCGCCCGGAGAGCGGAAGGTCCGGGGTTCGATCCCCGGCCGCGTCTTACCAAAAGACGCTTAAAGATGGTACTTGTTGTTACCCTGTCTGGCGCTCGGCATTAAGGGGCTAGAACAAGGACTGGTCGGCTCGGAGTCAGTACGCTGTGTCTGAGTGGGGTATTCATGTTAAACTGCGGCATGGTATCTCAGTGGGCTAGCACTATAAATCGGCATCAGTCCGGACTAGTACAAGCAGCCACACACATACACACGTGCATGCACGTCGCTATATAAGTGCAATAATCTTGGACGCGACGTTAAACCCAATTTCCCCTCACCTCACCCGTATTTCTTGTAAACACCTTTGTGATTCCTATCTCTCGCCATTGTTTAAGTCACGAAGATATGACAATCATGATGCTGTCCATAAGCAAAAAAATACTCCACCATGATTCACAGCTTTGCAATACGCAAACTGATAAATCGTGCTAAATTCACACAGAAAGCGGTGGTCCTTTGTCATCTGGAGCAGATGTCTTGCTGGTGACCTTCCCATGAAGATAAAACACTCGTCCTTCAATATGATACCCTTGAGAAAGGTATGTAACATTTTTGGTCTATTTATGGGTATTAAAACTGCTTGTTCCTACGCCAAAGATGCATCGAAGTACCGATCATTTTCTTTTCCTAAGAGGTACTTTTTTCTGCTCACGAAATATAAGAACACTTATCTCGTCGACTTCAAAAGATGCCATAAATCGATAGAAGATAACTACAGTTGAAACAGTTATGACGATGAGGCAATTATTTTTGGATTTGTGAGAGAAACAACTTGGACTTCTTTAAAGAAATCGATTGAACGGCGATGTGAAATCAACTGAAATGACATATCTTTGTAATGTAATATATTTGTAACGGCTGCGTCTTTGAACATCCTCGTGTTTGTCGGCAAATGGCATTTCCCCTGCAAACAGTTTTAAGAGTGAAAGAATACTTATCATAAGCAAATCCGTATACAAAAAAACATTGTCAACTCCTAGGATCATTATGAATCAAGTTATCCGTAGTTCGAGACAGGAGAAGTGAGTGAGTGAGTTGGGTTTAACACTGCTTTTAACAGTATTCCGTGTCAGCTAAATGTGGGAGGAAAGCCCGAAGTGAAACCCACGAGCACGGGTATGGTGCTGGCAAACCTAGAAACATAATCGGGCTGAACCGGGATTCGACCCACAATCATAGGTTTCTGGTGTGACCAAGGGACGCAACTCTGCACAGCGAATCGCGGCGCCTTAGACGACTGGGCCACCCGTGCCCCCGACAGGAGAATTGGCGATGTTGGACCTTAGGGTGAATAAAAGGCAATAACATTCCATCACCTTATGCAAGACATCTCATTTCGCTGTAAATAGTTTTTAGGAGTGCTGGGTGTAATTTAACGTCAAGTGAATATCAATATGTAACAATATTCTAAACTAACATCGTGCCAATGTACACCAAGATTGTATCACATGTTGTACCATGTTGATAATCAAACCTGTCCCACTGACAAACGATCAATTCACGCACTGTCTAATCCATTCTCCATCAAAAGCGAATGCATTGTATGAATATCAATAATTTACGCGAAGCACTCCTGGTACAAACTTATGATTTTATGTCGAAATGATTGTTATGTATAGGTACCAATATTTTTTAAATCCTGATGGATGAGACATTAATATACATGGTAGCGACACAAAGCTTCCTATATGTCATGCAAGCAACTAGTGAACTGCCAATATGGATATTTTCTGACATTTTATCAGGTCATTTCTATTACCAAGCAAATTAACAAACATCCCAGTTGGCTTCACCGAACATTATCTCCAGCTGTAACAGTGCGTTCCATAAGATTGGATTTAGTACTGATGGCAGGCACTAATTAAGGTTACATCAGAAGGGTTTCGCGAAGCGTGCATACATGATCTGTGACAGAACTTGAGTAATAAGGAAATCATTTGGTGACCCGAGGTATTGGGAAGCCAATGGAGGAGGGAAAGGCGAGAGAATAAATGTGATTATATCTACGGCACAAGTGTCACAGTGAATGTATTGCACGAGTGTTTGTGCTATGGCGGTTTTTTCCTCCAAGTATATTACGTTTATCGCAATTTTCGGTAATTCCCAAGTTCTATGCATGTGCTAGTTATTATATATGACTGAAGGCATATTTTTTCAGGTGTTACGAATATAGTGAGTATGGTTTTACGCCGCTTTTAGCAATATTCCAGCAATATCACGGCGGGGGACACAGAAATGGGCTTCACACATTGTACCCATTTCGGGATCCGAACCCGGGTCTTCGGCGTGACGAGCGAACGCTTTAACCACTAGGCTACCAGGAAGCCCGTTATGAATATAGCATTACGTTCTCTTGTCTTAGCACCATGACCTCAGAAATCAGGTTGATGGTTGTTTGTTCTTTAGCGCCCGCACTTATCAATATCCCAGCTATATGACGGCGTTCTGTAAATACCCGAGTCTTGATCAGACAATCCAGTGATTGCCATTATGAGCATTGGTCTACGCAATTTGGGATACGATGACATGGATCGTAAACCTGGAGACGCAGGTCCTTTACATGTACATAGACTCCCGATGTGCCCGGTCACCGTTATTGTTGAATACGACGTCATTCACTGTAGGTGGAATTCCTTCTACACAACCGTCTTGTCATTTTCAATATTTAAGACGATCCATGGGCATTCGTCATTACTTATAATCGCGATCAAATACATGTGCTATAGGCGACAAATTTATCCTTCTTGAAACCAACAATGTCGTGTTTTTGACAAATAATTACATTTAGTTCCAACCAAATGGGTGTCCTTATAAGATCCTTGGTCAGCATCATATGGTACTCTTTGACTTCATCAAAGAGGATAGATGTCAGTGACATGCAGCACTTCGGCCAATGTGTCTTTAAGCTCTGATATAACTGAAATACGGTTCCAAACGACGTTTTGGATGGCTTTTCCTAAAGGTAAACGCTAGTTATCTGATCCTGACATATATTTTGCTGCAAATGTACTCATGCTTAATACAACATGCACAGATTAAAGCAACATTAAAGGTTCTAACTGGGACACGGGTCTGTTCGTTTTGTAGAGTACGTACCGTATTCGAGCCATGATAGTGGGTTCAACTCCTGTATTCGCCTTGAGTATGACTTGTGGTTTTTCTGCACGATACCCGTTTTCGTGGGTTTG
This sequence comes from Haliotis rufescens, assembly GCF_023055435.1. Taxonomy (NCBI): domain Eukaryota; kingdom Metazoa; phylum Mollusca; class Gastropoda; order Lepetellida; family Haliotidae; genus Haliotis; species Haliotis rufescens. The sequence continues at coordinate 16,471,646 of NW_025963857.1, forward strand.
ATTAAGTGGTAATTGCCTAAGACCTGTATCACTTTGACTTTTATTCCAACATTATGCTGACACGCCATGCCATAATAATACACTCAATTCTACTATGAAATTGAAAAATACTCGATTTTCATTGGTCAATCAAAGGTATCAAATCACAATAAAGCCCCTCTGGTTGAAACAGTCGAATTGACTGCCGCATCCCCGCGGAAACTAATATTTTTAGAATCATACTTCTTTTACAATCATAGTCGGAAGTCATATTTAAACAATTATATGTACAATTATAGGCTACAAAATGGAATGTGCAGAAAACACGATAGAAAGGAAATGTATTTCAAGTTTTGAGGACAAACAGTTAGCTTGCTATTTGGCGCTTTTCTATATACGACTATGACGTCATATCTTTTGCTTCACAATGAGCGATATGACGTCAAAATAGTGACGTACGACGTAGAACAAAACCTTTGCATTGCTTGCTTAGTTTTCTTTAGGGGCGCCCACCTTATGTTAAGCTTACGAAGTTGCCGTGCTATATGCTTTCAGTGCCTGTCATAAGTTCGAGTGAATTATCACGGTGTAAACAAACTGCTTGAGCATATAGAGCGTAATATTTTGTTTAAAGGATGCTGTCGGTGATACCGTAAATGCTGATCGATTACACACTCAAAACACTGGACTCAACCCATCCCGCTTCACTCAATATATTTGCTAACACCAAAGAGTTCGCGTTTTATTTAGTCATGGTAGAATAGAGATAAACATACTGTGTTTTCAATGTAGAGCCTTTAATTGAATTTAATAGCTCTAAATTTAACTTGGAACCGAACACGCTATCTCATAACTCACTCTAGCTATCACTTGGTTTTATTCACAGTGGTATGTGTATATACATTTTTCATGATAAACCCAACCTCTAAAAAGACACCTTCACATTCGACACTACACTCCAAAAACATGCACATTCTGTTTATATATTATGGAACAAAACCAGTAAGCTGATTCAACATCCAGGTGAGGCCTCAGATGGATCTTACGTCAAACAATCGATGGCTCCCAAATGCATCCTTGAGAATCTCGCAAACAACCTTGAGTAGACTTTAATAATCGATGTCAATGACGTACATGTAGCTTGAGTAGTCACGTGTAATGAGGTTCTGTTGATGTCAGTACCTTGACCCATTCATCAGTGCAGGGAGGACAATATTTCATATGACAGGGTTCATTAAAAAAATAATTCCTTCTCAGCTGGTGTCCACGTGCCCACGTGCATTGGCTTGTTCTTGATACTCAGTATTCTTTCTTGTTATCTTGCAGCAAGAGAAAGTCTTTATTCAAACAACAAAGTCAGCAGATACCACCTTGTAATAGATATTATATAGTGAGTTGGTTGTGGTATGTGCCCCATTAATAAACATCATACAGGGGTTTACCAGTGAGTGAGTGAGTGAGTGAGTTAAAATCTAACGTCCCATCGACATTGTTTCAGCCATAGAGCGACGAGACCATGTTAATTTACCGTTTATTTATTTCCGTATAATTGTCCTCATGGCCTACAGTACAAAAGATCCATTCATATTTTATAGAACAAATGTGACATTTCATCCATTACAACATGCATGCATGCGTGGAACAAAATGTCATACAATGATTTGTTTGTTCAGTTTCAAACTTTAAAGAAATTAAATTTCTCTTGAGGAACAGAGCTATTCTTTTTTGTACATGTCCATCACTAATTGCCATTAACAATTAAAACTTATCCTCTGAAAGAAATTTATGAAAATATGATGGAATAAATTGTTTGCGACTATTTCTGTATGCCGGGCATACCAATAAAAAAAGTTAATTTAATCACAATTGAGTAATTTATGCAAAGTAATATTTAAAAACAATTTATGAAACATAGTTGAGCATTACAATATCATGTATACAATTTTAAAACACGGGCTATAGGCCACCAGTAACCAAAGCAAGGTTGCCTCGCTGGGGATCATGGGGACTTACAGTAGCTCTGCTTCCTGCATGATACCCAGCAGGATTTACGTCATCACTTTAGCTACTGGTGGTTCTGCGCAATGCTAGACCATATTAAAACATACTCAGCAATGAGTTGGCTTAAAAACACTGGTTGGTGATAGTTACATCGATTATGATAGGATTACGTGTCACACAGGGGCACAATAATTTTACGATACTTTAACCCCCTGGACAGAGCCTTCAATAATGTCAAGAAAGGCTACATACATCGAACCTGTCTACCCGGGACGAGCCAATAGTTTAACCACTGGGCCACATCACCGATCCAATAAGTCACCCATGTCCGTATTTATCAGTACTGGGTGTCAATTTGCTCTTTGCTATGTCCATTCTTTCACCTATCAGTGCTAGTTACCCCCGGCCTCCCGTTTGTCCAGTGTCCATTACCTATTACTTATCTATGATAACTTAAATACTGGCTTCCATACCTTCAGCGCTAATTACTGTAAAGTGTTGGCTTCCACTGTCCATTGCTAATCGACCCGTGAAGATTCCGGGGTAGAATAGGTCTTCAGCAACCCATACTTGCCGTAAAAGGCGACTAAGCTTGTCGTAAAAGGCGACAAACGGGATCGGGTGGTCAGGCTCGCTGACTTGGTTGATACATGTCATCGATCCCAAATGCGTGGATCGATGCTCATGATATTAATCACTGGATTTTCTGGTCCAGACTCGATTATTTACAGACCGCCGTCATATAGCTGGAATATTGCTGAGTGCGGCGTTAAACAACAAACCAACCAACCAACCAACCATTGCTAATCACCTAACAGCGCCAATCATCGGTTGGCGTCCCTTGTTAGTTTCTACCCTTTGTTATTTTCCACCTTTTGTTATCTTATGAATTTTGCTCTCCTTACATGTACATATATATGCTCTCTGCCTCATGGCATTCATTCATCCGATGAAGGAGTAAGCATATACCCCGAAACCTTATGTTCCTCATAATTAAGAAGTTGACATTCATATATTCTCTTCCTTATGTGTATCACTTCTAAATGCCTTTCAAAGACCAGTGCTGGGTGTGTTGATGAAGATTAACAGGGCTCCATTTCACAAAGCAGTCTCAGATCACGACTTCTTAAGTCAGTGTTAAACCATGGGACTCTATGACAACCGTAGAGCTACGATCGCTTTGTGAAACTGGGTCAGGTTATTTTTCAGGTTGACGTTTTGTAAACATAAAAAGTGAAACGGCAGCCTGTGATGGTTCGTGGGACATATTCCAATGTAATTAGATGGTCGTAGATATGAACATGCCCTTGTGAACGGTTTGATGAACGATGGAAATGTCAATAATGGAGATTATAGTCTGCTCTGTCCTGGACGAACGCACGCATGCACACGACACACGATGTGTCCGCACGACATGTACCCTCACAAAATAGCGAAGCCTTTGCTGAATTAGTTGACAATTGAGGAAAGAAATAAAACATAATAATCTATTAATTTAGATCTTAGTTTCTGCTGGGCTGCTCACAATAACTTAACACACTATTATAACCCCAGTCAGTGGAACAGGATGCACTCGATTTTCATTCTCACATCTCCCTGGGAAGTATACGCCACAAGCTTCCCGAGAGGCACATTGTCATCTCATCGTGCCGGGTACCCGTCACTGCAGGGTGAACAAAGGCATATTTCGAGGCATAAGCGACTTGCCAAAGGAGACACCCCTGACAGCCCTAGAAACTCTCAAGAGTCACGTTGGTAAACACGGTCACTAATCCACTCTTGTCATCTGATTTGTAACATATGTGCACAAACCCGCCTGCCACCACCAGGAAATATAGGCTGAGACTGGATTTGTCTAGATTATTGCCACAATATAGTACAATACAATTCAATATAGTTTATTATAGTCTCACCATTTGTACAGCAGGGGTTTAAATAAAGCATTTTAAATATCTAAAAACGTAAAAGTACAAATGCCACCTAAGGGGGTTACGAGAGACTATATCTTACACAAATGTAAGTGCTTTATAAAATAATGTAAAATGAGATAAAATTATACATAATATTATAATCATAGTCACAGTTTAGGAATATAAATATTAAGAATGTAAATGATAAGATAAACAGTTAAATATATTGTTAAATTATACATAAAATAATTTTCTACGCATAAACATTTTGAAGCACATGCTTCCTAAAAGTGGGAAGTTACAATGGTTATTTAAAAGGGTGATATCTACAGGTGTATGATAGAACATATTCTTAAGATAAGATGTACGAATATCGTCATAAAAGGGACAGTGTAAAAGAAAGTGGGTTTCGTCTTCAACTTGGTCTATACAATATTTACAAAAGCGTTGTGTAGCCGGGATAGGAGGGGAGCAGTATCGGCCCGTTTCAATCTCCAGTTTTAGGGAACCACATCTCAGGGAAGCAAGTATCCATCGCTGGTATCTTGGGAATCGAGTGTAACTTTATAGTTGCAACGTTCTGTGGTCAAATTATTTGGCTCCGTGATCCGAGACTTGTAGCTGCAATATTGTTTCTCTGCTAGATTGTCAATGACTGTAAGAAAGTATGGGTTAAGAATAGCATGTAGTTTGTTTGTGTCCTCTTGACGTCCTCTATGTATTCGAACCCATAGTCACAGAATTAGGGAGTTCATAAGACACGCAAGTCTTCACAGCGAACTTCGGCGCATAAGGCGAAATGGCCAATGTGCCTCCCGTCTATGGTGAATTTGAAACACTGTCATTGAGTAACTACTGTAATCTTCCCGTGCGTGTCTGATATAAAACACAAAACCCGAGTAGGCAGACACGCTAATTGTTGTGCATACAGACTTAATGGGACTGCAAACTGGACTGAAGCCACGCCCTCCTTTAAACTATCTCGTTTTTCATCTATTCCAGTTCTGGGATGACCTCGCTCCAAATGTAGATCGAGGATGCGGTTGATTCAGGAGGAAATAGGTCATGTTTAGGGTGATTTAAGGTTCAAATTAACTACGAAGCTGATCAGTTAGCACTTGAGCACACTCTATCCTGCTTTAAAGGTTGATCTGTCTATATACCCCTTAATAACGGTGCCAATTGGGAAATCGGTCCTTTCATTATCTTTATTTTCAACTTCAGAATACTTTTTACCGATTTAGTATTCATTTTGTTTTCACCTGTCACAATTGGATGGAGCAAACCAGGAGACCTTTCAAATCAGAAAAGGCGTAAATGATAATGTTAACCAGAGGGGTCGGTGGCTGTGTCTTGTCCAACGTGACAGACATAACAAGATTTGACATTTTCTGATGGCATGGCCTGACAGGTAGTCGCCGAGCAGTAGCCATTTCACAAATGGCTTGAGAGTACGCTTGTTACAACATCAGATGGCACTATGGGTGTATGCTCAATTATTTATTTTCTTTTGAAGATATTTCTTATTATCGCTTATAATAATGATCATTGGATTTTATTGTCCAGACTCGAATGTTTACAAGCAGACGTAGATGACAGAAGTGTTGCAGGGTTCGGTGTTAGGCAACACACACTTACGTGTTATGAAAGTGGCAGGTCTACCTGTAGAGTTGGCTTACCCTTTCGCAAACACATGGTGTCATCACTGGCTTTAAGTGATCCATACATAATTTCTTTATCCCTATTTGGCCTTTTACGTCCAATGGAATCTGTTTCGACAGATCATCCAGACTGATTATTCTATAGCGTTAATATTTTGAATTTAATCAGGATGTTGCTTGTCTTGCTGGTGTGTACAGAAGAGGGTATCCTCTTATTAGTTACACGTCCCATTTGTCATACACCTTAAAACAAGATAGGTCATGGTCTACCCTATGTTACCTAAGTATTAAAATGGACTGATCCAAAGAGGAAAAGTAAACTTGTACTTTATAAACTTTAAGTACTTATATAAGATAATATAGAAAAGTAACCTTGTACCTTATAAACTTTAAGTACTTATATAAGATACTGTAGAAAAGGAAAACTTGTACCTTATAAACTTTAAGTACTTATATAAGATAATGTAGAAAAGTAAACTTGTACCTTATAAACTTTAAGTACTTATATAAGATAATGTAGAAAAGTAAACTTGTACTTTATAAACTTTAAGTACTTATTTAAGATATGAGAATCAATCTGGGACATCTTCGCGCGGTCAGCCCTCTCGATTCTCTGGATAACTTCAATGAAGCGGTAGATGTTCGGATGGTCGTGGGGTAGTTCTCGATTGGGTCGGTTGTGAAAACCCTCAAGATCGTTGTTGGTGCGCGGTCGTGTTGTCTGGTGATGGTACCAAAGATGAAGGGAAAATCTGGCTTCGAAGTCAACCCAGTTCATCACTATACAGTCATTGAAGCCCACAGAACGGGGAACTTCAGGAGTCTCGTCCATGGCGTCCAACCAGGTGTCTTGTACTTGTCCAAGAGGGAGGTGTGGCAGTGGCATGGAAATCTTCTTTGTAGGGGACAGCTAGATATAGACTTGATCCCGGAGTGCAGGGCAGGAAGTGAATGTTCCATGCATGTAGATGGTCTCCGACTGTTGTACAATTTCCTTTGCAGGCTTTATTAACGCATCTCCGGGGTTGGCAAGTCTGTGGGGTGGTGCTCTTGTTGTAGAGGTAACCTTAAAAAAGAACCTGTTGTGTGCCTCGCTGCGATGTTACATACTCTACTAACCTTACACACGCCATGGTTATGACCCAAGCCATTAAAACAATCCGTCTATACCCAGGTAACATGATTCAATAATTAGAGTAAAACTGGAGTACAGACCTGACTCTAGTGAAGTAAAATAAATGCATTAACAATTTAATTCACCAAAGAATATCTAACTGTAACATTTGTGCTAAAAACTCAGCTTGACAATCAGTTTGTATACCTTGGTCTCTGTGGTAAGTCTATGTACTCGAGTTAGGACTGGTCCTTTACTGACAATGACAATGACAAATTGTTTATTTTTGTCTCATCGGAGATACAGGTTATAGGCACATACATTATTATAAAAGTACACTATAAAGTATCTCTGCCACCCACGACGTGGGTTAGAAGAGACCATACATAATACATAGTAAAACAAATTGAGTAAAAACATACAAAAAGCAATATAAATATATATGGTGTTATTGGTAGTGAGATTTTCTTCGGACAGCCATTTTGTAGCACATACTACCTAGTGTTGAAATAATATTATAATCATTTAAAATATATACAAGCTCAGTTTAGTTATTTAAGTTGCCATTTGTGGGCTTAAATACTTGTGGAAGGTACTTGTGGGTACTCAGTAGGTGTTGTCTTAATTAATCCCCTCCTGGCCTCCTCCCAGGATGTGTAACAACTGGGAATATGAAGAAGAAGAAGAGAAGAAGAATATTTTATTATAGTGTCACCCGCTGTACATATAAAATGACAAGGCAAGATGTAAAAATTCAGCGGCCGGCCAAAATGGCCTACGAGAGACTAAAAGACTCATAAAAACACTATTTTATATATGTACACACCACATTTAATAGCAATTATGAAAAAAACATTCATAATATTATCCCCCATACAAACATCCTATATACACACAACCACATCCATTCCCACATCCAGACCTTCACTCACAGCAGCTTACGCAAACCACGCAAACACACCCGCACATTCAGACACACCCAAACCCTCATTGACATCACTTCAATCACATCCGAACCCTCGCTCGAACCCTCACCGTCACAAATCACTCTCACACATTCCCTATTTCTTAAACACACCCTCACCTGTATCCTATATGGAGGTGTGTGACAAGGGGGCGTGTAACTAATGGGAGATAACCCAGAAGAGAATTCTAATGTAACACATTTAACCACGTGTTACTTTAGGTCTTCCAGCCTTTTAGTATGACTCGATTACGATCTTAAAATCTAAGCCAAAATGATTCCTAATATAATACCTTATGACGATATAAGACGTTTTTATCACTTCAGTTCTATTTGGGATTTGTATCAGATACCATGTGTTATTCGACGCATGGCACCGGGTCCATAGCCGTAACTGTATCTCATGCTCGTATGTATGTAAGCTTATTCATATATTGACAGTGGTTTAGTAACTTTGTTGGGGTTTTTTTTCGCAGGAGCGGGATTATCTAGTACTATGATATTTCTCATGTATATATGGTCAGTTTTGCCACCTTGTAGCTTATGGTCAGCCCTCTTTTTTTTTACCTACATCAGCCATATTGGTTTAGTAGTCAGTATTAGTATTAGGGTTTTCCATATTTTAGAAAACACATTCTGTAAGCTCCTCATGCTCTACCGTTCTCCCGGCTATCAAGGGTAGGTTTCTTTCACCGAGCGTTTCGCATAATTGCAACGGTTCTACCGAGCGTATCGAACGCCATGATTTGCTAGACCGTTTACGGCACGAGCTATAATTGGGTGGTCAAGTCGAAACTTAGTTTGGCTGGTAAGTAATTGTGGGGCGATTTTCAACTTACCTCTGGTGTTACTGACCTAAGCTTATTGGCTAGGGCGTTATACTTTATACTCTTTTTTTTCTGGTAATCCGTAAGTAACCAATTTTCCCGGGATTGCTTTGTTTTATGTCAAGTACCTAATTAAGATTTTGAGTCAAGTTACTTTTTTTGGTAAAGTACCTTTTATTGTTTATTTTATTGATTTTTAGTCCAAGCGACTTAAGTCTGTAAGGCTATATTTTTATTTAGGCGTGTTCGTCTAATCTTAATTGTCCAAGCTCATTATACTAATTGCTGAGTTACTTAACCCAGGGTGATAATTGGTCACAGCCGGCTTAATTTGGATGTCTACGCGTCTTGTCGTTTGTCTTGTCAGAGTGTTGTTTTAGCTATCTTTTATAACAGCTATTATTCGGCTGTTCAGCTAATCAGCTTGTGTATTTGCTCATGGTTTATTAATCAGTGATCATTTTCAATATTAGTTAGGTCTTGACCCTTTAGTTTGCCTCTCTTTCGTTACCTACAGCTGATTATAAAAAAACAACTTTTAATACGTTTTCCATTATTACTTTATTCTTATTTAATGACACCCTGATCTCAGGAGCACAGCTTCATGACAATGCTTTATCGAAAAAAGTAAACCTTTCTATCCTAAAACAGAAATGATTTGTAACGGTTCCTTTTTATGACCTTATTAGCCAGACTCACTAACTCACTCCCGCTTCACTGCTTTGTATTTGTCAATAATGATCTCCTAATAATAAGCTACAGTTTATCCAAACAAGCACATAAATGTTTTGGAGCTCAATAACCGACGGCGTTTTAATATTCTATTTTATTGCTTCTTGTTGTCCGACTAAGCGTAATATAGGAATAAAATATCATAATATAAAAAAGAATATTACCGACATGGTGAGTATTACCCTTCTCAAATGCCAATTACGTTGAACGGAAAATAGTTCAGCCATTCGAATTTATCGTTAATGACATTTCCGCTCCAAATGTATCGAATGTAATATTTCAAGACCTTAATGGTCTTAAGAAAGTCAGAGAAGATGGAAATAGGTTTCAATATTCATTCACGAAAGGAAGTTGGGTTCATCTTGTAAGACAAATGCGTTTTTTGTTCATGGAGTAATACATTCACCTGTTCCGGGATGCTAAAGGAAGTCTTAGTGACTTCAAATTTCAATATCTCTAAGTCACTTTAAAATAATCAAGAGAGAATTCAAACTTCAATTGAGGTTTTGTCATACCAGGATAAATCGTTGTCATTTTTACAAATTATATTAATGATGTCTGGATGTTCTTCAGAAAACTAGCATCGTGTTTGTAATTTCACGATATCGATTCGATTTCTTATTTGAACTGAACTCGTTTTATCCTTCTGTAAGTTACATAACCTTTCTTTAATCAAAATGTAAAAGATCATTCAAAAGATCATATTTTTTTCGCACGTGATAAAATTAAGTTACAAAATATATTAATTTTCAACATTAAACAACTCATGTTACTATTCATTTATTATTCCAAACAATTTTGTAACAAATATAATGGGGAGTGTGTAGTGAGCAGACAAAATCTGAAATCTGCCACTATACAACATACTAATTTCCACCTAATTTCCACTATATAGGAGCACCTTGAGAAATATGTGTTTGCACATTATATATTAATATATGTTTATTGCAAAAGTATTATGAAAGGATGGGCATTATCATTGATTTTTCGTTTAAAAGCCACAATGAGTTTAATATATCGATTATTTGTCTATCGAAGGGGATAATCGCTAATATATGAAAAGTAAAGATGATATTGACATTTTCTCGCTCCTAAAGTTGGATGACTTTTCAGGTGAACCATTGACTTGCCGTAGCATGTGTTTGTAACGGGTGCCACAGTGTGGGCAGAATACACCTTGTATCATCAATAATTGACAGTGGTTCATAAACTCTTAAACATGCTTATGATCTGGTTGGAATCCTATAATGGACCCTGCTCATTTCACATGCAGCAAAGCCGCTAACCTAGCTTCTGTACAGCAGCAATGTCATTGGCTGACACCATCAATGTCATAATGGATTATCGACAAAGTATGAATAGATATAAAACGGCAGTAATAATGCAACGTTATTTTACTCAATAACTAAGTAAAAGAAAGTATCTGTGCATTATTTGAATGCATATGCATTACACAATACGAATAACGATTACGTAAACCGTGTCAGTAAATTCCTTATGCAGGCAATACAAGTGTGAATGTTTATTTATCATCCAAAACTGGCTCCAACAGGAGATATCGCTTGAGTGAGATCAAGCGATATCTACACTGTAGATATCGCTGCAATGAAATTGCATCACAATGCTTTGCAGACCATTGTGACGTCATTGGTTACCATGACGTCACAATCAAATGACATCACGAATGGCTCTGCTACTGAAGCTGTTAGCAGTACTTTTTACACTTAAGACACTGCTTATTACTGTCTACAAACTGAAAAAGTTGGAAGAATGATGTTGGATGATAAATAAAATCTCACCCTCGTGTCTTTTGATAAAGACAAGCCTCGGAGTTTTCTCACTTTTATCAACTCGTGATGATATATTTGATATCAAAAGACACTCTGGTGAGATTCTCTATGTCTCCTTTATGAATGTGTTTGCACAAATCTATCATGTAGTGTTTTTAATCTTTTTTTTTTTTTTTTTTTTTGCAAAGTCAAATTATATTCTTTGTAATAGTCAGAAAAAATATCAAAATAATAATAATGTCATCGGCAATGTTATTTTAAAGCACGGAAATTATATAGATCTATTGCACGTTATTGAAACGGATAATTTATTATGATTATGGAAACGGTTTTGTCGCTTTTGTTTACACCAAACTATAATTATACCAGTCATCCGCATTTGTATGTAGCTGCTGGTTCACGACGACCTTTTCTCTCTCTTCATTACTAACGTTATTGATATCATTAGGATCTCTTTTCTCTGTGGTCAGTGCAGCTACACAGAACTAGTGAGTGAGTGAGTATGGTTTTACGCCGCTTTTAGCAATATTCCAGCAATATCACGGCGGGGGACACCAAAAATGGGCTTCACACATTGTACCCATGTCGGGAATCGAACCCGGGTCTTCGGCGTGACGAGCGAACGCTTTAACCACTAGGCTACCCCACCGCCCGACACAGAACTAGAGAACCCGGAGCTTTCATTCTGAGATGTTCTCACATTACAATTATATTATTTTGGTTATTTTACTTTTCATTTCTCATCTTATCAAGGGATTTTGCTGATTTTGTTTTTCTTGTGATATGCCATTACTACTGATTACCAACTTTATTTTTTTTTATTATTTAGGTGCTTCTGTCAACGCTTTAAGCCGGTCAATACCAAACCCTGCAGACATGTCGCTTCTTCAAGGGTTCCCAAGGAACTAAGGAGAGGAGAAACATTTGTAAAACGTCTACGTTTTTTAGAACCAGTCATTACACAGGAACCAAGTAATTTGGTCTTTCAATCCTTGTTTTCAACTTTTGTCTTGCGATTGCATCACTTTATAGAAGGACGAGAACTTTCGTCATGTTAACTAAAAGACCGTTAGTGGAAATTTGCACAAACACATCAGTCAACAATAGATATGATTGCATTAACATTATCTATGTGTCTTGAAAATACATAAATCATTTCCTTTCAACAGCAGTCGCCATGGTTTGCTTTTATTCACGATGAAGCATAGCCCAAGTTAGCTTTACGTGTATACGGTGTTAGGAAAATAGTTATATTAAATTAATGACTTCAAGAAGAATCACGTCATTTCTTACGTTCACAGACATTTCTTTACTGTTACAATGGGACGTTGGTTCTCCATCACGGATGATCTCTTTGAACCCAGGAGCAATGCATCTTGGATAGAAATAGATGATGACTCATTGCTTCTGAGAACACTGGAAACAAATGATGTCTACAATATATGTGGTGAATTGGAACCTCCGAACCAATCCCCTTAATGCATTTCCTCTTGTGTTGTCATGTTTTGTTGCTGACATAGATGAAAGAGTTAATAGCATATAGTGGCTTCAGAAGGTGAAGATATCAATAAATGGAACCATTGCACTATGTATGAAATGCCAATGTAGTTTCAACTATGTGGCAGATAAACTGAAGATGATCTATGAAAAGGTTATAAATCTCATGAAGGAAACTTTCAAAAAGATCTTTTTTCATGGAAGTCATATAGCCACATCAACTATGTTTCATTCCAGGGTACGAAGTACGACATGTCGTTGGCCATCATCCTTGTCACAGAGCTGTCATACCTGTAAAATGTAGAAACATGTGCTATATATTTTCGAACTACTTACTAATCTACTACTGTTAATCATTAATATTGTTAAATCTATATACAACACTAAACTGTATAATATTAGTATATGAATGAGATGCACACTGTCTTCACTTTCCAGCACATTGTATATATCCTTCATATGAGCACTGTATATATATTGCGCACTTTGTTTCCACAATGTGAAGCTTCAACTGTAAATTGTTCATTTTCATTATGCAATATTATGTATAACTGTATACAGGGAGAAGGCGGTAATAAGTGCTGCAATTGTGCCCAATCCCTTTGTCTTTTTGGACAATAAAATATGTTTAATAATAATAAACTACTAGCTGACGTTTATTGCTTGCTCTTAGGTGTAAGCTGTCAACGCCATATTTTTGGGTTCGTGTTTATTTCTTGACCTGAATGGGCAATTGAGGTTATCCATTTTGTCGTAACTCTTTGCGCAAGCATGCCCATTATCTTTAACGTTTATGCATAGAACGAGCACGGAAACTGATGAGCTAGATTCAGTTCTTTCTTTGATTACTAATTCAGGTCAACAAGTTGTAATGTCTGTATTACTTACGTATGCCTCACAGAATCACTACGGTGATCAATATGCCGATTGGAGCTTTCAACAAATGTACATTTCTCATTGTTAGCTGGACCCTGTGACAATATTGAACCCATTCAGTTTCAGTACTTCATTGTCAGAGTTATAGCCAGGTCCGAGGGTATCGAAACAATATACATGATGTTCAAGCATAAGCAACAAAACCCTTTCCATTGTCATATGAAATCTTCATGTATGTTTTAGACTTTATCATAAGCATTTGTTTGTGAATACATGTATTTATCAAATAGTGATGAGACCAGGCTTTTGGTGTGACACACGGTTTGTAATATTATTCACCATAGCTGATTATTTTTCCTGGCATATTAGCACTATTCCTGTGCTCTTGAGTTTCTTCAAAGTGGTAAACGTCCAGGCCCTGCGTCTGTTTGAACTTTCCTCCTCCGTTAAGCTAACACGCCATGATATAACTGTTTTATTATCACAACAAACTGCTTGGCTAGAACACGTATGTGTTATTTATCAGTCACTGAATGTATTCATTAATGCAGTTTCATATTAAGATTATGCTTTCACAATGCCATCCAATATTTATGCCCGTGCCACCATCTAGGTTTGAAGACTAGCTCTGTATGCGTCAGCCGTTAGATATTAAGTATCTAATTATCTGATCATTAAATAATACTCAGACTGATTCCAGACACATACGAGACGAGTGTCGTGATGCTACTAACCCTGTAGCATTAAGGCGCTGCGATTCGCTGTGCAGAGTTGCGTCCCTTGGACGCGCCAGAAATCTGTGATTGTGGGTTCGAATCCCAGTTGGCCCCGATTATGTTTCTAGGTTTGTCAGCACCATACCCGTGCTCGTGGGTTTCACCGAAGTGGTAAACGTCTAAGTCCCGCATCACTTCGGGCTTTCCTCCCACATTACGCTGACACGCCGCGATATAACTGGAATACTGTTAAAAGCAGCATTAAAACCAAACTCACTCACTCAGTTTCTTGAGTGTTCTCATACAACACAAAAGTTCATACGATCACTGATTACATAGGGTTCCCGCAGAAGGAAATAGGACACACAGTTGAAGAGGATCACAAAAACTACACATTTGTCTTTTTTAAGTTTTTGTGGTGATCGTTCTTAGCTGAAGATTTTTGATAGCTGAAGATTTTTGATTTCTTAAGATTCATTCATCCAATCTATACGGATACGCATGTTGATTTCCGTTTTGACCTGATATCACAACTGTAACACGAAAGAAACTTTAAATAGTCCCACAATTGGGCAAATTTTAAGTTTTAAAGTTTTAAAGCATAACAGCAATACATTCTGTTTCGCCATTTACTCAGTTTGACTCTTAAGTTCATGTGTATCGACTGATGATGATATATCATATTTCCCAATACACTAGTAGACCGCCTCCGTGGTCTAGTGGCAGAGCGTCCGCCCGGAAAGCGGAAGGTCCGGGTTTCGATTCCCGGTCGCGTCGTACCAAAAGACTATGGCACTTGCTGTTACCATGTCTGCCGCTCGGCATTAAGGGGCTAAAACAAGGTTGGTTGTTGGTTGGTTTGTTGTTTAACGCCGCACTCAGCAATATTCCAGCTATATGACGGCGGTCTGTATCGAGTCTTGACCAGACAATCCAGTGATTAAAATCATGAGCATCGATCCACGCAATTGGGTTCGACGACATGCATCAACCAAGTCACCTGTTGCTAAAACAAGGACTGGTCGGTTCTGAGTGGGGTATTCATGTTAAACTGCGGTATGGTATCTCAGTGAGCTAGCACTATAAATCGGCATCAGTCCGGACTAGTACAAGCACACACACACACACACACACACACACACACACACACACACACACGCTATATAAGTGAAATAATCTGAAACGCGACGTTAAACCCAATTTCGCCTCACCTCACCTCACCCAATACACAAGTAATGTTCTCGCTGATATTTGATAAAAAAGTCACATTAATCAGCAATTGTGCCAACTTTGCGACCATTAATATTTGCTTCCTAAGTGTATTGGAGGAAGCAGCCCAGAAACCTAATGCGGTCCTTTCTGTGAAACACAATCATCATTAAACGAAGACAAAGTTCGCCTCCATCGACAATACTGCCTGATGGTGAAGCGATGTTTGTAAATCAATCATGTTGAGAATACTGTCATGTGAATGCAATGGCGTCAAGCAGAAACATATTCTTCAATTTAGTCATCAAAGACCCTCCCTTTTACAGTGGGAAGTTCAAGTACTTGGTGCTCAATGAACGATGGTGCCTTTGTCCTCAGTAGAAATGCAACATTGATATAAACGATGCCACACCGTCTCTCAAGAGCTCTTTTGGGTACACTGATAACCCATGATGTCGACAATGTTTACGGTGAATTTGAAGCCTTCGTATAAAGCCTTCACTCCGTAGTCCCAGTATTGATCTCCCACAACAGACTCATTATGTAACAGTGAACCTTAAAGGACTTTGTCGCCAGCATGGCACTGAAACAGAAGCTTATTTGAACAAGTATTCAATCAAGATCAACCACACAAAGATGGGCTTGCGACAGACGTTTATCCATTGCCATTCTTTCAAAGTTTATGGGCGTTTGGGTAAGGTTTAGATTTAATCCTAAATATTTTAATGGTTGTACGAAGTTTGTTGACACCACACATTGTTTTTTGGGTGTCGGGAGCAGAGCGGTGAAATTGTTGATGGCATGAATATTGAGGATGAAATGGTTGGTTTTGTTCATGCGTATCCCCTTTTGCTAGAAATGATTATACCACTGAAATAGGCTACTGGCAGTGTGACTGTGTGACTATATTTATCTTTTATATAATTCATTGGTCAAAGGTAAATCCGTCGAGAAGAGTAATTCAATCATACACAATTCGAACAAATCTGTAGATACCAATGTCATACCAATGTTTTATAAGCAAATCATGTAAATTAATCATCATTTACTTCGAATATATGAATGTTTATATATAATTAATTTCACTTTGAAATATTTCCATATTGTAAATCATGTCTAGTATGCATTGAAGTGCATGTATAGTGCTTGTGTATGGAAAGGTGGATCAAGCACGTTTCTAACTGTTATGATAATTCTCTTCAGAAAAAAAAGAATATTCAGTTTGAGAAGATGAAACGGGCGACATGAAACTTACAGACAAGTTGCACATTTGTCTCGTTTCAACCCAATGTGTATTCATGATTGGCCAGATGAGATTCATCCCCACAGTGTCATGTCAAGATGCTCTCCATAAAGAAAGTCTCTTTTAGAACATCAAGTGCATTGTGTCAGCAAAGATTATTTAAGGCTCTGCCCAGGAGGTTAAAGTACCGTAAAATTATTACCCCCATGTGTGACATGTAATTCCTATCATAATTAATGTAACTATCATCGTCTTTTAAGCCAACTCATTGCTGAGCATTTCTTAATATTGGCTAGTAGTGTGCACAACCACCAGTAGCTAAAGTGATGACGTTAATCCTGATGAGGTATCGTGAAGGAAGCTGAGGCACTGTAAATACCCACGATCCCAAACGAGGTGGCCTTGGTTGCTGGTGGCTAGTTGCCCGTGTTTTAAACTGTTGTATAAACTTATAAACTTGTTCTCGTTGCTATATGACTGACATGATGCTGATGCGATGTTAAATTTTAACTCACTCACTCAAGTGTACTGATGAGACAGTTTACAAACACATACGCTCCCGTGATTCACAGCTTTACGGACGATAGTGATTAGGTGAAATAAATTCACATGAAAAGCAGATCTAGTGTTGCTTGTAGCAGATATATTGCGTGTTACCTCCTAAGATGTTTTATCCTACAAGATGAACGTCCCTTCTGCAATAAGATACCATTGAGAAATCTTTCCATAACAACAAGAAATCTCTACTTTTGATGCCTGTAGCAGATATATTGCGTGTTACCTCCCTAAGATTTTTTTTTATTCTACAAGATGAACGTCCCTTCTGCAATAAGATACTATTAAGAAACCTTTCCATAACAATAAGAAATCTCTGCTTTAACCAGAGTCCGTTGTATATCGTAAACGTGTGTTTATGAATCACTATCAACTAGTGATGACACCAACGTTGTTGGTATTGAAGCGTGGTTTTCACCGATTTCTTTCTCATCTGATACTGGCATCATAAGTGTCGTTATTGTCGTAGCGATTTTGTGATTTGGTAATATAAAATCCTCATTAGGAATAACCTCATTCCACGGCAAATGAGCATCGCAATATTAGTCATTTTACTTCTTAATTCTTCTTTTGTCGGGCGTCATGCCGAAGACCCGGGTTCGATTCCCGACATGGGTACAATGTGTGAAGCCCATTTCTGGTGTCCCCCGCCGTGATATTGCTGGAATATTGCTAAAAGGGGCGTAAAACCATACTCACTCTTTTGTTGGCTGTTTCTTTTATCCATGAAATACAAGAACGCGTATGGGGTTTAACGTTGCGTTTAACATTATTGCACTTATATAGCGTGTGTGTGACTGTTTGTACTAGTCATATTTGACACAATTAATTGTTTTTTTGTAGACATCATGATTTCCACTGCGTCACGGGCACGAAATATAAGACGCAGCTGTATTCATGATGATGTGATGAATATCGTATTACTTTATCAACAACAATGACCATAGATAACATGAGAGTCACGTTTTGCTGCAAGATAATATGGAATGAGTTCGTATCTTACCTATCCTGCATGGCTTGTCAAATTAATCCTATTGAGTAGAATGTTATGATTGTTAGTTAAAAGATCAATGCTACTGGAAAGATTTTCAGTTTGTTCCAATATGAATTGTTTGTGACGTCTGTGTGTTGTGTGTGACATTCGATATTGATGTATAAAGGTATACTAGTAATTTATGTTGTTTTTTACAACTACTTGGGGAAAAGTGTTCCGTTCCGGACGATGCAACAACAAGACATGTTGATGTATATATAGGAGCCTATGCAGTTGAACACATTCTCCAGGATCGTTTTCAATTAGTGACCAACAGTTTCTCTTCTTCTACTAAAACTGTCAGAAACGTCAGGTTAGTTTTGACACTTAGCTCCCTCGACGATTTCTTTGATTACCTTTTAAACAACATTGTTTATGACAACATTCAACTGTTGGAAATGTTTTTGATGTTTCCCCAACTAGCCATTAGCATCTGTCTGACAGATACATGTAGTTCTTGCTCCGAGCACTTTCTAAGCATGACTGTACTGTTCGCACAAATATGTTTTGTTTATAAAAATATGTTGACACGAATTATACCGAAAAGTATCACAAATTTCACATGCCACTGACACACCGTTCCATACTCTTCAAAGCTATATTGGACTTAAAATTAACTCTGTCATATGTGTACTTAGTTGTTTTTGTATGAATGAGTGAGTTGGGTTTAATGCCGCTTTTGACAGTATTTAACAGTATTCCAGTTATATCGCGGCGTGTCAGCCTAATGTGGGAGGAAAGCTCGAAGTGATGCAGGTCTCAGACGTTTACCACTTCGGTGAAACCCACGAGCAAGGGTATGGTGCTGACAAACCTAGAAAGATAATCGGGGCGAACCGGGATTCGAACCCACAATCATAGGTGTCTGGCTTCCCCAAGTGACGCAACTCTGCACAACGAATCGCGGCGCCTTAGACGACTGGGCCACCTGGGCCCCCTTTTGTATGAATAGGGTCCAGGGTCCCAGGATCGAGTGGACACTGGAATTGGCGAATATAGGCACCAGTCTGCTATTCTTATTTCTCTAAAGTTGACACATCAGTTCATGTCTGTTTAAATGTCTGTAAATATACAAAATCAGTTCGATCTGCCATATTAGCGTTCGTAATAGTACCATGATTCTTGGAAGTAGTTTTGAAAGGTTGAATATGTATAGGTGTTTAATAAGTATAAAGATCAATATAGTGACTTTTCTGCTGTGATGATGTAGCGAAATTGCGCATGACTCGAAAGATGAACCACCTCAACGAGTTTACACCTCAGTGAATTAAAGAAAATATTCTGACGCGTCACATTAGTTTCCTGAACTTAATTAAGTTAATTTCACCCGTGAAGATCGGGGTAAGAATTGGTCTTCAGCAGCCCATGCTCATCGTGAGAGGCGACAAAGGGAATTGGGTCGTCAGACTCGCTACTTGGTTGAGGCATGTCACCGTATCACAATTGCGTATATCGATGCTCATGATGCCAGTCACCAGATATTCTGGTCCGGAAACGATTATTTACAGGCGGACATCATATGACGTCCCAGGACAGGATGGCTGTGAATATTTAACAGACTATCCAACACCATTATCACATCAACATTATCATGAGTTATCATGAAGATCCGAGGTAAAATAGGTCTTCAGCAACCCATGCTTGCCGTCAGAGGCGACTAACGGGATCGGGTGGTCAGGCTTATTGTATCCCAATTGTGTAGATCGATGCTCATCATATCAATCACTGGATTGTCTGGACCAGACTCGATTATTTACCTACCGCCGTCATATAGCTAGAATACTGCCGAGTGCAGCGATAAACAACAAACAAACAAAGTTATCAAGCAGTTATAGCTAAAAAAGGAAATAAACTTAATTATTTTAGACTGTTCAGTTGAAAAAAATCGTTTTAAGTGATTTTATACCTTAATCCTTGCATAAACTTCCGAATATAACTTGCTTGTTACGAAAAGCATTCTTTTGCCTAATGCCATAAAAAGATCAATTTCTAACTAGTTACGACCATAAGATAAAGCGAACAACCTATTTCTAAAAGACAATCGATACTGTGGATGTGAATGTGGACATGAAATCCATACTATATCAACTTGAAATGTTTCAGTTGAACCCTTGATGGCTGGCATTACATAAAGTTGGCCAGAAACGTCGCCTTGAGCTGGTGTGAAGCTGCCTCTGTCAGGTTGCGTTTGGTGTTTGTCTCTTGAAATACTGTCTAAAAGTACCTTAAACTTTCAGATTTAGTTTGATCCCCTTTCCCCTTTTTCCCTCGCTTTTCTTTCTGCGACATGATGAACATATTGCACCGTGACGTTCCCCAGTTGCCAGCTCCTGTCTTGTATGATCTACATTGCTTTCTTTTGCATTTTCAACAACGATATGTCGTGTGAATAGTAGTTTTTTAATATTAAATATACATCAGCTTCAATCATCTGATGGCTTCCCTTGTTTGTTTCTACCCTTTGTTATTTTCCTTCTATTTTCCACCTTTTGATATCTTATTAACTTTGTTGTCCTTACATGTACATATATATGCTCTCTGCCTCATGGCATTCATTCACCTGATGAAGGAGTAAGCATATACTCCGAAACGCTGTGTTCCTCATAATAAAGAAGTTGACATCCATATATTCTCTTCCTTATGTATGGGTGTGGTTTAGGAGTTAGATGGACGTCAACGATACATTTTATTATTATAACATGCACGATCTGCTCATTTCAGCCTGCGAGAATTAGAATAGAAAGACCAGGAACTGGAATCATACATGTAACAGAGCCTAAGTATGTCTGAAATAAATGGGGGGCACGGGTGGCCCAGTCGCCTAAGGCGCTGTGCAGAGTTGCGTCCCTTGGGCACGCCAGAAACCTATGATTGTGGGTTCGAATCCCGGTTCGCCCCGATTATGTTTCTAGGTTTGTCAGCACCATACCCGTGCTCGTGGGTTTCACCGAAGTGGTAAACGTCTGAGACCTGCATCACTTCGGGCTTTCCTCCCACATTAAGCTGACACGCCGTGATATAACTGGAATACTGTTAAAAGCGGCGTTAAACCCAACTCACTCACTCTGAAATAAATACAATGTTTTGGGTAATCTGTTTTCTTAAGTTTGATTGTTACACATTATTTGTAGTCTTTATATTGTACACAATTACAACAGTGTAATGTATACATGCTTCCCGAGCCAAAGCTTCCGTGTATTTTGGGAATGTGTATTGAAATCTGTACGTGAATAGAGAGGCTGTGCGTATTATTATGCGCGCATGCCTTAAAGTTAACATGAAAATAATTAATGTTTACACCGAACAATCAAATATTTAATATTTACACCGAAAATCAAATAATCAATGTTTACACCAAATTATCAACACACATGTCCATCCGCACGTTTCTGTGCCTATTCATTATTGACGCTAATATCTATTATGAGTATTAAAATCGTTATTGACATCATGTTGGTATTGTGGTCCCTACTCAATACTCACACTAATATGTTCCTATATATTTTGCGTGATTTGTACTTTTACTTTATATCTTGGACATGCTGGAGGCAAATAGCTTAAGACAAAACTTTTTCCGTGATTTTTTTACAGTTGTGTTGTCCGGACATTCATCTTTATAATTCCCATTTCTTATTCTTTAGGTCTTTCTGTCGATGCTAAAATGCACCAATCAGAAACTCTGCTTGATATGTTTTATTTGCAGAAAAAAGTTGTTGACCTTTGTCAAGTGTGTTCATGGGATTCCAGAACGACATTATCCTCACAAAAAGTACAGTTACACTTCGCAGAATGCCATTTTTAAATGTGTATAGGAAATTGAAAAGTAGTAAAAATGTGAAAATGTCCTCTTTTATGTCACCGTCATTATACGTTAATATAATCACATGATTTCTCTAACCTTGGTGTTGTTCTGACTTGGTTGAGAAGCGAGACGTTTTTAATTGTAAAATGACTCGTACTAATTTCGAATTCATTGTAGGACACTTTGGTTACGTGTAATTGTGCACGAAAATGTCCGTTAACAATAATTATCTATGTATCGCATTAACCTTACGATACGATAAAACGATGCAGAAAGCCATTATGGTGTTTCCTTTGCACGGTAATCATAAAATGTTCTTTTTCAAGACAAAGCATCGTCCAAAACATTCTTGGTTATAACTTCAAAGGGAAGCTTGTTGTCATTAACTGATGCTGTATTTGTTCTCAAAAGCAATGTGTCATGGAACGAAATAACCAGTGCCTTAGTGTTTGTAAAGACCAGTAAAAAGAAAAGATGTCTACAATGTTTATGATGAATTTGAAACCTCCAGACCAATGCCCGTGAAAGCATTTCTTCCTGAACTGGAAATAAAAGAAACCAGTGACACCTCATCTTTTACATATTCAGATCAATGCGTAATTATTCAGAGTCAGAAAAAATTCACCACAAGACTGTATGACAAGAGGGATGTCAAGCAATATTCCTGCACCTCCAGCTCATTGAGGTAAAATCGAGCCACCTCATTCTACCAGGATTTCAAAGAGCGTCATACAACTCTTGCTGAGAAGTTGTTTGATCAAGTTTACGACATTCAAAGTTTAGTGTCAGGACAAAATCTGCACCGAGGTCCATTCTCAGTTAACAAGTTAATCTAGTTTCATGCTGATGAATACTTTGAGTTGACTTCACAGGGGGTCAATGACAGATTGACATCTACTCCAGTTAGCATTGTTAACGATATGTTAATAACATTACAAATTGAGGACACAACGGCGACATTCGCATCCCCTTAACCATCATCTCGTTACACATCAACCATGTGAACAATTACTATCTAAATTTCTGATCATATCATGCTGGTTAGACCGAGCCTGGACATACACCAGACTTACTGAACTGATGCTACTGACCCTAATTCAGTTTGTTCTCATAGGAAATGTTAAAGCATTCCAAATATGTAATTGGGTTCTGTTGGAATTTGCCACAACACAGCGATCATGAGGATTAAAGGATTGTAAGGTCAGGTTTACTGCCTTCGTTCATCACAGATAGTAAGTGTCTGACATGTTCGTGTGTCATAGCTGCAGTTTGTAACGAAACTTGACGTTTCAATTGATTTGACTTTTATCCATTCCCTATGTTGTGATTGAGATACAGATGTTCATTTGATTTGTTTCTTTGGGTGTTGTAACCGCACACAACACTATTTCGGCTATATCACGGAGGCCAGTAAATATTCAAACTATGGCCAGGGTTATCTCCCAAAACCCCTACATCCCATTTTCCCTACAACCCAGTTCCCCTACAATTAGTTAAAACAACACGCGGCATTTACCTGTCTGGCATTATGAACTCACCTAAAGGAGAGATTAAGGTCTGGAGTAGAGGTAGTAGAAATGAAAGGGGTAGAGCTTTAGGGGATTAGGGGACTTAAAGGAAAGTTTTAAAAAATTAATTTAATGTAAGTGTAATGAAAGATGCCTGTATGATGACAAAACAATTTTTAGAAATTACAAAAAATAACAATAGGAAGAAAAAAATATTACACTGAGAAACTGAGATGAGACGATTTACAGTTGAGATGGCTAGGTTTAGTATATAGATACTTGAAACTGACTAACATGACTACCGTGTGCGAAATACGCATCAGTCGGAAAGTAAGTAAGTAAGTAAGTACTAACATGACATCAACATGGCTATGTCACAGAGAGGAAAGCCCCAAGTCCTATTTGATGGTTATCTTCACACTAAGAACGTCGAGAGACTGACTTGCGTACATTGGAAGTGTGTCAAGTCCACATGTAGAGGAAGACTCACGACAGTAGGAACCGTGATGAGGAATGCTACAGAGCATAACCATGCCCCTGAGGATAGCCAGAAGGTCCGGTTTATGAGCACCCTGAGGAAGAGAGCGAGAAAAGAGTCAACCCCGATGCACACCCCCTACAACGACGAACTCTCCAACTTGACCAACGATGATATGGAGTAAGGTCCATGATCTGGGACTAGCTGTCGCGTATCGAGAAGATCCTGAAGTCTGCAAGTGGATAAGAAGAGCAGCTGGCCTACCCTACTCCCCCAGAACAAGATCCAGGACACGTCGGTTGACGCAATGGACAACACACCAGATGTACCAAGAGCTATCGCCTTCAACGACTACATCGTCACTACCTGGGTCCACCACGGAGCACGATTCCCCCTACCACTGTGGAACTATCACGGTACAACAGGTCCCAGGACGAACAACAACCTTGAAGGCTTTCATAACCGACTCAACCGAGGTCTCCCTCACCGACATCCCAACATCTACCGATTGGTAGAGGTAGTCAGGAAGGTGGAACTGGCAAAACGAGCTAAGACTTTACAACTCGACTTTGGAGCAGCTCCAAGAGGCAGGAAGAGAGTGTACAGAGAGGTGGAGAACCGTCTCTGCCGCCTGAAGGATGAGTTGAATAGAGAGGTGAAATCCCCAATGCAGTTTCTAGATGCGGTTGGCCATCTCCTCGGGCTGGGATAAGGAGGAAATTGAACATTTGAGATGAAATTTATTATAATGTATTATGAATTTTGAAAAATGAACATTTTAATATAATGTATTAGGAATTTTGAATAATATCGTAATCGTAATTAAATATTTATCTCAATCTATTCGTGTTTCTTGGGTTGTTCCATTGTATGAAATAGGTAACAGACTAGGGATTAGCAGTGCCATGGACCGTGAACTTTGTTGTCTTAAGCTGTAGGGGAAATGGGATGTAGGGGTTTTGGGAGGTTACCATGGCCAGACAAACCAGTGAATGACACCATGGGCGTCGAGCTACGCATTTGGAATGCAATGATATGCATCAACTAAGTCAACAAGCCTGACCACCCGATCCCGTAACTCGCCTCTTTTGACAAGCGTGAGTTGCTGAAGACCAATTCCAACCTCACGGGGATGGTCATTTGAGAATAAACCAGATTTCTACAATAACTTATATCATCCAGTCCCTGCAGAGAGAAAATTATATTCGCGCATGTATGAAGAACATTACAAAAATTACTTTGTAAAGTTTTTGTAACAGCGTTTTGTTGAAATGAATAATTATGGTTTTGTTAAGTGTATTGATGGAAGAGCATATTGCGGTCCTTTATTTTGAAAGGCAATCACTATTTATGTTCGCCTCTATTCATAATAAAGTCTGCCTTCTCAAGTAAAGACAGATTAGTGAAAAATAAACAGAAAAGTAATGGGAATTCAGTGTTCACAATGCAGTCCCTGAAATGTTAAGGTTCATTCGTAATTGTCACAGTTATTCCATATATGAGCTAAAATGTTGCGTTTCGTTGTAACATGGTCATACCTATCCACACAGACGCTGAAATGTTGGGTTTCGTGGTATAATAATTATCTTTGTTCCATATAAACTCTGAAATGTTGCGTTTCGTTGTATAATGGTCATACCTACTCCACACAGGAGCGTATATGTTGGGTTTCGTTGTATCATAGTTATTGTTATTCCATACAAACGCTGAAATGTTGCGTTTCGTTGTATAATGGTCATACCTACTCCACACAGGAGCGTATATGTTGGGTTTCGTTGTATCATAGTTATTGTTATTCCATACAAACGCTGAAATGTTGCGTTTCGTTGTATAACGGTCATGCCTACTCCACACAAGAGCGTATATGTTGGGTTTCGTTGTATCATAGTTATTGTTATTCCATACAAACGCTGAAATGTTGCGTTTCGTTGTATAACGGTCATGCCTACTCCACACAAGAGCGTATATGTTGGGTTTCGTTGTATCATAGTTATTGTTATTCCATACAAACGCTGAAATGTTGCGTTTCGTTGTATAACGGTCATGCCTACTCCACACAGGAGCGTATATGTTGGGTTTCGTTGTATCATAGTTATTGTTATTCCATACAAACGCTGAAATGTTGCGTTTCGTTGTATAACGGTCATGCCTACTCCACACAGGAGCGTATATGTTGGGTTTCGTTGTATCATAGTTATTGTTATTCCATACAAACGCTGAAATGTTGCGTTTCGTTGTATAACGGTCATGCCTACTCCATACAGGAGCGAAAATGTTTCGTTTATGTTGGGTTTCGTTGTATCATAGTTATTGTTATTCCATACAAACGCTGAAATGTTGCGTTTCGTTGTATAACGGTCATGCCTACTCCACACAAGAGCGTATATGTTGGGTTTCGTTGTATCATAGTTATTGTTATTCCATACAAACGCTGAAATGTTGCGTTTCGTTGTATAACGGTCATGCCTACTCCACACAAGAGCGTATATGTTGGGTTTCGTTGTATCATAGTTATTGTTATTCCATACAAACGCTGAAATGTTGCGTTTCGTTGTATAACGGTCATGCCTACTCCACACAAGAGCGTATATGTTGGGTTTCGTTGTATCATAGTTATTGTTATTCCATACAAACGCTGAAATGTTGCGTTTCGTTGTATAACGGTCATGCCTACTCCACACAAGAGCGTATATGTTGGGTTTCGTTGTATCATAGTTATTGTTATTCCATACAAACGCTGAAATGTTGCGTTTCGTTGTATAACGGTCATGCCTACTCCACACAGGAGCGTATATGTTGGGTTTCGTTGTATCATAGTTATTGTTATTCCATACAAACGCTGAAATGTTGCGTTTCGTTGTATAACGGTCATGCCTACTCCACACAGGAGCGTATATGTTGGGTTTCGTTGTATCATAGTTATTGTTATTCCATACAAACGCTGAAATGTTGCGTTTCGTTGTATAACGGTCATGCCTACTCCAAACAGGAGCGAAAATGTTTCGTTTATGTTGGGTTTCGTTGTATCATAGTTATTGTTATTCCATACAAACGCTGAAATGTTGCGTTTCGTTGTATAACGGTCATGCCTACTCCACACAAGAGCGTATATGTTGGGTTTCGTTGTATCATAGTTATTGTTATTCCATACAAACGCTGAAATGTTGCGTTTCGTTGTATAACGGTCATGCCTACTCCACACAAGAGCGTATATGTTGGGTTTCGTTGTATCATAGTTATTGTTATTCCATACAAACGCTGAAATGTTGCGTTTCGTTGTATAACGGTCATGCCTACTCCAAACAAGAGCGTATATGTTGGGTTTCGTTGTATCATAGTTATTGTTATTCCATACAAACGCTGAAATGTTGCGTTTCGTTGTATAACGGTCATGCCTACTCCACACAGGAGCGTATATGTTGGGTTTCGTTGTATCATAGTTATTGTTATTCCATACAAACGCTGAAATGTTGCGTTTCGTTGTATAACGGTCATGCCTACTCCACACAAGAGCGTATATGTTGGGTTTCGTTGTATCATAGTTATTGTTATTCCATACAAACGCTGAAATGTTGCGTTTCGTTGTATAACGGTCATGCCTACTCCACACAGGAGCGTATATGTTGGGTTTCGTTGTATCATAGTTATTGTTATTCCATACAAACGCTGAAATGTTGCGTTTCGTTGTATAACGGTCATGCCTACTCCACACAGGAGCGTATATGTTGGGTTTCGTTGTATCATAGTTATTGTTATTCCATACAAACGCTGAAATGTTGCGTTTCGTTGTATAACGGTCATGCCTACTCCACACAGGAGCGTATATGTTGGGTTTCGTTGTATCATAGTTATTGTTATTCCATACAAACGCTGAAATGTTGCGTTTCGTTGTATAACGGTCATGCCTACTCCATACAGGAGCGAAAATGTTTCGTTTATGTTGGGTTTCGTTGTATCATAGTTATTGTTATTCCATACAAACGCTGAAATGTTGCGTTTCGTTGTATAACGGTCATGCCTACTCCACACAAGAGCGTATATGTTGGGTTTCGTTGTATCATAGTTATTGTTATTCCATACAAACGCTGAAATGTTGCGTTTCGTTGTATAACGGTCATGCCTACTCCACACAAGAGCGTATATGTTGGGTTTCGTTGTATCATAGTTATTGTTATTCCATACAAACGCTGAAATGTTGCGTTTCGTTGTATAACGGTCATGCCTACTCCACACAAGAGCGTATATGTTGGGTTTCGTTGTATCATAGTTATTGTTATTCCATACAAACGCTGAAATGTTGCGTTTCGTTGTATAACGGTCATGCCTACTCCACACAGGAGCGTATATGTTGGGTTTCGTTGTATCATAGTTATTGTTATTCCATACAAACGCTGAAATGTTGCGTTTCGTTGTATAACGGTCATGCCTACTCCACACAGGAGCGTATATGTTGGGTTTCGTTGTATCATAGTTATTGTTATTCCATACAAACGCTGAAATGTTGCGTTTCGTTGTATAACGGTCATGCCTACTCCACACAGGAGCGTATATGTTGGGTTTCGTTGTATCATAGTTATTGTTATTCCATACAAACGCTGAAATGTTGCGTTTCGTTGTATAACGGTCATGCCTACTCCATACAGGAGCGAAAATGTTTCGTTTCGTTGTATTACAGTCATACATATTCCATACCGGAGCTTAAATGTTTGGTTTCTTCATATGATAGTTATCAATATTCTATACAAACGCTGAAATAGTGGGGTTTGTCATATAATAGTTATCATTATTCTATGCAGAAGAAACCGCCTTCGTGGTCTAGTGGTAGAGCGTCCGCCTGCAGAGGGGAAGGTCCGGGGTTCGATCCCCGGGAGCGTCATACCAAAAGACGTTTAAAGAGTGTTACCCTGTCCAGCGCTCGGCATTAAGGGGCTAAAACAAGGACTGGTCGGCTCGGAGTCAGTATACTTTGTCTGAGTGGGGTATTCATGTTAAACTGCGGCATGGTATCTCAGTGGGTCAACACTATAAATGGGCATCAGTTCGGACCAGTACAAGCAGCCACACACACACGTGCATGCAAATATGGATTGCAAGATTGGTAAAGCATTTCAGTTTATGCATTTTCATTGAGTAAACTTGATGCTATGATTTTCATATGAGATGTTTAACTATAGATGATTCAACACAGAAATATCTTCATATTGATGTTTCCCATAGTTTAAATTAGCCATGTACTGCTTGTTTATCGAATAATCACATTGGGATATTTTTCACTATTGACGTTTAAATGATTACAAGTCAAGTCAAGTTACAAGAGAGTAAGTATTGTTTTACGCCGCTTTTCGCAATATTCCAGCAATATCACGGCGGGGGACAACAGAAATGGGCTTCACACATTGTACCCATGTCGGGAATCGAACCCGGATCTTCGGCGTGACGAGCGAACGCTTTAACCACTAGGCTACCCCACCGCCCCTCACTGGACGTGAAGTTCAAATGGAATGATTAGTCATTAAAGTCACAAGAATATATAAGTTTGTATGTAAAAGTTTGTATCAAGAAACTAAGGCCAATTATGCAACAACATGACGTGTGTTCACCAACATAATGCATTACGCCCTGTGGACTGTGGCATGGCATCTCCTTGGGGTATCACTATACGCCGACAAGCAGAAACAAACACTACATAAGTGCAATCATATTGAACGCGACGATAAATCTCACCTCACCTCACCTCACCTCACCTCACCTCACCTCACCTCACCTCACCTCACCTCACCCCCTATTTCTTTTTTCTTTTTTTTCTTTTTCTTTTCTTTTTTCTTTTTTCTTCGCATCTTTTTATTGCATCATTCTGAGACGAGATAAAGAGAAATAATCACATAATAAGGAACAAAGACATGTCCAATATTGAAGATAATTTGTTTGTTTCAAAATATTCTTTTGGGTATTTGATTACGTAAGATTTCTGCCAAACAGGTGCCTGTCTTGTCCAGTTAAGATACACGGTACACTATCTCATGGTTTATTTATTCAAGACATTATTTTCATGGTAAAGCAGTCATTTTATGTTGTGTTGATAAAGCGACAAATTCCGTTTTACTGATCAACAAACCAGAAAGACTTCAAGCTCAGAATATTTAGAGAAGCCATTTGCATCAAAAGAATTCAGCCAGCCATAAACAGAGATCAAGGATACTACCACCAGCTTACAATGCTCTCATCAGTTTGCCAAAACAACACTGAACTATTATCTCCCCACTGGCTTCCGATACATTCCTTCTTAGTAATCCTTGTGTTAATCCCATACCCATCAATTACTGTACATCAAACCCATCTCTTGTATAAACTTGTCTTATCATAACTACCTAATCAATCAGTGTACATCAACCTTATCTGTTATATATACATCTATCTATTGTTCGTCTATACCCTGCTCATACCTAGTAGTGACCACTTACAAAAACTTAAAAAAATAGGACTCAAAGGTCAGATAATAAACTACATCCAGGACTTCCTAAACAATCGTAAAATAACCGTGGGTATAGACCAAACTCTATCGGACCAATGTCCCCTAGAAAATGGTACTCCACAGGGCAGTATCCTCAGCCCCACCCTCTTCAATATAATGATAAACGATCTATTCGAGGGCCTATCCCCTAAAGTAAACACATCAAAATTCGCGGATGATGGAGCCATCTGGATCCGCACTAAAAGCATGAACATGGTCCAAAATGTACTCCAAAAATCTCTTAATAAAATACTGGATCCGCACTAAAAGCATGAACATGGTCCAAAATGTACTCCAAAAATCTCTTAATAAAATACAACAATGGGCTGACAAATGGGGCTTCTCCCTTAACTCAGAAAAAACAACAGGAATAGTATTCAAACATAAAAACATGAAACCCGCCTCCCCAATCCTCCAGTTAAACAATCAAACAATCAAATTTCAAAAACAAACCAAATTCTTAGGACTTATTTTCGATGAACATCTCACCTGGGATGCTCACATCCAAAACCTAACAACTAAATGCAGTAAAGACCTAAACACCCTAAGATGCCTAACTGGCACTAACTGGGGAGCATCCAAAGATACCCTCCTCTCTCTCTACATATCACTAATTAGATCAAAACTAGACTACGGCTGCGCCATATACAACACCCTAAACAACTCTCTATCTAAAAAACTTGACTCAATACAATATCAGGCTCTCAAACTAATTACACGCACCCAACATGGCACCTCCTACACCTCACTTCAGGCCTTAACAGGAGAAATGCCACTAAGTCTACGCAGGGAACAGCTAAGCTTAAATTTCTGGGCCGCGTCCCAATCAAACCCTCTCATCCAAAACTTAATAAACCAAAACATCAGCCCCAAAAACCAAGCTCTAGCTCGTAAACTCCCCTCACTTACCCCAATATCCCAAAGAATAACAAACTACCTAAATGAACACCAAATTAAAAATCTTAAACAAAACTGCAAACAATCAAATATCTTCACCCCTAAACTTAAAATACCCAAAATAGACAAAACACTAGCTAGCCAAATAAATAAACAAACCGACCCAAACATAGCTAAAACTACCACACTTGCATACATACACGAAAATTGGCCAAATTGGTGTCACATTTACACGGACGGATCCTCAGATCCGACCTCCAAACACACAGGTTTCGGAGTCCATACCACACAACCAACTAAAACCACACAATCCTTCCGACTCCCAAACAACCAATCAATATTCACGGCAGAACTAATGGGCATGGCCTCAGCCCTCCATAATCAAGAATCCAAAAAACACAAAAAAAATCCTAATACTTACCGACTCCCTAAGTGGACTGCAAGCCCTCCAAAACAAAAATACCAAAAACCGACCTAAATTAATAAATCAAATACTTAAAAGCTCCAACGACCTAACTAAGGCAGGCAAACAAATAACCTTCTTGTGGATACCCGCCCACGTAGGAATATACGGTAATGAAAACGCCGATAAAGCAGCTAAACTATCCCTCAAAATCCCAGAAATAAGCTTAAACTTACCCATCTCAAAATCAGAAATTAAAAGTGTAAACAAGCAAAAAATCACCAAAAAATGGCATAACCTATATCTAAACTCAAATAGCCAAATCAAAAAAGTGCTCAGCAAACCACTAACCAAACCAAAAATTCTCCATCCATCCAAAAAAATCGACAGAGTAATCACTAAACTCCAAACAGGACACACCAACCTAAATAACCACCTAAAAAAATTAAAAAACACACTACAGGTAACTGCCCACACTGCAAACAACCAGAAACCCCAGAACACGCACTCATCCACTGCACACACTACCTAACACATCGAACCGCATTACAAACCACCCTCAATCTAAATAAGACTCTAACTCTAGAAGCAATACTAAACCCACAAAATAAACTAGAAAACTTCAAGGCCTTAGGCGTATTCTTAATAAAAACGGAACTAATAAAACGCATCTAAAAACACAATAACCTACCAAATCAAAATCACATAAACAAACAAACATCCACCATACCCAGCTCCCTTAGTTCTCCTCCCCAACCCCATCGGCATCTATTCCAAATCTCAAAATTCCCAAATTCTATATAAGCAACCCCTAAAACCCCCCTCTTGGGTTGCACAGACCACCTTCGCCCCTTTCGGAAACACATTAAATGGCCTGGCCGGGCCCGTGTGCGAAATACGCATCAGTCGGAAAGCGCACGTTAAATCTCCAAAGTAAGTAAGTACCACACACCCCGTGTGCGAAATACGCTACAGTCGGAAAGCGCACGTTAAATCTCCAAAGTAAGTAAGTAAGTAAGTTGTGCATCATTTGCTTGATTACGGTGTACACCGAAACGTCGCCCAGTTGTAATAAAGAAGTTGCTCATCCATAACAATTTTGTCTTAGTTACCTTTCCAACTTCTAAATGCCACTTAAAGAAGTTATCCGTTTTACTTATTGACATTTTCCATACCATGAACGAAAATGAGAGGAGATATATATTAATCAAAATCACCCCCTATTTCTAGCATTAGGTTACGTCACAAAGCTATGGCATGAGGTTCTCCATCAACAAAGTCTCTACAATTCTATAAAAATGTGTAAATGACGCATTTTTAAATAAATGCTCAACCATGATTCACAGTTTTACATAATACAAACGGATAAATCGTGCTTTATTCACAAAGAAAGTTGTGGTACTTCGTCACTGCACTAGATGCACTGGATGTCTTCCGGGAGATCTTCCTAGGAAGATAAAACACTCGTCCTTCAATACGATCCCCTTGAGAACGTATGTAACATTTTTGGTTTTTTTATGTGTATTAAAACTGCTTGTTCCTTCGCCAGAGGTCTATCGAAGTACTTGTCATATTCGTTTTATTTTTGCAGGGATCTATCCTCAGTGGTAGATTTGTTTCTGTTAACGAAATGTAAGAACACTTATCTCTTCGATAGAAGGTACATGTTTGTGAGTGAGTTTTGGTTTTAGGCCGCTTTTGGCAATATTCCAGCAATATGGGCTTTACGCATTGTACCCACGTCGGGAATCGAACCCGGGTCTTCGGCGTGACGAGCGAACGCTTTAACCACTAGGCTACCCCACCGCCCAGAAGATACATGTAACTACAGTTGAAACATATATCACGATGAGGCAATCGTTTTGGGTTTTTTACGAGACTTCTTCAATTGACTGAACGGAGATGTGAAATCTGAATGAATTGCTGAAATGAAATATCGTTAAAATGTTGTCTTTGAACATCCTAATGTTTATCGACAGAAGGCATGTCCCTTGCAAATAGTTTTTTTTTATGAGTGAAAGAATACTTTTGTCTTACGCAAGATATATCTAAGAATGTTAGAAGTAATTTAACGTCAAGTGGATATCAATTTCATAAATATTCTAAAATAATACCATGCCAATGTACACCAAGGTGGTTTCACATTTTTATCAAGTTGGGAATCAAACATGTGGCACTGGCATGACAAACTATCAGTTCATCTGCAGACTAATCCATTCTCCATTAAAAGTGAAGGCATTGTATGAATAGCCATAATTTACACGAAGCACTACTGGTACAAACCTATTATTTTATTTCAAAATGATCGTGATGTATAGGTACCCGATATTTTTAAAACCCTGATGGATGAGACATTAATATATATGCTAGCGACACAAAGCTTCTTATGTATATTGCATGCATGCAGAACTGCCAGTATGGATATTTTCCAACATTATCAGGGCATTCCTAATACCAGACAAATTTACAAACATCCCAGTTGGCTTATCCAAACATTATCTCCAACTATATCAGTGCGTTCTATATAATTAGATTTAGTAATGATCGCAGGCACTAGTTAAAGTTACATCAGAAAAAATTCGCGAAGCATGCATAGTTATCATCTGTGGCATTACGTGAAGAATATGCCAAAAGGGGGGCCAAAAGAGAAGAGGAAACTGTTTAATGTGTTTCAGAGTGGGTAAAGTCGTAATGTTGTCATTGGTAGTATGCACAAACTTAAAAAGAGGCAACGGAATTAGAATAAACCCATTCAGTCCCAGCCAGCAGTCATCCAAAGTCTGGCTGCCCTACATGACAGGTTTGTAATTGTTCCCACTGACAAGGCCACAAATAACATAACCATTATATGTAAGCACCACTACATTCATTGTTTGATCAAAGAATTTGGTTTAAATGACATATCAAATAATGCCACATATAGGGCCAGTATGTTAACGGTGGAAGAAATCTGCCAAAACCATGCACCAGTACTGTCAACTTTGGATTGACTCAAAAACCTGAAGATATGACAATTTCTCTTTTGTACTGTATTCCAAAGCTCCATAAAAATCCGTACAAAGAGAGATATATTGCTGGGTCCAGCAAATGTATCACCAAATCCCTGTCTCAAAGACTAACCATAATCCTGAGTACAACCAAGGAAGGACTTTCCTTATACTAGTATTCACAGAAAGTATTTGAGACACGTTCAATTAATACCATGTTGATTCTCAAATACTCAAAGGATGTGCTTGACTTGACCAAGTTCCATTCTGTCAAAACATTTGATTTCACAAGTTTGTACTCCACCATCCCACATGGCAAACTTAAGGGGCTTTTTTACAAAACGTGGTGATTAAAGATACAGATACAGTATCTATATTCAGAGGTATAGGACAATTTGTAAAAAATGAAAGCAAATGCCATGTGAAATTTATTGAGAAAACAATATGTGAAATGTTGGACTTCGTCATTGATAATGCTGGATCAAGATATTTAGGCAAGAAGTAGGCATCCCGATGGGCACCAATTGTGCTCCCCTTCTTGCGGATCTGTTTGTTTATGCATATGATCATGAATGTCTGCTCGGATTGGCTAAGTCACAACAAGGTAATTTGGCTAAGAAGTTTAGCTTAAGCTTTAGGTGTATCGATGTCCGGTATCGTTCAATAACAATCAAATTGCCAATTCCCTTTCACTATTTATCCTCTAGGAAACAAAGAGACCAGTGAGACCGCCTCATCTGTTTCTTATTTAGATGTATGCATTAAGAGTCAGAGTAACAGAACACTCTCCACAAGACTGTATGACAAGAGGGAAAACTTCAACTTTGCAATAGTCAACTTTCGCTTCATGTCGAGCAATATTCCAGCAACTCCAGCCTTTGGCGTTTACATTTTACAACTTTTGAGATACAATCGAGCATGCTCTTTCTACCACTCTACGACTCTTGCTCAGAAGTTGTTTGATAAAGGGTACAACTTTCAATGCCTTAGTAAAGCTTTCCAAAGGTTTAATGGTAGACATGTGGCGAACATTTTTAAATTTGGCTCATCAGTGATAAAAGTTTCCTATTTTGACTTGTACCATATGTTCTATGTGAACAATTGACTTGCCTCTGAATGTATTTGTGACGGGTGCCACTGGTGGGGCAGGATACGCTCACCTTTTCGCGAACACCTGGTCTGATCGCTATTTAATGGTGATTCATGGACACATGCTCATGATACAGTCGGAATCGTACAATCGACTCAGCTTTATGCAGAGATTTCTATTGGAAAGGGATTTGTCGCTTTATTTATAAGGTAATCATTTGTTGACCCGCGGTATTGGGAAGCCAATGGAGGAGGGATAGGGCGATAGAATAAATGTGATGGTGCCTACAGCACAGGTGTCACAGTGAATTTATTGCACGAGTGTTTGTGAACACCTGGCATCACTACCATTTGATAGTGATTCATAAACACATGCTCATGATATGGTCGGAATCGTACAATCGACTCTCTCTGCTTTATGCAGAGATTTCTATTGGATATGGAAAGGGATTTGCGGCTTTATTATTATTATTATTATTTACAGATTGAAATTTAAAAAATGCAGCAAAGAGGGTTTTGGTGATCCTGGCACAGTCAGGCTGGTTAGGCTCATCATCAGCTCAGGGCCCTTGCCCCCTCTACACGCAGCCCAGACAGCGAATGGGACTTCTCCCAGGAAGCGTTGCCTAGTCAAACCCACCAAGAACTTTTCGGAGAATGTGAAGACTCCCAAACACTCCAGCCTTCTGCATTACCCAGATTGTCAGAAGGGCTGTATTCCTTGTAGAAAACCCGGGTACTCTCCCAATGTCGGTCAACAGATCGGGAGGTACCAAACCTCACAAAGGCACCGAGAACAATGGGGAGTCGAACAACTTGGTACTTGGTAGTATTAATATTCTCGAAGTATTTTTCTGTTATCGCAATTTGCGGTGATTCACAATTTCTATGATTGCGCCAATGACTCTACATGACCGAAGGCATTATATTCGTTTAGGTGTCATTAATATAGCATGACGTCCTCTTGTCTCACCACATCATGACCTCTGACATCTTGACTTTCAATTTCAGGCAATGCCTAACCATTATTGAAACATGAATCTTAAAGAGACATCTGTGGGTAATTTAAATGAGAGCTTTTTGTTCAATCTTCATCGATACAGAAACCGGAAATGTTAATGTATACTTAATAGCAAATGTAGTTGACGACATTCTCCAGATTTTGCATTTTCTATTTGGAAGAAACACTTCACAACCTCATGGCCAAGAAACATCAATTTTCCAATTAGTGTTGTTCTTATGAATATTGAGGTTCTGCATCACTTTTTAAGTTTTGGCGGTCAGGAGTTTTGCCACTCGCAGGAACCATTTAATTGATTTCATGTCGAAATGTTGAGAGTTATGCTTTTGAGGCTTTCATCTCCTTTAAGCAACTTTTTGAAAGACAACATTAAACAAATTTTTTTTAAATTCTCCATTTTTCCAACACGCCATTAACTGTGTTTTGAAACACATCTATGAATCGTGGTGTCATATATTCCGTGCGCCAGGCACAATGTTCAGCTAGAAAAAAATGTTTTCAAAGTTATTGTGACACGAAAAATATTGAATAATATCACAAACGTCACATGTCATGAAAAACACAAAATATGCATTCAATGAAGCCAAATGAGTGATATATAGGGACGAGATGAGATTAATAATTGCCAAACATCAGCGTTCCTTGTGTTTGACAGGAAGTCAGTCTTTCAGTATGGCCGAATTTCTTACACATAGCTGTCTTGTGATACGAATATTTAAGAAGTTCAGTGAGCAGTCATTATTATTTATTACAATCGTGATCAAAAACATGTGCCATAGGCGACGGACATAACCTTCTTCAAAAACACAAATCGTGTTTTTGACAAATTATTTGTCGTATTTCATCATTCGAAAGACCTGGCCTTTCTTCAGTTGCAAATATTTTCAACAATTGTATCAATAACTGTAATTTTAGGACGGGACCAGACTCTGGCCATTGACAACAGAAATAACTGGTACACGACACCGATAATCTTGTATTATGATTCTTAGATACATATCAATGGCATGCAGCTCTTCAGTCAATATGCCTGTACGCTGTAATAAAACTAAAATACTGTCCACAACAACGTTTTGGATCGCTTCTACTTCTAGCAGCCGCTGGTGGTCTAATCCTGACATACGTGTTGCTGTATATTTACTCCTCCTTAATGAACCATTCACAAAAAAAAGCAACTTTCAAAGTTTCATCTGGAACACGGGTTTTGCAGAGTACGTGCCGCATGGTTGGTTGGTTGGTTGGTAGGTTTGTTGTTTAACGCCGCACTCAGCAATATTCCAGCTATATGACGGTGGTCTGTAAATAATCGAGTCTGGACCAGACAATCCAGTGATTAATATCATGCGCATCGACCCACGCAATTCGGATCAATGGCATGTATCAACCAAGTCAGCGAGCCTGACCACCCGATCCCGTTAGTCGCCTTTTACGACAAGGATAGTCGCCTTTTACGGCAAGCATGGGCTGCTGAAGACGTGCCGCATGCCTGATATGTGTCATGGTTTCAAATCCTGGATTTGCCCTGATTATGACTTATGGTTCGCCAACACGATGCCCGTTTTACCGGGTTTCATTAAAGTGGTGACTGTCTAAGGCCTGCATCACTTGACCTTTACTCCAACATTTTGCAGACACGACATGCCATAATAATACTGTTCAACGGAGCGCTAAACCCAAATCACTCTCGGCATCACTAGATATTTGCACGTCTTACCTGAGCAGTGTGGGCCTTCTTAACACTGATATGTGTACACACATGTTTCATGTATCAAATCCTGATAAGAAACCTTAACATTCGACACTGCACAAAAAACATGCACCCACACATACAGTTAATATATTAAGGAACGCTACCAGTAAATTGGTTCAACATCTGATGAGACCTCGGATGGATCTTCTGTCAAACAATCGATGGCTCCCAAATGCATCATTGAGAGTCTCGCAAACAACCTTGAGTGGACTTTAATGATCTATGTCAATGACGTACATGTAGCTTGAGTAGTCACGTGTAATGAGGATCTGTGGATATCAGTACCTTGACCCATTCATCACTGCAGGGAGGACAGTATTTCATATGACAGGACTTCATTACAGAAATAATTCCGTCAGAGCGGGTGTCCACGCGCCTACGTGTATTGGCTTCTTCTAGATTCTAAGTATTCTTTCTTGTTGTTGTGTAGCCAGAGAGAGCCTTTATTCAAACAGTCAGCGGTGGCGATGTGATGTAAATGGCCAATACCCATTGTTCTCGTACCACCATGTTATTTATATGTATGAGTTGTGTTATGCGCTCCATTAACAACATTACACCGGGGTTTACCAAGAAAGTCCACATACATCGAACTTGTCCACGGCGGGACGAGCCAATATTGTAACCACTGGGCCACATCACCGATCCAATAAGTCATCCATGTCCGTATTGATGAGTACTGGGTGTGTTGATAAAGATTAACGGGGCCCTATTTCACGAAGCGATCTTAGACTGTTAGCCTATGTTAAGTAATGGGACTTACGACAACCGCAACGCTACGATCGCTTTGTGAAACTGGGTCCAGGTTGTTTCCAGACAGATGCTTTGTGAAAAAGTAACTGAAACGGGCGTATGTGATGATTCGTGAGACAGATATTTGCATTCCAATGTAATTAGAGGGTAGTAGATATGAACACGTAGGCTTGCTCCCCCTAAACATATGTTGAGGGATGGATCAAACTTTGGAACAAGAGTATATGCTAAGTCAATGCTGTGACGGAATGAGGCTCAAGGGCCCAGGCTCAATGAATGCTAATGCTTTTGTTCTCAGAGGGAAGCTCATTGATATTAACGATGCCACAACGTCTCTTCAGTAAACGTTGAGAGACAGTGATTACAGACTCTGCCAGTTTTGTTTGCATTGGACGTGAGGCCTTACTGAAGGGTTCCAGTGTGTGACCTTGTCATGTTACTGTGTCTGTTCCTCGTCATGCGTGGTTCTGGTGTGGCCTTGTAGAGCTGTCTGGTGAACAGTGAAAATATCAATCAATCAGTCTGTATTCATGATACTTATGAGACCAAAGGCCTATAGTACATTGTCTGGGGCGTGTTGCAAATTCATACATTTTCTTAGTTTCATAGCATGATAAACAAACATTGATAAATGTCTAATAGTTTCTGTACAATCACAAGTCATTATTTGTTACCGTTTGGGTTGCGGTAGAAATAGTTATGTAGATATTTTGCTCTTAAATCTTTATACACTGAACATACACATAAAAAGTGATATTCATCTTCAATACAATTAGATTTACAAATCCTACAAAGCCTATGTTCTCTTACAATACCTTCATATCTGCCTGTTTCAATAAATAGATCATGTGAGCCACAACGAAATCGAGAAAGAGCTGTTCTAAACTTATGTAAATTTACACTTAATAGATAAGGTTCTTGTTGTATATATTAGTAGTCTTAAATGTAGTGTAGTAATTTGCTTTTCTAGAACTGGACAAAGAACCATGACATTTTTGGATGTACATATACAGTGGAAATATCAATAATGGACATTCACATTGCACCATGTACTACACGAATGCATGCATGCATACGACCCACAATGTCTCCGCACGATAAGCACCTTCACTAAATAGCGAATCCTTTGCTGATTGGTTCATGGTGTGGAAAATAAATATAATAATGATCTATTAATATAGCTCCAAGTTCCGTCTGGGATGCTCATAATCGCTTCACATTAATATTATCCCGGTCAGTGGATTCGATTTTCATTCTCAGCTCCCTGGGGAGTATATACCTCAAGCGACCTGTGAGGCAGTCACATTACCATCTCATCCTGCCGGTTACCCGTTCACTGCTTGGTGAACAGATACATATTTCGAACCGAGATTTGTGAGGTGAGGTGAGGTGAAATTGGGTTTAACGTCGCGTACAAGATTATTGCACTTATATAGCGACGTGCATGCACGTGTGTGTGGCTGCTTGTACTAGTCCGGACTGATCCCGATTTATAGTGTTAGCCCACTGGGATACCATGCCGCAGTTTAACACGAATACCCCACTCAAACACTATATACTGACTCCGAGCCGACCAGTCCTTGTTTTAGCCCCTTAATGCCGAGCGCAATGCAAAAGCCCAATGTGCCTATCTGCTTGTGGGAAATTGAGACACTGTCATTGGGTAACTAGGGCAATCTTCCGTGCGTGTCTGATACATAACACAAAACCCGAGTAGGAAGACAAGATAATTGTTGTTTGTATGCTCGTGCACACATTTCAACCTTTACACGATCTTTTTTTTTTATCTTTTCCTATTCTGGATGACATTGCTCTACATCTAGATCTGAAGATGCTATTGTTTCAGTAGAAAATCCAACTTTGCGACGGAAATTAATTTCAGTAGTTTTTCGTCAAAATGCGCTTAGTTTCGATTTTTTAGGAGGAATTTAAAGTTCAAAATAATGACTGACCAGTTAGAACTAGGGCACACTTTATACCGCTTTAAAAGTCAGTCTGTCATTATAGTGCTTGTTAAAGGTGCCAATCGGGAAATCGACGTTTTCATTAATTTTGTATTCAACTTAATTAAGAATCCCTCTTTTCGATTTAGTATTCATTTCCTATTGGGCAAAGAGAGACCTTGACATCAGAATAGGCAGTGATAACTTGAGG
Organism: Haliotis rufescens; assembly: GCF_023055435.1. Lineage (NCBI taxonomy): Eukaryota > Metazoa > Mollusca > Gastropoda > Lepetellida > Haliotidae > Haliotis > Haliotis rufescens. The sequence continues at coordinate 16,513,106 of NW_025963857.1, forward strand.
GATCGGTGGCTGTGTGTTGGCCAACGTGTCAGACTTAACAAGATTTGGCGTTTTCTGATGGCATGCCCTTAAAGGCAGTCCCCGAGCAGAGGCCATTTCAGAAATGGCTTGAGAGTAGGCTTTGTGTAACAAAAGCAGAGGGCACTTTAAATGTATGCTCAATTAATTATTTCTTTCCGAGATACTTTTAATATCGCTTTGTTTGTTATCTCTTATAACCCGTGAAGATCCGGGGCAGAATAGGTCTTCAGCAACCCATGCTTGACACTTTAGGTCTTCAAGCCATCTAGTACAACTCAATGACCATCTTAAAATGCATGCGAAAATGAGTTCAAATATTATGACGACAAAAGACGGTTTTATTTTTTTCGGCTCAATTTAGGATTTGCTTGAAATGCTATGTGCTAGTTTAAGCCTAATTGAAATAACTAAACCGTTCTATGCTAAAACAGAATGATTTTATAGAGGTTTCAATCAGTGACCTTATATGACCTCTGCTTTATGCAAAGATTTTTATTGGGTATGGAAAGGGTTTTCTCGCTTTCTTTACTTATAAGCTACACACCCTCTCCCATCCAGACTCTCAATTATGTCGTTAATTTGTCAACTTTGATCTAATATCATCACTGCTGGACACACACCTAATTGTTTTGGTGCTCAATCATTGTCACATCGTGTGCTCTTTTATCATTATTTTTGGGAGGTATTTTGGTTGGGGTAGATGTCATCCTTAATACTTGAACGGGTCGCCCAAACACACCATTTTGACATGTGAAAAGCATGCGTTTTGCCTCTGACTTGATTATATAAAGCCATGTCTTAGCAGTTTTAAGACACAGTTGACATTTCACTGTCGTGAGACCTGGCCAGGAGGAATATTGTGTTATTTCGAGGATAAATGTGTGGAATAGTTACTTCGTGTTTAATTGTAAATAAGGTTTGCTTTGCCAAAAGGATTGCCCATCATGGAAATATAGCCTGTTATATATGTTCTTTTCAATGTTCTTGACTTCTTGTATTGAAATACATGATAGTTGTCACCTGGTAGTTAGGCATTTTTCATGATTTCAGGCCTTAGTGTGATTGCTCCTACTTGCGGTCCCTAACTCGGACATTCATCACCGACCTTTGAATGGGACTTAACCTGATGTGAAATATTGCTGACTTAACCTGATGTGAAATATTGCTGACTTAACCTGATGTGAAATATTGCTGACTGTAATAAATGTAATCGACCTAAAGTATTCTTTTTGTTTCTACTAATGTGTGCTGTATATCCTTAGTTCTGCTTTTGATATGTGACAATCATTGACGGCGTTCTAACGTTTTTCTTTTCTTGTCATTTGTTGTATGTGTTGTCCGATTCGGTGATAAAGGAACAGGGGATATTTAGCAGTTCTAAACGACTTGGTGAGGATTATCCTTTCCAAATGCCAGATATTCAAAATGGAAAATAGTTTAGTCATTCGAATTTATCCTTAATGGCATTTCCGCTCCAGATGTATCAAACGCAATATTTCAAAAAGATCATGGTCTTAAGAAAGTCAAAGGAGTTGGAAATTGGTTTCAATATCTATTCACGAAAGGAAGTTTGGTCCCTCTTGCGAGACAAATGCGTATGTTTTTCATGGAGTAATAATATCACCTGTTCCCGAATGTTAAGGGGATTCTTCGTAAATTCTAGTTTTTAGTCTGAATCACTTTAAAATAGTCTTTACGTTCAATAAAACGTTGCCTGGTTGAAAGGATTCGGAGAAACTACAATTAACGTCATGTCAGACCAGGATAAATCATTCTCATTTTTTACAAATTTATTAATAATTTCTTAATGTTTTTCAGAAAACTAGGATCGTGTTAGCAATGTCACTTGTTAGGTTATCGATCCGAATTTCTTTTTTGATACTACTCTTTTGTAAGTTTTCTTTGATCAAAATGAAAAAAGAACATTCCAAATTAATGATTTCGTTTGTGACAAAATAAAGTAAGGGGTGCCACAGGATATCCCCCACCTGATATGATCATGCTGTTATAACACATGCTTATGGTCCTCATAAATTAGTTCTTTAGGCAATGCTAAGTGGTAAATGTGTATGTCTCATTTATGAATGAGTATGCACAACGTAACAATCTATCATGTATATCTTTTTAATATTTATTTTATCCAGTTTGGTTTTGTTTGCTGTTTAACGCCGCACTCAGCAATATTCCAGCTATATGACGGCGGTCTGTAAATAATCGAGTCTGGACCAGACAATCCAGTGATTGTATGCTATTATGAGCATCGATCCACGAAATTGGGATACGATGACATGCATCAACCAAGTCAGCGAGCCTGAGCACCTGATCCCGTTAGTCGCCTCTTACGACAAGCATAGTCACCTTTTACGACAAGCATGGGTTGCTGAAGACCTATTCTACCCAGGTTCTTCACGGGTCTTAGTTTATCCAGATTATATCCACACATGTATGGTGAATTTGAAACCTCCGGACCAATCCCTTTAATGCATTTCCTCTTGTGTTGTCATGTTTTGCTGCTGACATAGATGAAAGAGTTTTGCAATACTGGCCCCAGAAGATGAAGATGTCAATAAATGCAAAAATGCACCCTGTATGAAATGTTAAGTAGTTTCAATTGTATTTGTTCAGGGTAAAATGAGGATGATCGCTGAAAGGTAATTCAACTCATGAAGGAAACCTTCAAAAGAAACAAATTATCATGGAAGTCATATATACACCTTAAAAAGGGTTCGAACGAAGTACGATCTGGCTTCGGCCCAAATCCTTAAAACAGAGCTTTCATACCTGTAAAATGTTTCAGGATGTTAACTATGTAGATACATTTTATGAGTCCCATGATATCATACCCCTGATGAAATAATTTTCAAACTATTTCTTGACGTTTATTGATGTAACCATAACATCAGCTTACTCTCAGGAACAATCTATCTTAATGACTGCAAGCTGTCAACATCACAGTTTTGGGTTCGTGTTTATTTCTTGACATGAATATATAGGTTATTGAATTCATCCTTGAGCACACATGCCCATTATCTTTAATGTTTATGCCTAGAACGAGCTGGGAAACTGATGAGCTGGATTCAGTTCTTTCTTTGATTTCCAATTCAGGTCGACAAGTTGTTATGCCTGTATTATCTGTACAAGGATGTGTTGACCTGTGGTCTGTAGACACCGAGTATCATCGCAGTCATCAATATGGGATTGGAGTTTCAACAGTTCTCGTTGTTAGCTGGACCCTGTGGCTATAATGAACCCATTTTGGCCAAGCTGTTCATGTTTAGCATTATAACGATGTCTGAGGGTATCGAAATGTCTCATGTTTTCGACTGTGTTATAAGCATATGTTTGTGAATCATTATCAAATAGTGATCATACCAGGCTCTCGGTGTGACACACTGTTTGTTATATTTTCACCAAAGCTGATTATTTTCCCTGGCATATTAGCACTATTCCTGTGCTTTGGAGTTTCATCAAAGTGGTAAACGTCTAGACCCTGCATCTGTTTGAACTTTCCTCCTCCGTTAAGCTAACACGCCATGATATAACTGTTTTAGTACCACAAATAATGTTTGGCTAGGACACGTTAGTGTATTATCTGTCACTATATTATCTGTCACTAGACGCCTTTATCAAAAACGTTTCATAATGTTATCCAATATTTGTAGGGGCGGTCGGGTAGCCTTGTGGTTAAAGCGTTCGCTCGTCACGCCGAAGACCCAGGTTCGATTCCCGACATGGGTACAATGTGTGAAGCCCATTTCTGGTGTCCCCCGCCGTGATATTGCAAATTTAAGCTTCTGTCCATTTGCATAGTCTTAATAGTATAATTAGAATTATTATACCATTTCTGCCCCTTATATCCATTCTATGCAGATTTAAGAGACTCATTTTACCAAAGTATTATTGTGTCCATCCAAGCCAGCAACAACTTAAAATGCTATTCTCAAGCTGGAATCCGCCTTTACTTAACCGTCTAGGGAAATATATTTTCTCAGCTCTTAAGAAACGCAATAGATATTTTAAAGATGTCATTTATTATCCTGAGCAGTAATACTGTCCACTATTGTACATCATGAGGCAAACATGTCGGCGCCTTCTGTCAAATATATATGTGTGTGAGTATATACTTGTATAAAGGGCCGATGGCCTCATTACGGAATAAACAACATCAATGGAAAAGGGGAGCGTCGATCTCAGACACTTGGGCGAATGGTGATTTCACAATTACCATATAATTACATCGTTCTACCCAATATATACAGATGATGTTTGCCGTAATTAGAAGATAAACATACTGTGCTTTCAATGTAGAGCTTGGTCACCAGTATATTTAGGATAAATATCATTTACTCATTCCCCTTCTTGCTGATCTGTTTCTTAATGCTTATGAATCAGAGTGAGTGAGTGAGTGAGTAAGTATAGTTTTACGCCGCTTTTAGCAATATTCCAGCAATATCACGGCGGGGGGACACCACAAATGGGCTTCACACATTGTACCCACTTTTACCTCTAGATTTCCCCACCGCACCCATATGAATCAGAATTTCTGCTCGGATTGGCAAAGTCAAACGAAGGTAATTTGGCCAAGAAGTTTAACTTAAGTTTCAGATATCTCGATAATCTTATATCGTTGAAGGGGCGGTCGGGTAGCCTAGTGGTTAAAGCGTTCGCTCGTCACGCCGAAGACCCGGGTTCGATTCCCCACATGGGTACAATGTGTGAAGCCTATTTCTCGTGTCCCCCGCCGTGATATTGCTGGAATATTGCTAAAAGCGGCGTAAAACCATACTCCCTTACTTATATCGTTCAATAAGCATCAAATAGCCAATTCCCTTCTACTGAATTAGGGGGCGGTCGGGTAGTCTAGTGGTTAAAGCGTTAGCTCGTCACGACGAAGACCCGGGTTCGATTCCCCACATGGGTGCAATGTGTGAAGCCCATTTCTGGTGTCCCCCGCCGTGAGATTGCCTGAATAGTGCTTAAAGCAGCGTAAAACCACACTCACTTACTCACTTACTCTACTGAATTACCCACCTGAACTAGAAATATAAGAGACAGGTGAGACAGCTTCATCTGCATCAAAATTCAATGCTTTGTCAAATTGTCATTATTGTTTAAGATCAATGACACTGGGAAGATTTTCAGTTCGATCTAACATGAAGGTGCTTCTGACGCATGTGTGTTGTTTGTGACATCCTATATTGATGCATGCACATATTAGTCACATTGTTTCTTACAACCGCAGATAGAGTAGTGTTCAGTTTCGGTGGATGCAGCAACAAGAAATGTTCATGTATCGTAAGGAGCAAAATGCAGTTGACGGCAGTCTCCGTGTAGTTTTTCAATTTGTGACAAACAGCTTCTCGTCTTCGACTAAAAGTGCCAGAAACTTCAATTTACCAATTAGTGCTGTTCTTATGAATCTTGAGGCTGTGCATGGTATTTAGAGTTCAGACTCTTGTTACATTTGGACCAGGAGTTAAAGCTCGTAGGAACCATTTAATTGATTTCACGTCGGAATTTTTAGAGTTGTAGTTTTGACTTTTCGCTCCCTCGACGATTTCTTTCATTACCTTTTAAACAACTTTGTTTATGACAACATCGAACTGTTGGAAATTTTTTCCTGTTTCCCTAACACGCCATTAGCACGTTTCTGTCAGATAGTTCTTGCTCTGAGCCCTTTTTACAGCATATTGTTTGCCAAAATATGTTGACAAGAATTATAAAGATAAGTATCACAAATGTCATATGTAATTGAATTACTGTTCGAAGTGGTATTAGACTCACTCATAAATGTGTCGTTTTCATTTGAATAGGTTCCAGGGCCCAGGATCCAATTGACGCTGGCATTAACGAAATGGCGAATAAAGGCACCAAACTGCTATTCTTGTGTCTTTGCAGCCGGACACTTCATGTCTGTTTATGTTTGTAAATATATATAATCAGTTCGAGTTGTCATATTAGCGTTCGTAATATTACCATGATTCTTGGAAGTTGTTTTGAAAGGATGCACATGTTTTAGATGTTTAATAAGCATGACGATCAATGTAGATACTTTTCTGTTACGACAATGTGGAATAAATCGGGAAAATGACGTTTATGAGTTTAAACCTCAGTGAAATATCAGAATTATTCTGAAGGGTCACATCTCAGGAAGAATTCAATCAGAACATTTCCATAAATTTCCGTTAATTTAACCCTTGAAGATCCAGATTATAATTGGACTTCAGCAACCCATGTTTGTCATAAGAGGCGACTAACGGGGTCGGGTGGTCAGACTCGCTGACTTTGTTGTACATGTCATTGCATCCTAAGTGCGAAACTCGATGCTCATCTTGTCAATCACTGGATTATCTTGTCCAGACTCGATTATTTATTTAGTAATATAGCTGGAATATTGATAAAAAGGGTGTTAAACAAGGAACGAATATACAAACAAGAAACATAAAACAATTTGGATTTTAAACAATTAGTTAAGGAATATATATCTGTGATACATTATATGCCAACCTCCCATGACTCATACTAAGGGTCGGCGGTAGTGTGGTAGCCTTGTGGTTACAGCGTTCGATCGTCACACATTATGAGTCTTTTTACTGCATACAGTTGCAACAATGTCATGTTTTATGTATCGTTTAACGCCGCTTTTCGCAATATCCTCCAGAAATGGGCTTCACACTTCGTGCCTATGTAACTATGAATTTAGTGAACGTATATTGTAGTGTGTATATGGAGTACAAAGGATCTGTGTCTAATTCTACACAAATCGTCATTTTCTAACGATATATCTTTTATATCTTGTACATGGATTGTGCTGGAGGCAAATAGCATCAAGGCATTACCTATTCCGTGGTTTGTATACAATTCTCTAATGGATCAACTAGAAACACTGCTTTTAGTTGTCAAATATTCTCTTATATGTAGCCAGTCATTACTAGTCATATGGTTTTTTTTAAGCTCAATGTTTTTGAGATTCAGTTCATCAGCATAACATCATACAAGGACGAGTACTAGTTTCTTATTCATTGATGGACTCTTTTGTAATATTGACAATTTTGCAAGAAACGTCCGTTCACAATATACATTTATCGCGTTAACCTTATCGCAGAAAGTCATTGTGCTGTTTCCTCTGCACAGTAATCATCATAAAATGGTTTTTATTCTTCTTTATTAGTTCAAAGGGATGCTTGTTTTCAATGACTCGTGATGTCTTTGTCCTCAAGAGCAATGAATCATAAATATAGAAATTATTGCTTCCAATAGCATTTAAAAGGAAAGATATCCGCAATATTTATGATGAGTTTGAAACCTTCAGACCTATGCCCTATGAATCTATTTCGTCCGATGTTGTCATGCTGTACCAATGGCGCACATGAAAACACACACTTGGGCCAAATCTCTTGTTTTCGAAAAACACACACCATGTATCACTGCATTGTCAAACGGTACACGGAGGATTCACATTTGAATTCAATAGTTGAAACATTTTAAAATATATTTTGACACAACAAAGAACAGTCATGTTCAGATGTTGAAGTAGGCCATAGCTTCCACAAGCATACGTGTCACAGGCATACGTTTCATTTAAACATTTTTAGCCCCTCATTTCACCCTTTAATAGTATACAATAGATAAGACCCTTTGTTGGCGTTGATTGAAGTCAGTATGGTGCCTCAATAATTTACAGCTGTCAACACCATTCTCTGGAACATGGCAGCGCACCCCTATTTCTTGACATGAAGGGGCAGTCACCCTTTTAGTCACAAATCTCGGGGCATGTAAGACTATCAGCTTAAATGTCTATACATCGATCGAGGACCCGTGAAGATCCGGGGTAGAATATGTCTTCAGTAACCCATGATTGCCGTAAAAGGCGACTATGCTTGTCGTAAGAGGCGACTAACGGGATCGGGTGGTCAGGCTCGCTGACTTGGTTGATGCATGTCATCGATCCAAAGTGCGACTATCCTTGTCAAATTTGAGAACACTTATCTTTTCGAGTTCAAAAGATTCCACAAATCGATATAAGATAACAACAGTTGAATAATATATCAGGACGAGGCATTTATTTTGGGGTTTGTTGAGAATTAACTTCTTTAATATCCTGAACGGGCATGTGAATTCAGCTTTATGAGTGAAAGAATACTTTCCTATTTCGCAAGATAATGACGTTCAGGTTAATGAGATTTACCTGTAAATTCTGTTTAGGAATACCAGAAGCCATTTCACGTAAAGTGAATATCAATGTCTAACAATATTCCAAAATGATAGCATGCCAATGTACACCAGCGTGGTCTCACATATGCACCCTGTTGGGAGTCAGACATGTGGCACTGGCATGACAATCGACCAGTTCATGAACAGGCTAATCCATTCTCCAGCAAATGAGGATGCATTGTCTGAATATCCATAATTTACACAAAGGACTACTGGTACAACCTTACAATTTTATGTCGAAATGATTGTAATGTATAGGTACCCGATATTTTTAAAATCCTGATGGATGAGACATTAATATATATGGTAGCGACACAAAGCTTCCAATATGTCGTGCATGCAACTGAAGAACTGACAATATGGAAATTATCCTACATTTGATCAGGTCATTCCTGTTACCAAACAAAACAAATATCCCAGTTGGCTTAACCAAGCATTATCTCCAACTATTAGTGCGTTCTATCAAATTGGATTTAGTAATGATAGCCGCACTAATTAAGGTTACATCAGCAGGGTTTCACGAAGCATACATACATGATCTGCAAGATTACTGGAGTAATAAGGAAATCATTTGACGACCCGCGGTATTGGGACGCCAGTGGAGGCCATAGAATAAATGTGATGGAGCCTACGGGACAAGTGTCAAAGAAAATCTATTGAACCAGTGTTTGTACTATGGCGTTTTTTTACGAAGTATGTTACGTTTATGGCAATTTTCGGTGATTTCCAAGTTCTATGATTGCGCCAGTTATTCTACATGACCGAAGGCTTCACGTTCTCTTGTCTTAGCACATGATGACCTCAGACATCTGGAGACGAAGATGTTCCTGAGATTAGGTTTTGGGTTACATGTACAAAGATCCCGATGTGCCCGGTCACCCTTCGTTTATTTCAGTGGTGTCTGTAATGCATAACATTCTCTTTATGACTTTCAATTTCAGGCAATGCCTAAACATTATTGCAACATGAATCTTTAAGAGACATCTGTGGGTACTTTAACTGAGAGATGATTGTTCAATCTTCATCGATACAGAAACCGGAAATGTTAATGTATACTTAGTAGCAAATGCAGTTGACGACATTCTCCAGATTTTGCATTTTCTATTTGGAAGAAGCACTTCACGAACTAAGGTCCAAGAAACATCAATTTTCCAATTAGTGTTATTCTTATGAATATTGGGTCTCTGCATCATTTTTCGTTTTTGCAATCAGGATTTTCGCCACTCGCAGGAACCATTTAATTGATTTCGTGTCGAAATGTTGAGAGTTATGCTTTTGAGGTTTCACTCTCTGAACGATTGTTTATGACAACATTAAACAATTTAAAATATGTTTTTCATTTTCCCTCACACGCCATTGGCTTGTTTTGAAACATAACTATGAAATGTGATGTCAGATAATCCGTGCACAATGCCCAATTTTCAGCTTGCAATTATTGTTTTCAAAAGATTATTACATCTACACACCATATAATTAATAATTGCCAAACACAAACGTTCCTTGTGTTTAGGGGCGGTCGGGTGGCCTAGTGGTTAAAGCGTTCGCTCGTCACGCCGAAGACCCGGGTTCGATTCCCGACATTGGTACAATGTGTGAAGCCCATTTCTGGTGTACCCCGCCGTGATATTGCTGGAATATTGCTTAAAGCAATCACAATCCTTGCGTTTAACAGGAAGTCATTCAGTATGGGCGAATTCCTAATGCCTTTACGCTCTATGTAACTGAAATAATGTTCACGGCGTTTTGGGTCGCTTCTCATGCCATACACGTTCACGTTGTGGTCTTGCTTAATACATCATTCACAGCTTAAAATTACTTTAAACATCGAGGTGGGACACGGCTCTAACGCCCCACTATTCGTTTTACAGAGTGCGTACCTAATGCGTGCTATGTGTCATGGGTACGAATATTAGTTTCGTCATGATTATGACTTTGGTTCGCCAGCACGATGCCCGTTTTCGTGGGTTTCATTAAAATGGTAATTGTCTGAGGCCTGCATCACTAGGCCTTTCCTCCAACATTTTGCTGACACGACATGCCACAATAATACTGTTTAGTAAAACTGGAGCGCTTCACCCAACTAACTCGCAGTCACTAAAAAATTGCCACGTCTTACCTGAGCAGTGTAGGCCTTCTTAACACTGGCATGCGCACATACATGTTTCATTTATCATATCTCGTTACGAAACCTTAACATTCGACACTGCACCCCTAAAAACCATGCACCCACACATCAGGTTTATATATTAAGGACCGCTACCAGTAAACTGGTTCAACATCCAGATGAAACCTCGGATGGATCTTATGTCAAATAATCGATGGCTCCAAAATGCATCATTGATAGCTCGCAAACAACCTCTTTGAAAAGACTTCAATGATCTATGTCAATGTCGCACATGTAGCTTGAATTATCCTGTTCTATTCAGTGCAGAAAGGACAACATTTCATATCATCGGGCTCCATTAAAGAAATAATGCCTTCTCAACTTTTGTCATCGCGCACACGTGTTTTCACTTGATATTGATTCAAAGTATTCTTTTCTTGTTATCGTGTAGCTAGTGAAAGCCATCAATTAATCAACAAAGTCAGCGGTGGCCATGCTATGAAGATGGCCGATACCCCTTCTTAATGGGCAATCTTAGCACCACGACTGTCGAAAGTCTACGTTAAACCATTGGAGTTACGACAACCGTAGCGCTACGATCGCTTTGTGAAACTGGGTCTAGGTGATGTTTCCAGCCAGATGCTTTGTAAAATAGCAACTGAAACGGCAGTATGTGTTAATAATTTGTGAGACAGACATATGCATTCCAATGACATAAGATGGTAGATGATATAACCATGCAGCCTCCAAACACATGTGGTGGAAGTGATGCTTATCGAACTTTGGAACAAGAGTATATTCAAGGTCGATGCTGTAACCGAAGGAGGCTCAAGGACCCAGTTTCAATGAATGCTGATGTTTTTGCTCTCAGTGGGCAGCTCATTGATATTGCCACAACGTCTTTTCAATTAACGTCGAGATACGGTGATTACAGACACTGCCAGTTTTGTTTGCATTGGACGTGAGGCTTTACTGAAAGATTCCAGTGTGTGACCTTGTCATATTACTGTGTCTGTTCCTCGTCATGCGTGGCTCTGGTGTGGCATTGCAGAGCTGTCTGGTGAACGAAGGAAATATCAATAATTGACATTATAGTGTCCTATGTCCTGGACACACGATGTGTCTGCACGATATGTACCCTAACAAAATAGCAACGCCTTTGCTGGATTGGTTGAACTTAGAGGAAAATAATTAAATAATTTATTTATATAGCTCCGAGTTCCAGTCAGGCTGCTCACAATCGCTTTACATTGTTATTACCCCGGTCAATAGAACAGTGTGCACTCTAATTTCATTCTCAGCTCCCTGGGGAGTACATACCTCAAGCTTCCTTATGAGGCAGTCACATTAACAATCTCATCGTACCGGGTATCCATTCATTGCTGGTGAACAGAGGCATATATCGACCACAGTTACTTGCCATAAGAGTCACTCCAGACAGACCTAGACACTCCAAGGTCTCCAATCCTAATACAGTAAACTACGGTTATAACGAACTCAAAGGGACTACTTATTTTAGTTCGTTATAACCGTAGTTCGTTATAAGCATATATACAGCATAACTACAGCAAATAGTCGGGACCAAAAAGTAAGTTCGTTATATCCGCCAGTTCGTTATAAGCGTGTTCGTTTTAACCGTAGTCTACTGTACTCTTTTCACCTGATTTATCACCTGTGTGCTGCACACAGACCCGCGTGCCACCAGTAGGAAATAGATAATGAGGCTGGATTTGTCTGAATTAATGTCACAATGTGGTTGTGTATAGTAGATATTGGCTCGGTAATCCGAGACTTGTGCCTGCAATATTTTTGCTCAGCTAGATTGCCTGTGGCTGTAAGAATGTAAGGGTTTGGTATAGCAATTAGAATGCCAGTGTCCTCTTGAAGGCCTTAATGAATCTATGTTTTCGAACCTATGCTCGTAGAATTAGGCCATGCATGAGGGACGCAACTCTGTACAGCGCCTAAGACGAAAAGTCCAATGTGTCTCTCGCCTTGTGTGAATTTGAGACATTGTCAATGAATAACTACGGTAATCTTCCGTGCGTGTCTGATATATAACACGAACCTGAGTAGGAAGACAAGATAATTGTTGTTTGTATGACCCTGCACAGACTTCATGGGACTGCAAGCTGGACCCAAGCCACTCCCTCCTTTAAACAATCTCGTTTTTCATCTTTTCATGATCTGTGATGACATCGCTCTAAATCTAGAACTGGAGATGCAGTTGATTCAGGAGGAGGCAGGTCATGTTGACCTAGAATCCTTTATATAAATCCTATTTTGCAACGGAAATTAATTTGATTATTTCTTTCGTCAAAATACGCTTAATTCCGATTTTTAGTTTTAGGCCGAATTTAAAGTTCAAATTAATTACGAAGCTTGCCTGTTAGAACTAGAGCACACTTTACACTGCTTTAAAGTCAGTCTGTCATTATAGTGCTTACTAATGGTGCCAATCGGAAAATCGATCTTTTCATGATGTTTGTATTGAACTTAAGAATCTCTTTTTTCGAGTTAGTAATTTCATTTCCTTTTGGGTTGTTAAAATTGGATGGAACAAAACCAAGAGGCCTCAGAATCAGAATAGTCGTAAATGATAATGTTAAATAGAGGGGTCGGTGGTTGTGTCTTGTCCAACGTGTCAGACATAACAAGATTTGCCCTCAAGTAGTCACCTTGCAGCGGCCATTTCACAAATAGCTTGTGTGTAGGTTTTGTGTAACAAAATAAGAGGGCACTATCAATGTACTTGTATGCCCAATTAATTATTTGGTTTGGGGATACTTTATTTATCTCTTATATCAGGATTGCTGGATTGTCTAATCCAGACTCGAATGTTTACAAGCCGCCGTCGTATTGCAGGATTATTGCTGGGTACGGGAATTCACTTATGACGTAGTTTTACCACGTGTTAATTCATGTCTTCCAGCCACTTAGTATAACTCGATGACTATCTTCAGATCAAAGCCAATGTGAGTATGACTGTCATGCCGTGTGACGACGAAAGACTTTTTTCTTTAATTTTCGGTTTAATTTAGGATTTTCGTTAAATACTATATGTTAGATGACGCTTATTGAAATTTCTGAACACTTCTATTATAAAACAGAAGGATTTGGTAAACGTTCCTTTCTATGACCTCTTAAGTCACAAATCATCTCTTATTCTATTTGGTGTAGCCCAGTGGTTAAAGCATTCGCTCGACACGCTGCAGGTCCGGGTTTGATTGCCCACGTGAGTACAAAGTGTGAAGGCGACTTCTGGTGTCCCCAGCTGTGATATGCCTGGAATAGTGCTGTGATATGCCTGGAATATTGCCCCTCATTTCATCCTTTAATAGTATACCATAGATAAGATCCTTTGTTGGCGTTGATTGAAGTCAGTACGGTGCCTCAATAATTTACAGCTGTCAACACCATTCTCTGGAACATGGCAGTGCACCCCTATTTCTTGACATGAAGGGGCAGTCACCCTTTAAGTCACAAATCTCGGGGCATGTAAGACTATCAGCTGAAATGTCTATACATCGATCGAGGACCCGTGAAGATCCGGGGTAGAATAGATCTTCAGTAACCCATGCTTGTCGTAAAAGGCGACTATGCTTGTCGTAAGAGGCGACTAACGGGATCGGGTGGTCAGGCTCGCTGACTTGGTTGATGCATGTCATCGATCCAAAGTGCGACTATCCTTGTCAAATTTGAGAACACTTATCTTTTCGAGCTCAACAGTTGAATAATATATCAGGACGAGGCATTTTTGGGGGGCTTTTTTGAGAATTAACTTCCTTAATATCCTTAACGGGCATGTGAATTCAGCTTTATGAGTGAAAGAATACTTGCCTATTTCGCAAGATAATGACGTTCAGGTTAATGAGATTTACCTGTAAATTATGTTTAGGAATACCAGAAGCCATTTCACGTAAAGTGAATATCAATGTCTAACAATATTCCAAAATGATATCATGCCAATGTACACCAGCGTGGTCTCACATATGCACCCTGTTGGGAGTCAGACATGTGGCACTGGCATGAAAAACGACCAGTTCATGAACAGGCTAATCCATTCTCCAGCAAATGAGGATGCATTGTCTGAATATCCATAATTTACACAAAGGACTACTGGTACAACCTTACAATTTTATGTCGAAATGATTGTAATGTATAGGTACCCGATATTTTTAAAATCCTGATGGATGAGACATTAATATATATGGTAGCGACACAAAGCTTCCAATATGTCGTGCATGCAACTGAAGAACTGACAATATGGAAATTATCCTACATTTGACCAGGTCATTCCTGTTACCAAACAAAACAAATATCCCAGTTGGCTTAACCAAGCATTATCTCCAACTATATCAGTGCGTTCTATCAAATTGGATTTAGTAATGATAGCCGCACTAATTAAGGTTACATCAGCAGGGTTTCACGAAGCATACATACATGATCTGCAAGATTACTTGAGTAATAAGGAAATCATTTGATGACCCGCGGTATTGGGACGCCAGTGGAGGAGTGGGGAGGCCATAGAATAAATGTGATGGAGCTTACGGGACAAGTGTCAAAGAAAATTTATTGAACGAGTGTACTATGGCGTTTTTTACAAAGTATGTTACGTTTATGGCAATTTTCGGTGATTTCCAAGTACTATGATTGTGCCAGTTATTCTACATGACCGAAGGCTTCACGTTCTCTTGTCTTAGCACATGAGGGGGCACGGGTGGCCCAGTCGACTAAGGCAGCGCGATTCGCTGTGCAGAGTTGCGTCACTTGGGCACGCCAGAAACCTATGATTGTGGGTTCGAATCCCGGTTCGCCCCGATTATGTTTCTAGGTTTGTCAGCACCATACCGGTGCTAGTGGGTTTCACGGAAGTGGTAAACGTCTAAGACCTGCATCACTTCGGGCTTTCCTCCAACATTAAGCTGACACGCCGTGATATAACTGGAATACTGTTAAAAGCGGCGTTAAACCCAACTCACTCACTCACTCACTCTTAGCACATGATGACCTCAGACATCTGGAGACGCAGATGTTCCTGAGATTAGGTTTTGGGTTACATGTACAAAGATCCCGATGTGCCCGGTCAACCTTCGTTTATTTCAGTGGTGTCTGTAATGCATAACATTCTCTTTATGACTTTCAATTTCAGGCAATGCCTAAACATTATTGCAACATGAATCTTTAAGAGACATCTGTGGGTACTTTAACTGAGAGATGATTGTTCAATCTTCATCGATACAGAAACCGGAAATGTTAATGTATACTTAATAGCAAATGCAGTTGACGACATTCTCCAGATTTTGCATTTTCTATTTGGAAGAAACACTTCACGAACTAACGTCGAAGGAACATCAATTTTCCAATTAGTGTTGTTCTTATGAATATTGGGTCTCTGCATCATTTTTCGTTTTTGCAATCAGGATTTTTGCCACTCGCAGGAACCATTTAATTGATTTCGTGTCGAAATGTTGAGAGTTATGCTTTTGAGGTTTCACTCTCTGAACGATTTCTTTCATTTCCTTTTTAGCAACTCTGTTTATGACAACATTAAACAATTTAAAATATGTTTTTCATTTTCCCTCACACGCCATTGGCTTGTTTTGAAACATAACTATGAAATGTGATGTCAGATAATCCGTGCGCCATGCCCAATTTTCAGCTTGCAAATATTGTTTTCAAAAGATTATTATATCTACACACCATATAATTAATAATTGCCAAACACAAACGTTCCTTGTGTTAAGGGGCGGTCGGGTAGCCTAGTGGTTAAAGCGTTCGCTCGTCACGCCGACATGGGTACAATGTGTGAAGCCCATTTCTGGTGTACCCCGCCGTGATATTGCTGGAATATTGCTTAAAGCAATCACAATCCTTGCGTTTAACAGGAAGTCATTCAGTATTGGGGAATTCCTAATGCCTTTACGCTCTATGTAACTGAAATACTGTTCACGGCGTTTTGGATCGCATCTCATGTCATACACGTTCACGTTGTGGTCTTGCTTAATACATCATTCACAGATTAAAGTTACTTTAAACATCGAGGTGGGACACGGCTCTAACGCCCCACTATTCGTTTTACAGAGTGCGTACCTTATGCGTGCTATGTGTCATGGGCACGAATGTTAGTTTCGTCATGATTATGACTTTGGTTCGCCAGCATGATGCCCGTTTTCGTGGGTTTCATTAAAATGGTAATTGTCTGAGGCCTGCATCACTTGGCCTTTCCGCCAACATTTTGCTGACACGACATGCCATAATAATACTGTTTAGTAATACTGGAGCGCTACACCCAACTAACTCGCAGTCACTAAAAATTTCCACGTCTTACCTGAGCAGTGTAGGCCTTCTTAACACTGGCATGTGCACATACATGTTTCATTTATCATATCTCGTTACGAAACCTTAACATTCGACACTGCACCCCTAAAAACCATGCACCCACACATACAGTTTATATATTAAGGACCGAGATGAAACCTCGGATGGATCTTATGTCAAACAATCGATGGCTCCCAAATGCATCTATGATAGCTCGCAAACAACCTCTTTGAATAGACTTCAATGATCTATGTCAATGACGCACATGTAGCTTGAATTATCCTGTTCTATTCAGTGCAGAAAGGACAACATTTCATATCATCGGGCTCCATTAAAGAAATAATTCCTTCTCAACTTTTGTCATCGCGCACACGTGTTTTCACTTGATATTGATTCAAAGTATTCTTTTCTTGTTATCGTGTAGCTAGTGAAAGCCATCAATTAATCAACAAAGTCAGCGGTGGCCATGCTATGAAGATGGCCGATACCCCTTCTTAATGGGCAATCTTAGCACCACGACTGTCGAAAGTCTACGTTAAACCATTGGAGTTACGACAACCGTAGCACTACGATCGCTTTGTGAAACTGGGTCTTGGTGATGTTTCCAGCCAGATGCTTTGTAAAATAGCAACTGAAACGGCAGTATGTGATAATTCGTGAGACAGACATATGCATTCCAATGACATAAGATGGTAGATGATATAACCATGCAGCCTCCAAACACATGTGGGGGAAGTGATGCTTATCGAACTTTGGAACAAGAGTATATTCAAGGTCGTTGCTGTAACCGAAGGAGGCTCAAGGACCCAGGTTCGATGAATGCTGATGTTTTTGCTCTCAGTGGGCAGCTCATTGATATTGCCACAACGTCTTTTCAATTAACGTCGAGATACGGTGATTACAGACACTGCCAGTTTTGTTTGCATTGGACGTGTGGCTTTACTGAAAGATTCCAGTGTGTGACCTTGTCATATTACTGTGTCTGTTCCTCGTCATGCGTGGTTCTGGTGTGGCCTTGCAGAGCTGTCTGGTGAACGATGGAAATATCAATAATGGACTTTATAGTGTCCTATGTCCTGGACACACGGTGTGTCCGCACGATATGTACCCTAACAAAATAGCAACGCCTTTGCTGGTTTGGTTGAACTTAGAGGAAAATAATTAAATAATTTATTTATATAGCTCCGAGTTCCAGTCAGGCTGCTCACAATCGCTTTACATTGTTATTACCCCGGTCAATAGAACAGTGTGCACTCTATTTTCATTCTCAGCTCCCTGGGGAGTATATACCTCAAGCTTCCTCTGAGGCGGTCATATTAACAATCTCATCGTACCGGGTATCCATTCATTGCTGGGTGAACAGAGGCATATATCGACCACAGTTTCTTGCCAAAAGAGTCACTCCAGACAGACCTAGACACTCCAAGGTCTCCAATCCTAATACAGTAAACTACGGTTATAACGAACTCAAAGGGACTACTTATTTTAGTTCGTTATAACCGTAGTTCGTTATAAGCATATATACAGCAAAACTACAGCAAATAGTCGGGACCAAAAAGTAAGTTCGTTATATCCGCCAGTTCGTTATAAGCGTGTTCGTTTTAACCGTAGTCTACTGTACTCTTTTCACCTGATTTATCACTTGTGCGCTGTACACAGACCCGCGTGCCACCACCAGGAAATATATAATGAGGCTGAATTTGTCTGAATTAATGTCACAATGTGGTTGTGTATAGTAGATATTGGCTCGGTGATCCGAGACTTGTGCCTGCAATATTTTTGCTCAGCTAGATTGCCTGTGGCTGTAAGAATGTAAGGGTTTGGTATAGCAATTAGAATGCCAGTTTCCTCTTGAAGGTCTTAATGAATCTATGTTTTCGAACCTATGCTCGTAGAATTAGGCCATGCATGAGGGACGCAACTCTGTACAGCGCCTAAGACGAAAAGTCCAATGTGTCTCTCGTCTTGTGTGAATTTGAGACATTGTCAATGAATAACTACGGTAATCTTCCGTGCGTGTCTGATATATAACACGAACCTGAGTAGGAAGACAAGATAATTGTTGTTTGTATGACCCTGCACAGACTTCATGGGACTGCAAACTGGACCCAAGCCACTCCCTCCTTTAAACCATCTCATTTTTCATCTTTTCATGATCTGTGATGACATCGCTCTCAATCTAGAACTGGAGATGCAGTTGATTCAGGAGGAGGCAGGTCATGTTGACCTAGAATCCTTTATATAAATCCTATTTTGCAACGGAAATTAATTTGATTATTTCTTTCGTCAAAATACGCTTAATTCCGATTTTTAGTTTTAGGCCGAATTTAAAGTTCAAATTAATTACGAAGCTTGCCTGTTAGAACTAGAGCACACTTTACACTGCTTTAAAGTCAGTCTGTCATTATAGTGCTTACTAATGGTGCCAATCGGAAAATCGATCTTTTCATGATGTTTGTATTGAACTTAAGAATCTCTTTTTTCGAGTTAGTAATTTCATTTCCTTTTGGGTTGTTAAAATTGGATGGAACAAAACCAAGAGGCCTCAGAATCAGAATAGTCGTAAATGATAATGTTAAATAGAGGGGTCGGTGGTTGTGTCTTGTCCAACGTGTCAGACATAACAAGATTTGCCCTCAAGTAGTCACCTTGCAGCGGCCATTTCACAAATAGCTTGTGTGTAGGTTTTGTGTAACAAAATAAGAGGGCACTATCAATGTACTTGTATGCCCAATTAATTATTTGGTTTGGGGATACTTTATTTATCTCTTATATCAGGATTGCTGGATTGTCTAATCCAGACTCGAATGTTTACAAGCCGCCGTCGTATTGCAGGATTATTGCTGGGTGCGGGAATTTAATCATGACGTAGTTTTACCACATGTTACTTCATGTCTTCCAGCCACTTAGTATAACTCGATGACTATCTTCAGATCAAAGCCAATGTGAGTATGACTGTCATGCCGTGTGACGACGAAAGACTTTTCTATTTAATTTTCGGTTTAATTTAGGATTTGCGTTAAATACTCTATGTTAGATGACGCTTATTGAAATTTCTGAACACTTCTATTCTAAAACAGAAGGATTTTGTAAACGTTCCTTTCTATGACCTCTTAAGTCACAAATCATCTCTTATTTTATTTGGTGTAGCCCAGTGGTTAAAGCGTTCGCTCGACACGCTGCAGGCCCGGGTTTGATTGCCCACGTAAGTACAAAGTGTGAAGGCGACTTCTGGTGTCCCCAGCTGTGATATGCCTGGAATAGTGCTGTGATATGCCTGGAATAGTGCTGTGATATGCCTGGAATATTGCTGTGATATGCCTGGAATATTGCTAAAACGGCGCAAAAAACATACTCACTCTTCAGCTCCTACTTAACTGGTTTCTATCAAAACTCGTCATTTTGTGGTTAATTGACACTGTTTAGGTGCTCAATCACTGACGGTTGGTTGGTTGGTTGGTTGGTTGGTTGGTTGGTTGTTGTTTAACGCCACATTCACCAATATGCCAGCTTTTTGACAGCGGGCTGTAAATAATTGAGTCTGGACCAGACAATCCAGTGACTGACATCGTGAGCAACGATCCACGCAGTTGAGGTACAATGACATGCATCAACCAAGTCAGCGAGCCTGACCACCCGATCCCCATTAGTTCAATCACTGACGGCCTTTTAACGTTTTTATGTTCCTGCCATGGGTTGTATTTGTTGTCCAACTCAGAATAATAATGAAAAATGACATACTTAGCAGTTCTTAAAGACTTGGTCAGGATTACCTTTCCCAAATGTCAATTACTCAAAATGGAAAATAGTATATCCATTCGAATTTATCGTTTTTGAGATTTCCGCTCCAGATGTATAAAATGTAATATCAATACCATAATGGTCTGAAGACAGAGGAATTGGAAATAGGTTTCAATATCAATTAACGAAAGAAAGTTGGGTCCATCTTGCGAGACAAATGCGTTTGTTTTTCATGGAGTAATAACTTCACCTGTTCCGGAATGTTAATGGGAGTCTTCGTGACTTCACATTTCTAAATCACTTTAAAATGGTCCATAAAACGTAAAACGTTGCCTGATTGAAAGTATTCGAAGAATCTGCACTTAAGGTGTTGTCACTGCAGGGTACTGTAAATAGTGAAATTAATGCGTCTCCAAAGAATACGACCGTATATCATTCTCATACTTGTAAGAAATATTTATGATTTTTAATTGTTTTTTTAGAACACTAACATTATATTCGTAATGTCATTTGTGATGTTATCGATCCGAGTTTCATATTTCAAACTGATCTTGATTTTTTTACCTTATAAGTTCATTTTAAGAAAAATGATTATTCAATATCAATGGTTTCATTTGTGACAAAAGTAAATAAAACATAATTTATCACCGACTGAGACAACTCATGTTACTATTCATATTATTGTAAAGTCGTTATTACTAACTATCTTCTGGTAAATATACTAGATCGATTCGGAACATATAAAACAATTGTTATAGTGCAAACCATTTCAATACTTTTCTTTAAAACTTCATTTGTCCAAAATACCTATTTGTTTCAGTGTGTTTCCAAAGGCTCCGAAATTCTATCCCTTTGTATACAGCAAACATTCGTGGTATCTCCTCTAATGATAAGCCCCCAAGGCAGAACCCTTAATTCCCAGCGCTATCTATAAATAGACTATATAAATGTCGGTTAACGCCTCCGCACGTCGCCGGGTGTGACGTATGTACATGTACGTGGGTCGGTGACCTAGCCCAACATTACGTAATTCCTCTATCTACAAAACCTAATTGACATGGTCAATCAGAGAGTGAGTTGGGTTTAACGTCGCTTTAAACACTATTCCAGTTATATCCAGTCAAGTCCCGTTAATCCGACATTGTTGGTTGCATATGATTATGTCGGATTAACGAGTATGTCGGATAAACGCAATTAGGTAGTGTCAACGTTCGTGATCGAAAATTGGACAATTACACGATAGATAATGATACGAACACGTTATAAAAAGGGAAAAGGAAATAATCATATTGTTGTGTTACATGGTTAGCGGAATATGTTTTCTAATCATGCAACCTCTAAAGCTTAACACAAAACTACTGTTACGGACTGTATGACTGATTCAAAATACTTTTTAAAGCATTGTCTGGAAACTTGAAACTAGTGCCGCGATGCTTAAGAAAGCTGCTTTTTCAGTGGCTAATGTCGACTTCCTGTTAGTAATTTCAATGGTCGGTCAAAGTTCGCGAAAGGTCGTTCTGACGTGACCTATAATGGGATGTCCTCAGCGGTAGCGAGAATTGAGATTGAGGTAATCTAGGCATGTGATTAATCCTGTTTTCTTTATTTAAAGCAGTAATTGTTTATTGTTAAGTATGTTTATCTCTGCAGCCGTTGAAATATGCAGCTACTCGCCGACTCGTCTCGTATCAAAACACGGGGCTGTGTACTCACAGGCAGATGACCACGGAGTACGCTTGATCAGTGTACCGAGCTGCTGTGACACCATTGCCTCTCTCTGGACCGATGTGCTGGAAGACCACAGGGCCGACCCTCTGTACAAGACCAATTCCGACCCACACAATGATGCTCGGATCACCCCAAGAGTCTCTCTCAACAACACAAGCATCCGAATAACGTTTCCCACGGCGTCGCCAGACACTCCCTCTGCCATATGCTGTTGAGATACAGTGACGGCTCTCGGCTGAAAAGGGGGACTCTTCTCCCCTGTTGGTGGCGCCAATGCTGGTGCTGTGTTGCCCATTGAAGACGGTCCCGGCGATGACGTGGTGTCAGAATGGGTCCTCGGTGCAGCCTGTGACAGTGGAGGTGTCTGCTCGTCAATCGTCGACGCACGGTGTCCGCACTAATGTTTCGCTGGTGTGTCCCCATGGTCTGTCGAGCAGTTTCCGCAGCAGTAACAAAGCGATCGTGAAGTGTCGGGTGGTGACCCTTGGTCTTCCTCTACGTGGTCGGTCATCTGTAGTGTTAGTGGTCTGGTACCGTTGCTGGAGCCTGTATATTGTCCTTACGTGGACTTGAAATGTATTGGCCACTTGCTGGGCGGTTTGTCCAGATTGCAATCGTCCAAGGGCTTGGTGTCGCTGATTTCTTGTCAATCTTAGCTTGTGGTAGCAATTCAATAATGAATGAATGTTATCCGCTCTGTGTTGATTTTCATAGGGCAAGAAATGGGGAACGCATGTGCATTTCGGGTTAGCCGATCGATTTTATTGTCATCTGCTTTGTTTGTTATCATCAAATTTCATTTTTCCGGACAAGGTTATGTTAAATTTTAGAAACCTTGACACAAATTACACAGATATTTAAATGACAACTTTTCATGCAATGTTACTTGGGGTGACGTTTCTTTTAAGGTTCAGTATGTACATATTAGTTTCAAAGTCAATAATAATAATGTCCTTGACAATGTTCTTTTATAGTAGGATATAGGGGGACCAATATGATCTCAATGCGTTATCTAAACGCCTGTGCATTATGCAATACAAAAACGAATACCTAAACAGTATAAATTGGTTCTTTATGCAATACTAAGTGGTTGATGTGTACGTCATATTAATGAATAAGTATGCACAGCCTAATAATCTATCCTGTATGTCTTTTTTATTCTTTAATTCATTTTTGCTTTTGCAAAGTCGGAATAGTCAGAAAATGTATCAAAATAATTACGTCCTGGGCAATGTTGTTTTGTAGCAGGATATTTATAAAAATCCACGGCACGGTATATAGTTATACAAAGGTTCCGTCCGTCCGTCCGAAAACTTTGTCAGAGCGATTTCTCTTAAACTATTCAGTGGATTCATCTCAAACTTAGTACATATAATCTATGTCATATGAAGGGTGCAGTCAAAAGAAAAAAAATGTTTTTATTAATTTTCCATTTTTTGTATGAATTTCTCAAACCCTAACACTATCCATTTTCTGATGAAACAATGTGACTTCCACCAGGCATCTCACACAGGGCAAGTTGAGCGTGATGGACTGGTTCTACAGCCACCTCTACAAACTCAGGCTGTATCTGGAGATGGGAACTGTGGGCAAGTTGAGCGTGATGGACTGGTTCTACAGCCACCTCTACAAACTCAAGCTGTATCTTGAGATGGGAACTGTGGGCAAGTTGAGCGTGATGGACTGGTTCTACAGCCACCTCTACAAACTCAAGTTGTACCTGGAGATGGGAACTGTGGGCAAATTCATGTATTTAATGAATGTCATAGCTTGATGATAGTTTTAACCTAAAATTTGTGGATTAACAATACATTGGCAGATGTAGACTGCATTCATGTTTTTCTTCTTTATATTGTGGTACTCTTTTTTACAATAACAGGGTAAATGTATAAAAGTTTAACAATCAGGGGTATTTGTAGGCTCGATCTGGTTACATTTGTACTAATTTATATTAGTACTGTGAAAATAGCTTGCATGACTAAAGCAGAGTTGACACTGAAAAGGTTGAAGTTGGGGATATTAATAAGCTCTGCTAACTTTTTCACTTTTTCAGTTATTTCACTGAAACTTGGTATTTCCAGGTGAGCTACAGGGCCACGCGTGGCACTATGTTTAAGCTATTTAATTTGAAACTACCGCACTAGGCGTGTCGGGGCTATTAGTGAGCTACGCTCACTTTTGCCCTTGTTGCTTTTGCAAAGTCGGAATAGTCAGAAAATGTATCAAAATAATAACGTCCTGGACAATGTTGTTTTGTAGCAGGATATTTATAAATATCCACGGCACGTCGCTGATAAAGACAAAGACCTAATAGATGGATCTTCAAAGACACTGCATGAAACTGACTTGGATGGGGAACAAACTAAAGACCATTATGGTGAATGCAAGTTGGTGCACTGCGTATGTTTAGATGACTCCTCACGGAGGCTGTACTGGAAGATGTATCTGTGGTATGCATCGCAAGCATGCAATTGAACGGAAAATGGATGATTTCACTTGGAAAAACCGTATTCCATGTTATCCAGGGGCATTTTTTATTTCACTAAACATGGTAATTAGGTGTAATTCTCCTCGTGACTTCACCACAACAACATCCCCATCAATCTGACGGCTAAATATCAATACACTGCACGAGGGCAAATGTGAAAAAGTTTATACAAATGCCAGAAGAAATATGGTTCGACCGAGGGATGCGATGCTACTTTGCAAGATTAACTTCTAGAATGATACACGTGAGAATTAGTGCAGTTTTTTGTCCAATAAGCCGCTGGCGACGTCGCCAAAGGTGTAGTCTGTTCAATCTTTAAAGGCAGCCAAAGGTGTGATTACGTCATAACGACACCAGTGCAGCCCTGATGGATGGTATATGTATTGAGGAGTCTGACATCTGGTAATCAGTTGACAAAAAATATACTACTTAATTCCCTGCTGTGTTTCTTCATTTTTCACGTAATGTTTCTGGGGTCTTGGTGGAGGTAACGTCTTTCTACTTAACTACATTTCTAACGAAGGTCTGGTTTTCGCGAACACCTGGTATCATCACTGTTTGAAAATGATTCATAACACATGATATAGTCGGAATCGTACAATGGACACTGCTTTTAGCAGATATTTTTTGTTATAATTCAGTTCCAAATTAACGTGTCGTTTTTAATAGATGCGCTGCTCCATCGATCACTTGATTGTCTGGTTTGTTTACAGGACGCCGTCGCATGGCAGTACTGCTGTGCGGCGTCAGGCAATAAATACTTACTTTTTTGGCAAATTGTGTTAGTGTTGGGTGCTACGGTAGAGCAGGACATGCATTTCACGAACACCTGGTGTCATCACTGATTTTCAGTGGTTCATTCATATTATTTTCACAACTTCTTTGTGCCCTTTACCCGTGAAGATCCGGGGTAGAATAGGTCTTCAGCAACCCATGCTTACCATGAAAGGCGACTATGCTTGTCGTAAGAGGCGACTAATGGGATCGGGTGGTCAGGCTCGCTGACTTGGTTGATGCATGTCATCGATCCCAATTGCGTGGATCGATGCTCATGATGTCAATCACTGGATTGCCTGGTCCAGACTCGATTATTTACAGACCGCCGTCATATAGCTGGAATATTGCTGAGTGCGGCGTTAAACAACAAACCAACCAACCATCTTCCAACTGGTGACATTTTAGGAAATTTGACAAGTGATGAGGAATTTTAATTTTCATATTACAATGTATTATAGTTTATAAAATTGTAAATACAACTTTAGGAAATTGTGCTACACTTCCGCGAAAAATATATTGTCTGTAAGTTTAAATGTCACCGTCACGTCAAACCAGGATATTTCAGTTACGATGCGAAGAAATAATTACCAGGTTTTTGACAACATGTAAAATGGCTGCTTTTAATTCTTATACAGGTGCTTGACTGCCTCAGTAGTTCATAATCAATTAGATTTGTTTGTTGTGTAAACAAATCAGTCGAGTTTGCAACAGTAGATGAATCAGTTGATAAGTTTGGACCGCAGTTACCGATTAACAACTTAAAACATAGAGACAGGGAGTCGATATATTAACAAAGTTATGTTCTGTTGAGACGATTGACAGTTAGAACATTGGAGTAAATGACAGTAACTAATTTGAACATTCCCAAGTAACATTTAACAATACATCTGACCCATAACAACCCGACAGACATAGAGACAGGGAGTCGATATATGAACAAAGTTATGGTCCTGTTGAGACGATTGACAGTTAGAACACAGGGGTAAATGACAGCAACTAATTTGAACATTCCCCAGTGATATTATAAAATACATCATAACCCATAACAACCCGAGAGACAGCTTCCAGCTATATTTCAGGGTCAATCGCTTTTGACATTTTATAAATAACTCACTTTAAGGCACTTGGCAAGTCAAAACTGGGCGCCCTGAGTATGTATGTCCGCTCTCAAAGGTATGGCACAACCATCACTAGACTAAGAACGGTGTGGTTAAAAGTTAACATGGATTTCTAACATTGCAGTTTGGTTGTGGAATATGAACAGGTTTTTTACGTCAAACAGCAACGTATGTGTTTGTTTGTGGGGGTGGGTTGGGGTGGGGTGGGGTGGGGTGGGGTCATACTCACTCACCCATTACAACTCCCAGGACAAGGTGTGAATCATTAAGGGTCGGAGGGGTAGCCTAGTGGTTAAAGCGTTCGCTCGTCACGCCGAAGATCCGGGTTCGATTACCCACATGGGTACAATGCGTGAAACCCATTTCTGGTGTCCCCCTCCGTGATATTGCTGGAAAATTGCTAAAAGCGGCGTAAAACCATACTCACTCACTCACTCACTCACACACTCTGAATCATTAAGCTAGCTGTGCAGAATTGTGTTCTTCAAACGTGCCAGGATCCGATGGCCATGACTTCGGATCCCAGTTCCCCCGTATTTACTTCTTGGTCTAGACCATAGTAACCAAGGAGGTTGACGGGAAACTGACACGCCGTCACAGATCTGCGATAGTGTTAAAAGCGGCTTTAACCCTACGCACATACTCCTTTATAAGCTATAAAGAGTAGACAATGACATCCAGTGTCTGACGGCCTGGACATCAAAGGGGGCGATGTCCAGGACATGAAACTGCCCGGTGTTCAGGACACTAGAGGATGTCCAGGATCTCAACTATATAACGTAACTGTCTCCAAAGCACCCGATAAAGAAATGAAAGTGATACAAACAGACTACGAGAATGTTTGACAATGTAAATCAGGGACAAAGCCCTTTCTATACTTACGATATGTAACGTCGAAGCCAGTATTTTATAACCATTCTTTATTATCCGCCGAAACAGATTCCAGATTTTGGTGCAAAGGGCACAAAGATTGGTTGGTTTGATCTTTACGGGTCAGTTATCCAGTCACCGAGGATTATCCCCACTTTGCCAGCTCACTGCAGAGGATTAATAGTTACTGTGAGTGAGTGAGTGAGTATGGTTACTGTGTTTAGACAAGCACAGAAGTCATGCCAAAACGGCTCACAGTAGTAAACTCAAATGAGGATTTTACAAGTATCCATCACAACTTTTGACAGCTAACATGTGAATAAACTCAGTTCGCTGAAATATAAATAACTAAGGCACT
Organism: Haliotis rufescens; assembly: GCF_023055435.1. Classification (NCBI taxonomy): domain Eukaryota; kingdom Metazoa; phylum Mollusca; class Gastropoda; order Lepetellida; family Haliotidae; genus Haliotis; species Haliotis rufescens. The sequence continues at coordinate 16,540,846 of NW_025963857.1, forward strand.
TAGAGTGGGCAGTTAACAAGTAATCAGTGAGATAGTATATAAATGCTGAGAACGCCAAACAGTTTCAAAATAAATAGGCAAATGCACCTGTGAATTGCGTGGTAGCCGTAGCCTTGTATATCAAGTTTTTAAAAGCCGAGTGAAACAAAGACGAGGTGCCCGCATACACTGGAAATGCTGTATGCTGCATGTCCAGCCTGCATCAACATCTCAAGTGATCTTTTCGGGATCCCGAGCCTTGTGCATAACCATTGTCATGACCTGGTTGAGTGACTTCCTGCCATCAACCTGAAAGGATTACCCACAGTGAAAGAAAGGATTAAAATCCTAAAGATATCCTATCTACATGGTATAAGTACTCACAACTAATTTCCTTTTATAATAAACTCTTACCTTTGGTATCCCCAGCAATACCCACTATGGTCATTGGGCAAATGTAAAATCACAAACCCTAACGAGATTCTGTCTACATGGTCACAACCGGTGATTGTGAAGATCTCAAATCCTATCAACAGTCATTCATATTCATTTCCAATATCCTCTTAGAATTAGCGAAAAAGTCCCATACAAAACGTTCTCTTATTAATTCTTACAAAACACAAACCAGAAAGAGGGGTGTTGGGACATATTCCCACGTGAAATAATAAGACATTAGTAGTGGTGACTGATCTCTCATAATTCTACTATCAAAAGCATAAATGGGGCGATCGAAAAACGTAACAAACGGTTATATTTTCAATCACCTGGAATGACTCATGTGAGCAATACTTAAAACGAATATGTCCGCAATCCAAAACCAATCACTACATTAATGGCGAACATTTACCAACCCGCGACACTCATGTCAACTCGGGGGTTCCCCCGGCAATAAACTCACATCTAAATTCACTCTGTTCTACTATCGGCAAGCCACAATGGCTAGACTGGACCCTAGTGGAATGGTTGATGCCATAAGAGTCCAGCAAGCCAACACTAATTAAGGCGGGCCGACCTTGTGTTTATGGTCTGGTGACCACAGGTCAATGGCCGCTCATTAACTCAAGATTCACATCTCACTGTTTTGTTTTATCTCCCTATTCATTTGATATATTTGCCAACTTCAACTGAAACCCGGTCCCGTGTTACACGCGTTGCACACGCGTGTCAACGGGTGCTATACCCGTGTGCAACCCGTTGAGCACCCGTGTCACATGCGTGTTACACGCGTTCTCAACGCGTGTTTGGGGAATGAACTTCTAGGCAGTAGTGTCAAAACTATTTCTATAATCATACGAAATCTCTGTTTAACGTTGCACGATTCCAACAATATGGAGGGGGCACGGGTGGCCCAGTCGTCTATGGCGCCGCGATTTGCTGTGCAGAGTTGCGTCCCTTGGGCACGCTAGAAAACTATGATTGTGGGTTCGAATCCCGGTTTGCCCCAATTCTGTTTCTAAGATTATCAGCACCATACCCGTGCTCGTGGGTTTCACCGAAGTGGTAAACGTCTGAGACCTGCATCACTTCGGGCTTTCCTCCCACATCATGCTGGCACGCCGTGATATAACTGGAATTGTGTTAAAAGCGCGTTAAACCCAACTCACTCACTCCAACAATATGGACATTTGACTCACTATCAAGTGGGCGTTGGCCTTTTCTCCATTGACGGACGCGACATTGTGTTGTATGCACATTGCAGCTGTTCACCAACACATTCTTAAAACATATTTTCAGAAAATCAGTAATAATCAGCGAAGACGTAATAGCCATCACACCAATGGCTCCATGCACATCAAGGTTTTGTTGGCAGACTCTGTTTTCTTGTACCTACGATGCATGTCAAGTATATATAATTTCAGATGCATGGTTTAATGGAAAACATGAAATAATAAACATCCGGGCTTGACATGAACCTTTTGATTTTTTCATTGTATTTATCTGTTCCTCAGCTCAATCAATTTTGAAGAATATTTTCCCGAATTCCATTAGTAGTCATGGAAACATTTCAGTTTATGAATCTATAATCACTCCAACACGTGTTCCGAATTAGTTTCAATCAGCGTTGTGTGTTCTTTCCCGACAAACTGTGATTGATTATTCGGTCAAACAAATCAATGTTTTCTTATATATTGTTCAGTGCAAGCCGTGATCATTATATTATTATTATCGTAGTGATTTGCAATGTATATAGATATAAACGCGGGGACGGAACAATACGAACCACACAGACTGCGCGAGTCATTTTGCGATTGTGTTTAATTAAAAATGTTCAAGAACATGCCCTACCACCTGTGACTCATGTTCTTTCAGTTAGGCCAACGCATGTATCATGGCCACATCGGAATACTCCATACAAACGTTACCTATGTTCTGAGAATTCCTTTCATTGGTAGAATTGATATGCTGTTTACAACTCTCCCACTTTCGAAAAATGATTTTAGAAACCTAAATGTTTATTCATGGGCAATTCAATGTTCACAATAGCCAGGTGCTAGATGCAGAGAGAACTGAGAGAAAATATTACCTTATAATTCTATTGTTACCTCACAAAGCCACGAAGAAATAGTGAACTTGTAATGGCCTTATGAGATTGGACCACATTTGGATGGGTGACAGTTGAAATTGTTGAAACAGACATTTATGGACAGACACAGACATACAGACATTCAACCGGGCACACACAGACAGACAGAAGTGAGTGAATGTGATTTAACGCCATTTGAAGAGTTTTTGCCATTTTGTGTTATGTGGCATGGGCGTTTGTGTGTAAACTAAGCGGCAAAAGAAAGTATAGGTTGGCAATTTGTAATTTTCCTAAAAACAGCGATAACTAGTTGAAAGAGGGTATTGGGAATATGACTGCCTAGGAACAAGTACCAAAAAACACCTCACCTGAACGCGCCACCTTTGACGGCGCTCGTGCTGTGACAAAAAATGGTGAAACAGGTTTCCCGCCTATGGCATAAACTGCACTTGCATGTTAGCTGTATGCGTTCGTCTGCAGGGTATAAACACACTTGATGAAAGCACACAAAAGAAATGCCACGACTGTCACAGGAGCAGAGAGAGAGAGAGCCATCGGTATGGCCGAAAAGGGGGCAACATAGGTCCAAGCTGCCAGAAGGTTTGGTTGTACACCATTGACAGTAGCCAGGCTGATTCAACGGTACAGGCAGACAGGGAGGACACAGGGCAGGCCTACAACCGGACGAACCCGAGTGACAACACCACTGGAAGACGGTCAGATACGGCTCATTCACCTTCGAAACAGATTCGTAACGGCGACGGCGACGGCGACGGCAGCAACAGCGTTGGGACATCCAATTAGCCAACGTACAGTACTACGACGACTTCGTGCTGCTGGAATTCGAGCGTATCGTCCTTTCCGAGGAATGGTTCTGACTGCTCAACATTGACGCCTGAGACTGCGATGGGCGAGGTCAGGTTCGACGCTGGCAAGTGAGAAATTGGCGTCGAGTGCTGTTTACCGATGAAAGTCGGTTTAACTTGTTTCGAAATGACGGCAGAGAACGAGTTTATCGACGCAGAGGGGAACGTCTGGCGCTGGCGTGTATTCGAGAGGTCCATCCATTCGGCGAGGGAGCTGTCATGGTGTGGGGCGGTATTTGTGGAGATCAAAAGACTGATTTGGTGATTATACAGGGAAACCTGAACGCTGCGCAGTACAGAGACCAAGTGTTACAGCCAGTTGTGCTTCCGTTCTTACAAAACCAACAGCAGGGGAAACTGTTTCAACACGACAATGCCAGGCCCCATACTGCAAGACTGACTCGGAACTTTCTAAACCAGCAGAAGGTTTACGTTTTGCCCTTGCCTGCCCACTCACCCGATATGAATCCTATTGAACATCTGTGGCCATCAGCCTCCCGTCAACAGACCAGAACTGCAGCAGGCCCTGAGAGACGAGTGGCAACGGATTCCAGTCCACGTCATCAGAAGACTGACGTCATCGATGAGGCGGCGTATCACAACATGCATTGGGGCAGCTGGACGTCATACACGCTATTGAAGGCAACTGTGTCGACAGTGAACTTGTAGTGTGTCTGACAATTTTTTGGTGACATTTCAGACAACTTTTGAAAATGAAATTTCTTACCCCACCATTGTGTACCTTGAGCTTACATTACCTGTGATTGCACAATTTCATTCAAACTGTGGTTGATCAATCATTTGTTACCCCTCCCTAGATTATATTATAATTCACAACAAAACCTCTTCTTGTTATTTTTTTATCGATCATGGAACTCGACCTATACTTTCTTTTGCTGCCCAGTTTATTAATACATGTCCGTATTTGCGTGTGTTCCTGATATAATTGACAAACTCGTTCTTTCTTATAACGAATATGTTTTAATTTTGCCGACGTAATGTACCAAGGAACATGTGCTTTGGCTAATACGAGGGGTTGCACTCTGACTGATGGTTGCCAGGTAATGAGTTTAGTAATTACCATCATTTATCGATGCATCAATCATTATAGCTTCATGTTCTTCTAAACCTAGCAAGGCGCATGCTTCCAATAAGTTGAGTCAAATTGTATTCGAGTTATAGCATAATCGGGGAAGAATCTGTCTGCGGATCCTGACCCGGTCAAAGGATGCAACTCTGTACAGCGAATTTCGGCTTGTTGGACTACTGATCACCCGTGCAACAATGAATAACAATTTGTACTAACGTGGATTGTAGATAGAACTTCTTCAAAAGAACACATATGTGTTATATGGCAGTGTTATATGGCAGTGCAATTTATTGTTAAACAATGATTACAACTGTATAACATTGTTTCTGTTCAGAGACCGCCTCCGTGGTCTAGTGGCAGGGCGTCCGCCCGGAGAGCGGAAGGTCCAGGGTTCGATCCCCGGCCGCGTCATACCAAAAGACGTTAAAAGATGGTATTTGTTGTTACCCTGTCTGGCGCTCGGCATTTAAGGGGTTAAAGCAAGGACTGGTCGTCTCGGAATCAGTATACTGTGTCTGAGTGGGGTATTCATGTTAAACTGCGGCATGGTATCTCAGTGAGCTAGCACTATAAATCGGCATCACTCCGGACTAGTACAAGCAGCCACACACACACACACACACACACACATACACGTGCATGCACGTCGCTATATAAGTGCAATAATCTTGGACGCGACGTTAAACCCCATTCCACCTCACCTCACCTCACTTCACCTCAGCTCCAGCTGAGTAGACATTGTCCTTTAGGCTGCTTATTACAATATCCAGAAATAAAATGAAACAGTTGATATTTTAAGAATAAAAAAAGCGTAAAACAATATTCATAATAAAATAAAATAAAATTAGATATTAATGTAGTATTTTCATCTCAGGTATTTAGTGATTGCGTATCCTTGACATCACCTTTGATAACGAATTACACACAAAGTATTGAACTGCGTCACCATAAATGATTCATGACCCGTTCTCTGGCAGATAGAAATAGTCTAGTAATTACCAGCTTGTATCGATGCATCCATTACGTCGTGTTATTCTGGGCCTATCACAGCATGGCTAATTTGGAAGCCAAACTAACATTCATAATTGCAAGATGGTTTAATGGAGCAGGTAAAAAGCTAGGTAAATAGACATTATAGGGTCAATTCACAGCGTCTTATTTAAATGGTGGAACAAAGTTGCACATACATTTAGTGTTGATACAAAATATAGAAATTGCATTAATCTGGATTTAGTGACCGCATAGTGGATAGAGAGTCGGTTCGGAGAGTTGAAGATCGTGGTTCGATCCTCGGTCGTGTCAAACCAAAAGACGTTGCAATATGGGACCTGTTGTAACACTGCCTTGTGCTCGGCATTAAGGGTTATCACAAGGACTGGTCGGCTCGAAGTCAGTATACTGAGTGGGGTATTCATGTCAAACTGCAGCATTGTGTCTCAGTTGGCTAGCACTATATAACCGACATTAGTCCGGGCCAGTACAAGCACACACACGCACGCACGCACGCACGCACGCACGCACACGATATATTGGTTCAATAATCTTGGATGCGACTTTAACCCATTTCACATGAATTTTGTTGTACGTATCTACTTCAATCTCAAGCTGCGTCAAAAAAGCTCCGGTGGACACGAAAAGAACAAGCAGAGAGAACAAGTAGAGAGAACAAGTAGAGAGAACAAGTAGAGAGAACAAGTAGAGAGAACAAGTAGAGAGAGCAAGTAGAGAGAGCAAGTAGAGAGAACAAGCAGAGAGAACAAGCAGAAACATTTTGTAGCGGTTTCAGAATAGTTAATCTCAGAACAGCATTTACATGTAGAAGTTTGAAGTCGAAAACGTCGTTCTTTCATTGATTCAATACCTCTGTGACGGTGTTACAATTATATCACGACGTATCAGCTTCATGTGGAAGGAGAATGATGGCAGTTTCTAAGTATGGATCGGAGCTTTAATGGCCGATGTGTCCATGGGCTGCCGTCAATACGGACAGTTACGACTTCTTACGTCAGGCAAGTTGTACACACCCTTTTCCCCAAACCCTAACCTAACCTTCTTTTACCACTTATTAAGATTAATCTAATATTATTCTTCACACGAGTTATAATAGGAAACAACCATTTATAGTTGGATAGTGATTGTTATGTGATTCCGGTACGATTCTATGTCGTTACTGGCCACGTGTTTTGCAGTCACGTTGAGGAAGTAGGTCATACCGTATCCCATTGACAGCGACATTGTGCGATGGTATGAGTAATCAACCTCTGTATATTATCTCAAGCTCAGATTGCCGGGGATTGCTTTAAAATGTATTTTCTGCAAAAACAGTAAGCAAAAAATACCTGAAATATTGAAGTTCAGTAGCTTTAAAGCATAACATTTTGCGCAACATTCCAAGCAAATTGAATTATTGTGTGTCATTATGATATATATGTGCATTTTTTGTGTTAAGAAAAAACAATAAAACCGTATGCATCACAAAGAGTTTCGTTTAATTACATACATGCACGCATTCCAGCTGCTAAAGAAGAACATTGGGTTATATGGAGTTGCTATATGCTGTGATGATATATGGGGCTCGATCAGCGAACAGGGCACAATGACATCACTGAGAACATCTGACGTTATCTATTGTTTCATACACAAACGTCAAGTGAGTGAGTGAGTGAGTATGGTTTCACGCCGCTTTTAGCAATATTCCAGCAATATCACGGCGGGGGACACCAGAAATGGGCTTCACACATTGTACCCATGTCGGGATTTGAACCCGGGTCTTCGGCGTGACGAGCGAACGCTTAAACCACTAGGCTACCCGACCGCCCCCACAAAGGTCAAGATTGCATATCTCATTTGTATCATATTAAGACTAAGAAGATGGAAACAGTGCTTGTGGAGGGTGCCACAATTGGACCAGGACACGCTCACGTTTCCGCGAACACCTGGCGTCATCACAACTTGATGCTCAGGGTATAGTTTAAAACGTACAATCGATATAATATGGAAAGTGTTTTGTCGCTTTAATGTATACACAAAGGACTTGGCTGCATAGTTCGGTAGTATCATAGTAAGACTAAGAAGTGAGTGAGTGAGTATGGTTTTACGCCGCTTTTAGCAATATTCCAGCAATATCACGGCGGGGGACACCAGAAATGGGCTTCACACATTGTACCCATGTCGGGAATCGAACCCGGGTCTTCGGCATGACGAGCGAGCGCTTTAACCAAGAGGCTACCCGACCGCCCAGTGAGGCGTTGTACTGTGGTCTGAAAGCTATCTTCTGTCAAAAGTGGTGTCAAAGATGACCCAACAAGCCAGAAAGCATATTAATTCTTCTTTACATTTTATTGTTTTTCCGTGTTTCCTTCACAAGACCTGCCATGTTCGGTTATACATGGAACTTGTCACACCTCTCTGAAATATAGGAAATATCACCCTCGTGGAGCTAAATGGTAATAGTCTGGCCAACGGCTCCCCATTAGTGTCTCGGTGAAAATGAATTGAGCGAAACGTCTCAATTTTGTCTACCGAGGACGTTTGCACTTCACATCCCATACTATCAGGTTTATGTTTGTTTTCAGCGACACTTTTACGTGTCTGGTGGCTTTTAATATCTGATTGGACCCTATGTTGTAACGCTAGTGCAGCGTCGCGCAATCTTTTACGTGCAATTAGGAGGGACCATAGTCTTTGACGTAATACCAACCACACCAAATAACTAAAATATTCATTCATACATTTTTCACCACTATTTTGACTTTTAAGCCCAGTGGAATCAGTTTCGGTTGATTAGTCTCTGGCGTTGATGTTTTATATCCAGAAGACTTTCATTATGTACAGTTTTACTAAATATTACTCCAAACGGAATCTGTTTCGGCAGATAATCGACGCTGGTTATTCTCTGGCATTGACGTTTCAACTTTACCCAAGAGGACTTCTTCACCATTTCCTATTTTCAAATGTCTACAACCTTTAACATTTAACATGGGCAAGCAAGGAGCCGAACAATTTTATGGATAACAACTTCTGGTTTATTGCCTATAGCAACATTTCGATGGAGATTCATAGGGGCGGTCGGATAGCCTAGTGGTTAAAGCGTTCGCTTGTCACGCCGAAGACCCGGGTTCGAATCCCGACATGGGTACAATGTGTGAAGCCCATTTCTGGTGTCCCCCGCCGGGATATTGCTGGAATATTGCAAAAAGCGGCGTAAAGCCAAACTCACTCACTCATACACCATTATCAAACAGTTCTACATAGGCAGTTGGTCGTCGATACTTGATGTCCCGGAGTGTGACCTACATCTGCTTCATTAAATTTCCTACACCATGCAGAGATCATTGATGGTTTGGCTTGTTTATAGTTTCACATGCACTGCTTCTTACGATTCGAAATATATTGCTTTTATCTGTAAAATTAAACTATGCTGTGATAGGCCTCGAACTAAGATGAACCAAGAGTGTGGTATAAATGTTGGTAATTACTAGACTATTGCATCTTCCATAGAACGGGACGACATGAAGGATAAAAGGTTATCAAAGTTGATGTCAGGCATACGCAATTAGATTCCTGCACTAAAATACCTCAGATGAAAATACTACGTTTATTTTTAATATGATTTTTACATCAATGTTGTTTTAAACTTTATTAGTATTTTTTAACACTTAACATACCAATTATGTTGCTTTATATTCGAGATATTGTAATAAATAACAGGACACGGCCTACTTAGCGGAATTTAAAGGAAGATGTGTATGTAGTGGTTGAACAAAAAAGAACCCATCCAGAAAAGAAACTTCTCCTCACATCCTTCACTGCCTTAAAAAGCTTGTTTCATAAAAGTTTGTTTTTCATTAATATTTTCCAGTCGTGTGACATTTGACACCACACAAGTGGACATTCCTCTTTTGCAGATGACATTATATCTATCACCCTGTTAGTAAGTGAAGCTGCAATTCGCTGTACATAGTTGCATCCTTTGACCGGGCCGGAATCTGCAGACAGATCCTCCCGATTATGATATAACTCAATTGATTCGAGTTACATCTTATTCAGAAAGGTGATCCAGTACGGTAATCATGGCGATCTCAAACTCCTCAACCTGGATGAAGAAACATGCTCACCTGTTTCGTGAAAACCTGGTGCCATCACAGAATCACCCGTCATATCATTTTCATCACAATTTTCTTCTTTTCGTCCTATAGACTGGAGATAAGCGAAACTGATAACCTCTGACGTTGACGTTAATTTACTTCAGATTCATGCAATAATCGCTAGGCCTGCGTAGTTTGTATGATGCTTGCATCTAAATTGCCGCAAGCAACTGCACGCCCAGACACCAATCCGATATACATTTTAAGAAGTACAAACTGTAAATATTGCCATCCGAAAGTTGAGATTGGTTATTCCGCCAGATATAAAACAGTATGACCGATGTGGGGCATATTTGGCCCCAACATTGGTTAAATTTAGACATATTAAATACTATAGTACCCTATAGTGCAAATCGAACCTTTGTGAAGCATGTCTAGACATGTGTATGGGAATTAGAACATTGGACAATCACACAATGCAGCATCACGTGCATCCATCGTCCTTCATTTGCTATATTGATGGCACTGATGGCGAGAGGTTTGGGTGGTATATGTCGTGGTGTAAAGATATTTATAGCAGATGATCTGTTACAAATAATGTCCTTGTCAGCTTGGCTCTCCTGAGTAGAGTACTGGTCGTATATCACAATTAGATACTAACTAACAGGCTTTGGATTATCCCACCCCAGGGAATTGGCTTCCAGAGAGATCGATCTGATAATCAAGAGATAGGCAGAGTTTCGTATCAAGTGTTACTGAAACTGTGCCTTACTGCGAAAGTTACTAAGGCGTTCATGGTGATTTGTTTGTTTGTTCTTTGATTCCAATATTCCAGCTATCTCTAAATAATCGAGTCTGGACCAGACAATCCAGTGATTGACATCATGTTTGTCGTCTCTTACGACAAGCAAAGTCGCCTTTTACAGCATGGGTTGTGTTCATTTTGAAGAGGATGGTCCCGCAATAAAGCTCAAGATTTTAATGACGTTGTTTTGTCCATGTATAGTGTCCGGAGGAGGCGCTGATGTCCCAGGTCTGCTGCCAGACGGTTCCAATCGTTGTGCAGAGATGGTCCCTTAGCCGCAAGAATCTGCTTCTCATGGGTTTGAATTAGCCCCCAACTGATCCGTGCTTTGTCAGCAGCATATGTGTTCAAATCTTTCTATGAAGTGGGTCACGTTGTGCTCTCCGCCCACATTATCTGCACGGCGTGATGAATTATTGAAGCACTGTTCAAAGCGAAGTTAAACCAATCATTCACATCATCACGACCAAGTCATGGCCAGACATCATACAGCCTTTGAGCGTGCAGACTTTTTCCTCTAACATTACTCGACCTGCCCTGTTCTCACTGATCCTAGAAGCGACTTGGCGCGCGTTAGGCGACTGGACCACCCGTGCCCATCTTCAGCTAATTGAATCAATCCAAATGCACAATTCTTCAACAATTACCCATTGATCAACTTGTGGAATTTTGGGATGATGCGTTTAGGCATGAAGTAGGCTCGATCCCCGACCGCGTCATACCAAAAGACGTTAAAAGATGGTACTTGTTGTTACCCTGTCTGGCGCTCGGCATGAAGGGGCTAAAACAAGGACTGGTCGGCTCGGAGTATACTGTGTCTGAGTGGGGTATTCATGTTAAACTGCGGCATGGTATCTCAGTGAGCTAGCACTATAAATCGGCATCAGTCCGGACTAGTACAAGCAGCCACACAAACACACACACGTACATGCACGTCGCTATATACGAGTAAGTGCAATAATCTTGGACGCGACGTTAAACCCCATTTCACCTCACCTCACTTCCATGCAACAATTTATTGATACCATATGTTTCCATGTCTTTTAATGTGAACACTTGACTAGTTCATATGCCACCAGTGGGTCAGGATACGCTCACCATTACGCTAACACCCGGTGTCATCTCATCACAAGCACGTGACTCATAAACAGATGCCTTTGCCATAGTAGGGATCGTACAGTGAACGTTAAGATTAGGAAAACCATTCACACGATGAGGCATGTGTTGTCAGGTTCTACGTCAATTAGGCATTGTAAGACTTGGTAGTTGACCATACCAGTAGAGGCTTATCTTACAGATAATGTCTCAGGACAGACTTAGATGGTTGTTGCCTCGAGTAAAGGTTGTTGCATTAAGCAACTCTTGTTACTGTCAATATTTGTTTGTTTGTTGTTTAACGCCACACTCAGCAATATCCTAGCTATATGACGGCGGTCTGTAAATGGTCGAGTCTGGACCAGACATTCCAGTGATTAATATCATGAGCATCGATCTACGCAATTGGGACAGATGACATGCATCAACCACAGATTGAGACACGAGTTTGTTGAGATGCATGGATTGAGATTAACCAAGTACATAATCAACCCTTTCAGCTAACATGGTTTCTGTTCATTTAGTGCATCGAAAAAAACATCTGACTGCTTCATCTTGAATATGAGCCAAACTAACCTCTTGATCCCCGTTCCACAGAGCGATATAAGCGCCACGGTGATCGCAACTCCCATACATTAATATAGGCTTACGACAGTCGTACAGACAATCCAGTGATTAATATCATGAGCATCGATCCAAGCAAATGGGATAGATGACATGCATCAACCATGTCAGAGAGCCTGACCACCCGATCCCGTTAGTAGCCTCTTACGACAAGCATAGTCGCCTGTTACTGACAGTAAGTGGATGGGTTAGTGCGCTTGAAGACTGTGATGAGTGGAATAGTGACTGATTGTGATCCAAAAAAGCTGATGACATACAATCAGCCAGATTACACACGGTAATATCCTCTAGGCCAATAGTTTGGTTCTTGGTGCACTCCTATCATCACAACCCCACAGGTCATCTCAGCCAGTATTTTACGAAACCATATTGGAACTAGTTTCTCTTGTTCACGTGACTATCCGAAGTGAATAAAATAATGAAATGTTATGTCTTATTTACGACCAAACAATTCTATTCTCAAAAAACAAACCAGGAATGAAATGCCACACAAAAACGGATGGAATCCTCCCCCATCTAGCGCGTGGCATTGGAACAAACAAAAAAATCTGTCAAAGAACCCATGTTGTGCTGACGTCACAAAACATTGAGGGGGTGAAAACCGCATGACATGGTCGTGAAACATTACAACAGTTACAACACTGCACAGAAAAGAGACAAAACTGACAAAACGATCAACGATAGAGAGTCACGTTAATGATAACTGACCAGTTAGTATCCCAGGGTGATCCTGTTGTTGTTCGCAACCCACGTGATGTTTAAGACTGTCTTCTGCATGTCTCGTCAGATTCGTTCAACACATTTGACATTCAGTATCGAGTGGGGGATATTCACAGATACGTGGGTAGTGATGGAACTGAATATTGCTCAGAATTACAATAAATTTGGTATGCTAATAAACAAGTCGTTTTCACGAATACCGACTCATGAATAAAATATAAGTGATATAGGCTGCGATTGGTGTCACTGGAAGACTCGATATGTGAAGTTTAAGAACGTAAAAACAGTTGTATGACTAGTAGTAGGGTAAACCATGTTTTGTGTGCTTCTCGGTTGATATCATTTATCTACTTGATTTAGATGCAGCTCTCATAGACTTTTGAATCAAGTAGATAGACACAGAAACATCGAGAAATAAGAATGTGTGAGCAGTGTGATTAAAGATGAGTTTTATTTTAAGTTAGTTTGTCCAATATACGACTCTCTAAGAATTAAATACATAGAACTGCCATTGTATGTCAACTCATCAAACAAACAAACAAACAAACATCGATCATGTCAACAAGTGATCATTATACTCATAAAAACTATCAATGTTCATTTATCATGCTATGTTAATTAGAATATGAACTGTTAAGCATACCTGCAACCCCTCCCGAAAACAGAATCGTACTATGGGCCTGTTGCCTTTCAGTGTGGAATAAAACTTATCCAATTCTACTGAATTATATCAGCATGTTCTCTCTGTATTTTGGCAGAACGTCCTATTTTTGTAAAAGAACATACTTTCATTTAGTATAATTATGTCATGTACAAGATTAGGATGTGATTCTTGGGATGACAAGAACATCTCTTTGATGATGGCGCTGGCGCCTACGGAAATGCACTAACTCTTCAATCAATAACATTTTAACCACGTGATACTTCCCTCTGTATGAGGCATACATCCATTATTTCAGATGCTGCAATTTCGGCCGCAAGAACAACGCCGACAACTCAATCACAATTTATTATACAAAACACGACAAAAACTTCGGCAATGATAATATAATTACTGCGACAAAATCATTTCCATATTCATAAGAATTCTCTGCTAGAGAAGCAGGGCCCATCGTACAATTCCGACCAATCATGTGTTTATAAATCACTATCAAATAGCGATGACACCAAGAGTTAGCGAAAAGGTTATAGTATCCTGCCCCGTCACAAACACATGCAAAGGCAAGACAAGTCAATTAAGAAGATCAGCCTAAGCAATACCACAATCACAACCTCCACAAATGCAACCACAACAGCCACACGACTTCATCAACACAACCTCAACAACCAAACATTTACAACCTAGACAACCTCACAACTACAACCCACATCAACAAATAATGGCTGTAACAGTTGTTTCAGACAGATTGAAACACGAGTTTGTTGAGATGCTTGGATTGAGATTAACCAAGTACATAATCAACCGTTGCAGCTAACATGGCTTCTGTTCATCTAGTGCATCGAAAACACATCTGACTGCTTCATCCTGAATATGAGCCAAACTAACCTCTTGAGCCCCGTTCCACAGAGCGATATTAGCGCTACGGTGATCGCATCTCCCATACATTAACATAGGCTTACGATAGTCGTAGCGGTAAGATCACTTTGTGGAACAGGACCCTGATCGCAATTTGTTCATATGGAGTACATATCCAGCTTGATTGATATACTGCAAACTAATTGTTTGTTTGTTTGTTATTTAACGTCGTACTCAGCAATACCCCTGCTATATGACGGCGGTCTGTAAATAATTGAACCTGGACCAGACAATCCAGTTATTGATATTATACACAACGTCCCACGCTGTCGGCTTGCGATGACACCCAATCAACAAAGTCTGACCAACCGATACAATAACGTCTGGTCCAACAGGCATGATCCAACGAAGATTGGTTGGTTGGTTAGTTGTTTAATGCCGCACTCAGCAATATTCCAGCTATATGACGGCGATCTGTAAATAATCGAGTCTGGACCAGACAATCCAGTGATTAATATCATGATCATCGATCCACGCAATTGGGATACGATGACAGGCATCAACCAAGTCAGCGAGCCTGACCACCCGATCCCGTTAGTCGCCTTTTACGACAAGCATAGTCACCTTTTACGGCAAGCATGGGTAGCTGAAGACCTATTCTAACCCGGAATCTTCACGGGTCTCCAACGAGGAACCTTCACAGTTGGCAGTATGCAACAGCAATATACGCTTGACTTGCATTCCATGTAACGGGCGTCCGCCCGGAGAGCGGAAGGTCCGGGGTTCGATCCCTGACCGCGTCATACCAAAAGACGTAAAAAGATGGTACTTGTTGTTACCCTGTCAGGCGCTCGGCATTAAGGGGCCAAAACAAGGACTGGTCGGCTCGGAGTCAGTAACTGTGTCTGAGTGGGGTATTCATGCTAAACTGCGGCATGGTATCTCAGTGGGCTAGCACTATAAATCGGCATCAGTCCGGACTAGAACAAGCAACCACACAAACACATACACGTACATGCACGTCGCTATATAAGTGCAATAATCTTGGACGCGACGTTAAACCTCATTTCACCTCACCACCTCACCATGTAACGGTAGCATTACAATATACTTTTGTAAAATCAGATGCAGTAAATAATTTGGTTTAATAAGTTCTGCCAGGAAAATTTGACCTGTTTTTCCTCGTAATGTTTCGTCAACAAATATATCCCGAGTATGTACTGTTTTGACTGCAACCTATAAACCTTCAAGTCGCCTCCAGAATCGGTCATTCCCGACACAATTACTGCGTTCAACTGCCATGTGACCAGCACAGGGTTTATCACAATGGTTTAACATACACGGCCGTTTGCCCAGTTCAATTTTCACTTAACAATGCAAACAAAATACGACATTGTTAATAAAGTCCGTTTAAAATTAATAAGAATAGAAAAGCCAAATTGCGTGAACGCCACGCGTGTGTTATTTGTAAACTCATTGTAGCCTGCCACCAATGTGTGGTTTCCTATTTAATTAACGCGGCCATTTTTATATCTCCTGTTGAAAAAGACAGCATAACAACCGATCTAATCACGTTGTTTTCAGAACAAAAACTAAAGAAAGAATGTATTGAAAAAATCAATACGAAAAAAGGTACAAAAGGCACCAAGATTCTCTCTGTATAGTATAAATCCACAAGAGTTTAATTACAATCTGTAGTTATCTTTTTAACTCCCTCCCCGAAACCATTTCAGATTCGCTAATATAATAACACGTACCGGCACAGTCAGAGCTGTGACAGCTGCTTATTCATACGTCCCTTGGCCCGTCTACGATCGGTCCTCTGCTCAGCATTCCGCCGTTCCTGGTTCATTGTCACAGAAGGCGCAGCGCGGTCGGTCGGCTGCCAAGAACGCTGATCGAAACTCTATCAATCTGAGCAAGTAAGGGGGAGTATTTTGAGAACTCATTGGCGTTTTAATACGTTAGAGCGTCGTGATATAAAAAATCGAAAACAAACAGTCGGTGGATTAATCAAGAGGACAAACTATTTTCTTATTGACACAAGACGTCCTAATCGTCGTTTCAGTTCAGGCAATGCGGTTTCGTTCAAGTTCTGACGGTTTTGGTGATTGTGGAAACTTATGAAGAAGTTATTGATCGCTTGCACGGAAGGTTTTTCACTTTTTTCACGTGCAAGGTAGTTTCTTGGAAGACAGATTGAAGAAACCGGTGTGCGGGAACGATTTTTCTCTGCGGTCTGAAGGATAAGTCTAAAGTTACAAGTTCTGCCAGTGTGGGGTATCGGCGAATGTGATTCGGGGTTTGTTCTCCGGAGATTTTCTTGAGTGGGAATTCTTGTTATGCAACGTCGTTGTTTGTGGCAACAGCTGATACGTTAGGTTGTTGTGTGGACAACACTACCTCTTTCACAATGGATAACCGAGCGCGGGATTTTGCCAGGCTCAATTTCTCAAGTAAGTACAGGGTCTCGAAACTAGAAACACTGAATCACCCACTGGTAACATGAAAACATATTTAATGTGATTTCTAAACAGATTGTTTCGTATTAAGAATGTTTTGTTGCCCGCGCGCGTGCTTGCGCGTATGTGTCTGTGTGTGGTGGGTGGATTTGTACAAAAGATCAACAAACATAATTCGGTCACTGCTCACACTAACGTTTTTGAATGTGTCTGAGTGTGTCGTGGGTTATTACTCGATTACTTGTTTTATATGATCCCCATGTTCCTCATATAATCATCCCAAATATGTCCCACAACGTATTAGTTTGTCATCAAGTATAAAACCAAATTCTGAAGAGGTAAGGCAACCAAGTGGCTACTACATAACTGAACCTTTCTGGTATCTCAAATTATAAGTATGTACCTCCATGAGATGTCAAATCTCTTCACATTCCATCAGTATTATTTTACCCCACTTTGTGATTTAACATTTTAAACCAGAGTTGAACATTTGCCCACATGTTATACATTCAGACATGTTGTAAACTGAAAATAATATAAGACTTAAAGGGGGGCTAGACTCACACCAGATGGCAATCCGTGCCTGTTTGATTCAAAACATTCCAAACCTCTATTTTTGCTGAGTTTTGTCAAACTCCATGAGGCATATGAATCTAGAGGTGCCCTTACAACGATAAGAAAATATCTCAATATTACACATGGCACCACAAACAATATCTGGATGTAGACGTTTTGTCTTAAAAATGGGTTTAAACATTTGCTCATATTTTATACATTCAGACATGTTGTAAACTGAAAATAATCAAACACTTAAAGGGGGGCTAGACTCACACCAGTTGGCGATCCCAGCCTGTTTGATTCAAAACATTCAAAACCCAATTTTTTGTCTGCTGAGTTTTGTCAAACTCCATGAGGCAAATGAATCTAGAAGTGCCCTTACAACGAAAAGAAAATATCTCAATATTACACAGGGCACCACAAACAATATCTGGAGGTAGACGTTTTGTCTTCAAAATGGGTTTATCTAAACTCTTCTTTTGTTTCTTTCATCTTTGCAATACCGAACGATTTTAATAGACAGTAATAATACAATCCAAACCTGACCAACATCTATCACACCCACCAGTATTACTTAGGACGACGTTCCTGTATGCCTTGCTCTGTCTTTACAAGCAGCCGCTTAGACCCTACGTCTCGACTCGGTGTTCAAACTATTTTTTCACTTCAGACACGTAATTTCCTTACCGAAACATGACATCGTCTAGAAAGGATCATAAGGGCCTTCATATGTAAATGTTAGACCAAGAAAGCCCGAGTAGAAACAGTTGTTATCAGCAAATCATGAATAAAAGATAGGTAATATAGTATATGGATCGTTTCATTAAACGAGTGGCGTGTGATGGTAATGTTTAGATAGTATAGAGTTTAGGAGGGCTTATATTGGTATGGCTTCTAGTAGGTTAGTCACAATGCCAAGGTACACATTCCCGGGGACGTTCTTAACTGTCCATTGGCCCATAGGTCGTTCTTTAAGAATACACAGTGCTGAAGCAACACATACGAATTCAGACGAGAATATACCCGTGTGCTCATTATTAAATGTAGGTTGTGACAATAGTTAAAATAGTTGTTGTGAAATGTATACATGGTTTCTTTAAAGGACATTTCAGTAACTAATCTATCAAGGGTGAGCCCACGGTTAAGCGAAGGATAATTGAGACAAAATATAATTTGAGGTAACTAAAAATGAATTCTGTCAAACGTGTTTCTTACAGTTACTGTAGGTTTGTTGTCATACAGGCTTGATATGGCTGATCTGGTGTAAATCACATTTCGGAGTTTCGTCTCTAACGGGATCCGGTAAGTGTGGGTTCAACTCCTAGATCAACCCTGATTGATGAATGGTTTGTCAGCACCTTACCCGTGCTCGTGAGTTTAACCGAAGAGGAAAACAGCTTCACTTTGTTCCTCAAACATGAAGCTGACTCCCGTGATATTACTGAGATACTACTCAACTAACATTTAAACATCTGGGTGTTTTAGGCGAACAATTGACTTACCTTTGCATGTGTTTGTGTCTCCCAATGGTGGGGCAGGGTCCGCTCACCTTTTCGCGAAAAGCTGGTTTCATCACTATTTGATAACATTCATTAACACATACTTAGCATATAGCCGTACAATGGACTGCTTTCAGTGGTATTTTTCTGATCCTTTCACATAAACTGCACCACTTTTTTGTCTTTACACCCAGTGGAATGTTCTTCGGACAATCGAGACTAGTTATATTTCATGATTATGAAAAGGATTTTGTCCCATTTATTTAAACAAAACGCAAGAGATCCATTTCCATCGTTCAGCCGAATGTTTACCTTGTTCAGTTTTGCATGTACAGTTTAATCACTATTTTCGTACAATCGACTCTTTTGGCAGAGTTTTTATCTGACTATGGAAAGGGCTTTGCGGCTTTTATTTCACTTATCCAAACCTATTCGCCTCAGGATGAACTACCCCTGTGGACCCTGTAGATTCTGTGGAGCGTTGAATAAATGATCCTACATGTGTTCATCTCGTGTTAAAGCGGTACTAATTATCACGACAAAAAAATGCATCAATCAGAATTTGCATTAATAATGTATATCTCACCCCTGTCTCCTTGACGCCCATTGGATACCATCTTCAACTGAATTGAAATTAACAGTGTGGGCAGACGCTTTACTTCAAAAAGTCACAAGTAGGCTGACCTCCCTCCAGTATTAAGACTCTCATAGTGGAATATGCCCCGATTCTTTACATAATTCAGCGCCTAGTGTCTTGTAGTCTTCCCAATGGGTCAACATCAGAACCGACGAGGGAATACAGGTCATATCTCACAGCGAGTCAGAGAGTCTAAGTCAGGAAAAACTAATAAACCAGTATGGTAACCTTTGTAAAATTGGATTAATATTTCACATTGAGAGTAGCTCGTGAAAATTCAAACATATTTTAATATAAGGGACGTGACTTTATGTTGAGTTGATGATGCATTTAATGAAAACAATAAATTCATCTTTCGTTGGCATTGACTGAAACAAATGTGATGGCCGTAGTTTTGTTTGTTTGTTGTTTAACGCCGCACTCAGCAATATTCCAGATGTATGGCGGCGGTCTGTAAATAATCGAGTCCGGACCAGACAATACAGGTATTGACATCTTAGAATCGATCTACCTTGTACATGTAAACTACACCCAGAATCATCGTTATTTTTAATCCTTATATGTGTCAAGGGAGGACAACATTATATCAATTATCTGCAGAAAGGACTTATTATTCACTCATTGCTTCAAAGCCAAATTGATGATGTTTCTTTTTTGTTTAATTGTTTGTTAACGCCGTATATAGTAATATTCTAACTGTATGACAGCGGTCTGTAATTATTCAAGTCTTGACCAGAAAATCAAGTTATTGGCATCATGAGCATCGATCTATGCAATTGGGATACGATGACATGCATCAACCAAGTCAGCGCGCCTGACTACCCGATCCCGTTAGTCGCCCACAAGTATGGGTTGCTGAAGCCCAGTTCTAACCCGGATCTTCACGGGATGGCCAAAGTGATTCAGGTCATTAACATTACCACAAAGATATGATGTTGACAAACCTAACCGCGAATCTGACTCGAATCCAGCACGTCTAAGGGACGCAACTCCGAACGGCAGGTTGCTTCGCCTTACACCTAAACACCTCCGGTCTTCTCAGCCTTAAGAACACCTCTCTGAGAGAGGATTGAAGCAGGCGCTCTCTTCATTACACATGTAATCAGATCTATATCATTATCATACACACAGGCAGCTGTAGGTAAGCCATGTAGTGCAGCTATTACAGACAGGCTGTTCCCAAAATAGAAGCTATGCATGAATTACATGCTTGTAAATGTATGCAATGCAACGAGCTAAAGAAACCTTGGGTTTTTATTCCACTTTTATACACATTTCAAGATTGCTACACCCATTTTATGGCTTCATCTACTGGCCCCATGTCTGTGTCACCTTATACTTTGTCTGAAGTCACATATTCGATCGCCCAATTATACACGAATACCCATATGTGTTGTCATGATAATTTTTGAATATTAATAAGATGTCATATAAATGCCAGACTGATCTCATCTGTAGTTTCCCCCATTGGGACTTGACATTTCGAGGAAGGATATTTCACTAATATATATGACCCTTTTCTTAAACCGAGCTACAAATGGCTCATTACGAAGTGTTAGCATCAGTCTTGTGTCTAATCTATCACCAAAATGCCATGTTTTCCAAGTAAATGTAACATTAAAGACGCCTCTATGAAAACAGACCGTTGTCATTAGCACGACGCCAATGTTAGGAAACGCACGTCCATCTCCTTTCAACGTTGCCGGCCTCAGATTTTAGTTTTTGTTTACTCGGCGTCCAATTACAGCTATCTATTGAATCTGGTCCTTGCATCTATCTGTTACATCCAATTCCTTTCTTATGCTTGATGTTTTTATTCTACTAAATTAGAACAGGCAGCCAACGATTGATCTGACAGAGATATGAGGCAAATGAAGGGTGCTACCTTGGCTGTATCTGACAGAGGTGGTAGGTGTTCCTGCGCAAGTCAGTGTTAAGTCAGCGTCATTGTTCCAGCCACCAAGATACGGATAGAGTTTCTGTTTTAACCTATTTACAAAAATTCGATTACGGTCTATTAATGGAACTGTGCATCTTCCTCTCCCCATACGAACCGCATATATTTGTAGGTATCGCGGGACTGTTTCACGTTCACAATGTATGCCCAAACCATTGGCAAAACTACGTCAGATATTTTACTGATTCATTGTTTTGAAAATTGAGAACAATTAGTTTAGTAGATTTAATTTATGAAAAATCGCCTTTGCTAAATTCTTTAGAGTGCGTGAATCCCGGAATTAATTTTCATTCTTATTTGACAATATAAGGCAGTGAACGAAAATGCCATAACTATTCGTCAGCGGCACTTTTGTCTCGTGTAAATTATTTTAACGGCAACTTCTTCGCGTGCGACCGTGAATATCCGGGGTAGAATAGGTCTTCAGCAACCCATGCTTGCCATAAAAGGCGACTATGCTTGTCGTAAGAGGCGACTAACGGGATCGGGTGGTCAGGCTCGCTGACTTGGTTGATGCATGTCATCGTATCCCAATTGCGTGGATCAATGCTCATGATATCAGTCTCTGGATTGTCTGGTCCAAACTCGAGTATTTAGAGACCGCTGTCATATAGCTGGTATATTGCTGAGTGTGGCGTTAAATAACAAACACACAAACTTCGTGGCGTGCGACAGATTATATAATAGATCCATCTGTCGATTATCGGATTTCATTTCATGTGACAGATTCTGAAAAGGTACCTATGCCTCGTGTAACAGATGATGTAGTGTCTGCCAAATTCTATGTGCCAGAGTAAGGTCTACAAAACAATGTGGTGAATGAAGACGTTGGGTTGTTAAATTGAGCTTAGAAGCTGTGGTGTGCCACAATATATATACACATCGTCCGAGAGTAACGGCAGTGACAGCACAGTGTTCGTCAAGCGAGAAGTGAGTGAGTTGGGTTTAACGCCGCTTTTAACATTATTCCAGTTATATCACGGCGTGTCAGCTTAATGTGGGAGGAAAGCCCGAAGTGATGCAGGTCACAGACGTTTACCACTTCGGTGAAACCCACGAGCACGGGTATGGTGCTGACAAACCTAGAAACATAATTTGGGCGAACCGGGATTCGAACCCACAATCATCGTTTTCTGGCGTGCCCAAGGGACGCAACTCTGCACAGCGAATCGCGGCGCCTTAGACGACTGGGCCACCCGTGCCCCCGTCAAGCGAGAAGCGTGCAAGACATAAAACATAGGTCATAGGGACTGCGAATATTGGTTCTCGTGTCAGTGGAAACATCCATTAGCATTGCGGCTTCGTGTCTACAGAATGCTATCATGGTGTTGGCACTGCAGGCATATATTGCTGTTTTACTAATGGACTAAACAAGGTACACATCTCCCAAAAGGCGGTCCTTAAGACCATCTCAGGCAAAGGACCGTCACGACCATCACTGGAAAAGGAACGTCACGACCACCACAGGCAGAGGACCCTCACGACCACCACCTTCAAAGGTCCGTCACGACCATCACAGACACAGGGCCGTCACGACCACCACAAACACAAGACTGTCACGACCACCACAGACACAAGACCGTCACGACCACCACAGACGCAGGACCGTCACGACCATCACAGACACAGGACCGTCACGACCACCACAGGCACAAGACCGTCACGACCACCACAGACACAGGACCCTCACCACCATCACAGGTACAGGACCCTCACCACCACCAAAGACACAGGACCGTCACGACCATCACAGACACAAGACCGTCACGACCACCACAGACACAGGACCCTCACCACCATCACAGGTACAGGACCCTCACCACCATCAAAGACACAGGACCCTCACGACCATCACAGACACAAGACCGTCACGACCATCACAGACACAAGACCGTCACGACCACAACAGACACAGGACCCTCACCACCATCACAGACGCAGGACCCTCACCGCCATCACAGACACAGGACCCTCACGACCATCACAGACGCAGGACCCTCACGACCATCACAGACACAGGACCGTCACGACCACCACAGACACAGGACCGTCACGACCACCACAGACACAGGACCGTCACGACCACCACAGACACAGGACCCTCACCGCCATCACAGACACAGGACCGTCACGACCACCACAGACACAGGACCCTCACCACCATCACAGACACGGGACCGTCACGACCATCACAGACACAAGACCGTCACGACCACAACAGACACAGGACCGTCACGACCACCACAGACACAGGACCCTCACCGCCATCACAGACACAGGACCGTCACGACCACAACAGACACAGGACCGTCACGACCACCACAGACACAGGACCCTCACCACCATCACAGGTACAGGACCCTCACCACCATCAAAGACACAGGACCCTCACGACCATCACAGACACAAGACCGTCACGACCATCACAGACACAAGACCGTCACGACCACAACAGACACAGGACCCTCACCACCATCACAGACGCAGGACCCTCACCGCCATCACAGACACAGGACCCTCACGACCATCACAGACGCAGGACCCTCACGACCATCACAGACACAGGACCGTCACGACCACCACAGACACAGGACCGTCACGACCACCACAGACACAGGACCGTCACGACCACCACAGACACAGGACCCTCACCGCCATCACAGACACAGGACCGTCACGACCACCACAGACACAGGACCCTCACCACCATCACAGACACGGGACCGTCACGACCATCACAGACACAAGACCGTCACGACCACAACAGACACAGGACCGTCACGACCACCACAGACACAGGACCCTCACCGCCATCACAGACACAGGACCGTCACGACCACCACAGACACAGGACCCTCACCACCATCACAGACACGGGACCGTCACGACCACCACAGACACAGGACCCTCACCGCCATCACAGACACAGGACCGTCACGACCACCACAGACACAGGACCCTCACCACCATCACAGACACGGGACCGTCACGACCATCACAGACACAAGACCGTCACGACCACAACAGACACAGGACCCTCACGACCATCACAGACACAGGACCCTCACCACCATCACATGTGCTAAGTGACGCAGGATTAACCAAACTAGTGACACCCACATTAGCTGTATAAGAATAATAATCGAGTCGGCTATGGATTCTCTTAAAAAGACACACGTGATCACTTGTCTCCCCTGTTTTCAAAGAGTGGCATACGACTTTTCCTCAACTTAGTAAAGCTTTCAATAAGATTTATGGTCGACATCAAAAATGATATCTGTTTCCATGTGTTTTACAGGTGAACCCTTGCTTTGCCTTTGCATGTGTTTGTGACAGGTGGCGCCGGTGGGGCAGTATACGCTTACGGTTTCGCGAACACCTGGTATCATCACAATTGGATAGCGATTCATAAACGCATGCTCATGTCGCAATCTGCCGGTGACATTATAGAAACTGTTTTGTCGTTTTTACTTGGAACAGAACTGTATTTCGCTCAAGTCGAGAACCTGATTGTGTGAGTTGCTGCCCCGTCTACCTGAAACGACCATTTGAACAGATTTAAAGTTTACCTCTCATCGGCAATATCTCGACCATGTAACGCTGAGAACAGAAATACAATCTATCGCGCTTCTGGCACAGCTTCTGCATAAGTGCTATGGAACATCTTAATTGCCTGCATTATCATTTGTATGCGCTCAAACAGTGTGTTCGCATGATGAGACGTCACTATCACGTCACAGTGTGATCCTACGTCACTATCACGTGCCAATGTGTTGAGACGTCACTATCACGTGACAATGTGTTGAGACGTCACTATCACGTGGCAAAGTGTAGAGACGTCACTTTCACGTGACGGTGTGTAAAGACGTCACTATTACGTAACTTTGTTAATACGTCGCTATCACTTGACAGTGTGTAGAGACGTCACGTCACGTGACAGTTTGTTTAGACGTTACTGTCACGTGACAATATGTTGAGATGTCACCATCACGTGACTATGTATAGACGTCGCCATCCCGTGACCGTAGAGACGTCGCCATCACATGATAATGTGTAGAGACGTCAGTAACACGTGACTGTAGAGACGTTGCCATCACTTGACAGTGTGTAGAGACGTCGCCATCACGTGATAGTATGTAGAGACGTCACTGTCAGCAGTTGTGTGTAGAGGCGACACTATCACGTAGCAGTGCTGCATGCTGCAATTCCACAATTTCACACCTCACGACATTTTAATCTGAATCGCATTAATGGGAGAGTTCGAACAATTGAGCGTGCTTCATTGTATAATGGAACTGAATACGATCGGCCTTCGGTAACAGTGCACTGTATCGATTTATCCAGAGTTCGAGATAAGCGGACATAATACATGTTACAAGTATGAGGCAGTCAACGAATTATGGGGACATTCAAATACTGATAAATAATGAAGAGCGATGGAAATCGAGTTATCAGTGTTCGAGATAACAAGCTTTCGCTAAATATATGTCTGACAGTGAGGCGTGCTTGCGCCAGAGAGCGTAACGTGTCTCTCTAACTAACCACGGAGACTGAAGCCATCGTACAGAAAGGAATATCAAGTCCTGAATGTGGGAACCAGAAAACAACAGAAAATGGGGCGGCGGGGTAGCCTAGTGGTTAAAGCGTTCGCTCGTCACGCTGAAGACCCAGGTTCGATTCCCCGCATGAGCACAATGAAGCCCATTTCTGGTGTTCCCCGCCGTGATATTGCTGGAATATAGCTAAAAAGCGGGGTAAAGACATACTCCCTCACTCATGAGAAAAAATGTGTAACAAATGTTCAAAATGTCCTTTATATCATTATGAAAAGGGGCATTTGATGAAAGTAATTTATATTTGTAGTCATTATAATGCGTCAAGGCCAAAAAGTGGATCCACGTTATCCTTCATAACATATGGTCATACTCAACTTCACAAGTAATAAGCACATTTGATAGGGAACACTGCTGTTGTATGAGATTCAGTATTGATTTCACAGACGTTGTGAACAATTTGATAGAGCATGCATCTATAATCAACTTACTAATGCTCGCCACATGAATAAAAGATAGGCATACACAAATTCGCGGATGTTCATGTTAGCTTCAGAAATGTTGGATTGGCTCAATTGGATGCGATTAAATGCACTCTTCTCTATAAAATGCACTCTATATATAACTTTTCATGCTGTTAACGAGAAGGACAGGAATCTGAATCAAAATATTCTGTTGACTCTGCACATTGCATTCAGAAACCTCTAAAAACTGCTGGTATATTTAATGTTGAAAGGGTTTTTTAAATTTTATTTTTTTGTGAATTTTAATTTTTGACTTGGTTTGTAACAACTTAAACGTCCACCATGAATGGGTATATGCGTAGATTCATTGCGCGTTTGTTTTCTATTCGGACGACGGGTGTTGTCATTATTGTTTTTAATATTTTTGTGTAATTAGCTGTGCGTCGCATCTACAAGAATCATCAACATAATCACAACCTACAGTACGCCTCGTTCCATAACCGATCGATCCCCATATTACTGTTTTGTGGCTGTAAAACATATTCTTGAAATGAAAGCGACAACACGGTTTCCATATTCATAAGAAATCTCCAGAGAAAGCAGAGTCGATTGTATCGCTGAATATATCTTGTGCATGTGTTTATAACTATCAAGTAGTGATGATAGGATGTTTTCGCGAAAAGTTTAGCGTATCCTGCCCCAGTGGTGACACTCGTCACAAACACACGTAAAGGCAAGTCAATTGTTCACCTGGCAAAGCATATGGTCAAAATAAAGAATTGCATCAGACATCATTTTTGTCAATGACGCGTCAAACTTGAAAATGTCCTCCACGTGTTTACCATAAAACATTTGAAAGCTTTACTAAAGGGCTTGAATGTCGTATCCTTGATCAAACAACGTCTCGGGAAGAGTAGTGCGACGTAAAACTAATTAAAACAATAATTAGATCATCCACACGGTCGTCCGAACAGAAAGCAAACGTGCAAAGAATCTACGCATATGTCTATTCATGTTACGTTTTCTGTTTAACGGCGTATTCAGCAACAGTGATGTTTTATGACGGCACCCTGTAAATAATCGAATCTGACCAGACAAAATGATTGATATTACATGCAACGATCAACGCCCTCGAGGTACCGAGACAGGCAATCAACCAAGTCACCGATCATGACCACCCGTTCCATTGAGTTGCCTCTCCGACCAATTCTAACCCACAATCCCCACTGGTGTTATGTCCGCCCATTCAGACCTGGGCGCTGGGTGGGGTGAGGAGAAATGGCGTTTAACGTTGCGTGTGACTGCTTTTATCAGTCCTGACTTGTGTTAGTTTTGTAGTGCTAGTCCACTGAGATAGCATGTCGCAGCTTAACATGGATACCCTACGCTGACACATATGCTGACTCTGAGCGACCAGCAGACTTTATCCCGAGTGACAGGCATGGAAACAACAAGTACCATCTTTTACCGTATTTTGGTATGACGCGGCAGGGGATCAACCACCGTCCTTCAGTTCTCCGGGCAGACGTTCTATCCACTAGCCCAGGGATGCGGTCCTAGACATATATAAATGAACTAGATATATGACTGGAAAACAAGATGAGAAAGTAAGATTACATGCAGTAGATGACAGCTGCATTTATCAATTAAACACGTTACTATGCAACAGTATTCACATCTCCTACCCCAACAAACTCACAATGACGTGGTCTAATGGTAGAGCGTCCGCCCGGAGTGTGGAAGGTTCGGAGTTCGATCCCTGGCCACGTCATACCAAGAGACGTTAAACCATGGTACTTGTTGTTACCCTTTCTGGCGCTCGGCATTAAGGGGCTAAAACAAGGACTGGTCGGCTCGGAGTCAGGTTTCTGCGAATGGTCTTTCAGTGGACCAGCACTATAAAATCGGCATCAGTCCGGACTAGTACAAGCACACACACACACACACACACACACACACACACACACACACACACACGTGAATGCGCGTCGCTATATAAGTGCGAGACGTTATACCCCATTTCACCTCACCTTTAAAGAGTGAGTGAGTGAGTATGGTTTTACGCCGCTTTTAGCAATATTCCAGCAATATCACGGCGGGGGACACCAGAAATGGGCTTCACACATTGTACCCCACCTTTAAAGAGACGGACGTTCAGGCGACTTGAAAGGAAATAGAAATATGACTGACAAACAGTCTAGAAAATGACCCAAAAAGCAGCAGTTGGTGACGTAATATACATCAGTCATAGGAGACCTGGTTTACCTGTGTTGTCTGTGTGTTACCCTTCAATGATTGATGTACTACGCATTAACTAAAAGCTATGATAACAATACACACATGGACCAGAACACAAACCCTAACAACTGATGTATTCGTTGTATCAGCATTGTTCTGAATCATTTAACCATATTGGTTTTCCAAGTGACGGTTAATGAGGGACGAGGGGTTCAACGAGGATTGTAGATCAAATATTGATATCACTGCATTAAGCAAAGAATGCGCTGGCCAAAATAAACTATGACCACTCAGAAATAAATGCAACATGATAAATTAGAAAACTATATATCAGTTATATACACTAGAATGCCTCTGATAATTAAGTGTCGTTACCTTAGTGGAAATATATAATGTGCGCGTTAAATGATCCATAACATGGTCCCCTAGTTTGCGCTAATGGTCCGAAGTGTACTTATGTTAAGTATCAAACAAGGACAGACACATCGAATAACCATCATCGATATTTTATTCATCAGGTTAATATTACTGACAGCTGCTCAGTTTGTTTACCTTATATATCTACATGCAGAGTATTAACGTACATTATTTATGTTTTGTTGTGCATAATATCATGGCTCGGTTTGAAAGAACGGTTTCAAATTGTTTCATCTTTAACTATGAATCTTGATGCTAACATCGCAGCCTGCTTCATTGTCATGCCTTTGTGTTTGTTCAGGTGAACACTTGACTTGCTTTACATTGTGTTTACAGGTGGGTCAGGATACGCTCACCTTATTGAGAACACACCTTTATCATCACTATTTGATAGTGATTCATAGATAGATGGTATGGTTGGTGAGGTGAGGTGAAATTGGGTTTAACGTCGCGCCAAAGATTATTGCACTTATATAGCGACGTGCATGCACGTATGTGTGTGTGTGTGGCTGCTTGTACTAGTCCGGACTGATGCCGATTTATAGTGCTAGCTCACTGAGATACCATGCCGCAGTTTAACATGAATACCCCACTCAGACACAGTATACTGACTCCGAGCCGACCAGTCCTTGTTTTAGCCCCTTAAGGCCGAGCGCCAGACAGGGTAACAACAAGTACCATCTTTTAACGTCTTTTGTTATGACGCGGTCGGGGATCGAACCCCGGGCCTTCCGCTCTCCGGGCGGACGCTCTACCACTAGACCACGGAGGCGGTCTGGTATGGTTGGAATAGTACAATGCATTCTGCTTTTAGTAGAGATTTCTTATGATTATTGAAATGTTTTTGCAGGTTTTATTTATATCCGATGTGGGTATCGACTTACAGTACTCAGTAGCCGTGACGTAGCCCTGCATATTGTAAGCAAGGTACCAGACATTGTCTTACTTTATAATAACCGATAAAATTTAAATATTGAAAAATCCTCTTTAAAAGGGTTGCTAGGTTTTAATCACCATTGTTATGATATCAAACAGAGAATGAAAGAGAGGGGGTGGAGAGGGAGAGAAAGATTGTGAGAGAGAGAAGAATGAGAAGCTACAGAGGAGAGAGAGGATGGGATATCCGAGGGGTCTAATACAACACCTGGTGTCATCACTATTTGGAAGTGATTCATCTTATTCATCAAGATATCCTCGGAATCGTACAGTGGACTCAACAAATTCTTATGAATATGGTCAGGGTTTTGTCGCTTTTTTGCATGAATTCTTTTTCAACTTTTCTTGGTGGTGCACCTTGGTCCTGTGGTACACATTCGTGAAATCCCTGTCACGGACATAGTGACACAATCAGCCGACCTTGGATTCAAACTCGCAACCAGTGAGTTCTAGTTTCGGACCGAGTTTCAGAAGCTCTGTACCGCCACGCCCCGTTTACCTCACTAGAAACTAATGTGAAAAAATTCCAAACCACATTGCAGCCAGAATTATATCGTTAATTCAAACTAAAAGTCTCCATGATGACGCCCGATCACCTAACCATATCAGAGGCGCCTTCTTCATCGAGTTTGTTGACGGAACCCGCTATGGCAATACCACTGTAATTGTGTTTCTCTTTATTAACCGCTTTCTGAGATATCAAAGCCCCGCAGCAGTACAATTTGGAAATATAAATCCCTCTGTCAAATACAGAGTGTGACAGTAAACGATCAATTTCAGAATATAAATATAACCCAGCGTTTAAACCGATAAATGGGTCCAGTTGCTCTCAACACGTATTTTCAATTTTCTATTGTGTGGTTTCTAAATGGTTCGACAGAATGCTACATAGAGGGTTTAAACAGAGAGATTACGATCGCGTGTGTGTGTGATCAGGCAGATCTATTCCCGGGGGGATCGATACGTTCCGAACGCTGTAACCCCCGCCAGCAGAACTTAACACAGAATAGTTATCGTTATGGATCCGAGTCGACTCTTCATTTAGCCTAAGTTCATAAAAACAAATGGTAAACCGTTCTGGTGCCATGTTGGTTAACGTTATACGTTCTTGTGCCCCACTTAACAACGGTTCTTGGGTGTAAGTGAGTTCACGATGATGGCAGCCAACGTAGTATTGGTTGTTTGTTGTTTGTTTGTTTGTTTGTTGTTTAACGTGGCACTCAGCAATATTCCAGCTATATGACGGCGGTCTGTAAATTATCGAGTCTGGATCAGACAATCCAGTGATTGAAATCATGGTCATCGATCTACGCAAGTGGGATACGATGACATGCATCAACTAAGTCAGCGAGCCTGACCATCCGATCCCGTTAGTCGCCTGTACGACAAGCATAGTCGCCTTTTACGGCAAGCATGGGTTGCTGAAGACCTATTCTAACCAGGATTTCACGATTCGTATTGGGCGTATTATCTTGCAAGTATTTACAAATTGTTCGAGTAATTTTGCGTCTTAATGCAGTACAATAGGTGACTAAATACACAGCCGGGCAAAAGTAAGTATACTCTTGAAACTTCACACATCATTCTGCTCATTACTGTGGACCGTGACATTGCGAACCCCATGCTCCTTGCGACGTCATGTGCACGTCACCTGTTGTGATATACTCATTAATATGAAGCATGTAATATTGCCTATGATACCCGTATCAAATACATCACCATCGAATAACCATTTCTTGTTTCTAGCCACCATCCGACATGGGTTATACTTTCTTTGGGTGTTACTTACATGTAGTTAATGTACTATCCTAACGAGGGGCAGTGGTAGCCCAACTGATAAAGTGTTCTCTGATCACACCGCATGCCTGGGTTCAAGTCCACATAGTGTCAATACTCATTCTTGCCGTGACATAGCTGGAATGTCTTCCTCCATCACTCATTATTGAAACGGAAATGTCTTTTTATGTTCAATTGTTTAAACATAGAGAATTTTAGAGACACGTTTTTCGTCATTGACATATGCCATGTTACATGTTAAATTAGGTATAACATGAAAAAGCACAAATGGGTGTTTTGTTTAGCTAAGATGTGCACTTTAGTCTTACCCTTTGTGGAATATTTAAGGAGGGGCGATGCGGCATTGCTGGGTCGGGTACATTGCATCAGGCACCCGTGGGGATTCAGGGTTAGAAGTCCCCAGCAACCAAACCTTGTACGAGGCGTCCCAGTGGATCGAGAGGTCAGGCTCGGTAACTTGGTTGTCATCGTACCCAACGGCGTGGATTACTGGAGTGTCTGACTCGATTATAACAGGCTGCCGTCAAATAGCTGGAATACTGCAGACACCAAACAGACAAAGAAAACATTGCATCAAGTGCAGGTCTAGAGTGAGTGATTATGGTTTTACGCCGCTTTTAGCAATATTCCAGCAATATTACGGCGGGGGACACCAGAAATGGGCTTCACACATTGTACCCATGTAGGGAATCGAACCTGGGTCTTCGGCGTAGCGAGCGAACGCTTTAACCACTAGACTACCCGACCGCCCCTGCAGGTGTAGATGTTGTAACTGACATCGTCCCTGTTTAATTAGAGGTATCACTAACTGATAGATCCATGTCCATCAAAACTGAGTAAAACACAAACTACGTGGGTTTTGAATTCCAGAAATTTACATGGGCTGCCGCGACCGGGATCCATGTTTTACCCATTTTTTTATAATATCTCTGCAATCTTTAGTATGAACTTCAAAGCGACGTGATAACATAAAATGCGATAATTAAATCTGCTTTGAGATAAATGCATCTCGGGAGTTGAGCACCTGTCGCTCAATTACAACTACAGGATCGATACCAGCCTGTACAGCAAGGGTCAATAGAGACAGTGTAGAGCACGATCGCTTCCCTGGCACATGCGAATGACAAATATAGAGTCTACAAAATACCATCACACTTGAATTACTGCCTTTGATGTCAGGGCGTGTATTCCGACACACAAATATACCATCTGTGATCAATGATTGTGAGCCAGAGTTGAATGCTTTCAAGCCGTTGGGCTTTTGCTTAATCTGCCCTATACCAAGCCCAATCACCATAAGCTTTGTCTGTTTCCCTGGTGAGGGCAAGAGTGGTTTAATCCGGCCACAACCCACTGTATAAGTAAAAGTGACGACACCCTTTCCATAATCATTTGAAGTCTCTGCTAAAATAATTTGAAACAATCATTTAGTGGTGACACCAGGTGTTCGCGAAACCCAGATTCCGAACACCTGATAAGTTCTAGTTTTTTCAGCGCTTGACCCGTGCTCGTGGGTTACACGAATGTGGTAAACTGTACTCCCGAATGGCCGCAATGTTGGTGACGTCGTCCTCACTGCAACAAAGGCCTTTCTCACACAAACACACACACACACACACGCACACGCACGCACACACACACTCTCACACACCCAGACACACACATACACACACACATACACACATATAACACACACACGCACGCACGCATACACACACACACTCTTTCTCTCTCCCTCTCTCTCACGCACGCACGAACACATGCACGCACTGCGGGTCATGAAGAACGGCTGTCATCACTATATCTTTTACGGCGATATCTTCAAATCTAAAGAAACTATCGTTTCAGTTTTGTTTACTTACCCTTCGTTTTCTGAATACATTGTCGACTCATACTCAACCCAGCGAATAGTTTTTGTGATGGCACCAGGCGTTCGCGAAGCGCTTGAGCGTATAATTTCCCACTGGCGACACAGCCAGAAACACATGGAAGGCAAGACACTGACTCCCCTGAGCGAACACGCGGACATGTGGTACCAGTCAAATATACGGAATTACATCGGACATCGTTTTGGTCATTGCTGCGTCAAATTTGGAAATGTCCTCAACATTTATGAAAGCTTTACTAAGGTTTTGAATGCTGTAACACTGATCAAACAACGTTTGTGCAGGAGTCGTGTGATGCTCTTTGAAAACTTCGTAGAAAGCGCATGCTCGATTGTACTTCAAATGTAGTTAAATGTAAACACCAAAGGCTGGAGCTGCTGGAATATTGCCCGACATAAAAGTAAAACTGACTGTTGGAGATGAGGTGAAATGGGGTTTAACGTCGCGTTCAAGATTGTTGCACCTATATAGCCACGTTCATGCACGTGTGTGTGTTTGTGTGACTGCTTGTACTAGTCCGGACTGATGCCGATTTATAGTACTAGCTCACTGAGATACCATGCCGCAGTTTAACATGAATACCCCACTCAGACACAGTATACTGACTCCGAGCCGACCAGTCCTTGTTTTAGCCCCTTAATGCCGAGCGCCAGACAGGGTAACAACAAGTACCATCTTTTAACGTATTTTGGTATGACGCGGCCGGGGATCGAACCCCGGACCTTCCGATCTCCGGGCGGACGCTCTACGACTGACTGTTTGAAAATTGAAGTCACCCCTCTGTTATATTGTTGATATTTCTTGTCACCCCGAATGCATAGATCTGCATATGCAATAGATGCGACTGTTTAACCGATCTCTTTCTGGCTCAGGTAGGGGGCACGGGTGGCCCAGTCGTCTAAGGCGCCGCGATTCGCTGTGCAGAGCTGCGTCTCTTGTGCACGCCAGAAATCTATGATTGTGGGTTGGAATCCCGGTTCGCCCCGATCATGTTTCTTGGTTTGTCAGCACCATACCCGTGCTCGTGGGTTTTACCGAAGTAGTAAACGCCTGAGACCTGCATCACTTGGGGCTTTCCTCCAACATTAAGCTGACACGTCGCCATATAACTGGAATACTGTTAAAAGCGGCGTTAAAAACCCCACTCACTCACTCACTCTGGCTCAGGTGGGTAAATCAGGAAATATAAAAAGTCAAGGCCAGAGGAAAACAAGTCTCGGTTATCCGCCGAAATAGATTCCATTGGGCGTAAAAGGCGAAAAATCAGAAAATTTGCATAAAAAAAGTAAGTGTTTGTTTGTGGTGTTACGCCGCACACAATTATTTGACGACTGCCTGTAAACAAACCAGACAATCAAGGGATATACAAAAAATGGCTCCAAATGATAGACCAAGCGTCACCACGGCGCATATACTGATTTTGTTGAAACTAAACGCGATATCTTAATTTGAGTTATAAGTCCAGCATTTTACATGTAAACAGTAACACAGTATGGGACACCATGCAGTCTTGTGTCCCATAGTTGATGGGATTCGTTGTGGTATGAGTCCAGTGCTCGGAGGTTCCATCAATATAAGCTATAAGACAAGGGCTGGTAGTTTCCATCAATTTATGAACTTCGGTTTTGCTGAGATGCTGACACCGCGTAATATAACCACAATACTGTATCTCAGTATCTCAGTATCTTTATGTCGGCCGGATAGCCTAGTGGTTAAAGCGTTCGCTCGTCACGCAGAAGACCCGGGTTCGATTCCCGACATGGGTACAATGTGTTAAGCTCATTTCTGGTGTCCCCCGCCGTGATATTGCTAAAAGCGGGCTTAAAACAAAACTCCCCCACTCACTCAATCTTTATGTCCATCATTTCATCAATTCTTCACCAACATATGTATTTTTCATCCATTCTTTCATTTCTCAACACATAATTTTAAAAGAATCATTGATCTTGTTCCTGATCGTGAAGCCTTGTCATCATGGTTAATTATGTAGACTCATTGGGAGTCCCCATCTCTTAGGTTCCTGTGTAGCACTGACCATCTACCCGCTGAAGGCAACAATTATCACCAATGTTCCTGTCATGGCTAAAAGCTTTGGCTTTCCCTAATAACTCTCGTTATATTTGCCGACAGACAAATGGAGAGATAATATGATTGTCACTGTCATCATGGAATGAAATATGGCGGGATGGCTACTTTGACTAAACACGGGTGTATTTAGGCCAGCGACACTTTGGATGGCGGTTTGTTATTAGTTCCGGCTTAATTGCAATGCCCGGAAATAAGCCTTAGTAATACCTATAATAGTGGCTCAGAAATATAATCCTTTTCATATAAACTATTCGACTTTTGTGCTGTATATTATCGGAGCACGGATAGCTCTGTGATCTAAGTAGTGGTTGCTAACAGGTTCGAATCTGAGGAATATAATCATTTTCATATAAACTATTCGACTTTTGTGCTGTATATTATCGGAGCACAGATAGCTCAGTGATCTAAGTAGTGGTTGCTAACAGGTTCGAATCTGAGAAATATAATCATTTTCATATAAACTATTCGACTTTTGTGCTGTATATTATCGGAGCACGGATAGCTCAGTGGTCTAAGTAGTGGTTGCTAACAGGTTCGAATCTGAGAAATATAATCATTTTCATATAAACTATTCGACTTTTGTGCTGTATATTCTCGGAGCACGGATAGCTCAGTGGTCTAAGTAGAACTTGCTTACGGATTCGAATCTCAGAAACATTAATCTTTTTCACATCAACTACTCCACCTTTGTACTGTATATTCTCGGGGCACGGATAGCTCAGTGGTCTAAGTAGTGGTTGCTAACAGGTTCGAATCTGAGAAATATAATCATTTTCATATAAAACTATTCGACTTTTGTGCTGTATATTCTCTGTGTACGGGTGGCCCAGTCGTCTAAGTATAAGTTGCTCACGGGTTCGAATCCCAGATGCTGTGAATACTTTCAAGCCGTTGGGCTTTTGCTTAATCTGCCCTACACCAATACCCAATCACCATAAGCTTTGTCTGTTTCCCTGGTGAGGGCAAGAGTGCTTCAATCCGGCCACAACCCACTGTATAAGTAAAAGTGAAGACACCCATTCCATAATCATTTGAAGTCTCTGCTGAGATAATTGTAACCATCATTTAGTGGTGACACCAGGTTCGCGAAACCCAGATTCCGAACGCTGATTAGTTCTAGGTTTTACAGCGCTTTACCCGTGCTCGTGGGTTTCACGAATGTTGTTAACTATACTTCCTTCTGTTGCTTTTATTGAAGGTGCCGTTGAACGTATCTTGGCAAACTCAGCACTCTCACCAGGGACACTACCGATAGTGTAGGACATTCCATTCTCTCTCTCTCTCTCTCTCTCTCTCTCTCTCTCTCTCTCTCTCTCTCTCTCTCTCTCTCTCTCTCTCTCTCTCTCTCTCAAGCACACACATACACGCACGCACGCACGCACTCACGCACGCACGCACACAGACTGCGATTCTTGAATTGTTGCCATCACGGTATCTTTAACGGCGATATATTCGAATCTAAAGGAACTATCGTTTCAATTTTGTTTACTTAGTCTTCGTTTTCTGAATACATTGTCGATTCGTACTGTAATGATTCGCAAAATGTACTCATGTTGCAAGGAGTCGCTATTTCAGTGATTAATTCTAGGTTTTTCAGCGCTTTACCCGTGCTCGTGGGTTTCACGAATGTGGTAAACTACATTCACGAATTGCCGCCAAGTTGGTGACGTCGTCCTCACTTCAACAAAGGCATCTCACACACACACACACACACACACACACACACACACACACACACACACACACACACACAAACACACACACACACAAACACACACACACACAAACACACACACACACACACATAACACACACACACATAACACACATACAATCTCTCTTGCTCTCTCACCACGAGCGTTACCGATAGGACAGGGCATCACACACACATATACACACACACTCTCGCTCTCTCTCACACACATACACACACTCTCTCTCCCACGCACATGAACGCACGCACACACACTGCGATTCATGAATGGTTGCCATCACTGTATCTTTAACGGCGATATCTTCGAATCTAAAGGAACTATCGTTACAATTTCAATTTACAAGTTTACTTCGTCTTCGTTTTCTGAATACATTGTCGATTCGTACTCCACCCAGCTAGTTTTTGTTTGCAAAATGTACTCATGTTGCAACAAGTCGATATTTCAGTGTACTAAACAGGCAAATAGCATACACATTTCTATATTTTGGAAGACACGTAATTTTTTTTCTTTAGTAGGCCTGCTACTGGGGTGTTCTCTTTGTCAGATATGATCAATACCCCATGGCCTCTGTTTACAGCTTTCCAAAGGTTTTATGGTAGACATGTGGAGGACATTTCCAAATTTGACGCATCAGTAACAAATATGATGTCCGATGCAATTCCTTATTTTGACTTATGTTCCCGTGTTTCTTCAGGTGAACAATTGACTTGCCTTTGCATGTGTTTGTGACGGTGCCACCGGTGGGGCAGGATGTGCTCACCTTTTCGCGAACACCTGGTATCATAACTATTTGATAGTGATTCATAAACACATGCTCATGACATAGTCGGTATCGTACAATCGACTCTGCTGTATGCAGAGATTTCTATTGGATATGGAAAGGGTTTTGTCGCTGTATTTACGTATAGAATTAGGACACACGTCGAAAGTATCAGTGTCTATTCTGTCACGTTCAAATTAACACTCACAGCATCAAAAGTGAATTATAACGTAATGTAATCGTTCACACATCCCTATAAATTCACATGATTTGGATTGGTTGAATTGAACTTTTACACACCATCATTTAGCAGCGAATTGAATCGAACATAACAATACTGTCTGGGTTATATTTTCAGAGCCCTCATGCGGTTAGCAACCCCAGTTATTTCGCCAGTCCTTTTTTAAAGTAGAAGATAAAATTGATTGAACCATTTTCCACCGACACTATGGCTTCCATGTGAGACTAGTTGCCTTTGGTAACTACTAAGTGTGTTGTTTATGTGGAGCAGCGGTTTGGATAATGTTTACACTTGATAGGAACAGCCCTAGTTGGAAGGAATTTATTGAAATTACGCTGACATCCCGACACCCAGTAGATTGGATGACGGCCAGTCCTTCAGTGGACTAACACAGGATATGTTTATGACCATCTGCTGATAGGGATGGTTAGCTAGGGCGACAATCTTATTGGCCAAAAGCCGGAGAGACTTATCCGTTGCTAACAAAATAATGAGCCCAGTGCATTTAGACTTGAACTGTGAACCGTGCATGGTGGTTTGTTTAGTTGCTTGCTTTTGTTTGGATGTTTTTTGTTGTTTTACGCCGCACTCAGCAATATTCGTCAACCAAGCCAGCGAGCCTGACAGCAATATCACGGCGGGGGGACACCAGAAATGGGCTTCACACATTGTACCCATGTCGGGAATCGAACCCGGGTCTTCGGCTTGACGAGCTAACGCTTTAACCACTAGACTACCCGACCGCCCCCTAATTCAGTAGAAGGGAATTGGCCATTTGATGCTTATTGAACGATATAAGTAAGGGAGTATGGTTTTACGCCGCTTTTAGCAATATTCGCTTTAATCACTAGGCCACCCGACCGCCCCTAAACAACAAACAGATAATCTTAGTGTGTCTAACGGTATATGTGTGTAGGATGATACCGTTACGAATTGATCCTAAACATAACACTGTGCTTGAGTGGAAATGTTGGTTATTTTTAATATACTAATACTTTGAAAGGCCCTGTGAACAGCTGGGTCCCTTAGCCAAGTGAGGATCCGCTGGTTCGAATTCCAAATTTGCCAAGATAGAATTGGTCTCTTATCATTCTCTTCACGTCAACGTCAACGAAGAGTAAAGCTCTCTTCCTAGTTAAATCTAGAATGCTACTAAAATTTATATATAGAGATTGTTAGCACTATTTTTGATGTGGTATCATTAATATCACATATTAGGGGGAAATCGTTTCATGAGAGCCTTTGGTGGGCACAATACATGTGTGTTATTCTTTATGTATAGTTTTGGAAACACAGATAATTCGATTTGATATTCGTATGCCTTTTCGTTTTTTATATTCTAAAGCTTCTTCGATTTGATATTCGTATTCATCTTCAATTTGAGATATTTGATGTGATATCGCATTGATTAGTATGCCTATTTAATTTATTATTCGTGTCGCTTCGATTTAATATTCGTATGCATCTTCGATTTGAGATTCGTATACATCTTCGATTTGAGATTCGTATGCATCTTCGATTTGAGACTCGTATGCATCTTCGATTTGAGACTCGTATGCATCTTCGATTTGAGACTCGTATGCATCTTCGATTTGAGACACGTATACATCTTTGATTGAGATTTTTTCGATTTGAAATTCGTATACATCTTCTACTGAAAGTATGAAGCGTATACTGTTTACATCCCTCGACGTCGCTGGAGAATAACAACTGCATCAAACCAAAGTCACTCACTCACCTTTCTATCAAGTTGTTGATGTAACTCTTCGTTTTATGAACAATATATCTCGCCAGTTAAAGCTTCTGACTCTTCTGTTTGACATTAGTAATCCTCTCCCTTCGCTTTGAACAGAATTGGTTATAGCATCGCTTGGACATTTTAGATATCATGTTCTGTACATATTTGTAAAATGGTTTTCTCACGACTTACAGACCAAGAACGAAGAGCTCAATGATACGTATTTACCAGCTCAAATACGTCTCTTTGTGGCTCCCATTTCACGTCCATGTTAGGTATCATGTTCTGTACATATTTGTATAATGGTTTTCTCACGACTTACAGACCAAGAACGAAGAGCTCAATGATACGTATTTACCAGCTCAAATACGTCTCTTTGTGGCTCCCATTTCACGTCCATGTTAGGTATCTTGTTCTGTACATATTTGTATAATGGTTTTCTCACGACTTACAGACCAAGAACGAAGAGCTCAATGATACGTATTTACCAGCTCAAATACGTCTCAATGAGGCTTCCATTTCACGTCCATGTTAGGTATCATGTTCTGTACATATTTGTATAATGATTTTCTCACGACCTACAGACCAAGAACGAAGAGCTCAATGATACGTATTTACCAGCTCAAATACGTCCCAATGAGGCTTCCATTTCACAGACACAACTCCCATCGGAACAAACAGAATTTCCAAGCGGGAGGTTTAAAGATCTCTTTATCAGACAAATCCTTGTAAATAGTAACAGTGGTTGAACTTTTATTATTTCGTTTACTCACTCAAACAAAGATGCAAGTTTCGAGGTATTTAATCATCTGAACATCTGTTAATGTCTTCTAGAAACTCCGACCTTAATTCTGTAACCGATTCCAGTTTATTGGTTCTTCGCGTGCAGCATCTGAATTTTACGACAATGGGAAATAAGATTAGATATTGCGACAAGCCAAAAACTACCATTAATACTCTCTTAGGCAGAGAGCTTATTCCCAGCACGTCATTATCTGAAAATCATTATGAGCATTTCCAAAGACCACAATTATTTCTCAAGGCTTTAACGTCTTTATTCCACCTGCAAAAGAAAAGCGCTGGGTGAAGTATATATGTGTTGCGCAAGGCCCAAGATAAGAATGAACCACCAGAAAGCGCATAATCTACAGGGAAAAGTTACGTCTGCCTAAGCGCCTTATGCGTCCCGAAGACATCGTCATAGTCTTGTTTTATCGTCAAATATTTTCGTGTATGGCTTCTTAAACGAGACTGTGGGGAAAGCGATAACAGTTCAAATCATATAGTCGGCGGTCGGTGATTATGTCAGGAATAGGTATTAAATCCGATAATTGTGGAAAAAAAATAATTGGCTGTTTGAGAATGATGAAGTTTCTTGTCATCAGGTTAGATCATTGCCTGGTAATGAATGTTTTATGAGAAACGATATCGATAGTTGAAGCGTTCCGGCGTTACTGAACAATAAAATGACATCTTGGCTCAGAGGGTGTCAGGATTGTGCGTTTATTGCCGTACTATCGTTGTCAAAATGGGGATGAGAATAAGTGCATGACCCCACCGAGACGTCATCGCAACTTCCTGCCACTTTACAGTATATTGAGAATCTCGCCGAGTGTCAATAGGCACGAGAGTAAGATTCTATTTATCATCCAAAAATTATTCGTCCATCATTTTCAGTTTGAAAACAGCAATAACCAGTATCTTGGTCGTAAAAAATACAAATAACAAGCTTCGGTGGTAGAAAAAATAATGCAATCTGCCAACATATGGCGTTGACATAACCAGTGTCGTTTTCCGAGGATTAACAGAAATAGCCGAATGTGAGATTGAGGATAGTGGTGTCATTTGATTGTGACGTCATGGAAACCGATGACAATCACGACGGTCTGCTTGATCTCAGCAAAGCGACATCTCCTGAGGAACATATTTTTTATGATAAAATGTAGATTGATTGATTCTAAGGTTTATCATAATGATAATTTACTGGTTACAGGTTTCATGTGACATTTATGAAAGTTATAATTTGTCATGAGTTTGAAACGCCCCCGAACGCTGAGATTACAATAGTTACTTCGGGTAAACCTGGAAAATAAAATAATGTTTTATTATAGCAGCTTCTGCTATTTGGCAGCGATTGACCGCTTGATACATCAAGGAAATTGTGGGGTACAACTGACTAAGGATACACACCAAACTGTTGACGGTTCATTCAGGGGCGGTAGGGTAGCCTAGTGGTTAAAGCGTTCGTTCGTCACGCCGAAGACCCGGGTTCGATTCTCAACATGGTTACAATGTGTGAAGCCCATTTATGGTGTCCCCCGCCGTGATATTGCTGGAATATTGCTAAAAGCGGCGTAAAACCATACTCACTCACTGGTTCATTCAGGCACACTCGGCATCTTCCGTTTCCGTCATAATACCTCGGGCGCAATGGAGTAGTGACAGTCATTGATTTTCATCTACATGCATAAGTCCGTAACATTTCAAGTCCAATTTTGTGAAACGGTTTTTCCATGGTAAGAACAAATGTGGGATACAATTTGATATCGAGCAACATTTATATAGTGAGCGAGTGAGTTAACATTTAACGTCACATCGGAAATATTTCACCATATCGTGACGAGAACAGTTATATAAAGGCCGCCAGATTGTGTTCTGTAATGTGATAGTCACGTGAACGTGTGAAACTAGTGAATCCCGTTCAGCTATGGGTTCCTCCCCCTGATGGCTTCATGTGAGCTGAGTGTTGATTAATAGTTATTATTACTCATAATAGTTCCTCGTATTCTATAGTTCATAGCTTATTTAGTGATACAGTTAAAATTGTCGTGAGCTGTTTGGTATTGGGAAAGTGACTGAATTTGGTATTACGCCGCCTTTAGCAATTGAACGGCAGGGAACTCCAGAAATGGGCTTCACATATTGTACTCATGTGGGGGAATCGAACCCGGGCCTTCGGTGTGACGAGCTAACTGTCACACCTGTCACATATTTGGAATGAAACACCTTACTCGGTTGTGTCTGGTGCTGGTATTTAACTTTGTCATACATAGAGTGAGTGAGTGAGTGAGTTGGGTTTAACGCTTAATGTTGGAGGAAAGCCCGAAGTGATACAGGTCTCAGACGTTTACAACTTCGGTGAAACCCACGAGCACGGTTATGGTGCTGACAAACCTAGAAACAAAATCGGGGCGAACCGGGATTCGAACCCACAATCATAGGTATCTGGCGTGCCCAAGGGACGCAACTCTGCACAGCGAATCGCGGCGCCTTAGACGACTGGGCCACCCGTGCCCCCTCATACATACAGAAAACTACACTCATTCTCGTTAGATCCCAATTTTACGAAACGAGTGGACTTTCTATGCTATCTGACTAGTCATAGCATGCAACTGTAAGGGTGATTATGTGTTGAAAAGCCGCTGATTTAATAATGTGCATATGTGTAATTCGCCAAATCCATGCCCTAAAGCATGCTCAAAGTGCAACATTATTACACGTTCAAAGGATCAGTGTGCACTCGATTTTCATTCTCAGCCTCTTGGGGAGTATACAACCCAAGATGACTGTGACGCACGAGAAGGTTAACAACCACATTGCCATCTCATCCTACTGGGTACCCATTCACTGCTTGGTGAACAGAGGCACATTTCTAACAAAGTCACTTGTCTATGGAGACACCACATGACATTTTGTGCTACAAGTGCTTCAGTGTGGGACAGGACCCAAGCCCTTGAAACTCCCAGGAGTTTGTTCTATCCTACCTGTGATGGTTAGCTTCCTCCAAATGTTAAGGGGCGGTCGGGTAGCCTAGTGGTTAAAGCGTTCGCTCGTCACGCCGAAGACCCGGGTTCGATTCCCGACATGGGTACAATGTGTGAAGCCCATTTCTGGTGTCCCCCGCCGTGATAGTGCTGGAA
Organism: Haliotis rufescens; assembly: GCF_023055435.1. NCBI lineage: Eukaryota > Metazoa > Mollusca > Gastropoda > Lepetellida > Haliotidae > Haliotis > Haliotis rufescens. Next base: position 16,585,018 of record NW_025963857.1, read on the forward strand.
TATTGCTAAAAGCGGCGTAAAACCATACTCACTCACTCCATATGGCGTCATATGTAAATTCCATTTAAATCTATCATAGTTTGAAAACAAGGCCAAAAGTAGAGTGTTTTCCTAAAACTATTAAGGGCGTTGAGTAGCACCATGGTCAAAGAATTAGCCAACTATGTGTTTGACTGGGTTCGATGTTAACAAAGGGTAAAGCTGGTTAATGAAGGCCCTGACTGCCCCTCATAGATTAGCACGCACGTTAAACAACCCGCGCATCGAGTTGTCGTGATTCAGATCAATGGTTTATTAAGAAGCCATCACCAGGATTCCGGCGTCATGACGTGCCGCGCCCCGTTCAGTAAATCGATGATACTTTGCATTACCTCCATCTATCAAAACAGACTGGGTGCTCGTATATCAACATACCACATTGAACACAGAGGCTTTTACCACCGCACGGCAATCTTAGCCCTTTTTCTCCAGCTGTTTTAAATTTTGAATCTGTTATAACAGAGAAGCATATGACAGCATAATGTCTTGTACAGTAAACTACGGTTATAACGAACACGCTTATAACGAACTGACGGATATAACGAACTATTTTTTTGGTCCTGTCTATTTGCTGATTATATTCCGTACATTTGCTTATAACGAACTACGGTTATAACGAATTAAAATTTGTGGTCCCTTTGAGTTCGTTATAACCGTAGTTTACTGTATTGTATCTGTTGAAACTTCACAGCAACTAAGAGAACGCGTGGCCCAGGCCTCCAAGGCGCCGCAATTCGTTGTGCAGAGTTGCGTCCCTTGAGCACGCCAGAAACCTATGGTTTTGGGTTTGAATCCCTGGTCGACGCGATTATGTTTCTAGGTTTGTCAGCCTCGTGCTCTTGGGTTTCAATGTGGTAAAGGTCTGAGACTTGCATATCTCTGGGCTTTCCTCCCACATTTAAGCTGGCACGTCGTGATATAACTGGAATACTGTTAAACCCAGCTAGTAACGTGTTCTTCGAATCGTTATTCCGAACGGTGAACAGGACATGGAGTAAGATCATGGGCAACAGTCACTTCATTATACATACGACCCGTGAAGATCCGGGGTAGAATAGGTCTCCAGCAACCCATGCTCGCCGTAAAAGGCAACTATCCTTGTCGTAAGTGGCGACTGACGGGATCGGGTGGTCAGGCTCGCTGACTTGGTTGATGCATGTCATCGTATCCCAATTGCATAGATAGATGATCATGATGTCAATCACTGGTCCAGACTCGATTATTTACAGACCGCCGTCATATAGCTGGAATATTGCTGAGTGCGGCGTTAAACAACAAACAAACAAACAGATTACGATCGATACTTATTATGAAAAGCGAACCTACATCTACATAGTCTTTAATAATCGCAGTGTCTGTTTTAGCTACAAAGAAGGTTGTTTGGGTCTTGTAAGCTGGCATTGATAAATTATTCAGAAGACACATGGGCCTACTTCAAGTCCAAGAATCTCCAATTTTTACCGCTGCAACATTACAGACAAAACATGGTTGGAGATTGCATTATTGATTGTTTTGTTTTATACAAGATCTCCTTTTCTTACATACCGCAGAGGGAGATCGATATATCTCTCATTTCATAATGACTTGAAGTCTGTTCTTTTCTCATACTTCACTGCACAACAGTTTTACATTCATGTTATACAGCCCTTTCACTGCTAGCTGGTTTATGAGTGAGTGATTGAGTTGGGCTTAACGCCGCTTTGGTAAGTCCGAAGGGATTCGGGTTTTACATGTTTACTACTTCAGAGAATCTTAACAGCGTGCATGGTGCTCACAAACCTATAAACATAATCAGGGCAATCCGGGATTCGAACCCACAGTCATAGTTTTCTGGAGTGCTAAAGGGACGCAACTCTGCACAACGAATTGCAGCGCAGTTGGTTCATACTAATATGACATTTGTTCAGAAAAGCCATCAACGATTTGCATGAACGATTAAAGACACTTGGATTTCCTCGAGACTTTGATTGCCCCTCATCCCTGGCATTAGATCCCCCCACACGACCAAGTGGGACACAATGACGTGATTTTGAAAAAAAAAAGATATTTCCAATTTAAATTCCCCTCAGTTTAAAAAAAGATTAGATGTATGGCCTATCTCCGAAACCGTTTGAAGATTTCTATGAAAAACCAAGCCTACTGCAAAGTCTTCGGATCTGCAATTAATTTGTCTCTTTCTGTCCGACATGACGAACAGTCGTCCTCTCGATTCAGCTATTCCAACCAAAGAGGGGTTGGTTTTCATGAAACGCAAATGAAGAGCCTTTTAGTTACGTGATAGCCTTTTTTCAAAGGGGAGATAATAAGAGGCGCTTTCAGCTTCAAAGACTTTACAGGCAAATCGTTTACATCAACATAAACACCGCACTCGAGAGGAACAATTACGGAACGCCGCATCAAACAAACAGCAATCGTTTGCATTTCATCCGAGTAACGATTACTCCTGATCCGGAATTTATTTTTTTGTGAAAAATGCATTACATTCATTCTTTTTTACGAAGACATACCAATTCCAATTTGATAGAAAAGACAAGGCGGTACAAAATGGTTCAGTAGATATTATAGCTTGTTTGACTGAACCTGGGCCTGGCTGTAAGCCAACAGAGTTTAAAGTTGTTGAAGTTCTTCCTAACGAATGTTCCCGCTCAATTGTTATACTTTGATTACGCTTGAAGAAATATGTATTTAACTGTCAACTGAGAAGACTGAGGCCCAGTCGTGTTCAAGAGTTGCGGCCTTTCGACATGCAAGTAGACCAAAAACTATTCTCATTAATTCCAATTTTGAAAATGGCAAGATGAGGTCAAAAAATTATGTTTCTTGTCAAGGCAATGTGACCAGGCTTTGTTTTATTGCTTTTAACCACATTTGTGTGCACATGGTCTTGTTTTTAAACTGCGAATGAAAGAAGACAACCAGAGACACTCAAAGGAAAGTTTTAAAGTACATTCCAATGACCTTGAAACAAGATTATTGCACTTATATAGCGACGTGCATGCACGTGTATGTGTGTGTGTGGCTGCTTGTACTAGTCCGGACTGATGCCGATTTATAGTGCTAGCTCACTGAGATACCATGCCGCAGTTTAACATGAATACCCCACTCAGACACAGTATACTGACTCCGAGCCGACCAGTCCTTGTTTTAGCCCCTTAATGCCGAGCGCCAGACAGGGTAACAACAAGTACAATCTTTTAACGTCTTTTTGTATGACGCGGCACGGGATCGAACCCTGGACCTTCCGCTCTCCGGGCGGACGCTCTACCACAAGACCACGGAGGCGGTCAACACCCTTATCTAAAATGCGGACAATTAGGAATGGTTGAATTCGGAAACAGGAAAAAATACATTGACCCGCTAGGTTTGAAATGACCAGCACGACGATGAGAAACATTTGTTTTTCTTTCTTTTTTGGCCTCATCCTTGATATGATCGTGGCTCCTATTTATGATTCACCTTGATTAGCATCAATGATTTGTCAGCAGCATTTAATGGCTCGTGGATTTCAACGAAGTATTAAAGGTCGAAGCTTGATCGTTTCGCGCTTTCACGCAAGGTTGAGCTCATATGCTGTTATGAAACTGAAATACTGTTCAAAGCGGCATAAAACACAACTCACTCCCAATAATATATTGGAGTATGTGGAAACGTTATACGAGCATTGCGTAATGTGGCCATACCCCGGATGCTACAGTAAGATACACTGACTACTGATATATCTCATGTGTCTAGTGAAATAGACTGTATCTCCCAACGAGTGACGATGTTGCGCAATATATATATATGCTTTCGAAAGTCCAGGTTCAAGTTCAACAACGCGATCTCAGCGTTACCATTCTTGAACATAGCACGATAGTGTTCATACAGTTTGTTGTTCTCCCAAACAGAAGTATATGTTATGGGGTTATAAACATCATATAAAGTATTATTCTGTTTCATTTTTATATTTAGAACATGTTGCGTCATATTATTTGGTTTTCTGATAATTTCAAGCTAGTATAACTGTGTTTTCTTGTGTTCTCTCCTAGTTCGTGGTATAAAGCGTTATTCTCTTGTGCTATTTGATAGTCCTCCGTGACTCTGAAGAATGCTTGATTCTGATTGGTTAATATTATTTTGACCACAATGTACAGCCTTTTGACACAAAAAGCTTGCGAATGAATATATCGATCTATCGATAGCCTACATATCTAGGCACATAGCAAGCTTATCAAACATGATGAAATCTATTTTTCAGAACCCGCACAAGTATGTAAACCATACACCAACCAGTGTATCCGGGACAATACCGTCACACCTTTTTAACCATTCGTCACCACTCGCCCCTTTCCGTAACCTGCAAGAAGACTCGTCCCCCTATCGATGAATGTTATGTGCGAAAATACGACAAACCAAGCAGAATGCGCGTACGATTTCAAGTTCTTCGTCAAAGGATCCCTCAGAAATAATTTTTGATTTTCATATGTCTTGCATCTAAAATATAACCAAGACAAAGGTTAATGTGTTCAATCATACTGTATAATTCCGCACGTCCCGATGTGATTTAAAATGCATCTGGAATATATATAATATATGGGGAAATATATGTGAACCATTGCGCAACGAGTTGACAATTGTTTTAGGCATGCCCGGTTGCGCTAAGACGGTACCCGGTCGCAAAAATGGCCATGAGAGGGGCACGAGGCGTTGAAAGCCCCGAAAATCATGAAAATCACAGATCACGAAATTGAACATCTCTCTTGTCGTACAAAACCGACTAGTCTTCAGCTAAAAACGGCAGTATTTAGCCTTACTTCATGGTGATTCCTGAATAATTGAGTGAGTGAGTATGGTTTTACGCCGCTGTTAGCAATATTCCAGCAATATCACCGCGGGGGTCACCAGAAATGGGCTTCACATATTGTACCCATGTCGGGAATCGAACCCGGGTCTTCGGCGAGACGAGCGAACGCTTTAACCACGAGGCTACCCGACCGACCCGATTCCGGAATAAGGTTGTGACAGCAACATAATTTGCGATAGTTAGTCATCATTTGTTTGGTTGTTTATTTTTCTGTTTGTTGTTTAACACCGCAGTCAGCAATATTCCGGCTATGTGACGGCGGTCTGTAACTAAACTAGTCTAGACCAGACAATCCAGTAACTGACATCATGAGCATCGATCCACGCAATTGGGATCGATGACATGCATCAACCAAGTCAGCGAGCCTGATCACCCGATCCCGTTAGTCGCCTCTTGCGACAAGAACATGCTGCTGAAAATCTATTTTGACCCGGGTCCTCACGGGTCAGTACATCATGATGTTAATGTTGAACGTAATTACAGGTCGAGGTTGTCACCTGGGTTCATGCAATTTGTAACCGGAATATTTTAGCAGCCATTGGCAGCGAAAGTCACAGAGACCGCCTCCGTGGTCTAGTGGTAGAGCGTCCGCCCGGAGAGCGGAAGATCCGGGGTTCGATCCCCGACCGCGTCATACCAAAAGACGTTAAAAGATGGTACTTGTTGTTACCCTGTCTGGCGCTCGGCATTAAGGGGCTAAAACAAGGACTGGTCGGCTCGGAGTCAGTGTACTGTGTCTGAGTGGGGTATTCATGTTAAACTGCGGCATGATATCTCAGTGAGCTAGTACTATAAATCGGCATCAATCCGGACTAGTACAAGCAGCCACACAAACACACACGTACATGCACGGCGCTATATAAGTGCAATAATCTTGGACGCGACGTTAAACCCCATTTCACCTCACCTCACCTAACCGAAAGTGACAGAAGTAGGTCATTCTCAGCCAGGTTGAAGTTCGGGGAAGTTATTTTTTACAAATTGTACAGAAGCTCAACAAGTTGAAAAATAAATGAGTTCAGCTTTATTTGTCTTTTCATTCTACAACCTGTCACCCCAGATGGCATGTCGATTTCCAAAATACGACTTCAGTCCATTCAGCGCAATATAGGCAACATAGGAGGGATAGTTGATTACTTCTTTGTGAAATAAACTATGTTTTTGTAAACATTATTTTGAACCAATCAAGAATCCTTGCAACTAATTTTGAACTACGTATTACGTTTTGGCCCCTTTTCGGAATCGACTGCCTCCGTGGTCTAGTGGTAGAGCGTCCGCCCGGAGAGCGAAAGGTCCGGGGTTCGATTCCCGGCCAAAATACGTTAAAAGATGTTACTTGTTGTTACTCTGTCTGGTGCTCTCCATTAAGGAGCTAAAACAAGGACTGGTCGGCTCGGAGTCAGTATACTGTGTCTGAGTGAGGTATTCATGTTAAACTGCGGCATGGTATCTCAGTGGGCTAGCACTATAACTCGGCATCAGCCCGGACTAGTACAAGCACACATGCATGCACGTCGCTATAAAAGAGTAATAATCTTGAACGCGACGTAAAACCCCATTTCAACTCACCTGAGATTAGAATCATTAAACATTATGTTTTAAGCGTTCTTGGTACCATGGTAGAATGGATATGCACCTACGCTCGGCTTGAAATGAAAATGAGATTCATGTAATCTACATTGAGACTAAACTGCCAGGCAAAAGAAAGTATTCACTCAGTTTGATGGTGGCTAAAAATGAAACAAATGGTGATGTATTTGATACGGGTATCATTGTTGTGTTTTGGACCTTACGTTTGCAGTGTTTCAGCGATTGTTTTTACAGCCTGATAACGTTTGTATTGTTTGGTCAGATCCAATTTTCAAAATGTAAAATTCAAAATGATAGGTTTATTTCCTAATTTGTGCTCTGTTCTAGGGCTATGATGCTGAAGACCGCCTCCGTGGTCTAGTGGTAGAGCGTCCGCCCGGAGAGCGGAAGGTTCGGAGTTCGATCCCCGACCGCGTCATACCAAAAGACGTTAAAAGATGGTACTTGTTGTTACCCTGTCTGGCGCTCGACATTAAGGGGCTAAAACAAGGACTGGTCGGCTCGGAGTCAGTATACTGTGTCTGCGTGGGGTATTCATGTTAAACTGCGACATGGTATCTCAGTGAGCTAGTACTATAAATCGGCATCAGTCCGGTCTAGTACAAGCAGCCACACACACACACACACGTACATGCACGTCGCTATATAAGTGCAATAATCATGGACGCGACGTTAAACCCCATTTCACCTCACCTCACCTATGATGCTGAATTAAAAAACATCACAGTTTCTTGGGTTGTTTTCTGCATACATTGGCCTTAGTAGGCGTCCTTTAGGGGTTACTGGAATATGAATACAGAGGTCCCAGGCACCGCATGCTTGTCGTAAGAGTCAACTGAAATGAGGAACTGTCGCCCAATATATCTCGGACTGATTGTGTAACATCCAGGCCAGGCTCCGTGAATCGTGGCCGATGTTATCAACGCCTTGTTGACATTGCCGAGGCTCGATTATTTACAGGTCGCCGTGATGTATCTGCAAAATTGACTGTGGTTTTATCAACATTAACTTAACTTCTTAGGTAAATGCTAGATAAAGATACACACTATTCTCAGTTCAGGGGAAATAGGGTTTAACGTCGCGTTCAAGAATATCGCACGTACATAGCTACGTGTGTGTGTCCGTCTGTGGCGACTTGTACTCTTGTAATGCCGGTTTCAGAGTGCTAGCCCACCAAGATACCGTGCTGCAGTTTGACATGAATACTGACACATTATACTGACTCCTAGCTGGGCAGTTCGTGAAGCCGATCATCAGGCACCACGGAACACAGCGTTCCTCAATGGCCAGTTGGTGCCTCGAACCCTCTACTAGAGAACCGGACCCTCCCATATATGGATCCACATTGGACAGGAAGGGTGCGCAACCTCCTTCTTGAAGCATAACAGTCATTTACACTTTCAGATATACCATAAGTAAACGTAAACACTACGATTAACACATTTGATGAATATTTGTTCAGAAAATTACACGTTCAGTGAAGGCGCACGCACATACACACACATACACACACACAACCTCACAAGCACACACAAACACACACGCGCACCACACCCTCACACACACGCGCGCGCGCGCACCACACCCTCACCCACACACACACAAACACGCACCACACCCTCACACACCCCTTTCCTAAAAGCTGATTCCATCGCAAGTTCATTCATAGGTCATTTACAAACAACTGTCAAATTGTTTACTTTATTTGATGTCCTCTAATGATCCAGGCGTAATCTCTATTGGAAGACGTCCAAGGACCTAATTGTTTCCTCCAGAACTCCAGCAATATCATACACCCATTACCCAGTTTTATCGCATGCCATTTACCACGGGCAAGTCCATGCCGATAGCCTTCTCCAGCGAGTGTCCGAGTTACTGCGGTATCGATGTTGTATTGAAACAACGGTGACTTGTATGGGCCTATCGTGTGACACTGGATGATAGATTATCATTGATGTATGACCCATTGTACCATTACGTAATACCGTGGTTGCTATCAACAAACTATGTCTCTGCCCGTTAAAGATATTGATTATCAGAAGCTTCAGAATCCTGCTACTTGCGTAACAAGGCCTGCCTATAGAGATGATTGTTCCTGTTGTGGGCCACAAGCAACATGCCTATGCTGCAAGCGTAACGATGATTTATATGTTAACGCTTACTGGAATTAGACTCACTTAAAGAAATTATTTCTTTTCTTTTTTTAATCAGAGATATATTTTATATTCCATCAATGGGTGAGGTGAGGTGAGGTGAAATGGGGTTTAACGTCGCGTCCAAGATTATTGCACTTATATAGTGAGTGAGTGAGTGAGTTAATGCTTTACGTCACATCGGCAATATTTCAGCCATATCGTGACGAATGCACTTATATAGCGACGTGCAAGTGCAAGTACGTATGTGTGTTTGTGTGGCTACTTGTACTAGTCCGGACTGATGCCGATTTATAGTGCTAGCTCACTGAGATACCATGCCGCAGTTTAACATGAATACCCCACTCAGACACAGTATACTGACTCTGAGCCGACCAGTCCTTGTTTTAGCCACTTGATGCCGAGCGCCAGACAGGGTAACAACAAGTACCATCTTTTAACGTCTTTTGGTATGACGCGGTCGGGGATCGAACCCCGGACCTTCCGCTCTCCGGGCGGACGCTCTACCACTAGACCACGGAGGCGGTCTCCATCAATGGGACCGTCTCCGTATTACAGTGTATAGAGTGTCTGTCCGGAGGGCGGAAGTTCGGTGGTTCGATCTCCGGACGTGGCAAAAGACGTTGAAATACGGTACATCTTGTTACATTGCCGGACGTTCGGCATTAATGATATAAACAAGAACAGGTTGGCTTAGGATCAGTGTGCTGTGTCTGAGTGGGGTATTCATGTTCAAACTGCGGCATGGTACCTCAGTGGACTAGCACTATACAACCGACATTAGTCTTGGCGTGTTCGAGTCATCTTCCCGAGGTAAGGAAGTTAACTGACTATAAAAGTCCTGTTTCCACCCTTGCCGAACTAAGCTGGGATTTCCGGGCTCGATCGTAGCGCCACCATTGGCTATAACGAGTTATGTCCCTTCTATGTCCCTCCTATTGACAAATCAGGTTCCACCTCTCATATCACTTACATTTGCTTCAAACAAAATGGCGGCGCATAGGTCAAGACGATCTAACCGATAATCAAGATATATATTGTAATAAAACGGGTCTTACCTCGCGAAGTACATCAAATCACGTGAACACTTGACATGACATGAAAAATTTTGGAAAATTGAAGGTATCCTTTTATCTGATCCTGAGGTCGATCGAAATCTGCGCTTTGAAATCCATGTCGTTTACAAACCGGATTTCGATTTAGTTACGCGAGTTTGATTGGACTATGCATAGACTCGTTAGTCCAGCCAAAATATAACTCAATAATTGCAGCCTAGTTCGGCAAGGGTGGAAACTGAACTTTTACAGTCACTTAACTCCCTTGACTCGGGAAGATTCGTTCAAGTAGACAAACACACACGCACGCACGCACGCACGCACGCACGTGCTATGAAAGTGCAAAAATCTCAAATGCGACGTTAAATCCCAATTTCACCTCACCTCACCTCACTTCACCTCACCTCACCTCACCTCACCTCACCTCACCTCACCTCGGAGCGGTCGGGTAGCCTAGTGGTTAAAGCCATCGCTCGTCACGCCGAAGACCGGGTTCGATTCCCAAAATGGGTACAATGTGTGAAGCCCATCTCTAGTGTCCCCCCGCCGTAATACTGCTGGAATATTTCTGAAAGGGGCGTAAAACCATATTCACTCACTCACTCGCTCATCACTGGTTTGTCTGGTCGAGACTCGATTATATACAGACCGCCACCATATAGCAGGACTAGTGTTGACTGTAACGTGAAACAAACAGAATGGTGTTTAAGGTACTAGCAGACCTATTCGTATCTTCTTTCAGTGGCATGTAGAAGTTGGTGTGATAAAGTAAGACAAGTTCAATGGATGAACAGATCACTTGCTTGATAAAGGTGTTAGGATCTACACCGAAACGTCGCACTAATTGTAATAAAGAAGTTGTTCATTCATAGAACTTGTCTTACTTCTATTTGTATCTTGTTTGTTGTTCAACGCCGCAGTCAGCAATATTCAATCTATGCGAAGACGACCTGCAAATAGTCGAATCTGGAGCAGAGAATCCAGTGATTGACATCAAGAGCATCAATCCACGCAAATGGGATAGGATAACATGCATTGACCAATTCAGCGAGCCTGACCACCCGATCCTGTTTGTTAAAAACAACCTGGAATCCCCTCAGGTCTTTTTGTATCATTATGAAATGGGGAGTCGGTCGGTTCAGAAGAGCTCCAGTATCGATGTAAAATCGAGAGGACTACTGAGCATAATCACACCAAACAATAAGCTTAATTAGAGTGAGTGAGTTGGGTTTAACGCTGCTTTTAACAGTATTCCAGTTATATCACGGCGTGTCAGCTTAATGTGGGAGGAAACCCCGAAGTGATGTAGGTCTCAGACGTTTACCACTTCGGTGAAACCCACGAGCACGGGTATGGTGCCAACAAACCTAGAAACATAATCGGGCTGAACCGGGATTCGAACTCACAATCATAGTTTTCTGGCGTGCCTAAGAGACGCAACTCTGCACAGCGAATTGATGCGCCTTAGACGACTGGGCCACCCGTGGCCCCACCATGAACGAAGGACATCAAACAGTTATTTTGTCTTTCATTTCACGAGTAAGGACATGTGCAGGCACTTGTGAGATTCCAAGAATTATCACCTTATAACACAAACTGTGATTATTATGTTGGCTTGTACGACACACTATAATGGGCACGACACACTATGTATGTATGTGAGTCCGTCTCGTCAGCATTGTAATTCTAATGAAGGGAGATGCGTCATACGTTAATACACCTTGGTAAACAGCTCATGAAAGTATAATAGCACTCGTGATAAAAACGGTGTTCCACACCTTTCTGTCCAGTAATTATGGTTCCTAATTATTATATCGGCCTGAGCTAATTAACACAGTCATTGACATCTTGTTATCACATTCATCATTCGGATGTACAGCGAGATAGCAATTAACACTACGCCTGACGCAAAGTCAAGGCTTTCTATCTGAACGAGCGTCTCACCTTATTTCAATTTAGCAGTCTTTATATACGTTGTCATCGATACGCGATGTTAATGAAGAAAATGATAGGGCTGATTTATGTAATTTGTGAAAAAGAGCTTCGTCTACAATGCTGAATAGGTTGTTAACGATTTAATGAAGTGCCTACCTACGTTTGAAGGCGTATCGTCGCCAAAACAAAATGTACTCAGGAAATGTCCTTGAGGTGTATTCACCTCTGATGGCAGCCTGGTTCGCTGGGTGTGCTGCGCTGCCGCATACCCAGCGAACCAGGCTGCTCTGATGGTTGATGATGACGAATGTCACAGAGTCGCCGTGAACTTGTATTTGTCTTTAATAACTAACTCACGTGTCCTTAATTGTTATTCCCGCGTGCGTCCTTGGCACGGTTGTCGATATAGCATAGCGTGTGGTGAGAATTGTTTTCTGAGAATAACAAGATGTACAGATGACATTGTGGTCAAAGGCGCTGTGATTCGCTGCCACCCCTTAGCCGTGGAAGGTCGTTGGCCCAGGGTTCGAATTCCAGATTCGGCCTTGTTCTATCAGCGCCATGCGTGTCCTCGTTGGTTTCTTCCTACCTTAGGGGGCGGTCGGGTAGCCTAGTGGTTAAAGCGTTCACTCGTCACGCCGAAGACCCGGGTTCGATTCTCGGCATGGGTACAATGTGTGAAGCCCATTTCTTGTGTCCCCCGCCATGATATTGCTGGAATATTGCTAAAAGTGGCGTAAAACCATACTCACTCACTCACTCACTCACTCTTCCTACCTTAAGCTAAATGCACAGGAACTTGTAATTGGTCAGGAATTAAACATTAAACACCTTTTTTATATAAGTAGAGAAAAGGGGCGTCACGCGTCATCTTGTCGTTTTCTCTACTTATACATAGGGGGTATATATATTTTTATTTATTGTCCAATGACGAGTTCTTGTAGCCAAATGCTGGGTTACATGAATAACTGCATTACTGTTAAAAGCGCTTGTAAACCAAACTATCACACTGTTGGCGAACAATGAACTATTTGGATAAATAAGATATCATATGATGGGTAGGTTTCTCGGCAGGATAAAAACAACGGATGAATACAGTACCTTTTGGGGTCGTTTACAGATAAATATGAAAAAAATAAAGATCAGTTAGGTACTACGTTCAGTGTTTACAACATGGCGTCAATCGGCAATCGAGTTAGAATCAACCATCGGTCATCTAGACAACTTACTGGGACAACAGATCACAGTTCAGTTAAGAAGTCATTCTTAGTTCAGACCGATATGACTGAACACGAAGGACATCTTGAACGTGTATTAAGTTGTTTAACTAAGATGCACCTTCCACCAACGTAATACGTTGTGTTTGTTATAATTATCAAAATAATAGTCTAGATACCGAAAATCTGTGTTTAAAAACACATTTTTGTTGGAACTATGTTGCCTGTTGTCACTGTTCGACTTACTAGTCAGTGACCTTGTGACGTAATATATTCATGCGCACATTCTAGGAATCATTGCAATCCTTCGGTACCGTTTGTGCGAGATGAGCATATATTTTTTTCTCATGTTTAATAAAATATTTAAATGAGCACCAACAATCAGTTTACTGAGGCGTGGACTGGTACTAAAAGTGTGGTAATGTATGATTGTGCAATGCTTGGCGTTCACAGACATGGCAGGGTTGGCGTATGAATTTCATATTCTTTATTCCTTCACAGCGACCATGAATCCGTAAATATACCGTCTTCTCTGATGTTATAACTTGTAAAGGCCTCTAAAAGATATTCGATGACTTTGAGTATCTCAGGTGTTGGTTTAAAAACGGCATTTGCATCCCTGATACCACCATCTCATAAAACACGGTAAAGCTACTTGCAAGCAGGGATCAGACATACCGCTGGTAGAGCGCTTACGTCAATAAATAATTAGATTTTTTTTTGTAAACGGAAGTGTGTAATCAATATGATCGGTTCGTTTACAAACCTTCAATAATATCCTTGAGTTTAACTGCCCAGTAACAATAAATCTATTAACAGCATATTAGTCAGTTTGTTACAAGGCACATCACCATGGCTGTGGTGTTTGTTATTCAGCATGTGCTGCCGTTCATTAACCTATTTATTGGGGAGCATATGGGTGATCCAGTCATCTACGACGCAGAAGTTCGCTGTGTAGACTTGCGCAAGTCTCTAAGGCAATGATTATTGGTTTAGATCATAATTTCTAGATTATGTAAATAATAAAATGAACAAGTTGTCCCTATAAGAGACTGGAGTCATTGAACTGTCCATATATCTATAGCCTTGCCTATTAGAACATCCATGGACTTTTCTTTCAGTACAGCGTTGGAGCAACGCTTTTCGCTGTGTAGAGTTGTATCCCTTGTTCGTGCCAGGAACCAACAGTTGTGGGTTTGAATCCCGGTACCTGACTGTTTCTAGGTTTGACGCGTTCTCACGGGTTTCACCAAAGTGGTAAACGTCTGAGATCTGCATCACTTCGGTCTTTCCTCCCACATTAAGCTGACACGCCGTGATAGAACTGGAATAAAACCAAACTCACTCACTAACTCACGGTATTACTGATTTGACGTGGATGTTTTGTATGTGATCTTACCTTCAAATATGCGTGTGCAACAATAAACTGACTTTTATTTCAAGAAACCGAATAGATTGTGTGTGTTTGTGTGTGCCTATGCGTGTGTGTGTGTGTGTGTGTGTGTTTTCTGGGTTATATGTGGTATGAGTAAGTGTGTTTCTATATTTCTGTATAAGATAGCTACGCGATAAATCGCAAAGAAAAATGAAGAACGAAGCGTGGTTTATTTCACGATAAAACATTGTTCTATCATGACGTCGTTTCTGAAGATTCGAACATGCGCTCGCAACTTGATGACTTCGTATATTGGACGACATTATTTGTGGGAGGGGAGTGTCTGGTGAGTTGTTCCCCATAGATCTAACTGGGCAGCGCAGATAAACGCGATAGCTGAACGCACGCATCCAAAAGCGGTAAGAGATATGACAATCGGTAATGGGAGAAAAGGTACAGGTAATCGACGCGAGGCTTGTGGGAATATGCGGCAAATACCCACCCGTATAGAAAATGAACTTGTCCGACATTACCGGGGTTGGATTCTTTTGAGGGAGTCATCATTATTTAAATACGGATAAATATTTTTAAATCCTATCATCATCCTTAACGAGGCCGTACATCATGTTGATATCTCATACAATGTGCCCTGGTTGGTTTTTTTCTCCCTGCAGTGTTTTATTGTGCGATAAATAACAACCACGAGTCGTTTATTTTCTGAAATATTTCTATATGTCCGTATATGTAGCATATAAATATCGAGGAACACGCCCCCATGTCTGCCCATACACAAGAAATGTGGATGAAGTAATCAAGATACTACACATGCCCACACGGGAGACTGATCGTCTGGTCAGGTCTGGAATCTTTATGGACTTCAGAGATAGTATCATGAGTGAGTGAGTTGGTGGGGTTTACGCTGCTTTCAACAGTATTGCAGTTAAACAAGAACGCAATCCGTAAGGCCCGAGCACGTTATGGCGCTGACGGACCAAGGACCACAACTAGAGTGAATCTAGCATCCTGGATCGTGTTTAGAAGGTCCTGGAGTCCTGCACCTTGGCTGTGAAACATCTGCATTTTTATATTCTTGGTCACTTAGCAAGACTAGATGCTAAAATTTGCTGCCCAGAAAGTTTGAATCAGTGTTTGTGGGATACCTGTCACAGAGATTCTAAACAGTCCTACAACAGTTTTACAAGTGTATCGCGTCCTTGTAATTTGAATAAGGGACATGGAGAAAATTTATACAGCACCACAAACCACAACGTCTGGGTCAGGCGTGTTAGTTGCCCGTGTCAGTCCACCGACGTTACAGCATGAGCATCAGTCCATCAAGACTATAACATGCACGAGTATCAAAGCACCGGTGCTACAGCAGTTGTAACAAACCGCCGATGTCATCAGTACACCGATGCTGTTTGTTAGATTATCATTCCCCGGTGCTATAATTTGAATATCAGACTACCAATGGTATAACATGAGTATCAGTCAACCGATATCAGTCCACCGATGCGATAACATGAGTATCAATCAACCGATATCAGTTCACCGAAGCTATTGTATGGTTATCAGTCCACCGTTGCTGTAACTTGAATACCAGACCACCGATGCTATAACTTGAATATCAGTCCATCGGTGCTATAACATGAGTATCAATCAACCGATATCAGTTCACCGAAGCTAGTGTATGGTTATCAGTCCACCGGTGCTGTAACTTGAATACCAGACCACCGATGCTATAACTTGGATATCAGTCCACCGGTGGGATAACATGAGTATCATTCAACCGATATCAGTTCACCGAAGATATTGTATGGTTATCAGTCCACCGGTGCTGTAACTTGAATACCAGACCACCGATGCTATAACTTGAATATCTTACCCATCTCAAAATCAGAAATTAAAAGTGTAAACAAGCAAAAAATCACCAAAAAATGGCATAACCTATATCTAAACTCAAATAGCCAAATCAAAAAAGTGCTCAGCAAACCACTAACCAAACCAAAAATTCTCCATCCATCCAAAAAAATCGATAGAGTAATCACTAAACTCCAAACAGGACACACCAACCTAAATAACCACCTAAAAAATTTTAAAAAACACACTACAGGTAACTGCCCACACTGCAAACAACCAGAAACCCCAGAACACGCACTCATCCACTGCACACACTACCTAACACATCGAACCGCATTACAAACCACCCTCAATCTAAACAAGGCTCTAACTCTAGAAGCAATACTAAACCCACAAAATAAACTAGAAAACTTCAAGGCCTTAGGCGTATTCTTAATCAAAACGGAACTAATAAAACGCATCTAAAAACACAATAACTCACCAAATCAAAATCACATAAACAAACAAACATCCACCATACCCAGCTCCCTTAGTTCTCCTCCCCAATCCCATCGGCATCTATTCCAAATCTCAAAATTCCCAAATTCTATATAAGCAACCCCTAAAACCCCCCTCTTGGGTTGCACAGACCACCTTCGCCCCTTTCGGAAACACATTAAATGGCCTGGCCGGGCCCGTGTGCGAAATACGCATCAGTCGGAAAGCGCACGTTAAATCTCCAAAGTAAGTAAGTAAGTAAGTACCGGTGCTAAACTTGAATATCAGTCCACCGGTGCTATAACTTGAATATCAGTCCACCGGTGCTAAACTTGAATACCAGACCACCGATGCTATAACTTGAATATCAGTCCACCGGTGCTATAACATGAGTATCATTCAACCGATATCAGTTCACCAAAGCTATTGTATGGTTAACAGTCCACCGGTGCTATAACTTGAATACTAGACCACCGGTGCTATAACTTGAATATCAGTCCACCGGTGCTAAACTTGAATTTCAGTCCACCGGTGCTATAACTTGAATTACAGTCCACCGGTGCTATAACTTGAATATAAGTCAGCGATGCTATAACTTGAATATCAGTCCACCGGTGCTATAACTTGAATACCAGACCACCGATGCTGTAACTTGAATATCAGTCCACCGGTGCTATACCTTGAATATCCGTCCACCGATGCTATAACTTGAATACCAGACCACTGATGCTATAACTTGAATATCAGTCCACCGGTGCTATAACTTGAATACCAGACCACCGATGCTATAACTTGAATATCAGTCCACCGGTGCTATAACATGAGTATCATTCAACCGATATCAGTTCACCAAAGCTATTGTATAGTTATCAGTCCACCGGTGCTATAACTTGAATACCAGACCACCGATGCTATAACTTGAATTACAGTCCACCGGTGCTATAACTTGAATATCAGTCCACCGGTGCTATAACTTGAATATCAGACCACCGATGCTTTAACTTGAATATAAGTCAACCGATGCTATAACTTGAATATCAGTCCACCGGTGCTATAACTTGAATACCAGACCACCGATGCTGTAACTTGAATATCAGTCCACCGGTGCTATACCTTGAATATCCGTCCACCGATGCTATAACTTGAATACCAGACCACCGATGCTATAACTTGAATACCAGACCACCGGTGCTATAACTTGAATATCAGTCCACCGGTGCTATAACTTGAATACCAGACCACCGATGCTGTAACTTGAATATCAGTCCACCGATGCTATAACTTGAATACCAGACCACCGATGCTATAACTTGAATACCAGACCACCGATGCTATAACTTGAATACCAGACCACCGATGCTGTAACTTGAATATCAGTCCACCGGTGCTATACCTTGAATATCAGTCCACCGATGCTATAACTTGAATACCAGACCACCGATGCTATAACTTGAATATCAGTCCACCGGTGCTAAACTTGAATATCAGTCCACCGATGCTATAACTTGAATACCAGACCACCGATGCTATAACTTGAATACCAGTCCACCGGTGCTAAACTTGAATATCAGTCCATGAGCATGTACCGGTTCACCGAGCTGAAGTATGTTTGTTTGTTTGTTGTTTAACGCCCCACTCAGCAATATTTCAGCTATATGTCTGTAAAAAATCGAGTCTGGACAAGACAATCCAGTGATTGACATCATAAGCATCGATCCATGCAATTGGGATCGATGACATGCATCGACCAAGTCAGCGAGTCTGACCACCCGATCCCGTTAGTCGCCTCTTACGACAAGGATAGTCGCCTTTTACAGCAAGCATGGGTTGCTGAAGACCTATTCCACCCCGGATCTTCACGGGTCGTATGTATAATGAAGTGATTGTTGCCCTTGATATTACTCCATGTCCTGTTCACCGTTCGGAATAAAGATTCGAAGAACACGTTACTAGCTGGGTTTAACAGTATTCTATTCTACCCCGGATCTTCACGGGTCGGTCTGTAGTATGAGTAAAGGGAATGTGTCCAAAGAACAAACCAGTTCAAACTGGACCACTGAATCTTACTGTCGACATCGGCCCTAGGAGCCTGTGTCTGGACCAAGTTTGGTGTAAGCCACATCTGCTAAATCAAATTGCATGGTAAAATACGGTTAGAGCGGCGTTAAACACTACTCACTCGCTATCTCTTAAGTCTATAATGATTCCTGGCCAGATGACCAGCCCTCCATCCAGGGCGTATGCAGTAATTGGATGAATGGTAATGGCAGCTTGTCATTTGAGCGCTGATTAACACTGTTTAGTGGAATCGAAGCTGGCCCGACAGCTGTTGGTATTACCACGGCCACTGTCAGACCCTGGCCCTCCGTACACTTTATTGAGTGTAGGCCGACAGTGTGTTGCTTAAGGAAGAGAATATATGGATGTCAACTTCTTTATTATGAGGAACACAACGTTTCGGAGTATGTTCTAACTCCTTCATCAGGTGAATGAATGCTATGAGGCATTACTTAGGACTGATTACTTAAGTGTTGGCTTCCATTGTCTATTGCTAATCACCTATCAGCGCCAATCATCTGTTGGCTTCCCTTTTTAGCTTGTACCCTTTGTTAGTTTCCACCTTTTGTTATCTTATTAATTTTGTTGTCCTTACATGTACATATATATGCTCTCTGCCTCATGGCATTCATTCACCTGATGAAGGAGTAGGCATATTTTCCGAAACGTTGTGTTCCTCATAATAAAGAAGTTGACATCCATATATTCTCTTCTTTATGTGAATCACTTCTAAATGCCTTTCAAAGAAGTGTGTTGCTTGCTATTTAAATGCTCTAGCTACTTGAATTTTGAAAGAAAACAGTGCACATGGACCAATGACGTAGTTAACATGTAAGGTGTCTGAAAAAAGACACACACATCACATTCCATCACCCCCAGCCCCAGCCCCAGCCCCAGCCCCAGCCCCACCCCTCACACTAATGACGAACCCCAGCCCTCTCTTGATCCTCACGTGACGAACATAAAGAAACACCCCTGTCTTTTATATTATTTAGTCCTCGTTAGCTACAGTGAACAGTTGATTGGTTACGAGGATATAGTCACCAAGCTTAACGTTTTCAATATTGTGTTGACCCGTGAAGATCCAGGGTCTTCAGCAACCCATGCTTGTCGTAAGAGGCGACTAACGGGATCGGGTGGTCATTCTCGCTAACTTGGTTGAAGCATACCATCGATCCCAATTGCGTGGACCGATGCTCATGATGTCAATCACTGGATTGTCTGGTCCAGACTCGATTATTTACAGACCGCTGCCATGTAGCTGGAATGTTGCTGAGTGCGGCGTAAAACAACAAACCAACAAACCAATATTGTGTTTTCCATTGTGAAGCTTTGTGCAAATATATCTGTGTTACTGTTTAGAGAGATAATGTATTCATCAATACATCTGTTGCCTGTTGTACAACACACTATGTATTGTAACATTGAATTATATTATTGAATCCTATGCAGTATATTTTTGTGTGTGCGTGCGTGCGTGTGTGTGTGTGTGTGTGTCTGTCTGTCTGTCTCTGTGCGTCTGTCTGTCTGTGTCCTGTCTGATATTGTAACATATTATACACAATGAACACAGTTATACACATCTAGATACATTGATTATATAGATATATTTAAGGAAAATCAAATTCTGAGGACGCCTCAAGTCGATATCTACTGTCAGTGCTTCATAATAGCCCAACATCGTTATAGTCTGTGGATTAAGCCGACAAACACACTGCAATGATTTCTCCCTTTCTATTTTGTTCAAGGATCGATCCCTCGCTTCAGCAGGTGCTCGCCGACAGAGGTCGCTACAACCCTGATGTTGATGTCCGAGCTTGACGAAAAAGATGCGATTAGACTCCTAAAATCGTCTGCTGGGATCTACTCTGATCACTTTTTCTCAATGGAGGTACAAAAATGTCGTTTGGAATCTATATATTTGTCAGATTTGTGAGAAATGGGTCAGTTTGTAACGTTTCAAGATACGAGTTTAACCACAGACTGACTCGATTCCGTCATTTTGGATGATTCCTGGTTATCTTAGAATGCAGGAATTTGGATATTTTTTTCTGTTTCTTTCGTACGTCGATTACTCTCTTAAGAAAAACACATGTGAGCCAAAGGATATTGACTAAAATCAATTATTGATCAATAAAACGTGTCCTTCCGATCTAATAAAGAACGTATTCGTATTATTATCAGTTGACTATAGAGCTATTCATAAAGCCTGCTTTGTAATGTAGTTCAAGTTTAATGTATTATTTTTACATCATTACTGAATGGTTTGTTTGAGAAAATACTGTAACATAATATATCAAAGCTCTTATGCCAAGATTTAATAGAACTTATCAGTGATTTGTCTAATTCATGTAGGTATATATATGTTTGTGATCATATGTGTTAGGAATAACATAAGAACTTTAAATCAACAAATCACCTTCAATATAGACCAAATTCTGGAGCTTTAATACCAAATTCTTTATTTCTGAAGACAGATTAATAAATGAAAATATAAATCACAATATAGCAGAAAGTAACCAGCTGTACACATGGTACAGGTACATACAGCCAGCCAACCCCTATTTGGTTCACTGTATGCAGAGCCCTGTTAAATGGCATACTAGATGCCTATATTTTTTTTTTTTTTTTTTATTTCAAAGAGTGACAAATCACTAAAATATAATTAGTCCAAGCATGCATGGTCATGCATTCTATGGGAAAATCGCAGTCTAATCATGATAATTTACTGTGTTCCCTCATATGATTCGAGAGTGCTTAAATTGGCAGCCTCTTGGTTGGGGTATCTAGGGCCTATGGCATGGCCCATCTATGGCCAATAGTGAGTGTGTAGCATTGTAGAAGACTCTTCCCCCTATCGATGAATGTTATGTGTGAAAATACAACAAAACAATCAGAATGCACGTATGACTTCAAGTACTTCAGTCAAAGAATTCCTCAGGAATAATTTTTGATTTTACATGTCTTGCATCTAAAAATATACCCTAGATACAGTTACAGGTAAATGTGTTCAATCATACTGTATAATACCAAAAGTCCTGATGTGTTTAAACATGTTAAATAGCATCTGGAATATATAAGATATATGGGGGAAACATACATCATGATACATGAATCATTACACAACGAGTTGACAATTCTGTTAGCTATTCCCGCTTAGACGGGACCCAGTTGTAAAAATGGATACGAGAGGGGCTTGTCCCGGAATAACACAAGATGGTCATGAATGATTTGTAGGTAGAGTGTTAGTAGTATTAATTGATGTGATCAGTGATTCATTGGTTTCACTCTCAGTCCCTACCACGGTACCCGTGAAGATTCCGGGGTAGAATAGGTCTTCAGCAACCCATGCTTGCGGTAAAAGGCGACTATGCTTGTCGTAAGAGGCGACTAACAGGATCAAGTGGTCTGACTTGGTTGATGCATGTCATCGTATCCCAATTGCGTGGATCGATGCTCATGATGTCAATCACTGGATTGTCTGGTTCAGAATTAATTATTTACAGACCGCCATCATATAGCTGGAATATTGCTGAGTGTGGCGTTAAACAACAAACAAACAAACAAACCCTATCAAGGAATCAATCACTATATGATTGTCTTTTGGATTGTATGAACCGGATGTTGATTTCATTACACGATTTCGATTGGACTATACATAGACTCGTTAGTTAGCAAAGATATAACTCCATAACCATTATATTCATAAATAACACTTGGAGAGACATTTTTGTGCAACATCCATGGTCCACTGGCAGACCGTCACGCATACGAGCGACCCCCACTCAGCTGGTCACTTGTACGCGAGAGGAGAGACCTGTCTCGCTTACACGTTACGTCCTCTACTGATAACTGCAGCCTAGTTCGGCAAGGGTGGAAACTGGACTTTTATAGTCAGTTAATTCCCTTGCCTCAGGAAGATGCAGTTAACATGGTTAAGAGTTGTACTGTTTTTCTGTGTTGTTATTCACATGTTAGATATTGAGGAAGAACCTATGGTCGTGGGTTCAAATCCCGATTTTACCCGATTATGTTTCTAAGTTTGTCAACACCATACCCATGCTTGTGGATTTCACCAAAGTGGTAAACGTCTAAGACCTACATCACTTTGGGCTTTCCTCCCACATTAACATGCTTAAGCTGACACGCCGTGATATAACTGGAATATTGTTCAAAGCGACAGTAAACCCAACTCACCCACTCACTGAGGTAGAATTCTCTAAATGTATTATGTTTCTATTCTAATACATCAACATTCAATTCCTAACAAAAATTATTGATGGTTTCCTGTTATCATGGTTATTCAAGACAAATATCCTGCTAACAGGTTTTGGTTATCACTTATCAATATGCAAATATCAGTGTGTTTTTTTTAACAGCTAACGCCACGTTTGTTGTTTGTGTTCATGAGCCCACTTTTGTGCTCGTAATGAAATTAAATTTGCAGGCATGGCATAACTGCAATGAATATGTTCTGAAGCTCAGAAGTAAGGAAGCTGTAATTGTCAGTGTGAAATGTAATAGCAATTTTGACAATGGCAGACATTATTTTGGCTTCAGGAAGAAATGGTAGGACTATGAAAACATGGTGGTTGATATGTAAACAAATATCTGCTTCTCTGTTTACCATGTTTGTGAATGCATAATTCAGTTTGCCATATTTGTCAGTAAATAGGTATGCCTGTCTCAGCAATAGAAACTACCGTATTCGACGTAATAAGCGCCCAGGGCGCTTTCAAAATTGGAAATAGGGGGCTCTTAATAGAATGTTATTTTGGTGGGAAAAAAACAGAGTTGAAAGATAAATTTCTTGGTTTATGCTGACAGCCTGAAATGTTTATATACGACAGACATATTTTTCCAGAATCTAATTGCATATTATACGCGAATAAATAAGTCTTTTGTACATTTATCAATTGGAAGGGGTGCTAATTGGGATTGTTCACCAGCAAATATATTAATAAATATCGCCGTGGGCGCTTATTAGAGCAGGGCGCTTATTACGTCGAATACGGTAACAATTTTAGTCAGACCTCAAAATGATAACATATTGCAAATGTCAAATTTCTACTAGTCCTTATGACACCTTAACTATTGGGCAGTTTGGCAATGGCTACAGCATGTACAAGAATAGTGCCAATTTCTAACACTGTATGATGGTCATGTGTGAAAATGTCATCACATTGAGTTAGTGAGTGTGGTTTTAAACTGCTGTTAGCAATATTCCAGCAATATCACAGCAGGGGGCACCAGAAATGCTTCACACATCGTACCCTTGCAGGGAATCGAACCCGGGTCTTCAGCATGACGAGCGAACGCTTTACCCACTAGGCTACCCCATCGTCCCATCATGGTTTGATGTGACGTCAGATATGACTGCTTTTGATGTCAAAGTAGATATGTTAGAATGTACAAACCATCCAAACTGTGTGTGCCAGAGAAAAATGGAACCCGACTATTGGTCAGCTGGGATCGATTTTGCTATATCCAAGCTGCACCAGTGCAGGTAAAACATTGGTAGTGCAGGTAACTGTTATGACCAGGTAACATTCCCCAACACAGCAGTTATATTTTGTAAAAGTGGAAACTGAATTCTTTGAGAATTTAAAATCATTGTACCATGTAGATACAGCATAAATTAATGATGATAAAATTGTTTATTAAAATATAGAATGTATCCATTTTGCCCCCCCCCAAAAGTCATTCCATTGCTGTTCTTTGTGTGCAACGATACAGGATTAAGATATGAATCGGTACAGGGAAGTGTGTATCGCATATCATATCGTCTGAGAAATATTATCAATGCACTGATGTATTGGTGAATTGTGACATCCCCCATCATTTTCCTTTCCGCCTTCGCTCTCATTGGTAGACATCAAATGGTAACTCGTCAAACTGTTCCATGCATAAGCATGATAAGAAACTCCCTTGTGATATACAAAATTCTGGGAATGCATTTCTGTTTTTGAAACATATCACTTGAAAAGCAACTAGAATAGCGACAGATCAGAGAGATTCATACGTAGTACGATAATGGTAGCAACTATGTTTATCTTGATCTTTGTACTGAAACGTCATCAAACTGAATTGAGGTATTATTTACGGAGGCTCATCCCAGGTAGGTAGGTTTTGGTTTGGTTTGGTTTGGTTTGTTGTTTAACGCTGCACTTAGCAATATTCCAGCTATATGATGGCGCTCTGTAAATAATCGAGTCTGGACCAGACAATCTAGTGATTGATATCATGAGCATCGATCCACGCAATTGGGATCGATGACATGCATCAACCAAGTCAGCTTGCCAGACCACCCGATCCCGTAATAATATATAAGTCGCCTTTTACGACAAGCATAGTCACCTTTTACGGCAAGCATGGGTTGCTGAGTGAGTGAGTTTGGTTTTACGCCGCTTTTAGCAATATTCCAGCAATATCACGGCCTGGGACACCAGAAATGGGCTTCACACATTGTACATGGGTTGCTGAAGACCTATTCTACCCCGTATCTTCACGGGTCTGGGGTAGGTCGGTAAAATCAGACTTGTGTATACTGATGTATGTACAAGATGATGTCTACTTATTTATTTGATCATGTCAGAAGTTGTAAACTTCCAAGTCTAAGAGTGAAAAAAGGGCAAGCCACATGCTTGTTGTCAATCATTTGAACATGTCTTATAATTGTTGTATCAATATTTCAAAGTTTTCTGCCAAATAGGTTGTATTTGTTAAATATTTTTTAAGACAAAATTTTTTAAGTTAACCTGCAATCAACATTATCAATGCTGACATTTTTTATTTTGCCTTCTGCTTTTTCTTGTGGCGTATTGGCAGGAAAAACATAAAACAAAAAAAATCAATTGATCTTGCTAGTTTCACTGATAGGAGAAAGGCTAATGTCTTACTGTGCTGTAATCTGATATGTTTGCTGAGAAAACCATCAGTGGTGGTCATTACTCTTCTTCATCTAACAGGCTAAAGATGAAACACGATGAATCTTGTTCTACTTTTGATGTGTCTGTCACTCTTCCCTATTGTTTTAGTTGCCATATTATGATCACAGCTTGATTGAGATCAAATGGAGTATTGATTTTAACATGAGATGCAAAACGTTGTTTATGATGAAAATTTGTAAAAAAATATTTGTCTGTCAGAATGATTATATTTAATATTTTATTGTCATTTACCAGTAGTAACTCCAGGCTTTTGTTCTGCTTTGAAAAATATGTCAGTTGTATCTATTTCAGCTTATTCCAGCATTCCCGCTGGCTTTTGAAACTGACAGGACTGGCAACTCTTAAAATTACCAGTCCCCCCCTAATTTTTGTCAGTCCTAATTTCAACAAATACAAAAACATATAAAAATTACATGGTTTTAATTCTTTCAACATCATGTTTGATTGCAATGATGTCATCTCTGAAGTCACTTAGTTCGATTTACACATCATTCACACAAGGGTCAGTCACAATTTTCTCATTTTTGTGTGAATATTTCGAGACTAAATTGCAAAAAATATATATTTAACCTTAAAGCAAAGCGAAATGTTATTTCCTTGCACTACAAATAGACAACGGGAAACCCTGATGGTAACAGACAAGCTGACTTTGTTAAAAAAATATACTTATTTGAATATCGCCAATGTTTTGTTCAACAACAAGAAAATACTTTATTTGTCGGTCCACAGGGACTGGCAGTGACATGAATTACTAGTCCAAGCCTAATTTTACTGGTAAAAAACTAGTAATTACCGGTAAACAGGAAGACTGTTATTCATGTTCAGAGCTCCAGATAAGCTTTTGGTGTTGTGGGTATTTTACCCATGCATTTTAAAATCATTGGGTATCAGTAATTCTATCTGGGTATTCAAATTTCTGTTACCCACTAGTTTTTACACATGTGGGTATTTAAGTTAAGTATTTAAAAACACTATTTATCTAGTCCCTGCAAACTGGTGCTTCCACAAGAAAGTATTATGGCAAATGATCATGATGTTACGGAATGCCCGTTTATAATTTCAAAATAAGTTGCTGATTTGCTAATTGAATACGCAGGGTTACTTCACAATATTTTGATGATACGCACAAGTTTTATTTTTGTAGCGTATCTGTTATGTTTCGTTGCGTATTTGATATGCTTGGATTTTATTTTACTGCGTATTTCTGATGCGTATTTTACGCAGATACACAGCTTATCTGGAGCTCTGATGTTATTATGGAGGAATTTGTCTGAGTGGGGTATCCATGTTAAACTACAGCATGTGCTACAACAAGCAAAAGTCTGGACAAGTCCAAGCAGCCATACACACACATGCTTGTATGTCGCTATAACCCTCCTTATGTCTCTCCTCACTCACCACATAGGAATTTATCAAGACCTGATCAGAGGCAGGTAATCAGCCCCAAGTCTGCAGCAATTGTCAGAAAAACTAGGAATCAAAACTTTCCTAATTCATGTAATAAAGTCGAGCTGACATGTATTTCGCTAATAACGGGACCAGGAAGTGAGAGAGGCTTAGTTTTACATTATTGAATTGAGTGCATTGTTAATATACCTCTGAATGTAAAAACCTTTAATCATGTTAATAAATCCCAAGTTTGAACAAAATAACAATTCTTCCCTAATTTGCCTGCCAAGGACACTTAGCAGTTCCTGCTGAATTCCACGGGGAATATTTGACAGAAATGCCCATTCAATGCAGAAATGTACCTGTCTTGCAGAAAATCAATTTATGTGCAGAACTCATACAAAACATACAGAATTTGTTAAATACACTACAGTATTTTAACATGCGGGTCGAAAACTGGTTATAAATACGAAAAAAATTAAACAGACAGTTATTTTAACATTATTTGAATTGTGCTTTATATTAATTAGATCATTCCAAATAATTATTTGAAGTGTTTGTGTTAAATGGAAAAAAAGGTTTAAAAAAATACAAATGATCTTTCAAATATTCAACGTTTTGTATTATTGCTTTCTGAAAGTGCTGACACTAGGGATTGCCAGATTCACTTCAATAAACTATTCTAGCTGTGGATAAGTTCATCAGAAAAATGCATGCCACAAGTCAAACAGGTTCAAAACTATAAAATTCATGAAAACCAAACTTATAACTTTGAAGAACTGATGTGCACAATTATTATAAAATGGTTGCAGAATTTACTAAAATTGACTGCAAAGTTGGATTTGTTGACCCCGGATTACAGCAAGACTGACTTAGTTTGGAATCCCTCACCTCACCTCACCTCTTGGGAATCTTCTATTCAAAGCAAAGATCAGTGAATCCTTGCATAGCTAAGGGACTTAATTCTGCATAGCGGCTTCATGGCACCTTAGCCCACAGGGCTAACTACGCCCACTGGTGAGCAAGCAATACAGGTTTCGAAATGATCATGTATTTCATCACACATCAGTCACTGACTTGAGGAGGATTTCTCCATAACATATCAGAAATGCTGTTACCATGACAGATACTGCTTAAGCAGCTTTGGAGTCAACACAGCTAAGATGCCGAATTAGAAGCAGAAATGAGTTTGTCAAATCTTTGCATTGATGCCAATGTGTCGGAATGATTCTTTACCACTGTGTACTTTTGTACTTTCAAAACTACTTGTTTGCCGTTCTGATCAGAGGTTATCAAGCAGATCCTGCTTTTGCAGGCTTACAAGGATTTCATCATGTTTACCATGGCGGCACACATTACTTTACACAAGTGACCGCCTCCGTGGTCTAGTGGTAGAGCGTCCGCCTGGAGAGCAGAAGGTTCGGGGTCCGGGGTTCGATCCCTGGCTGCGTCATACCAAAAGACGTTAAAAGATGGTACTTGTTGTTACTCTGTCTGGCGCTCAACTTTAAGGGGCTAAAACAAGGACTGGTCGGCACAGAGTCAGTATACTGTGTCTAGTGGGGTATGCATGTTAAACAGCAGCATGGTATCTCTTGAGCTAGCACTATAAATCGGCATCAGTCCGGACTAGTACAAGCAGCCACATACATATGTGCATGCACGTCGCTATATAAGTGCAATAATCTTGGACGCGACGTTAAACCCCATTTCACCTCACCTTCTTTGCACAAAAATTTCAAGAACCAAGAGAGTGTGAAGCAGAATGTTGTTTAGATATTTTATCCAGTGTTTTCATGTTATTCAGTTTACCAGTAATTGCCAGTTATTGACCTGTGTAACAGGTTGATATATTCCCCTGGCCACTTCTTCCTCGGACTGACGTGAACAATGGCCTGAGTATTTTAGTCAATGAAAACAGTATGGCATGTGTATTTCTCAGTATACACGGTATACATGGTATAACCACCGTATTTAACACTTCAGATACTTGCATTATTGTATGTGTTAAATCATATTTCAATGCAATTGACATGTGTTAAACACTTTTGATGACATCGTTATATATCTTTTTTGACAAATAGTGACCTGAAATTAGTGGCTGTCAATTTTGACTTGTTCATGTTATAATTTATGTATACCGTATTCGACGTAATAAGCGCCCCGCTCTTATAAGCGCCCACAGCGATATTTGCTAATATACTGGCTTATGAACAATCCCAATTAGCACCCCTTCCGATTGATAAATGTACACAAGACTGTTTATTCGTGCATAATACGTTTGTTATATGCACCCTTAATCATGGGCAATAAACATTTCCGCATAAACCACGAAATTTACGCTCTTTGATCTCTGTTGTTTTTCACCAAAATAATATTCTAATAAGAGCCCCCTATTTCAAATTTTGAGAGCGCCCTGGGCGTTTCTTATGTCGAATACGGTAATAACTTTGGGTGGGATAAGTTCCTATGGATTTTGACTCGTCTCGGATTAGTGACCCTGTCAAACAGAAGAGAACAAACGCTGATATTTTTCCATCATCACTTTTTGACTTTAAATGTCCATCTTATGTTCAGACAACACAAATATGTGATGTGAGTGACTAATGGACCTACATGACAGGATAGAACCATGAACACATAATGCCATTTGATCTAGACTACCAGTTGTCAGACTTTCATTTTTGTGGAAGCTTCGGTGGCTGAGTGGGTTAGATCGCTGACTTTGTGTGCTGGTTATTAGGTGCCTCATTCTGGCAATGTGACTCAACCCTTGAAAGACCTAGAATCTGTACTTTACTGAGAAAGTGTTATCCCAAATATAACATTTGTGACAGGATAGAGCCAGAAGACAATTACCGTATTTGACGTAATAAGCGCCCAGGGCGCTCTCAAAATTAGAAATAGGGGGCTCTTATTAGAATATTATTTTGGTTATTGAATTGAAAGATCGTAAATTTTGTGGTTTATCCTGACAGCCTCAAATAATACAAAAGAAAAGTCTGTGTGTATTATACATGACCGATATATTTTCCAGAACTTAATTGCATATATTTAACACACAGGTGTGTATTATACATGAATAAATAAGTGTACATTGATCAATCAGAAGGGGTGCTAATTGGGATTGTTCACAAGTCAATATATTAGCAAATATCGCCGTGGGTGCTGATTAGAGTGGGTGCTTATTACATCGAACACGGTATTGTAGACAGAATGTTGATCTGTCCTAATTAGTGGATTGTTTAACATGTTTAACATGTTCCAGGTGCAGATAATAGTAATTAACATAATTTGTGAAACAATACCCAACAGAATAAAACATGTGAGTCAAATTGTTGACTTTTCACCATGATCTGCAAGACAACGGTATAAGGATGTACACTGAAATGTCGCTATTACAGTATAAACATAAGTTGTTATCCATCAATGGTATCTACTTAGTTATAGGCTATAGGATGAAATATTTAATAGGCATCACTTAGGAGTTGACGGATGACAAAGTGGAGATAATTTATGGATAACATCTTAAAGGTGTATAAAACTCAATGTCACTCAGCGATAACATTTGTATAACCTGTCCATGTAATGGTGCATGCCCCAGCCTATAGGATGATAAGCAAGCTCTTCCAGGTGTATAAAACTCAATGTCACTCAGCTATAACATTTGTATAACCTGTCCATGTAATGGTGCATGCCCCAGCCTATAGGATGGTTATAATGATGTAAGCAAGCTCTTCTAGGTGTATAAAACTCAATGTCACTCAGCTATAACATTTGTATAACCTGTCCATGTAATGGCACATGCCCCAGCCTATAGGATGGTTATAATGATATAAGCAAGCTCTTCCAGGTGTATAAAACTCAATGTCACTCAGCTATAACATTTGTATAACCTGTCCATGTAATGGTGCATGCCCCAGCCTATAGGATGATAAGCAAGCTCTTCCAGGTGTATAAAACTCAATGTCACTCAGCCATAACATTTGTATAACCTGTCCATGTAATGATGCATGCCTTATTTTCCTGCTTGCCATTTGGCCTATGGAAATATAGGAGCACTTTGCATATGGCTTGCCCAGAATTAATCCCAATAGTCTACATCCCTCCTGATGAATTGATCTTGTTCTGCGATACGAGTACATCCATGAAACATTAATGATATGTTGATTAATCAACGTGTACAGAAAATGGACACGTATGGTGACATGATGGTTCTGTTTCAGGAGTCTATCGAGGATGCTGTCCGGGACGTGAATCCCGACCGAGTGCTGTCCCTCATTTCGCCGACCAGCTATGACATCAACTCCAACCTGCAGCTGGCCGTGAGTGCATGATGCTGTTGTCTGGATGTGCATGATGCTGTTGTCTGGATGTGCATGATGCTGTTGTCTAGATGTACATGATGCTGTTGTCTGGATGTACATGATGCTGTTGTCTGGATGTGCATGATGCTGTTGTCTGGATGTGCATGATGCTGTTGTCTGGATGTGCATGATGCTGTTGTCTGGATGTACATGATGCTGTTGTCTGGATGTACATGATG
Organism: Haliotis rufescens; assembly: GCF_023055435.1. Lineage (NCBI taxonomy): Eukaryota > Metazoa > Mollusca > Gastropoda > Lepetellida > Haliotidae > Haliotis > Haliotis rufescens. Next base: position 16,616,505 of record NW_025963857.1, read on the forward strand.
CTGTTGTCTGGATGTGCATGATGCTGTTGTCTGGATGTGCATGATGCTGTTGTCTAGATGTACATGATGCTGTTGTCTGGATGTACATGATGCTGTTGTCTGGATGTGCATGATGCTGTTGTCTGGATGTGCATGATGCTGTTGTCTGGATGTGCATGATGCTGTTGTCTGGATGTGCATGATGCTGTTGTCTAGATGTGCATGATGCTGTTGTCTGGATGTGCATGATGCTGTTGTCTAGATGTACATGATGCTGTTGTCTGGATGTACATGATGCTGTTGTCTGGATGTACATGATGCTGTTGTCTAGATGTACATGATGCTGTTGTCTGGATGTGCATGATGCTGTTGTCTGGATGTGCATGATGCTGTTGTCTAGATGTGCATGATGCTGTTGTCTAGATGTACATGATGCTGTTGTCTGGATGTACATGATGCTGTTGTCTGGATGTGCATGATGCTTTTGTCTAGATGTACATCAGTACATGATGCTGTTGTTTAGATGTACATGATGCTGTTGTCTGGATGTACATGATGCTGTTGTCAGGATGTACATGATGCTGTTGTCTGGATGTGCATGATGCTGTTGTCTGGATGTACATGATGCTGTTGTCTGGATGTGCATGATGCTGTTGTCTAGATGTACACGATGCTGTTGTCTGGATGTACATGATGCTGTTGTCTGGATGTACATGATGCTGTTGTCTGGATGTGCATGATGCTGTTGTCTGGATGTACATGATGCTGCTGTCTAGATGTGCATGATGCTGTTGTCTAGATGTACACGATGCTGTTGTCTGGATGTACATGATGCTGTTGTCTGGATGTACATGATGCTGTTGTCTGGATGTACATGATGCTGTTGTCTGGATGCACATGATGCTGTTGTCTGGATGTGCATGATGCTGTTGTCTGGATGTACATGATGCTGTTGTCTGGATGTACATGATGCTGTTGTCTGGATGTACATGATGCTGTTGTCTGGATGTGCATGATGCTGTTGTCTGGATGTACATGATGCTGTTGTCTAGATGTACATGATGCTGTTGTCTAGATGTGCATGATGCTGTTGTCTGGATGTGCATGATGCTGTTGTCTAGATGTGCATGATGCTGTTGTCTGGATGTGCATGATGCTGTTGTCTGGATGTACATGATGCTGTTGTCTGGATGTACATGATGCTGTTGTCTAGATGTACATGATGCTGTTGTCTAGATGTGCATGATGCTGTTGTCTAGATGTACATGCTGCTGTTGTCTGGATGTGCATGATGCTGTTGTCTAGATGTACATGATGCTGTTGTCTGGATGTGCATAATGCTGTTGTCTTGATGTACATGATGCTGTTGTCTGGATGTGCATGATGCTGTTGTCTAGATGTACATGATGCTGTTGTCTGGATGTACATGATGCTGTTGTCTGGATGTACATGATGATGTTGTCTGGATGTGCATAATCATTTGATAATGCTGTTGTCTGGATGTACATGATGCTGTTGTCTGGATGTGCATGATGCTGTTGTCTAGATGTACATGATGCTGTTGTCTAGATGTGCATGATGCTGTTGTCTAGATGTACATGATGCTGTTGTCTGGATGTGTATGATGCTGTTGTCTAGATGTACATGATGCTGTTGTCTGGATGTACATGATGCTGTTGTCTGGATGTGCATGATGCTGTTGTCTGGATGTACATGATGCTGTTGTCTGGATGTGCATGATGCTTTTGTCTAGATGTACATGATGCTGTTGTTTAGATGTACATGATGCTGTTGTCTGGATGTGCATGATGCTGTTGTCTGGATGTACATGATGCTGTTGTCTAGATGTGCATGATGCTGTTGTCTAGATGTACATGATGCTAGTGTCTAGATGTACATGATGCTGTTGTCTAGATGTACATGATGTAGGACAGTGTTACGTTCCACTTCGCTAGCTAGAAATAAAACATCAATAATTTCAGGCTGAACATCTGGTGCCACCAGTAATGTACACTACTCCATACACATACTGAAATATTATCATCCCTCACTAAGGAGTGGAAGGGGGTATAGGAATGGGTGCTGTCTGTCCGTCCATCCGTCCATCCATCCTTCCGTTCGTCTGTCACGTATTGTCTCCGGAGCAGAACCCCCAACCCATGAGAGATATCTTAACCAAACTTGGCTCATAGATAGGTCTAGTGGTAAACTGGTGGCTTTTGATAGTTTGGGATTTTTTTTAAAAATTCACATTAGGCCATTTACAAAAAGTTCCAGCAAATGTAGTTCACAGGAGCTAATGCATTGCACAAAACCGGATGTATATCATTGGCGGGGGATACGAGTATTTCATGAGTGGCGTAAGAAAAAACAAAAAAAACAACATAAATCCGATGCTCCTGATGTCAATCATTGGATTGTCTGACCCAGACTTGATAACTTGTAGGCCGCCATCATACAGCTGCAATATTAATGAGTGTGGCATTAAACAACATACAAATAAAACAAATTGACATTCCATTGACTCACTCACACGCTTCCTGTTGATACAGTTGCCGCCGGATTTATTCTTCACAGCAGTGGATGGCGTCACTGCCAAGCCGAAGGAATACCGCTGTGCCGCTCAGATGGTGTACCTTCTCCGCAACATCGGAGCAAAGATCAATGTGCAGGATGGGGTGAGCAGATGAATCAGATTATAGTATTATGATATTGTTCATGCATCATCTGAGCCAAAATACCATTGAAATAAATTTTAAAAAGTTGTGGTTTTTTTAAATTTTTATCACTGCCAATCCAAATTAGAATTAAAAAAACTAAATAGATTTCTAGAATCTTGCAATGCAGTAATGAGACACGTTTGCCAAAATCTACTACTTTCCAGAGGAGATCTGCAATGATTTCCATGACCGTGCAGTGTTTTCAGTTAGGCTAACCAAAAAATATTCTTGGTTCTCAGGCATCGCCGCATCATCATAAAGTTCACTACATGTTTCATTTTTATTGCCATTTTTACAACAACAACAACAACAAAAATCCTTAAATATTCCAAGTCCAACGGTAGTCAAATACTGTATTCCAGTGTATTACTCATCAAGGAATACATTTATGTAGGGAGGCCCTTTCCCAGGTTGATTGTACACAACTGTTTATTTCGTTACACATCTGTTTATTTGGGTACATACTGCCCGCACTATATTCAAAAGCCATTGTCTGAGTACCAATTCTTTTATTTTTCTAAGCCTAAAGTGCCAATAGAATCAACTTACTAGTTAGTCAGTGATGACAAGAAGCACCACAAAATACAAGAATATATAAATCTCTGAATGTAATCTATATTTTTTGTGGTCAACATGGTAGAAAGCAGTGGAAGGGAAGGGTTTATCGAGATATTTGCTCATGGTATTTGAAAGTTGTCAACAATCATTTTTAAATACATAAATGTGATTCTCAAACTTCCACTGTACATTTTCTGTATGTATCATGGGCCTATGGCCTACAATACACTTGAATAAAGAACCAGAGTAGTGGGACGATACTCTAATGCATCGGTGGATCATGATTTTTCTACTTGTTGATACAAGTATCGATCACTGTCGCACACAAAGTAAAAATATCAATTGCCTTAATAACTGTCACACTAAACAGTAATTAGTAATAAGATTACTAGTGAAAACGTAAAGATTTTCATCCATTGCGCCATACTTGACACTGCCAACTGTAAATCGTCAGTGTGGTGGTATTTGGCTACCCTGTGTATAAAAAAAGATGGCTTACATACCACAGATAAGAGCACATGCAAGTATCGGGATACATATCAGATCATGAACAAGATATCGGGGTACGTATCGGATTGCACAGTTGGTGTATCGTTCCAGCCCTAATATTTGACTTGCACCCATGCTGTGTTTGCAGAACGGAGACACGCCGTTGTTGAAGTACCTGAAGACTGGCAGCGTGCAGCCCGATGTCGTGGAGGCCTTCCTCCGATGTAATGCTGATGTCTACCTGTCCAACAAGGTATGACAGGGTACACCATGTACACTGGGTTAGAATATACCACATTAGATTGATCATTGGTTTTATAATGCAATAGATTGATTACAAATCAGTCATGAATTTTTTTAATCGAGAATACGTCAAAATATGTTTCGAAGCATAGTCGCCAGTTTGAAATCCCATTACAGGTCACGTCAGATCGACCTATCGCGAATTTGGACCAACCATTGAATTGACATTAGCCAATCAGAAGGCAGCTTTCTTGAGTTTTACGACACTAATTTCAAACTGGCGACTATGCTTCGAAACATATTTTGACGTATTCTCGATTAAAAAAATTAAAACTGATAAGAAGAATATTCCTGAATGGCTTATAGATGGCCTACATTTTATAGATATAATCATAAAACCCGTAACTGTCATTCGGAATACCCCGTGTTAAATAGTTCGTGGTTGCATGATTAGAAAACACATTCCGACTCACTTTCATGATCTGGTAAGCGACGCTCTGATTGGTTGTATGAAAGGTCGTTCTGACGTGACCCTTAAATGGGATTTCCTCAGATCTTTGTTTAGCAATAGCGAGAACTAAGATCTGATTTTAATTAGGTTGGCATGACAATGTTAGGAGGATCTGTACTGATATGTCACAACAGCAGTACAGAGAGTGTATCATAGAAGTGTTGTGGAGAAATTGTGTCCAGGGTGTCATCTTTCAACTCACTCATGTCTTGTTGTGCTGCTGCAGGTAGGCGAGTACCCCCTGGAAGTGGTGACAGTGTGTCCTGACATCCCCAAGTCGGTCAAAGACGTCTTCATGAAATATGTGGTAGGTACCGGTAACCATGGTTACTCATACTTCCAAATTGTTGGTTGCTTGTTATGTGACTGAACCGCCTTCATGGTCTAGTGGTAGAGCGTCCGCCCGGAGAGCGGAAGGTCCGGGGTTTGATCCCCAGCCGCGTCATACCAAAAGACGTTAAAAGATGGTACTTCTTGTTACCCTGTCTCGCGCTCGGCATTAAGGGGCTAAAACAAGGACTGGTCGGCTCGGAGTCAGTATACTGTGTCTGAGTGGGGTATTCATGTTAAACTGCGGCATGGTATCTCAGTGGGCTAGCACTATAAATCGGCATCAGTCCGGACTAGTACAAGCAGCCACACACACACACACACACACACGTACGTGCATGCACGTCGCTATATAAGTGCAATAATCTTGGACGCGACGTTAAACCCAATTTCACCTCACCTCGAATGTTATGTGACTGGAATGCCAGTATGGATGCATTGTGGCTAATTGTAAGTAACAGGGTCACCAATGACACGTGACTTGACAGGCTTATGTTCGTGTGAGAGCGAAAGAATGGGAGTTTGATCACCTGGCCACGTTATACAAGAAGACGGTAAAAGTTAGTATTTGTTGTTACCCTGTCTGGCGCTCAGCAATAAGGGGAACAATCAGAACTGGTCAGCTCGGAGTCAGTATACTGTGTCCAAGTGCGGTATCCATGTTAAACTGGTCAGCTCGGAGTCAGTATACTGTGTCCGAGTGAGGTTTCCATGTTAAACTGGTAAGCTCGGAGTCAGTATACTGTGTCCTAGTGAGGTATCCATGTTAAACTGGTCAGCTCGGAGTCAGTATACTGTGTCCGAGTGAGGTATCCATGTTAAACTGGTCAGTTCAGTCAGTATACTGTGTCCGAGTGAGGTATCCATGTTAAACTAGTCAGCTCGGAGTCAGTATACTGTGTCCGAGTGAGGTATCCATGTTAAACTGTGGCATGGTATCTCAGGAGGCTAGCACTTTAAAACTGGCATACGTCTTGACTAGTACAAACAGCCACACACATATATGAATGGATGTTGCTATACAATCATAATAATAAATGATAAACTACATTTTAGCTCACCTAAGACATGTAAGATGAACCATTGAGTGTCCTTGCAGTCAGTGGAGGAGGCTCTGATGTCTGTTAGTTATTTTTACTGTTACTACTTCAGGACTTGCAATTTCTTTCTTTGAAAGCCAATTCATTTTAAGTATACTAAGTTAACAATTCATGGCTTTTGTAGAATTTGCAGCAAAACTATGTTAAAGAATTTTAGATGGTCGGTCCCGAGAAATGGATCAATGTATGTGACCAACCAGGACAGAAGGGATCTTATGGGTGCTGGGATACAAGTGTGCCATGACATCATAAAGACGTTTGACGTCAACTTATTTCAGTGAAGGTCACCATGTGTGATGTCATGTATCTCTGTAATAAAAATGAACTGAAGGTTGTGAATTGAATTCTGTTCCGAAGATGCTGTAGTTTAAAAATATGATGAAAATTCAAAACAATATCTTGTTAACCCAAGATCCGGGGTAGATTAGGTCTTCAGCAACCCGTGCTTACCATAAAGAGCGACTATGCTTAAGAGGCGACTAACGGGATTGGGTGGTCAGGCTCACTGACTTGGTTGATGCATGTCATCGTATCCCATTTGCATGGATCAATGCTCATGATGTCAATCACTGGGCTGTCTGGTCCAGACTCGATTATTTACAGACCATCATCATATAGCTGGGATATTGCATTACTACAATATTATACTACATGATCTGTGGAGAAATGCACCCGTTTCCACCAGTTTCAAACCATTCCCATGTTGCAGCCTGGAATCTGGGAGGCTGTGGAGGGGGATGACGCCATGAATGTCCGGAAGCTCATCAACCAGTGGTGTCGTGTGGACATTGAAAAGGTGAGTAGTGGAACTTCATGTCCCAGGGCGTCTTCCTGACGGGCAAGTGTGTCCACTTGTCTGTATCAAAGCCTAATTTCTACCAAAGGCAAGCATGTACACTAGCCTATATCAAAGTCTAGTTTCTACCCGAGGCAAGCGTGTCCACTAGTCTGTATCAAAGCCTAATTTCTACCCAAGGCAAGCATGTCCACTAGCCTATATCAAAGTCTAATTTCTACCCAAGGCAAGTATGTCCACTAGCCTTTACCAAGCCTAATTTCTACCCAAGGCAAGCATGTCCACTAGCCTATATCAAAGCCTAATTTCTACCCGAAGCAAGCATGTCCACTAGCTTATATCAAAGCCTAATTTCTACCCAAGGCAAGCATGTCCACTAGCCTATATCAAAGTCTAGTTTCTAGCCAAGGCAAGCATGTCCACTAGTCTATATCAAAGTCTAGTTTCTACCCAAGGAAAGCATGTCCACTAGCCTATATCAAAGCCTAATTTCTACCCTTACCACATCAAGGCCACTTTTCTTGGCTCGACCCTAGCGCCACCTTGCGTAGACCACGAGTTGTGCCTCTTGTTATGAAAATGCGATATCCAGTCAGATCGCTGTTCTTATCTCATATAGCTTCACAAAGATGGCTACTAACATAGGTTGACGACCTAGTTGATCAGATAACAAAAACATTCACGATTTCATCCCTGACACATAGGCAATCGTTGGGGGGTTTAAAAGATAAAAAAGACATATTCGTGTCAACAAAGAAGGTGTACCAGTTTTGTGAAACATTCTCTGATTGGACTATCGACATGTGCGATAGTCAAATCATATTTAGCACAGGAAAGTGGGCTTGAAGTGTGGAAACAAGACCTATGTTGTCATGAGAGGCGAGTCAGTGAATGGGTACCCGGTAGGCTGAGATGGTAATGTGGTGGTCGGGTGATTTGTAGTGCAAGGCTGAACACATGTGATTTTATGGTTCAAACCACCATTAACACCATAATCATTTGGAAAAACGTGAAAAGAAAATGGGAAACATGTTACAAGTACGTATTTCTCTTTCAGAATGGGAAGAGTTTGCTGCAGCTGTCTCTGGACATCGGGACTGAGAGCATCATCCGAGTCATCAGCGGGATCCGGCCCTCCATGGTGAGTCTGTACACTGACACCTGCAGACACACACAGACACACACAGACACACACACACACACACACACACACACACACACACACACACACACACACACACACACACACACACACACACACACACACACATGTGCACGCGCACACACACACACACATGTGCACGCGCGCACACACACACACACACACACACACACACACACACACACACACATGTGCACGCGCGCACACACACACACACACACACACGAGACAGAGCAATGATGGCCTCATCACACAGATCTACTGATCATGAGCTTTTTGTTTGTCATTTGTTAAGTATTACCCCAATCAGTTTTCTTGCGGAGAAAAAAATAAACTAAAAAAATTGAAAAGTCAAACTAGCTAAGGCATAATTAAGTTATTTATTTAAATTGACATTGTGACAATGTAAACAACCTACAGCACTGCTTAAACAGTGTTAAACAACAAACAAACAAAGAAACAAAATGAATAGCCCCAGTACCCACACAAGACGTTAGACCGCCTGATGAGGATGAGGTGGCTACAATGTGTGACCTCATGCCTCATCAGTATGGAATGGTGCTCATGGTATCAGCCATTTGTCTGTCCAGATTTGACTATTACAAGCAGACTTTGGATGGAATGTTGCTGTCTGACATTAAGACATTAAGACAAGTACATTCACTCGGATGACCCTCCTATGGGGGGCACGGGTGGCCCAGTCGTCTAAGGCGCTGCGATTCGCTGTGCAGAGTTGTGTCCCTTTGACATACATGAAACTTATAATCATGAGTTTGGATTGTCAGCACCATATTTGTACTCGTAGCTTTTGCTACTTTGGGCTTTCCTCTTACTCAGCTAACACAGGATGATTTAACATAATACGAAGCAGTATTAAACCCAACTCATTCACTTTCTCTATGCAGGAGTTTGCCCACGGGGTGCTGGCTGGGGACACTCTGACTGTGAAGAAACTGCTGTCCACCAGGAAAAAACACATCAACCTTAACTTCAGAAACATGGTGAGTCCACAAGACACAGCTTCCTAAGACAGGAGCGTCCACTAGTCCATTTATCAAAGTCTAGTTTCCACACACTTCTGTGCATCGTCAGTAATTCACTTTGCAATGTAATCGCTTAATTTAACCAACATATCAAACCTTGGACTGCTTCTAGTACTAAAGAGGAGACCCGTGCAGATCCGGGGTAGAATAGGTCTTCAGCAACCCATGCTTGCCGTAAAAGACGACAATGATTGTCATATGATGCATGTCATTGTATCCCAATTACATGGATAGTTGCTTTTGATGTCAATCTCTGGATTGTCTGTACCAGACTAGATTATTTACAGACCGCCCTCATATAGCTGGAATATTGCTGAGTGGGGCGTTAAACAACGAACAAACCAAAGAGAAAACCAGCTAGTGTTTACACCATTCACATGACATTGGTGATATTTCTTGAGCAACATGACTTGTATGCATTGCTTCAAGGACTTTCAACAGAAGGTTTTGTACAATCTATTTGAATCCTGTGAGCTATTTGTAGCAGGGCGTGGAGTCATCCTTACCTTGTCAGCTTGCTGACGGGGTTAACCTCTTTGGTCATGTGGACAAGGCACTGGGCCTCTGATCAGAAAGTCTGTGGTTCGAATCCCATCACGGGACTCAGAAATTTTATGGCCGCTACATTGACGCCCAACGTAGGGCTAAGCACGTTCATATTAAATTTGAGCAAAATAAGCCTCAGTACCCTACTATGCGGCCTGGGACGTGCCTTCTGTTGGCGGAGTATGTAGCAGGGTGTGGAGTCATCCCACAGATGACATCCTTACCTTGTCAGCTTGCTGACGGGGTTAACCTCTTTGGTCATGTGGACAAGGCGCCGGGCCTCTGATCAGAAGGTCCGTGGTTCGAATACCATCATGGGACTCGGAAATTTTATGGCCGCTACATATACATGGCCTTATTACATCACCTGACTTACACAAGACTCACGTCACGGCATAGCCACACATGTATTGATGGGTGATGGTAGAACATCGTGTGTAAACACCTGTGAAGTATTGAGTTTTTGAGCTTTGGCTCTCTAAGGGTGTTTATGTGGTTTCTGCAAAGTCATTGTACATCTTTTTAAAAATTTCAATACCAAATTGAGTTGCATGGCTTTTAAGTAGCTGTTTGAATGATAAATAATTCAAAGACATGTTCAGAAGTATTGATTGCTGTTGAAGACGTTTGGAATAGATTTACCTGTTAGCTGGGAGCAGGTAAAGTGTGAACAGTGATGGTAATGATAGTAGATGTCATGCTGACCTGTTCTGTAATCTCCAGGGTGACCGCGGTGCCACGCCCCTCCTCTATGCACTGGTCCAGGGCCACAGCGACATGGTGCAGGTCCTGCAGGACCACGGAGCTCGGGTCGACCTCGGCATGCGAGGCGATGAGGAGGTCAGTGTCTGTATTCTTTGTGTTCAGTCTGTGTGGGCATGGTGGGGTAGCCTTGTGGTTAATGCTCACTCACTCACTCACTCACTCACTCACTCACTCACTCACTCACTCTACTCACTCACTCATCCTCTCGCTCAATCATTCACCCACTCACTCATTCACCCACTCACTCATTCACCCACTCATTCACTCGCTCCTTCACTCACTCGCTCATTCACCCACTCACTCATTCACCCACTCATTCACCCACTCATTCACCCACTCACTCATTCACCCACTCACTCACTCACCCACTCACTCACTCACTCACTTACTCACTCATCCACTCAATCATCCACTCAATCATCCACTCAATCATTCACCCACTCACTCATTCACCCACTCACTTATTCACCCACTCACTCATTCACCCACTCACTCACTCACTCACTCACCCACTCACTCATTCACCCATTCACTCACTCACTCACTCACCCACCCACTCACTCACTCATCCACTCAATCATTCACCCATTCACTCACTCACTCACTCACCCACCCACTCACTCACTCACTCATCCACTCAATCATTCACTAACTCATTCACCCACTCGCTCATTCACCCACTCACTCATTCACCCATTCACCCATTCACTCACTCACTCACTCACCCACTCACTCATTCACCCACTCACTCACTCACTCACTCACCCACCCACTCACTCACCCACCCACTCACTCACTCACTCACTCATCCACTCAATCATTCACCCACTCACTCATTCACCCACTCACTCATTCACCTACTCACTCACTCATTCACTCACTCACCCACTCACTCATTCACCTATTCACTCTCACTCACTCACTCACCCACTCGCTCATTCACCCACTCACTCATTCACCCACTCACTCACTCACTCACGCTCCTACTCATTCACCCACCCACTCACTCACTCACTCACCCACTCACTCACTCACTCATTCACCCACTCAATCATTCACCCACTCATTCATTCACCCACTCACTCATTCACCTACTCACTCACTCATTCACTCACTCACCCACTCACTCATTCACCTATTCACTCTCACTCACTCACTCACCCACTCGCTCATTCACCCACTCACTCATTCACCCACTCACTCACTCACTCACTCACTCACGCTCCTACTCATTCACCCACCCACTCACTCACTCACTCACTCACCCACTCACTCACTCACTCATTCACCCACTCACTCATTCACCCACTCATTCACTCATCAACTCGCTCATTCACCCACTCACTCACTCACTCACTCATCCACTCACTCACTCATCCACCCACTCATTCACCCACTCACTCATTCACCCACTTACTCACTCACTCACTCACTCACTCATCCACTTAATCATTCACCCACTCACTCATTTACCCACTCACTCATTCACCCACTCTCACTCACTCACCCACTCTCACTCACTCATCCACTCAATCATTCACCCACTCACTCATTCACCCACTCACTCATTCACCCACTCACTCATTCACCCACTCACTCATTCACCCACTCACTCACTCACCCACTCACTCACTCACTCATTCACCCACTCACTCACTCACTAACCCGTGAAGATCCGGGGTAGAATTGGTCTTCAGCAACCCATCCTTGCCCTAAGGGGCAACTAACAGGATCAGGTTGTCAGGCTCGTTGACTTGGTTGATGAATGTCATTGTATCCCAATTAAACAACAAACAAACATTCGTATGATCTCCATGGCATGTTTGCCTTGTGTGGATTCCACATCAGGCCATAAGCCTCACGCTTGTCCTGAGAGCCTCTCCCCTCCTTTGTGACTCCACTATGAGGGATCGGGGGATAAGGCTCTGTGAGTCCTCACATTAGCATGGTAAGGGAAGGGGACATCTGTCTCTGTGATCTCAGAGATTTACCTTGTGGTCAGTATTCAGCCCCAAATTTGCAGCAAACGTTGGTAAAAATATCCTTAACTGGAATACAACCCGTTCAGATTATAATATATATTATGTTGATATTAATATTTCAATTTGGCAACATCAAAGATCGATGATTTTGTTCAAAGGCCCATTTAATAGGAAATGACTTTAATACTATTGATGTAAGGGAGATAACTCTCATCCCGGAAGTTTTGGTGTTATGATAGCGTGTGAACTGTATCAGAAATGTTGACAGTTGTACATGGTTGTAAGTATAGAATGTTACCTTGATTGTGCCGTCTGTTGTCATAGTGTTTATAGAATGACTGCGTGTGTGTGGAGACTATTGTTTTGTCAGTTGTATCATGAAAGTCTAACAAATAACAACATTTGACCCTGTTGAGTTCTGTTGCCTATCAATATGTTACACATTATTGCTTTAACCAATCATGTCATCTTTGTCATTTTTGTTGAAGCATATCAATGCCATTCTGTTGTAGACGGACATTCCACTGTACTTTGCTGCCTTGGGTTGTGACCCTCCGATCTGCCCCAGCCTGTTGATACAGATCCTGCCCCTAGGACCCATCAGTATAGACAATCTCTTCTATAAGGTAGGTTGTTAGTTGAACATTTATCAATGGCCCATAGAGTAAAATTTATGGCTCATACCTGCCAAAAATGGCCCCTAAAATTTATAAACATCTATTTATAGCGCAACCGTAAATAAGCTCCGCCCACTGTCATTGATGTTGACGCCAAACACAATCGATTCAATTTTTTATGATAAAAATACAGATAATTTATTGACTTATATCTTAATATGGAGCCATTTGTTGTATCCATGGTTTGTCATTCAAGTTGATACGAAGTTTGATGGTCAATGGTGATCTTGTTCCTGTATGGTTTTCAAAAAGCTTCTCCCGACACTTTGTTGTTTTTCACATTGTCAGTCATTATTCGAAACTGAAACACTGCCACCTTGCGAGCTATTTATAGTCAGGGTGGGGCTATAAGGCACATGAAGAATGTTTCCTTCTTAATCGCTGAAAGTATTACTGAATTAGTAACTCATGTGCAGATGTTAGTTGGCCATGTTTTACTGCAGTCCATATGCTATGTAATGGTATTCTAAATAATGTTGTCAGCAATTGCTTTTTTTGAAATTGTTTTCAAAGTATAAGGATATGGCTACACAAATTAATTTCATGACCAATAAGGTGATTTGGTAATACCCTGGTATATTGCCTCTATAATTTATGACCCGTGAAGATCTGGGTTAAAATAGGTCTTCAGCAACCCATGCTTGCCATCAAAGGCGACTATGCTTGTCATAAGTGGGGACTAATGGCATCAGGTAGTCAGGCTCTCTGGCTTGGTTTATGCATGTCATTGTATCCCAATTGTGTGGATCGATGCTCACGATATCAATCACTGGATTGTCTGGTCCAGACTCGATTATTTACAGACTGTCGTCATATTGCTGAGTGCTGCGTTAAACAACAAACAAACAGATCAAAATTCTGTCAGCATCTTGAATGATAAACATGAATTAATTAACGGAGTTAGAGATAACAAGGTATCACTGTATTTTATGACCTTGATATCAATCACCTGATTGTCTGGTCTAGATTCGATAATTTACAGCGTTAACCAACCAACAAACAAACAAACATGATTTACAGTATTGGACTGATGGCAAGTAGTTACAGCCTACTTTTCAAGGACAGTGTGAAAGGTGTGTAAACTTTAGAATGAGATAAGTGTGGCCTAAGACCTGCCCCTTGTTTCAGGGCAAGAACGTGTTGTTCCACTGCATCGACATGGATGTGCGGCCGGAGGTCGTGGAGGGCATCCTCATGAAGGGCTCAGCGTATCTCGTCACACAGAGGATCAAGGTAAGTGGGACACAAGCTTTCAAATACTGTAAATCTTGACTGCTGACTCCTAGCCAAAAATGTGACTCAAAATTAATGCGTCTCCCCCACCCACCCCCAACACCCTATCCCCAGTGGATTGATACATATCCTTACCAACCATTAATCCAACCATTTTTCGCATTTAATTCACGCTTACAGTATTACTATTGAGGACTTGTATTATGGTTTTATTGTACGATCATCTTGGTGTCTCACTTTGCACAAATCTCACAGACCTGTGAAGATCGGGGCCTTTAGCAACCCATGCTTGCTATAAAAGGTGACAATCCTCGGTGTAAAGGCAACTAACGGGGACCGGGTGGTCAGGCTTTCTGACTTGGATGATGCATGGCATCATATTCCATAATGTCAGTCACTGGATTGTCTGGTTCCAGACTCGATTATTTACAGACTGACGTCGTATTGCTGGAATATCGGTGAGTGTTGTGTCTAAAACAACAAACAAACCAACCGAACAAAATGAGTCCAACACACTCACTGTCTTCATGTTATTCCTTGGAGGATGGATGGCTGCAGTTTTCTATGTAGAGTTGCCTCCCTTAGGCATGCCAGGATTCTATGATCCTGGTTTCATCAAAGAGGGTGATGTCTAAGGTTTGCATCACTTTTTCATTTCCTCCTTTATTAAGTTGATGCTGTGAATTTACTGGAATACTGAAATCGGTATGAACCCCAACTCACTCACTCCCTCATGTCATACCTAATCAATGTATACTTGCAGGACAACATCACACCAAGACAATATGCCTACCAGATGTCGTGTGACCCCATCGCAGAGGTCATGGATAAGGTTGGTTTGTGTTCATTATGACTGACTAACAAGACTCTCCCAGCCAAGCCTGTAATACTGACAGTATTTCTGATAGGAGGGGGCACAATATAACCAGTACGGCTGGGACGAGTCCAAATTTACTCCCTGGGTACCCACTGTAGGTCTCAAGAGATGTGATTGCATACACTGAATTTAACAGAAGCTTTATCTTTATTTAAACATATGAAATTCACTCACTCACACATCCACTCACACATCCACTCACACATCCACTCACTCACTCACTCACACATCCACTCACTCACCCATCCACTCACTCACTCATGCATCCACTCACTCACTCACTCACACATCCACTCACTCACTCACCCATCCACTCACTCACTCACACATCCACTCACTCACTCACTCACACATCCACTCACTCACTCACACATCAACTCATGCATCCACTCACTCACTCACTCACACATCCACTCACTCACACATCCACTCACTCACCCATCCACTCACTCACTCACTCACACATCCACTCACTCACTCACTCACACATCCACTCACTCACTCACACATCCACTCATGCATCCACTCACTCACTCACTCACACATCCACTCACTCACTCACTCACACATCCACTCACACATCCACTCACTCACTCATGCATCCACTCACTCACTCACTCACTCACTCACTCACTCACCCATCCACTCAACTTGTAAAACTTTGAAACTCAGGTAGGATATATAGCACCACAATGGGAAGTAATTATGACCAAGGCTATGCATAACAACAGATCAACGCTCTGATATAGTTTCAGTGTTTGTCATGCAACAAATTAAAAGAAATTTCTCCTTTCAGATTGTTCTTCGGTGGATATTTCATGAAAACGGTCCCAATAGGAAGATCCTGGCTCTCCATGGCTACGAATACCTGCCCATGGCTGTGAAGGTGGGCTGCTGATTCTGTGGATGTTAAAATTGGTCCGCAGCAATCTATGTAAACTAATAAGACAACATCGAGCCAACATAAGAGCCGGTGTCTCACTGACTTGGTTAATCGCATGTCAATGCACCCAGCGGGGCTCATAATGTCAATCACTGGTTTGTCTTGTCCAGAATTGATTATTTAAAGACCGCCATCATATAGCTGGAATATTGCTGAGCGTGGCGTTAAACAACAAACAAACAAACAAACTGTGCCTGCTCTATCTCTATCAGGGGCTGTCGGGTAGCCTAGTGGTTAAAGCATTCGCTCGTCACGCCAAAGACCCAGGTTCCATTCCCGACATGGGTACAATGTGTGAAGCCCATTTCTGGTGTCCCCCGCCGTGATATTGGAATATTGCTAAAAGTGGCGTAACACCATACTCACTCACTCACTATCTCTATCAAGGATATTTATACTGATATATTTGTCTGGAGCATTATTTGTATTCTGTTTCAGGATCTGTCCCATGCAGACTCTGAAGAATCCCCCGGTGACGCCTTCTTTAGAATACTTCCGATATACCAGGTGAGAGACCAGAAGGCCATAGATAGTTTCTCCATCTTGTCAGACTTCAGTTTTAATTTATTCTCAACAAACCACCAGATGTCAGCGTTCTAAATACCTGCCTGCCCGACCGTCCGAGACGGGTTGATTTCAACTCGGCGTGTCAGATTTTCAAATCCCCCTGCCCGACGGTCGGGTTATATTTCATAGGTGAAAATATTCTAAATATTTCCCGATGATAAGCATTAACTCACATGTAAAGATGAATGATAAAATGTAACCAAAAAGAAACCCAGTTAGCTTTTAGACAACCTAACATTTAGCGATGCGCTTATGCTACAAGCAATCAGTTTTCATATTTTTAATTAAATAATCCTGAGAAACATATGATTATAGTGGGCAGGCAGGTTTTGGTCAGGGCTGGCAAGTATTTCAGCTAGCCAGTCCTGTGGTCTGGCTGAAATTTTTGAGAGTTTCATACCCTGCAGATGTATACCATAGCAGTTGTTTTAATTAAAACCGGTTTGCCAAGTTTGAGTATTCACTGGATTGTCTGGTCCAGACTCGATTATTTACAGACCACTGTCATATAGATGGAATATTGCTGAGTGCAGCATTAAACAACAAACAACATCAACAACTCCTAACTTGTGTCAAGGACATTTTGTGTAGACTTGCGTGTTCCAGAACCTTATCTTGTAGGTTTGAGTCCCAAGGTATGGTTCTTGGTTTGTCAGCACAGTGATGTAATAGAAATACTGTTGCAAGCAGTGTTAGAGCCAGCTCACTTCTGTGTCTTGTGTCTTCCTAAACAGCACCGGATTGTACAGTTCCACGAGTCAGTCGAGGACTGCGACGTGGATGCTGTCCGCATGCTGCTATACTTCTCATCACCGGACTACAACCCAGAGTTTGAGTGCTGCCTAGCGGACTCACGCACACATGTAAGTTCTCTAACATTGGAACATTTTCCTGATTATCTCCACCTGCTCTTCAGCCCCATTGACATTTTACGGATAACCCCAAGTAGCCCATGCTTGTCGTAACAGCCAAGTAACTTGAGAATCAGGTGCTTTAATGTGTGACCTGAAGGATGGCATTATCGTACACGAAGGACTCCTACATGGGTGTGATGCCCATTTCTGATGTCCCCCGCCGTGAAATAGCAGGACTATTGCTAAAAGTGGCATAAACCTAATTGATGTGAGGTGAAATAGGGTTTAATCTCCCATCTAAGATTCCACTTACATAGCAACATGCATGCACGGGTGTGTGTGGCTGCTTGTACTGGTCCAGAGGTGTACTGAGCCACCTCTACTGACTGCAAGGACACTCAATGGTTCATCAACATGTCTCAGGAGAACTTAAATGTGGTTTATCGTTTCTTCAAGATTATTATGCTTGTATAGCAACATCCATGCATATATGTGTGTAGCTGTTTGTACTAGTCCGATATGTGCCAGTTTTTTACTGCTTGCCCACTGAGATACCATGCCACAGTTTAACATGAATACCCCACTTAGACACAGTATGCTGACTCTGAGCCAGCCAGGTACTTGTTTTAGCCCCTTAATGGCGAGGGCCAGGCAGGGTAACAACAAGTTCCCCCAACCTTTCTCTCACCGGGCGGACGACCCACCACTAGACCAGTCGGCAGCAGCTAGACTAACCCACTCACTTGGTGCCTTACATATGATATAACGTTCATTTGTGTCTTCTGTCTTTTATGGTGATAACAAGTATCATTGACTTGAGGATTGTTTAGAACAGCTGATCTGATTACTAGGGTAGTGTGATCAAGATATTACTTGTTTTACTAAATGCAACCCACGAAGATTTGGGGTAGAATTGATCTTCAGCAACCCATGTTTGTCTTAGGAGATGGGATCGGGTGGTAAGGCGCATTGGCTTGGTTGATGCATGTCATCATATCCCAAATGTGTAGATTGATGCTCATGATGTCAATCACTGGATTGTCTGGTCCAGGCTTGAATATTTACAGACCGTCGTCATATAGCTGGAATATTGCTAAGTGCAGTATTTAACAAACAAACTATACAAGATGTTCAGCCCCCCTGCTCACAAGATATCGAGCTAGTCCATACTTCTGTAATCTGTAGGATTAATAGGTTCCTTATTCTCATGGAAGCTTTGACCTTTACAGTACTGTTGATGATGTTAAAATCTCCCACCCTTCATCTGTTGATGTGTTGCCATGGTTACAGGGTGAGGGACAACCTCCACTCCACAAGGCTGTACTTCGAGGCTGCTACGAAATTGTGGAATTACTGGCGGAGACTCTGGTATACGAGAAGAAGACCAGGCTGGACTCCATCAGGGATCAGGTTAGGAAGCACTTTTCTTTTCTTTTTTTGGATTACAGTAATAATTAAGTGTATGCAGTATACAGTTTTAGTATGCAGCCAGGTTTTAGGAAACATGTGTCAATTTGTATGATGATTATTTATTTCACATTCGTTTTCATGATAAGCATTGAAATTGCAAAGCTAAATCTAAAAGAAAAATAGTGTTGGTTCTCAGGCACCACCCTATTCATCATAAAGTCTGCTGCATGTTTCGTTTTTATTTCTATTTAAAAAAAAATAAATCCTAATACTTAAAAATAATGTGATTCAATATACCATGCAGTTACTTCCCTTTACAGGCACACTGCTTTACTGCACATCTCGTGTTATGGTCTTGGTGGCAATAGGAGTTTGTATGCTTGTTTATGTAGGGAGGCCCTTTCTCAGGTTGATGGTACACAATTGTTCATCTGGTAACATACCAGTTTGAACAAGCCAAAATAAAAACACCGCCTGCCCACTCTATATTTTCAAAAGTCATTGCCTGAGAACCAATTCTATTTTTTTTTTTAGCCTTAGCTTGGTTGATTGCATGTAATCATACCCCAACCACTTGAGGTGATGCTCATGATATCAACCACTGGTTTGTTTGGTGCCGATTATCTTCAGGCCACCTTGATACAGCATTAATATTGCTAAACATGGACTAAAACAACAAACAAGCAAAAAATGTAGAAATATATCTTATACTCCTGGGCCCCGTTCAACAAAGCAATTGTAGAACTACGACTGTCGTAGGTCTATGTTAAAGTATGGGAATTACGATTGTCTTAGCACTACGACTGTCGTAGGTCTATGTTAAAGTATGGGAGTTACGATTGTCTTAGCACTACGACTGTCGTAGGTCTATGTTAAAGTATGGGAGTTACGATTGTCTTAGCGCTACGACTGTCGTAGGTCTATGTTAAAGTATGGGAGTTACGATTGTCTTAGCGCGACAACTGTCGTAGGTCTATGTTAAAGTATGGGAGTTACGATTGTCTTAGCACTACGACTGTGGTAGGTCTGCGTAAAGTATGGGAGTTACGATTGTCTTAGCACTACGACTGTCGTAGGTCTATGTTAAAGTATGGGAGTTACGATTGTCTTAGCGCTACGACTGTCGTAGGTCTATGTTAAAGTATGGGAGTTACGATTGTCTTAGCGCTACGACTGTCGTAGGTCTATGTTAAAGTATGGGAGTTACGATTGTCTCAGCGCTACGACTGTCGTAGGTCTATGTTAAAGTATGGGAGTTACGATTGTCTTAGCGCTACGACTGTCGTAGGTCTATGTTAAAGTATGGGAGTTACGATTGTCTTAGCACTACGACTGTCGTAGGTCTATGTTAAAGTATGGGAGTTACGATTGTCTTAGCGCTACGACTGTCGTAGGTCTATGTTAAAGTATGGGAGTTACGATTGTCTTAGCGCGACAACTGTCGTAGGTCTATGTTAAAGTATGGGAGTTACGATTGTCTTAGCACTACGACTGTGGTAGGTCTGCGTAAAGTATGGGAGTTACGATTGTCTTAGCACTACGACTGTCGTAGGTCTATGTTAAAGTATGGGAGTTACGATTGTCTTAGCACTACGACTGTCGTAGGTCTATGTTAAAGTATGGGAGTTACGATTGTCTTAGCGCTACGACTGTCGTAGGTCTATGTTAAAGTATGGGAGTTACGATTGTCTTAGCGCTACGACTGTCGTAGGTCTATGTTAAAGTATGGGAGTTACGATTGTCTTAGCGCTACGATCTCTTTGTGGACCGGGGCCCTGTAATGGCCCAAGAGTGTATGTGCCGATTGCCGGAAGTGTCTAATGGTAGTGTTCCCTGCAGTCTTTCAGAACAGCTCTACACTATGCATATGCCATGGAGAATGGCAAGGAACTGGTGGACTTGCTGCTGGACTACGGAGCGTCTGAGTTCACCATGGACAAGGTAGCGTGTTACAGGGGTACCACATTGGGAGTCAGGATACACCCTCCTCATGTACATCTTCCCGAACTAGGCTGGAATTTCTGGGCTCATTCATACAGCCACTAGTGGCTATTACAAGTTATGTCCAATTCTATGTCGCTCCTATTGACCAATCAGATTCCACCTCACATATCACTTGCATTTGCTTCAGAGAAGATGGTGGCGCCCGGTCAAGATGATCTGATCAAAAATCAAGATCATTATTGTAAGAAAATGGGTCTTAGCTCACTAAGTGCATCAGATCACTTGAGCACCTTGATTAAAAACATGAAAAGATTTGAAGAATATCTGTCAACGCCCAGTTGACTGTACACATGCTCTGCAAATCTTGCAATGGACTGATATCTGCACGGTAAACATCATGTTGTTTATTAACCGGATGTCGAATCATTATGCGATTTTGATTGGACCATACATAGACTCGTTAGTCCAGCCAATATATAACTCCGCAATTCCAGCCTAGATTGGCAAGGATGGAAACTAGACGTTTAGAAATCAGTTAACACTGTTGCCTCGGGAAGATGCCCCATGTATTGATACATACTGAGATACTTTAGGTACGAACATATCATGATTCTTACATGAGACCATTTTGTGTGAACTAGCATGTGGTCTTGGTAACAAGGTTGTTACTTTCAACCAGTATGTGTTTTAATGTGAAGGATTTGTTAACTTATGCCCACTGTAATAAGGGGAGGTGGAGTAGCCTAGTGGTTAAAGCGTTGGCCCGTCACGTCGAAGACCCGGGTTCGATTCCCCACATGGGTACAATGTGTGAAGCTCATTTTCCAGTGTCCCCTGACGTGATATTGCTGGAATATTGCTAAAAGCGGCGTAAAACCATACTCACTCACACACTCACTCTAATAATATGCTATCAGAAAAGCTACTTTTACTGGGACAGTATTGTGCATCACAATATATCTTTATACATGAAAGACTGTATCACTAGCTCTCTGCAGTGCTTCTAAGACAGCCTGTGGAGTGTTTACAAATGTAAACAAAGGATAAATACACATATGGAATTAGTTTTTAAATGTTTTAGGATATTTTTCTCATTGAAAGTTAAATGTTTCATGATTTTTATGTTTATTATAAATGTGTAGACTCATAAAAAATTAAACAGATGAGGAACACATGCAATTTGTTGAATGGACTGTGTAAGACGTGGTCAGTAGCCGATGTAATAGGTTACAATACGGTTTTATTTCATAGGAAGGACGGTCCCCCTTGGCTTTCAAAGATCGCCGAGGCCAGCATCTCATGGAAGCTTTACTGGGCTACCAGTTACTGCAGGTTAGTGCGCATGTTCTATTTTGGACTTAATTTTTGAAAACCACTTCCTTAAAAAAACACTTGTTATGATCCATGTTGGAATTGGTCTTCAACACATGCTCGTCATAACAGACGACTAACAGGATCAGGTGGTCTGGTTGCTGACTTGGTTGCAAAAAGAAGCGTAAAACTAGACTTACTCTTAACTCAAAAGCAACCCATGCTTGTCGTAAAAGGAGACTATGCTTGTCGTAAGAGGCGACTAAGGGGATCAGGTGGTCAGGCTCACAGACTTGGTTGATGCATGTCATCGTATCCCAACTGCGTAGATCGATGCTCATGATGTCAATCACTGGATTGTCAGGTCCAGACTTCATTATTTACAGACCGCCGTCATATGGCTGGAATGTTGCTGAGTGCGGCGTTAAATAACAAACAAACAAACAAAAATCCACCTTTCATGTACTTGTTGATCCTTATTTAGAAAAATGCTAAGTTGTCAGTGTGAATATCAGTTCTGAATCATCTGGGTGATTTGTGATATAACCTGAGAAGATTATCTTTGTTGGCATTAAACCCAACTCACTTACTCCTGCGACCCGTGAAGATTCCAGGGTAGAATAGGTCTTCAGCAACCCATGCTTGCCGTAAAGGTGACTACGCTTGTCGTAAAAGGCGACTAACGGGGTCAGGTGGTCAGGCTCGCTGACTTGGTTGATGCATGTCATCGATCCCAATTGCGTGGATCGATGAGCATGATATCACTGGATTGTCTGGTCCAGACTCGATTATTTACAGACCGCCGTCATATAGCTGGAATATTGCTGAGTGCGGCGTTAAACAACAAATCAATCAATCAATCGCTTTCTCCTGCAGGATTTTACTACTCCAGAACCAGACCCTTTTGCAGTCTCCATGCCAATCCCCATCATCGGGTACCTCCTCAACTGCACGCACACCCATCACCGCCCCAGCCAGCTCACCCACAAGCTCGCTGCACTTCCAAGTTCCACCACTCCGCGCCGACGCTCACTTCCTGATGCAAAGATCAACAAGGTGATCAGCAAGTCTGCCACCATAGCGTCTCACATCGCCAGTCTGCCCGACACAGTGAAGGCCAAGCTGGCCACGAGGGCTTACAATAAGTGCTCCGCGCTCCCCAGGGAGTACAACCCCTTACCGACGGATGACTTCGACAGGTACGACTTTGAAGAGGAGGGATTCGAGACAGGGGGTGAAAATGATGACTTGCTTCATGAACGAGAAATCAAGAAGTCCTCTTCCTGTGTTGTGCAGTGATAACATGGTGTAGGGTTACTTGGCCAGAGCAATTCCTTTATTTGTTTTACAGAGTTTCTTGGTCAATATGATCACGTGGTAAAAGGCAAAATTATGATATATGTGAAATGTTTCATTGATTTGAAGTTAAAAAGTTTAAGCAAAACCAACTTTAAATTGAGTTTTTATGGAATAAGAAAATGTGTTTAAGAAAATGCATTTTTTATATCAAATGCATCATTTACGTAAAATACTTGTTTTGTAAATGTTAGGCTTGTATCAAAGAAATAACTTTTTTTTAATATTTTGTATTAGGGGTGAAACGATACAGAAGGTTATGATACGATATATATCACGATACACATATTTATGTCATAGCGCATGGAAACTTCTTGACAATAAATATTTCAGAGCAGGTTCAAAAGGAAAAGCACATGTTCGTAATGGCTTTTTTTTAGTAGTGAACTTAAAACGCTAATTACAACATTTTCCTATATCTGACTGATAAAAACGCCAGGGGTCATTAAACGAGTAGTAAGTAATTTATTTCAGCAAGTGTATGTCTTGTATCGATACAGAGAAAAAAGGTATCGTGTATCGTATCAATGCACCAGTGCACCGATGTATCGTTTCACCCATATTTGGTATCCTTGGTGAAAGTACTGATATGCATGATGAGTCACTGTCAGGACTGCGCGGGAATGTATACACTATGTTCTTCTGTCACCCACGCACACATACATCAAAGGTGACGTCGTAGTCATGTGTCTATTTTGCATAACTCCTTCAATGAGTCAGTTTATGATTCACTGTAAAATGGATGGGAGTGTGTTCTGCAATGTGATTGGTTGAAAAACATTGTAAAATGGGGTTAAAAATAAACTTTTCGACAATTGCATGCTCTATAACACCCCCCAATCATAAAACACATACTGTTTATACCCTATTTGAAGGTTACTCTGTGCATGAATTTTGTCTGAACCCTACCGTTAAAGCAATGTTAAGGGCACACAGACACAAGGTTATTGTTCAGAGCACACAGACACAAGGTTATTGTTCAGAGCACACAGACACAAGGTTATTGTTCAGAGCACACAGATACAAGGTTATTGTTCACAGCACACAGACACAAGGTTATTGTTCAGAGCACACAGACACAAGGTTATTGTTCACAGCACACAGATACAAGGTTATTGTTCAGAGCACACAGACACAAGGTTATTGTTCAGAGCACACAGACACAAGGTTATTGTTCAGAGC
The DNA here is from genome assembly GCF_023055435.1 of Haliotis rufescens. NCBI lineage: Eukaryota > Metazoa > Mollusca > Gastropoda > Lepetellida > Haliotidae > Haliotis > Haliotis rufescens. Next base: position 16,641,083 of record NW_025963857.1, read on the forward strand.
ACACAGATACAAGGTTATTGTTCAGAGCACACAGACAAAAGGTTATTGTTCAGAGCACACAGACACAAGGTTATTGTTCAGAGCACACAGAAAAAAGGTTATTGTTCAGAGCACACAGACGCAAGGTTATTGCACATGTTGCGCACGGATGTATATTTATCACATGCGTGTGTTTCCATGGATGATGGTTGGTTGGTTGGTTTGTTGTTTAACGCCGCGCTCAGCAATATTCCAGCTATATGACAGCGGTCTGTAAATAATCGAGTCTGGACCAGACAATCCAGTGATTAGTATCATGAGCATCAATCCACGCAATTGGGATCGATGACATGCATCAACCAAGTCAGCGAGCTTGACCACCCGATCCCGTTAGTCGCCTTTTACGACAAGCATCGTCACCTTTTACAGCAAGCATGGGTTGCTGAAGACCTATTCTGCCCCGGAATCTTCACGGGTTCCATGGATGATAGAAGAACATAGTGGACACATTCACAAGTATTACCTTTGGCTCTTATTTTCGATGAACTTAACTTTGGCATTGAATATCTATTCATGTTTGAGTTTTGATAATTAAAAATGAAATGGGGGTCATTTACAAGAAAGATTTCTTTTGCTCCTAAAGCTTCTTACATATTCCACAGGAATCGAAAGTTCCGAGTGCAAGTTGAGATCTTATTCCTACTTATGTAGAATTATTCTAAGTACACTGTATTGTCTTTGGATATAAATTGGTCGGTATACACCAACAGGGCTAATATTGTGTGCTATATGTCATTTCAAGATCTCTGATTTCTGTGCATGTACACAATCTTAACAATGTATTCAACAATACACCTAGCTGTGTTTTAATACACCTGCCATCAGATTTATCTGACCGTTATTTTTACACAATGAGTCCCACTATCTGAGGTGCAATACTGTAGATATTGGTCTATGTGTGCGTTATACAAGATATGTCCATATGTAGATAAGACATAAGAGTCTTATGATAAGACGTTAGTTAACACCAGATGTTTGTTTTCCGATGCGCTGTTTCAACACTGTTTGTATATGTGGGATGAGTGTGAATGGTATACATTATTTATTGTATTTACAGACAGATATGATATGTACTAAATGCTTGATGGTTTGATTGGCCCCTTTGTTTTATCACATTGATAGTGGGAGTACCATGTTGAACTTGAACATCTTTGGACAATATTTGACAATCCTAACAAGTGCCCCTACACCTTTTTACCCAAACACAAAGGACACAATGTCATTATATATACTACTCAAAACAAGTTAAGCAACACCACTACTGGATGGCTGTGTGTTGCAATACCCAGTGTTCTTTCACTTCTTTTGAGTGGTATATGTTTTTTTATGAGATTGAGTACTCTTGTCGTGCTGGCTATATCCTAGGGCTTGTCCAACGGATCTATCCTAGGGCTTGTCCAACGGATCTATCCTAGGGCTTGTCCCATGGATCTATCCTAGGGCTTGTCCAACGGATTTATCCTAGGGCTTGTCCAATGGATCTATCCTAGGGCTTGTCCAACAAATCTATCCTAGGGCTTGTCCAACAAATCTATCCTAGGACTTGTCCAACGGATCTATCCTAGGGCTTGTCCCATGGATCTATCCTAGGGCTTGTCCAACGGATTTATCCTAGGGCTTGTCCAATGGATCTATCCTAGGGCTTGTCCAACAGATCTATCCTAGGACTTGTCCAACAGATCTATCCTAGGACTTGTCCAACAGATCTATCCTAGGACTTGTTGCACTGGCTATATCCTAGGGCTTGTTGCACTGGCTATATCCTGGGGCTTGTTACACTGGCTATATCCTAGGGCTTGTTACACTGGCTATATCCTACAGCTTGTTGCACTGGCTATATCCTACGGCTTGTTGCACTGGCTATATCCTATGGCTTGTTGCACTGACCATATCCTACGGCTTGTTACACTGGCTATATCCTATGGCTTGTTGCACTGGCTACATACTAGGGCTTGTTGCACTGGCTATATCCTACAGCTTGTTGCACTGGCTATATCCTACGGCTTGTTGCACTGGCTATATCCTATGGCTTGTTGCACTGACCATATCCTACGGCTTGTTACACTGGCTATATCCTATGGCTTGTTGCACTGGCTACATACTAGGGCTTGTTACACTGGCTATATCCTATGGCTTGTTGCACTGGCTATATCCTATGGCTTGTTGCACTGGCTATATCCTAGGGTTTGTTGCACTGGCTATATCCTGGGATTTGTTACACTGGCCATATCCTAGGGCTGGTTTCACTGGCTATATCCAAGTGTTTGTCGCACTGGCTAAATCCTAGGACTTGTTGCACTGGCTATATCCTGGGGATTGTTGCAGTGGCTCTATCCCAGGGCTTGTTGCATTGGCTATATCCTAGGGCTTGTTGTACTGGCTATATCCTACGGCTTGTTGCACTGGCTATATCCTACGGCTTGTTGTACTGGCTATATCTTATGGCTTGTTGCACTGGCTATATCCTACGGCTTGTTTCACTGGCTATATCCTATGGCTTGTTACACTGGCTATATCCTACGGCTTGTTGCACTGGCTATATCCTGGGGCTTGTTGTACTGGCTATATCCTAGGACTTGTTGCACCGGCTATATCCTAGGGCTTGTTGCACTGGCTATATCTTACGGCTTGTTGCACTGGCTATATCCTAGGCCTTGTTGTACCGGCTATGTCCTAGGGCTTGTTGCACTGGCTTTATCCCAGGGCTTGTTGCACTGGCTCTATCCCAGGGCTTGTTGCACTGGCTATGTCCTAGGGCTTGTTGCACTGGCTTTATCCTAGGCCTTGTTGCACTGGCTTTATCCTGGGGCTTGTTTCACTGGCTAATCCTATGGCTTGTTGCACTGGCTAATCCTATGGCTTGTTGCACTGGCTATATCCTATGGCTTGTTGCACTGGCTATATCCTATGGCTTGTTGCACTGGCTATATCCTAGGACTTGTTGCACTGGCTATATCCTACGGCTTGTTTCACTGGCTATATCCTGGGGCTTGTTGCACTGGCTATATCCTACAGCTTGTTGCACTGGCTATATCCTAGGACTTGTTGCACTGGCTATATCCTACGGCTTGTTGCACTGGCTATATCCTACGGCTTGTTGTACTGGCTACATCCTGGGGCTTGTTGCACTGGCTATATCCTATGGCTTGTTACACTGGCTATATCCTACGGCTTGTTGTACTGGCTATATCCTAGGACTTGTTACACTGGCTATATCCTGGGGCTTGTTGTACTGGCTATATCCTAGGGCTTGTTACACTGGCTATATCCTACGGCTTGTTGTACTGGCTACATCCTGGGGCTTGTTGCACTGGCTATATCCTAGGGCTTGTTGCACTGGCTATATCCTACGGCTTGTTGTACTGGCTATATCCTAGGACTTGTTACACTGGCTATATCCTGGGGCTTGTTGTACTGGCTACATCCTGGGGCTTGTTTCACTGGCTATATCCTATGGCTTGTTACACTGGCTATATCCTACGGCTTGTTGCACTGGCTATATCCTACGGCTTGTTGTACTGGCTATATCCTACGGCTTGTTGCACTGGCTATATCCTACGGCTTGTTGTACTGGCTACATCCTGGGGCTTGTTGCACTGGCTATATCCTACGGCTTGTTACACTGGCTATATCCTACGGCTTGTTACACTGGCTATATCCTGGGGCTTGTTGTACTGGCTTTATCCTAGGACTTGTTGCACTGGCTAAACCTAAAATAATGTAGACAGTTTTAACAAGAGTGTGATGACCTGCTGTGCATGCAGGCTATGCTGGTTCAGGATCAGATATCCCAATTTGACATATATGTGATAAAAAAAACTGTTGTCAGAAGCACTATAGAGACCCTACTGTTCACGTCTGCTGTATAACAGGGAAAGAACAGGTTGGGGAAACACACATCACTGTTCAGTAAATAATACCATAATCTTTTTCTGTCAGTGGCAGACTAAAATGCAATTTCCCAAGTCAGTATTATGAATAAATCCTGTTTTGATAACCATTAATTTTTAAAAGCCAAATTAGGTCGAATGATTTTGAGTAAATATTCATACTTGAACTGCTAGTTATCTTGTCCCAGCCCATTTTCTTTCTGTTTCTGACAACGCTTTACTTGAACTATCCCAATGAAGTCATCAACGCACAATATCAAATGCATTAAAAGGATGACAGTGACCTTTGTATTGCAAATGCATAAGTCCTGTGGGCGCTAGTTATGCAGTGACACTAGGACTTGCCTTGTGTTTGGGATTACGTTCTAATAACATTTGCAAACCCAATCTGTGACATATTATATGAAATAATTGCTTTGAACATAGCTTTAATATTTACTCCAGTTATATGAATGTTTTGCAATATTATTTGCAGTACTTGAGGCATTATGAATGTCTGAAGATCTGTTTTGTTCTCATTGAATTTATTTATACAAGTTGACTTTTCACTTGTTGGGTATATCTGTGGGCTTGTGCAATCATACAGATGGATGTTCTGTCTGTCCTAGTCATGGATGTTGGATCTCTAACAAAGCAATGATCGTGTTAGATTATTTAATTAATTATTTAAATCAAGGTGTGGTTGTGCGTGGCTCTGTTGTGGGTTGTCAATTCGGTGAGGTGAGGTTAATGCGGTTGAACATCGTATTGAGGATTACTGCACATACATAGCTACGAGGACTGCTTGTACTAGTCCGGACTAATGCCAGTTCTGCTGGTAGGGTTGCGACGGGTACTCGAGTACCCGAAAACGGGTCGGGTAGCTTAGGACTTGAGTCCAATTTTCAGGACTTGAGTACCCGTTCAGGGGAGATAACTCTAATCGCCTTTCGTAACTCGTAAGTCACTTCAAAATGGACGACAAAGCGGACAAACGTTCAAATGTTTTAGGTAAGCCATGCAGGCATTTAATAAAAAACATAATACCTTAGAATAGATCAATAGATGTTTGATGACCTTTTATTCGCAAAAGCATTACAAACAAGTGGGACAACATTGAACTACGGGTACTCGAGTCCGGTTCGGGTATTGTCTGCCGGGTACTCGAGTTCAGTTTTCGTACCCAGTCACAACCCTATCTACTGGTGCTAGCACACTAAGTTACCATGCCACAATTTAGCATGCAGCTAATGTCTATCCTAAGTACACCTAGTTCTTGTTACAGTACCAGTGGTGTTCCCCAATGTAAAATATTCTTTCCTGTGTTCATAAAAGTTACGGTAAGAAAGGGATGCCAGTAATATCCACTGAGTCCCTTTGTATAAAAGCATAGATGTTGGAATGGTTAGAACTAAATAAATTGAAGTGTTTGTGTTAGCTAAGATTGTTGATATGGCCACCATGGAGGGTAGTCTCCCTTTGATGTGGATAGTCTCCCTTTGATGTGGACGTAAGCAAGCTCCTTCTCTTGGCGTGACACCTTCGTTACACTCTTGGTAGTATAGAGAGCTCCGCGAGGGGGTGTCACTGTGAGGAGCTTGTGGACGCAAGCTCAAAGTGACACAGACCACCGACATTTTCAGCAAGGGTAAAATCTACGAGAATTGAGATAATGTTGACAGACATCAGTCATCATCAGGACAAGTTCTGGATTGGATTCTATGACCAGCAGATCTTGTAGCAATGTATATATGAGGAACTATTTTGGTAGAGATATATTAATTTATGGAGAATATTTATGTGAAAAATGTTTCTATTCTTTCTGTGTATGTCCACTACCCAGTATTCGGGCTTTTGCCGTGTATATTGTAAACCCATGTACAGGAATGTATGGCTGACTGAACCAGGTCTGAATGAATTCAATCTCCTTAAGCCAGGTCTCCTTAAATATCTGAGAGCCATCGTATTGGAGTTAAAGATCGGAGTAGGAATAAGTTGAGAGTGCACAGTTTCAGTCCAAGGCTCTGTTCCACAAAGCGATCGTAGCGCTACAACTGTCGTAAGTCTATGTTAAAGAATGGGAATTACGATTGTCTTAGGCCTGGGTCAGCTTTGTGGAACAAGGCCCTGGTTCCCGTTCCACAAATCAAACCTGATCAACGATGAAAGTATTAATATTGAAAGTCTTATGAAGTTTGACAGTCGTAGCACTATGAATGCATTATGGAAGGAGTCTAAAGATATTACTTTTAAGATATTTCATTTACCTTTACAGTACTAATATCTGTTAAACAGATTGCTGTGGATATTTTGTTGTTCTCATCATGTCTTCATTTCTATGTAAAATACAGTGATACCTTCTTATCCCTAACTCCGTTGGGGGCACGGGTGGCCCAGTCGTCTAAGGCGCTGCGATTCGCTGTGCAGAGTTGCATCCCTTGGACACGCCAGAAACCTATGACTGTGGGTTCGAATCCCGGTTGCCCTGATTATGCTTCCAGATTTGTCAGCACCATACCCGTGCTCGTGGGTTTCACCGAAGTAGTAAACGTCCGAGACCTGCATCATTTCGGGCTTTCCTCCCACATTAAGCTGACACGCCGTGATATAACTGGAATAATATTAAAAGCGGCTTAAAACCCAACTCACTCACTCACTAACTCTGTTAATTAATTCTTGTACATCATTCAAGATGCTGACAGAATCTTTATCTGTTTGTTTGTTGTTTAACGCAGCACTCAGCAATATTCCAGCTATATGACGACAGTCTGTAAATAATCGAGTCTGGACCAGACAATCCAGTGATTGATATTGTGAGCATCGATCCACACAATTGGGATTCAATGATATGCATCAACCAAGTCAGCGAGCCTGACCACCTGATCCCATTAGTCGCCTCTTACAAAAAGAATGTGTTACGGAAGACCTATCATCACTTTTGTCAAATATCTGCTTGACCTATGGATAAGTGGACATATTGTCCGAAGTGTTTATGAGGTTTCACTGTATTTCAACCATAACATCAGTTATGGCAACAGATTCACAGGTTAGAGGGAATGGTTTGTCTAGAACTACTCTTTACCAAATTTGTTAAACCATGGGTCCATCCCTTACACCAACCAGTCTTCGTTGGCCTCTGGGGGGGGGGCAGGGGGGCACAGGTGGCCCAGCCGTCTAAGGCGTGTGCAGAGTGGCATCCCTGGGGCATGCCAGAAACCTATGATTGTGGGTTCGAATCCCGGTTCGCCTCGATTATGTTTCTAGGTTTGTCAGCACCATACCCGTGCTCATGGGTTTCACCGAAGTGATAAACGTCTAAGCACTTGGTGCTTTCCTCCCACATCAAGCTGACACGCCTTGATATAACTGGAATACTGTTAAACATTGTTAAACCCAACTCACTCACTCACACATTGGCATCTGGTGACCCTCACATTGAATACAGCTGGGAAATGTACATGTATATACCTTGAGTGCTGGGTGTGAAAGCATCAAATATGGTCTTTTGCCTCAAAATGAGGTCTTGACTCTTGCACAAAACCTGCATCAGTAAATGCCTGCATTTTATTTAAGCTTCAGGCAAAAATATATATTCTCACACCTTGCATAAACCAGTTTGCATGAGAACCAATTGGTTTTTTTGAGACTTTTCCTTTGTGAAAATGTTCGGCTAATCAAAGGAATATACATCTGAACTAACAAGTGTTTACATATTTGTACAATAATACATTGATAATTAGTTGTGCTGGTTGTTCTGTTATGAATATATCCATGACAATGAGTAATGACAACAGTTCATGGCAAACTGTAAAACAGCCCTTTATTTATTGGAGACTGCATCTTGATATGTGTGTTACACAGCAAGTGTAACAGAGTAGCTGGTCAGCTCACCAACACTGGATAGTTGCAGCGATCACATAATAGTTCAACGGATCAAGATTAGCGGAATACAGATGGTCATATTTTGAAAAATCACAGTACGGCTTAATTACCATAGCTTTGTCATTTTAGGAATCTTTTGTCGCTATATATGTCAATACTCACAAAGAATATCTGTAATGTCTGCTAATTTGTAGAATAAATTTGACTGCTGTCTCCAAGATGCGAGACAGAGGAGAAGATGGTTGACATATATATCTTTCTAACTTGTGTGGAAAGGCCTTCTGTGTTGTGTGCAAAGATACATTGAGCATTTGTGCCAAGCACACTTTGTGACCAATAAAGTTTTACTTATTAACATGACCTTGTTTTTTGTTTATTTGTGAGACCAGACAAAATAGAACAAACTAGATAAGCGTTAGCAAGTTCTTGCTAAAAAGGAAGCAGCTTCTTTGCCACTATTTGGGCGGTCGGGTAGCCTAGTGGTTAAAGCGTTTGATCGTCACGCCGAAGACCCGGGTTTCGATTCCCGACATGGGTACAATGTGTGAAGCCCATTTCTGGTGTCCCCCGCCGTGATATTGCTGGAATATTGCTAAAAGCGGCGTAAAACCATACTCACTCACTCACTCACTCACTCACTCACTCACTCACTCACTTTGCCGCTATTTCCAGAAAGCCCCAGAAATACCTACATATCACCTTGCATTTCCAGTTTAATTTGGGTTGTTGGGAAGCCTTGTGGAAAAAGCATTCGCTCATCACGCCGAAGGCCTGGGTTCGATTCCCTTCATGGGTACAATGCGTGGAGCACATGAGATTGCTGGAAGAGGCTTAAAACAATACTCACTCACTCACTCACACTATATGGTGGGTTTCACTCGAATCTCATACATTCCTCTACATGTAGTAGACACAAACCCATGAAATAATGACGATAATTTTGTTTGTTTGTTGTTTATCGACACACTTAGCAATCAATATTACAGCTGTTTGATGACGGTCTGTAAATAATTGAGTCGGGACAAGACAATCCAGTGAATGCTGACTGCCATCAAGAGCATTTATCTACGCAATTGGGATACAATGACATGCATCAAACAAGTCAGTGAGCCTGACACCTGATCCCTTTAGTTGCCTCTTAGCACAAGCACAGAAGACCTATTCTATGATGATCCCAACTCCACACAAAGGAGTGAGTGAGTGAGTGAGTTGGGTTTAAAGCCGCTTTAACAATATTCCTGTTATATCGCGGCATGTCAGCTTAATGTGGGAGGAAAGCCCGAAGTGATGCAGGTCTCAGAGGTTTACCACTTCGGTGAAACCCACGAGCACGGGTATGGTGCTGCAGGTCTCAGAGGTTTACCACTTCGGTGAAACCCACGAGCACGGGTATGGTGCTGACAAACCTAGAAACAAAATTGGGGCGAACCGGGATTCGAACCCACAATCATAGGTTTCTGGCGTGCCCAAGGGACGCAACTCTGCACAGCGAATCGCGGCGCCTTAGACGACTGGGCCACCTGTGCCCCTCCACACAAAGGAATACATGTGAAGCCCCCTTCACCTTCCTGTGTCCAGACAAACAACCAACACTGTTTCACAAATGACTCAGTTTATATAGACAATAACAGTACATGAATGAGAAGTTGGTGAATCCTTCCTACAGAGAGGGGAAATGTTGTTCCCTCGGTAACGTGACAAGGAGAGTTGTCTCCCCTACATGATGAAAAGTCAATGTGTCCTAATGGGCCTATTTCTTCTCTGCTTGATATTTGAAGTGCAGTTCCTTGACATCTGTCTGAGATACCTTGATCCAGCCTGTCTCCTTCATGTGGTACACTGAAGGTAACAAACATACATGCAGTTTGACAACAGAACATGCTCTGTAAGTACCGTATTTCCTTGATTAAATGTCAGGAATCAAATAAATGCTCAGGCCTCAATTAATAGCTGGGTCTTGATTAAACACTGGGTTGTGATCATGCACAGAATTCTTCCCATTATTACCTTTGCGATTAAACGCCAGGTGTAAAGAGTGCCTGAAAGAAATGTATGCCCGGTCATCTAATCGAGGACATACGGTACTAAAAATCATGATCAAAAAAGTTATTTTGACATGTAATTTCTGAACATGCCGGAAAAAACAAACATCTTAGTTACCAATTACTAATGACTGATTCCTAGTAATCAATGGCTGATGGGTTGAAACAAACCATTTGTCAATGACTAATGAAAACATATTTCCCATATACCTGAAACAGACATTACTGCTGCAGATTAATATTTGGGAGGGGAGTCAGTAACATTCAAGTCATATTGCGACTGCCTGTCGATTATAAAGTTAGAGCAAGTCAAATCAGTGGTCAATAGCAATCCATACATTTTCACTGCATATCAAAATTTAAGGACACTTCAAGGCAAGTGAATCTTATTTAACGCTGCAGTCAAATTGTCCAGGAATATCACATCTGTCCGTAAATAATCAAGTCTGAAGCAGACAAACAAGTGACTGAAAACGAAAAATGATCTATGTTGTTCGGTACGATGACACAATGAATTAATTGCTTCTTACGACCAAAAACAGAGTGCTCAGGAACTGATCTAATCACGGGATGGACTTCAAAATGCAGCATTGAATTTTTATGAGACACTTCAAAATTGGTCATCAAATTTTAATGCCTTGCCTCTGCAAACACTGCATATTGAGAGTTAGTGAGTATAGGTATACACCACTTTTAGCAATACTCACGCAATATCGCGGCAGGGGACACCACACTGTACCCATGTTGGGACCGAACCCGGGTCTTCAACGTGACAAGTGAACTAGAGCTGGGACGGATAACTCGGGTACTCGGGGCGGATGGGTACTGAGTAGGACCCGTGTATCCCCAGGACTACCCGGTCCCGTGGTTAGTCATGTGATATATTGTTTAATGACAAAAATTATCTAAAACTCAATGGTTACACTATAAGTCACTAATGTTGTCATTTCTTTCTGACAATGCACCCAGTCCTTCTGACTTTCATATGTCTGAATAAAGATAAAAACTTCATGCAGTAAACATCAGTGTATGCATGAAAAGATTTTTCTACACATTTATCTAAATACATTTTGCCAGGGCTACGCTCAAACTTTTCCCAATCGGACAGTTTGTACCTATCTCTTGATATCTACAGAAGATACCAGGGTAGGATCGGGTAATAGGGTGGTGGGTACCCGGGTAATAAATTTGGACTCGTCCCAGCCCTTGAGTGAACACTTTAACCACTGGGCTACCCCACCAGGACCTGCATGTTGAGAATATGTCCCTCTAGTTGTACTTACGATTGACCACACCACCACTGTAGGCATCCCTGTGTGTAGCGTGGTAGATGGACCTCATCCCCAGGTCATAGGCCGCCTCCACTGACATGTCGTTGCTGTGACCACTGTCCAGCACACCATATGCATACACTGACCCAGACCCCACGGAGAACATGTCCCCGGTCAGCCGTTCTCCGTCACTGTCCACGTAGTACAGACCAGGCCCCTGGACAACAATCAATATTATATTTTTGTTTGATGGTTAAAGCTGCACTCAGCAATATTCCAGCTGTATGACGTGGACTGTGAATAATCGAGTCACCAGAGAATTCAGTGATTGATACCATGAACATCGATCCACGCAATTGGAATATGATGAATTTGCAATCAACCAAGTCACTGAGCCTTACCACCCCATCCAATATCTGTCGCTATACGATATATATATCGATACAAAATTAATTCACTTCAGAAATGTTTATATTTATCAAGATTACCAAGTTTAAGATGAACATTGGGAAGGCAGAAAATTTAATTTTAAACATTTAATGGATGAGTCTAGATCCATTTTATCTATTCACAGACAGAATAATTAATTTTATTATTATTTAAAATATGTATCATGATACATTTGAGTCGATATATCAATACTAAAATGTCCAATCAATGACACCCCTACCATTCCCTGCAGTTGTATAGCCATTGCATGCATCCAATTACTCCGATTTACATGATCATGATTAAGCTCATAAAATCCTGCATGCATTGTGATTGACTCCTGCAATACCAATTCATGTAGTTCTGGTTCTTGCTACTTCTCCAGCCTTGGGAATTTCCTGGCTGAAGCACTTAGTGTCACTTGTGTTCATGTTGTACCATGACTACTGACTGATACACATCGGGACCAACCTTTGAAATTCATTTTTCAAGACTAGTCCAGAGAAATAGTTGAAAACTTATCTCACTAGCTTTTAGAGTTTGTCCCTAGTCTTGCTGGAGACAAAAATGTTTACAATGTTTGTAGCAAAATTAAACTGGTTCAGAGTTCGATTCATAAAATGCTACAATTTTATGAGGACTACCATCATTGGATTTTTACTTCTCTTCAGCACCATTTAGTAGTCTCTGGCTAGCGGAGTAGCAAGGACTACGAAGGCTGGCTACGCCTATCCAAATTGTAGCATTGACAGAGATATTTCAAAATACCACCAGACATGTATCCAACACTCCTAGTCACTGATCATTTGTCAACTCACCCTCTTGTCCCAGCCCACAATCATGGTTCCCTGAAATATGAGAGCATTTCATTTGAACATTTATTGCATAAAATGAGAAGAATCGGCAAGAGTGATACACATGACCTGTCATATTACACAAAATTACAGAAAGACATTACAGTGGACAAGTAACACATTGGCACTAGTCCTATAGTCCTTGACTAGCTGCCCAATAGTTAAGGTATCATAAGGACAAGTAGAAATGTTACAATTTTAAGGGTTTTGCTAAATGTTTAGCATTATCATCTTTACTCGTTTGTTTCTTAACACAGCACTCAGCAATGTTCTAGCTATATGATGGCAGTCTGTCAATAATCGAATATGGACCAGACAATCCAGTGATTGACATCATGAGCATCAATCCAAGCAATTGGGATACGATGACATGTATCAACCCAGTGGGCAAGCCTGACCACTCGATCCTGTCAGTCACCTCGTATGACAAACATAGTTGCCTTTTTACCACAAGCATGGGTTGCTGAAGACCTATTCTACCCCATCTTCATGGGTCTGTTACATTTTGAAATTATCCTGAGTTACTCAAGCATATAGAAACATTAGAATACCAGAATATATTCTCTATTTAATTCTTAACCTGGATTACATTATGCATAGTGTTGCTTTCAGGTCGAAAGTGGAAAGAGGACTCAGAGTCAGAAGATTGTATTGTTGATATAAATACAGTTGTTGAACCAGTAGTATCCCAATGACCGCTCCCAGGAGTTACCTCCCATGCCCCTCTGCAATCATTGAGTTTCTTGAGCCCACCTGAAGTATGAGTGAGAAGGAAATACCCAAGTCCAAAGGAGGGAGGGCACTGAGACATGTAATGCAGGCTGAGTATAAAATAGAGAATATATGATAGAAGCAGATAGGTTAGGTCCAGTAGGGACTCCTAACAGTACTGTGCACTGGCATAGCGATGGTGGGTCAGACAGAGCACAAGATCCTGCCATCTGTCTTGGGAGAAACGTAGGAAACCAAGAGTGCTGTTGAAGATGTCCCCCGATGAAAGTCAGACTGTGGGTCGGTATGAGTTCTGACTTTTGCTCGAAGACAATCCAGCACAGCAGGCTGAGGAGTCAGCAAGTGAAAAGCCAGCTGCAGCAGGAGTAAGGGGGCCAGCTGATCATTCATCAGGCAGTCAAGGGAGTAGGTGGCAAACCTGGTCCCTTGGTATGTAGATAGCTGACGATTGGCTTGGTAATGTGTGTGATTAACCACGGGGCCGTGGAAAGTCCAAACGGGAGCACCCTACACTGATGGTGACCGTGAAAGACGAAGTACAGAACCTTCCTGTCGTGGGGATGTATCGCGATAGGGATGTCAGAGGTCTGCAGATCGAGGTTGATGTTAAATAAGCTGAGTCTACTGTGTCTATGGCTTGCTTCTCCAAGAGCGTAGCTCTGTGAGCAGCGAAAGGATGACCGTACTCCGGGTTGCGTTCTCCACTCCTCGGTGGAGAGCGGTATTTCTCTCAATTGGAGCAAGCGAACATAGAGCTGTCTCACACTGCTCGACTAGCTGGAGATCGGTGATCATGTAGGTACTGATTGAAGTCTGGGTCCCACAATGATGCAGCCAGAAGACCCTGGCGCCTCATGAGGTCGACTAATGTGGTAATGTGGATAAGGGTCTCAAGGGAATCAAGTAGGTTTGCCTGTCAACTGTCAAGTAAGCACAGATTGTAACTGCAACAACTGGAGTTCCCTGGGTTGGTTGAGGTTTAAATCCATAGATGAGTGAGACGGTGTAAGAGCAGAGATGTAGTAAAAGCTCTCCGACCTTCACATTGATGGATGATAACTGGGATAACACAAATAGAGGCAAGGGGTATGAAATCTAGGCCTCAAACCAAAGGTGGGAAAACAAATTTGCAAAAAAAAGTGTACAGCTGAACACATGGCTGGAAAATCCCAATACACAGAATAAATATGTAGTATAATTGTGAAATATACTGGTAAAGCACCAAGATGAAACGCAAATAAGAAAGGATAAGGGTATAGTTAAACAATCTTTCTGAGCTCTGTGATCAAGATGTTCTCACCACGGCAAAAGAAACAACAATGACTACAGAGGGGCATGGGTGGTCATTGGGATACTACTGGTTCAACAACTTCATATATATCAAGATTTCAATCCTCTGAGTCTTCTTTCCATGGATACTTTCGACCTGAAAGCAACAGTATGCATAATGTAACGCAGGCTAAGTAAACATTTGGTATGTATGTCTGGTAATGCCATCCACTGACCATGGACAAGCCCATTCCCTTGTAGTTGTACACAATGTTGGCCAGGAGCTTGGAGGCGGCTGCAACAGAGATACGCTCCTTGTTCCGCAGCTCGTAGATTCTGGAAGAACACAACAGCATACTGTAGGAAAACCACTCTTCTATATGCAGTCTAACTACTGTTTAACTTTGTTTCTTTTGTTTGTTTGTTTGTTTGTCGTTTAACGCTGCATTCAGCAATATTCCAGCTATTTGACAGCGGGCCGTAACCAATCTAGTCTGGACCAGACAATCCAGTGATTGAGCATCGAGCATCAATCTACGCAAATGGGATATGATGATTTGCATCAACCAAGTCAGCAAGCCTGACCACCCGATCCTGTTAGTAGCCTCTATGACAAGCATGGGTTGCTGAAGATCTCTTCTAACCCAGATCTTCACGGGAGACTGTGTAACTATTGGCACCAGCCTGCTAGCCAGAGTCAATTTGTCCATTGTTAAGGTATCCTGAGGGTTTGTAGTATTTCAGGCTTTTTAGCATGTTTGGGAGACGTTCACATGGACACATGGTACCTTCTATCACTATTCAAGCTAACAAGTGTTTCAGGCTCATTCTTACTTCAGTCGACATGGTAGACTACATCATGTGTACATGAATCTAACAGATGCTAACATGCAAAATGTGACATGTCAAGTAATTATGATGGTTGCAGGTGTTACTTTAGGTAACAAATAGAAATATTATTGAAAAATATATAAAACTTGCCAATAAACATGGTAATAACAACAATAAGAATAATATGGCCATTTATTTAAAGCTACACTTCCACACCAGATAGGGGCATGCTCAAAACCCACACAAGTTGCAGGACAGATGATCATGGTTTGCTCTAAATGCGCGTATCGACCAGAACTGCAGAGTCAATGGGAATTGGGCTAGAAGAGATTTGTTTTAAGCCTAAACTTGAGGGATTGAAGTGTTTGCACTGATTTCAGTGTGAAAGGGAATAAGTTCCGCAAAGAAGCGACAGCAATGCTGTATGATCTGGAGTCTTTGGTTTTGGATCCTCCAGCAGGAATTATTGTTGATTTGACAAAGCGCTATTGCTGGGACACACTGGCTTGTGAAATTCTTGAGATATGAGGGAGCAGTTCCATGATAGTGAGTAAGTATGGTTTTAAGCCGCTTTTAGCAATATTCCAGCAATATCACGGCGGGGGACACCAGAAATGGGCTTCACACATCGTACCCATGTCGGGAATCGAACTCGCGTCTTCCGTGTGACGAGCGAACGCTTTAACCACTAGGCTACCCGACCGCCCCCAGTTCCATGATAAATATTGTGCAACATAATGTGGCATACTGCAATGACTAGTACAATGTGTTGTTCCACTGCTGACCTGCATTGTCTGGCCAGGACCCTCTCCCAGTAGGAGCAGTCAGCGGCACCTCCCGCCATGGTGCCCAGCAGGTAGGGGTTGATCTCAATCACCTTCTTAACTGTCTGTGAGGCTGAAGCAGAAAATACACAAGTCCAACATCCCATCACAGAAACAGCAGTGTCAGGATTAACATATGTAAGTCTGCATAACCTACAGCATGATCAAGTAGAGATATCTGAAGGCACTATTTCTATATGGATTCTTGTAAGTTATGAAGCTGGTTTTCGTGATCAAAATATAAATTTGGGATTTACCTGGGTCTATTTTCGAGCCCAGAGAACTTTTTTGGTCATGAACCTTTACGTCCCAACCTGGTGACGTGCATCATGCTTCTGATGCTTGCTTTCCAAGACTTTTACTGATGTTGCATCATTGCACATGCTAAGAAGCTCTAAGCCTATTTATAGATAGAGATTTCAAAGTAAGTTTGAAGAAAATCAACTACAAACAGACTGAGGTTTGAGTGTAATATTCTTTACCAGAATAGAAATGTCAGTCTTTGATAACTGCAATCTACATTTTTGGTAACATAACGATTCAAACAGCCATACAGCCATTTTGCATCACATAGAACTAACAATGTAAACTATTTGCATCCGTTCTCAATTTGTAGGCATATTGGTATCGTGGGTACACAACCATACATGGTGTAGGATGCAATATGTTGTGTCTGGTAAAACCTGATAAATTATCAAACACATCCACAACATGAACAAAAAAGATCCTTTAATTTGATGCAGTGCTTAGAAAACCATCACTCAGCTGAAAGTACAAACTTAACCACCTGCTTAATATACTTAAGTGAGTTTTGGCGAACACATACTGCTGGCAATATGTTCAGTGATGCTCTCCTGACAACTGTAGAGAAAGGTTTACAACACATCCCTGCTCACCTATGAAAGGTCCTGCAGTTGCCCTAGAGTCAACAGCCACAATGACACCTTGGTTGAATTTGAAAGCCAGGGTGGTTGTTCCATGATTAAAGTGAATCTTGACGTCACTTTCACCATCAGCCATTTGCTTTACAGTGTCTGTTGGCTGCAAAATACAAGAAGCATGTGAGTGAGTCATTCATAATGCCCTTAACGCAATTCAACAACTACAACTCACTTCAGTCCTGAACAAAGTCCTATGCAACTTTGACATGCTTGCATTTGCCCACTATCCTAAATCACCTTGTCTTATCTTAAACATGTTAAACAGTCAGGGTGGCCTCTTGCCTATGCGGCAGTTCAATTCCCATAACTCTGTGAAGAAATTCAATTTGGTCTGTTTTTGCATTTTTTTCCCATTTTGTTATAAAAAAGTATTAACTTGCATGAAGAAAGACACAAATAGTAACATACATTCATCATGTTCATTATGATTGTATTAATGTACTTTTGAAAAATATTTAAGTCATCTTGACTTAGAAAGGGAAAATGTTTTAAAAAATCATGCAAAACAGTAGGGTAATTTCAACTGGCAAATGCAAACTTCATATGCTGAATTTTGTTATAAAGGTATCCCAAGGGCTAGCAGAATTTGTCAGGGTTTTTGTAAGTGTCCATATGTTACCACTACAGTAGCTATAGTATCTATTAGTAAGGTTATAACCTGTGGATCATTTTACTTTATTTGAAAATATTAAATGGATGGTCGCTCGAAACTAAGGAGTGAAAATGGAATAGATTTAATTTGACATACCTGGTATATGAGCAGGACTCATTGCATATCTATATGGTTATAATTCAGTGATTAATATCATACGGCATGTGCTATTTTAGGGTAACATCCTTCATATTCTTAATATTCTAAATAATCTTTTTTCTTTGCATACAACCATGTTGTTGTTCAATCCATTGCAAAATGCATCACATGCATGTTTAGAAAACAATGCATTGTATATTTAAATTATTGTTAGATTCAAATTTTACATAAGTATTCATGGAATTGCCAACAGATTTCTGGATTTCACTCTGGCAAGTGTGGGTTCGAATCCCGGACGGGACTCAACTCCAAAAAGTATGAGAATCTGTACTTTACTCAGAAAGTGTTATCCGGGAGTAGTGCACTTTACCGGGCGCACCTTTTCAGATCCAATTAGCGCTGTGGGGGCTCGAAAGCACTCACCGGCTCTGCTAATTAATGCGTTAATTAGCCAACACTCTACCACTGGACCACAGGCGCTATCACATGTAATCAGTGCTCGTTTAACGGGTCATTAGAGTCCCCATTGACATGCATGCGTAATTCAGTAAACAATGAATTGCGCATGTGTGTGACGTCACGGTCCGCTCTCCCATTCATCTTTTCTTGAAACCACACCCGCAATTGTTAATGTCAACATGACCAACCAATGGGATTAACTGGATTAACGCTTGAAAAGGTAAGAATTTATGGCTAACCCTTGCCCAAAGCAAGCTACCCCTAATGACCGAAAAGGGGTTTGGGATCGTAAAGACGTGTAAGTTTCCCCAAGACCGAAAACAGGTGTTGGATCGTAAAGATGTGTAAGTTTCCCGCCCTAAGACCGAAAAAAGGGTGTTTGATCATAAAGACGTGTAAGTTTCCCTAAGACCGAGAACGGGTGTTTGATCGTAAAGATGTGTAAGTTTCCCTAAGACCGAGAATGGGTGTTTGATTGTAAAGATGTGTAAGTTTCCCTAAGACCGAAAACGGGTGTTGGGTCGTGAAGCGAGAGTCACCAGAGCGTGAGGCACGGTAACGGTATAACGAGACAGCGTTGGCACTATAGCGCGGTAATTGAGCGGATGGTAGAGCTCGGGCTGCGCCCAGTAAACTGCATTGTTGTTATCCCAAATATAAAATTTTTTAGATTCAGTGTTTATGTCTTTCATTTTATGTCCCAACATGCCCAATGCATGACTCGAATGTGCTAAATTATCTCCTGGGAAATGACTTCAAATCAGTGGCAGTCCAGCATATTGACTGTAGTTTACGGAATTCATATAACAATGCATCGCATTTGGTAAACAGTAAATCAGTTGTTTACCTATCCTTTGAGGCTACACCGTGTACACTGGCCACTTTTTTCTCCAGACAAAGTTCGCCACTATCACGGGCATGACGAGTCACATTTTGGATATATATACAGCACACGCGTGACAAAGCAGTATGGAAAGTGGTCAGGAAATTTGATTGTGAAACTTACATTGGCAGCACATGGTACCATAAAATTCTGGGATGTGAATAGGGCATCTTCCACCATAGAAGATGGTCCGTACCCAGGGCTATCATTGAGAAAAGCCGAAGATTTTATCGGACGGTATCCACAAACATCTGCAAGCGCCATGTTGGATTGATATGGCAAGGCCGCATGGAATGGAGAACATGATTAATGAATATTTGTAAATCCTTGTAAAAAATAAAATAATAATATTTTTAGGGAAAAGATTGTGCAAGAATTATAATCACATAATAAACGTATAGATATATTTTTCGCAAACATCAATTGGAGGTTTATACAAAAGTGAACCTATACATGGAAACGGATTTCTCTAGTTTTGAAATGCAAGCAATGCACCTCGGAAGAATTATTGATCGAACGTGAGGGCTCTTTTAGAAATAGGATACAGGAACATTCACGCATCCAGATTCAAATCTAGAACAGAAACAATTGTGTTGCCTAATTTCATAAAATGAATATCAATAATCAACTACATAGAAGGTTTTTCTTACAATCAAGGCACACCCCTAATTCAGTAAATTAATGTCACTGGCGATGATTACTTCAAAAACGAACCCCAAACGAAAAATTACCTTTCGTAAAAAAGAATCCGGACCTAATTAACTCCAAAAGGATTTGAAGAAAGCCTTGCAGATGTTATCATATGCGACAACTGAAAAGTGGCGACCATTATTGGTGAGCCCTCTCCCCGTTAATTAACCACTGGGCATGATGTTTGTTTGATGTTTAACGCCGCACTCAGCAGTATTCCAGCTATATGTCGGCGGTCTGTAAATAATCGAGTCTGAACCAGATAATCCAGTGATTGACATCATGAGCATTGATTCACGCAATTGGGAAACGATGGCATGCATCAACCAAGTCAGCGAGCTTGACCCCCCGATCCCGTTATAGTCGCCTCTTACGACAAGCATAGTCGCCTTTTACGGCAAGCATGGGTTGCTGAAGACCTATTCTACCCCGGAATCTTCACGGTTCACTGGGCATAATGACAAGTTCATTTCAATACAAATCTATTATACGGAAGCTTATCCTTTTCCTCTCTATTTATCCTATATTCAGGCAGGCAGACAGACAGACAGACAAACATATGGCAAGGTCGCGTGGAAATGGAAAACATGATTGATTGTGATTATTGTCTGCTGTGTTTATGTGTATTGGTAATCTAGCGTATTAACGTCTGAAGTTTAATTGACACCGCAGAAATGCTGTCAGTTGCTATCTGGTGAACAGCGACCTTTATAATCTGACGTGACACGTTCAGCTGTAGCGAGGAGTACAATCTGATTTTAATGAGATTGTGACCTTTATATATATATTTACATATATGATAGCGATAAATGAAGAACCCGGTCTGATATAATCATTAACTGAATATTGAGACTACTAAATTTCACGATTACAGTATATTGACTACAAGTTAATTTGTTGCCTGCATTGTTAGCCTTGTGTGGCAGATCGGGCAGAAATGTTCGTTAAAACATGTGTATGTTATAGTTGCTGGTTCATGTTGTAGTAACATGTTACATTATACTAGCCGGTAAGCTATAGTAAGTAAACATGTTTATATTATAGCAACAGCTGTATGTTACACCTCCGCTGTGTCGGGATAAATATCGGATTATGGTGTGAGTAAAACAATTTCCGGTTGTCCCGTTACGTGTTTTCGGTGTCAAACGCACATGTGCTTGTGAGGGTCATGTTTTCACGTTTTTTCTTGACTGTCTGGGCAGTGAGCATGCACAACATAACATCCATTTAAACAGTGAACATGTCTGGGGCAGTTTGTAATCTGTCTCTCGCTTCACTGGGATAAACATTTCAGATGAAAAAACCCTTGGGAAGTACCGTCATACGATCTCGGCCAACTGTTAGACACTCCAGAATTTTCTTTTGTTCATTTTTCAGATTTTGAATGGAGATCTTTGTCAAAATATTTTCAAAGCGTAGTTTGGTGTAATATTCGCCAGTTTAAAACTAATGCCGCATAGCTCGAGAAAGCTGCTTTCTGACTGGCTAATATCGACTTCTTGTTTGTCATTTCTTTCGTCCGAAAGGTCGTTCTGTCTTGACCTGTAATGGGATGTCCCCAGGTCTGTGTTTAGCGCTAACGAGAACTGAGATCTGATTTTAATGAGATTGCATTTGATTTACATCGTTAACCACTTTATCTTTTAAATACAAAATATCTGTTTTATTTCAGTGACGGTCATGAAGATTTCCCTATTCACACTGAGACAATGTCTACCGGTCTTCCACACGTCTCACTGCTTCACGGTGCATAAGACCATCAAGTAGGGTCACAAATAAGAAGAAATGTGCTCACAATTTGTGAAGCAAGGGAGTCGACCACCCTGGAAAATGTTCAAGTCTGAGTAGGATTTGTTTCGTGGCCCTATTACGCAAACTTTACACTATTTTTGCAATGGGAACACAACAGGTTTCTTATTTACTTTTATTGCTATTTTAATATATTGAAATGTACAATTCTTTGTTGTCCTCTGTGTTCCACAGATTGTTGAATCCTTTCGGTGTATGTGGGATGAATCACGAGATATATACATAGATAGATATATCTAATACACATTGTTTAATGTACATATATACTTATACATTTTTAAAAAATGAATTTTAAACACATCACACACAAGGATAACATTGAATAAGTTCATGTAAAAAGCCTATACTATTACGATTTCACCACACGATCGAGAAGTTTCTGTCCTACAATCTGAAGTTTGTGAGCGAGGTTAACCGCTGGGATTTCCTGTACTCTACGCATTGCGCTTTATAGTCCTACTTTTCAAATGTTTGACTTTTATGCGGAACTATAATATGTAAGGGAGATCACTCTGAATCATTTAACTTCGGGAATAATGGATCTCATCATCCCAGTGTTTACATTCATTGCATCGTTGCTCTTTGTTATTCTTTTCATAGGTCTAGGTAATGTTTAGCTTCTGATATCCTCATCTTCGTGTTGTAGAACCCTGCTAGATAATGTTGCACCAGCCAAAATTGTTTTGACTAAGAAAAAAGTGTCGAAGAAAATATGTTCATTTTTGACATTATCACGCCTTTTGCAAAATATTACATAAAAATATAAACCTTTTTTACCAACACTCAGAATCGCCCAAAAATAATCTCAGATGCATGTATGTATCTGGTGCTGTTCAAATTGCGGAAATAAACAATTTACAGTTCTGGTGCAATTATTATTGCAAAAAAATTATTTTATTTGTTTAGTTTTATTCAACATGTGCCTGAACTAGTTAAACGATCAGTTTATCAACAGCGATATCAGTCCCTATGGATATCATTTTATCATTCTGTTTTCGTTAAAGAGTCTTTTTGCATGGCTATGATTCAACTGGAAACTCTCAAACTCTAAGACTAAAACTCCCCCCCCAAACTGGCTGTTTTTCTTATCATTACGATCAACTTTCTGAAAGCCACTATTTGCTATTTGTGTTGTATATTTATTTTCATGTTGTTTTTTCTCAGGATGGTACATTGTATGGAAGCTGTTCCTTAGCAAGTTCAAGTTTGTACGGGAATTGCTAGGACAGAATGGCTCAGAATCAGCTGATGATCAAACTGCTCAACGACAACGGGTGAAAAAGAGGCGGGATTAGGAAACCTGGAGTGGATTTAAAATCCTTAATCAAAACAGCTGTTCCATCATACCAGTGAATGTCACACCATTAAGCAATGTTAATACCCTTTTGTAAAAAACACAGTCATTACCTAACCAATAATGTTGTGATGAATCCATGGACGGGCTGTGTATATTATCTTGATTGAGTGATGGTGACTGGAGACACTGACAATTATATCATGTGATTGACAGCAATGAACAAGAGAAGCATTTCTAACTCAGGCATGACTCTTAACTGTATATGATATTATTTATGTATTATTTCACATTTTCACATTACATCATATAAACCTTGACAAGAATGCTGACTGAAGAATGCTTCATGACACAGAATTAATTTGTGATGAATTTTATCATGATTATGGCAAGATGACATTACAAATGGATTGATACTGAAGATCAACATGACTGAAGATCAACATATGTGAAGACTGAAAAATTTTAACTGTTGACTTTTACAACAGCTGGTACCGAAAGACTGGACTTGTATTTCTTCTAGCCCAAGGGATTGGATTAGAAGAAATAAGATGCAGCCAAATGGGATACCAGAGTGGGAATTGACTAGCCAGTGCTGTATACCTTACTTATGAGTATCTGTGCAAGATCCATGGCAAGTCACAGATCTGTGACAACTGGCCTATTTCTGTCAGTTGTAGAGCCAGCTGTGGGATGTTTACAACTATGAGGATGAATGTGGAAGTTAAATAATTTTGCACGGATATCACGACCATAACTCTAAGTTTGGCAAAGGGTTCCAATGATTGCAAGGAAACAAGAAGAAAGCATAGGAATATAACACGCAGCTTTCAAATGACCTAACAATAACATCAGTATGATTTCAAAACTGGGAATGATGTTGTATGTTTGTGACATCAATCAGGGTTTTACCATCCTAAACTCAAAAAAACTGAACATGCTTAATAGATACACATTATTAACACTGTGACTCCTGGGGGATGCAAAACAGTTTGGTTATTTTAATTATTTCTAATCCAAATTGCAGATTGGATGTCACATTTAACTGACATTTCTATTCCAGTAGGACATACATTCAAAGTGTGAGTGTCTGCATGGTCAGTGGTTGATTTTCTGTTCTGAGACTTCAGAGTATGTGTAGTGATATGACCATCAATGTTTTGGAGATCAAATGAAACGAGCCATTTTTCACCAGCCATGGCACCCCATTATTCATGCCTTTGATCCCCCAAATTAAGACCGATAGTCCCCTGGACTCAAAATAGATAGACCCAGCAAATCTCTGCATTAATATAGGTCAAATGAGGTTCAGGGTCACTCAGTTCTTTCATGGCATTATGCTCCTCAACTTGTTTTGAGTAGTATATACAAGTAAGATCGTCAGGGACACTACATCCAAGTCCTACGTGTATAGTCTTTATGTGTTGTTACTTTCTGTAGAATATACAGAGCCCTTCTGTAGAATATGCAGAGCTCTCGCTCACAAGTTTTCTTCCTTAGGGGTAGAGGGTACCTTGGTGAACCGTGATGCTCCACCTTGAGGCTGGTGACTTCCATACATCATTACTATCATCTTGCTCAGAGTTCATGTGCATGTATATTCCGTATTCGACGTAATAAGCGCCCGGGGCTCACTCAAAATTAGAAATAGGGGGTTCTTATTAGAATGTTATTTTGGTGAAAAATACAGAGTTGAAAGAAAAATTTCGTGGTTTATGCTGACAGCCTGAAATGTTTATGTACGACAGATATATTTTTCCAGAATTAAATGCCCATACTTAAGGGTGCATATAACACACGAGTGCGTATTAAACGCGAATAAATAAGTCTTGTGTAAATTGCTCAATCGGAAGGGGTGCTAATTGGGATTATTCACTAGCCAATATCTTAGAAAATGGCGCCGTGGTGGCTTATTGGAGCGGGGCGCTTATTACATCGAATACGGTATGTGTATATTCTGCAGAGCGTGATTTTATGACAAATATTTTATCTCTCTTACTAATATAGGAAATAAAAAAGTTAACTGTCATTACTGGGCCAGGGTAGGTGATGATGCTATTTTTTATTCTTGTTGTTAAGTGCCAGTTGTCAGATTTTAAAAATATGTTTCTGAGTGAGACTCGACAATTGCAAGTTTGTGACCAAGGTTCCGATCCACATTGCATCTGTTGCGTTACGACCTATTGTAACTATATAGTTTATCATTGGCTTACAGATGTCGTAGGGCTACGAAAGCTTTGTAGATTGGGGTCATGAACAATATTATGCTGATACTCGTGGTTCCCTCTGCTATGCTGAAACAAAGACATTGTTGCAATACAGGTGTGTGGTTGATGTATATATATATGCATAATAGCATTCAAATCTCAACTATCCTATCTTACCTCCTTTAATGTCAAGTGCTGGGAAACACATCGTAAATAATCTTTATTTCTCATAACTATTCATTGACTGTGTAATTCCCCAGGAAATGTGGCAGCCCAGAGGTTAAAGTGTTAGTTCATCGCATCCATGGACCAGGTTTGATTCTCCATATGGGTACAATGTGTAAAGCTTCTTGGTGTCCCCAACCATGATATTGCCGAAATATTGCCAAACATATTTAAAGTGCCAAAAAACAAACAGCAGTCAGTAGATCAGTCCTCTTTGTGTTCTAGGTCAATATGCCAAGACACAGAAAAATATGAAATAATATTTTAGGTTATTTGCCTGAGTAAACTCTTGAATTAGAAAACGTTCAACAATAAACAAATAAAAGAATGCTAAAAATGGCATATTTTCAATGAGCCAAAGCAATATTATTATTTTTTAACCACAAACCAAGAAAATATCTTGATCTAGCTCATCAAGTTATGTAGTTTTTTATACAATTAGTTTGTGTCTTCCTTGGACATGTTAGTCAGTTGTGTGGGTAATAGTTTCCTAGAATGCAAATGTGAGCTATGTAACGGATGTTGTTAGCTTTGTGTTTCACAGCACATGGAACCACATATAATCATGTTCATTATTTTGACACTGTTAATTAATCACATTAAAAAACATTCATTTTTTTAAAGATATTGTTGCTGTTTTATATTTCCCGCCAGTTCACAGTTTCAATCATAACCCATTTTCATTAAGCCAACCTTTTCTAAGGAGTGTGGTGGTCAGTACATTCACTTGTCGCACCAAAGCTCCAGGTTCCATTCCTCACATGGGTACAACAGTGTGAAGACCCTTTCTGGAGTTCCCTGTTTACATATTGCTGGAACCCATGCTTGCCGTAACAGGCGACTATGCTTGTCGTAACAGGCGACTATGCTTGTCGTAAGAGGCGACTATGTTTCTCATAAGAGGCGACTATGCTTGTCGTAAGAGGCGACTAATGGGATTGGTCGGTCAGGCTCGCTGACTTGGTTGATGCATGTCATCGTATCCCAATTGCGTGGGTCGATGCTCATGATGTCAATCACTGGATTGTCTGACCGGACAAATATTGGATCTTGTGTCTTTCATTTGGTTCATACTGAAAATGTTTGCACCAGCTGGAGATGTGCCCGACAGTTCCATGCATGGCCCTTCACAGGCCAAAAACTTTAGGACTACCTGGACCCGTGGTTAGTCATGTGATATATTGTTTTATGACAAAAATGATCTAGAACTATATGGTTACACTAGAAGTTACTAATGTTCGCATTCCTTCTGATTTTTATATGTTTGAGTAAAGATAAAACTTCAGTGTATGAATTATCAGATTGTATTATACGTGTATCTAAATAAATTTTGTCCAGGGCTTTGGTCAAACTATTACCAATCGGACATTTTGTACCTATCTCTTGAGACCTACAGCGGGTACCCGGGTTGGGTTGGGTAATACTGGGGGTGGGTACCCGGTTAGTAAATTTGGACTCGTCCCAGCACTACAAGAAAGGCTGGCATCATGATACTCATAAATAAGGTATTATATTCACCATACATGTGAAGATAAGTAGTCAGTTCTGGAATTCACTTGGCATTAAGCATGTTTTGCAGGAAGGTGTTACATATGAAGAGGTTGATGAAGCAAGTTGAAAAAGACACTGATCAGTGGTATTCTTGAGATGTAGGCGCTAGTTGGTCAACAGGTTTGGATAAGGCTATGAGATCAATATTTTATGAAAGGAATATTTTCCAGTGGTAATTTTATACACCACTTGGATAGGGATATTTCTATCTTTCCATGATGCAAAAAATGGTTCTCATATGTCAATATATATTTTAATATATCTGACATATCTGATTAGACAAGTCAAGTGGTATATTTTAAGTAGTAATTCAGTAGAAAATATTTATCAGAAACTTATGTTTAAATGAAGCTAAACCTTGAGAATGATGTGTATCTAATCTTGAAAATGTAATGCATCTAATAAGTAAGGTGTGTTTGGGTCACAACACTGACAGACAGTCTAGGTTTCATGCATTTGTTAATGTTTAATATTTCTCTGCAATTTACAAGAAATGGCTTATATTTTATTGGCATGTTGAATTGTTTGTCAGGATGAAACTAGCATCAGGGACCATATTGATGAAATGGGATTGTAATGAATTAAAAATATGCATGATTTATGTAATAAAATAACTTTATTTTTGTGGATGTTTTGTTTTCACATCAGAAGCTGGTGTTGCCATGTGGTTTAATGTGGAATGAACAATATAGGACTGGTCATTTATTAAAGGGGTGGGTGGGTGTCTTCTCTTATTGCCTACAGTGTCATCAAAACAACATCATGGTTCAGGGCATACAATAGCAAAACCTTCATCCCTCTACCGTAATGGACTTATCCATGCAATGCCATTGTCAACAAACAAGGACTAATCTTATACTTGTAGTCGACTTGTAGTTTATGTTATATATATACATGTATATTTGAACATAAAAAAATGGATAACAAATATTTGACACTTCTCACAATGTAAAATCCAAGATTTGATCCCCAAATAATCTCATTACATACATACATACATACATACATACATACATACATACATACATATACATATATATATATATATATATATATATATATATATATATATATAGTAATAATTGAATAAGTGGAGTAAGATTGAACACAGTTTTAATAGGCTAGCGCTTTTACGAGTCTCATCAGGCCATAACTGAATAACGGACATGAAGTAGCGCTAGCCTATTAAAACTGTGTTCAATCTTACTCCACTTATTCAATTATTACTATATTGTGCCTGAGAGTTAGAACTTTACTGTGCTTTATATATATATATATAAAGTTGATAATGAAAAACATTTGACATTTGTAAAATCCTTACAAAGAAATTATGAAATCCAACCCTTATAATACTTGTAATACTTATAACACTTGACACTGTTAAATATTAGACACTGTCTGGTCCAAATTAGTCCAGTTTCAGCAATCCCCCAGCAGCCGCAAGGAACTGGAGTGAGTGAACTACACCGATCTGCAGATGTATCAAGTGTGGACCAGACAATCCAGTGATTGATACCATGAGCATCGATCCAGACAATTGGGATTGATGACATGCATCAACCAAGCCAGCGAGCCTGACCATCCGATCTCGTTAGTCGCCTTTTTACTTAGTGTGTGACTGTGATCAATACTTGTGCATCGGTGTATCTTCCCACCACTACTATGAACACAACTATTTTTTCAAAGGATTAATAACTTATGAAAATGCACAGTTTCCCCTTTCATCTACTGGGTGTTGAGAGGCCACAGATTTACAACAACATGTTTCAAAGCAAACTCACAGGTTTTTCAACAGAGTAAAGTACCGTATTTGATGTAATAAGCGCCCCGTTCTTATAAGCGCCCACGGCGATATTGGCTAGTGAACAATCCTAATTAGCACCCCTTCCGATAGATCAATGTACAAAAGACTAATTTATTCGTGTATAATACGCACGTGTGTTATGCACCCTTAATTATGGGCAATTAAGTTCTGGAAGAATATATCTGGCGTATGCAAACATTTTAGGCTGCCGGCATAAACCACGAAATTAACGATATTTTAACTCTGTTTTTTTTTCCCCAAAATAATATTCTAATAATATTTTGAGAGTGCCCTGGACGCTTATTACGTCGAATACGGTAATATTATACAAAATATTACGGGGTGCATTTTTCATAGTGTAGGCAAAGTGCACTAAAAACCAGCTTTACTGTAGGCGAATAGAGCGGGAACGTCACTTTGTCCTCAAACATGCATTATAAAAAAATAAAGCTATGAATATATTATAAATATAATTCACCACCAAAGACGATTGAAACCCAAACGTACTGGTGCTAACACCCTAACTTCGCAACTGGCGAGAGGGGCAAAATGTTGTCTCCCTAATAAAAGCGCATGGTTCAAGCTCTCAACAGCGAAATGTCCTGCGCTCTTGCAACACGTTACAGCACGGATGGAGCTTATGCTTGTTGCTAAAAATAGAATCGCGTCACTTTATTATTTCCGTCGGCTGTGGACAGTGATGTCGAACCTTCTCGACAGTGGTTATCAGAAGAACACGTCAGTTCCAACATTGCACAACGGTTGCTCAAGTTAGCTGCACTGTATATAAACATGAAAACAACCCGACATAAACAAGGGCTGTCAGTCAGAGTGGCAGTGAAATTTGTAGGGACAGGCAAGTTCGAAGGCATCGTTTTCGGTTTTGCAAAGCAGAGCTTGGCTATTCACTCCTGATTATTCTTATTATTTCCAAATTGCTAAAAGATAGGCCTATTTACATCTGAAATACAGGATTGATTTGCAGTAATTGCCTAAATTTAAACCGGCATATGCATGGAAAGCTCAAGTGTTTGCATGTAATGTGATTTGTCTACTTGTAAATATTGACAAAAACGGAATAGCAAAAGCCATAACAACGGTATAATATAAATATTAATTAATTGACAGTGTGTGTATTTTTAAAAAAACAACACCTTTAATCTTTAGAAAAGTAGGTGGTAGTTATCACACAGAATGCCAGATTGTGTGTACCATACTGACAAGGTCAAGTTTGAGAGTGTGAGGAAAGACCTGCAAAAACTGCAGATCTTACCCAAGAAATATGGACCTCGCTTGGCTATGACTGTGTGCACCTGTCGAAAGAATGTGAAGAAAGGTGAGTAAAATTTGTTTTCAGAGATCGAGTATGATCAAACAAACTTACTTCAAACGTGGATGAAACAAATGGTTTCTATATAACAGTTAAACCAGACAATTATTCCCCCTTCTTCTATGCATCTGTTTTCTGTAAAATACACAAGAAAATGTAGACTGTCATTCAGAGTTACAGATAAGCAGCGTATTTGTGTAAAATACCCACCAAAAATATTCAAAACCCAATTACTTGCAATTAACTTGCGTACAGATACTACAGAAACACATGCATTAAATGAAAAACTAAAATGTATAAAAGCAGCTCACGTAAATACCCAATGAAGCTTTTTCAGCATGCGTACAAAGGAGCTAATTTCTGAAACACAATTAGGAGCTAATTTACTTTCTGAGGCAAACCTATATATTTAGAACAGTTAGATTCTATATACACCTAAAACATTATTTCATTTTTTTTAATCTTAAAATTTTCACTACTTTTGGGAATAACCCAATAGAGTGATGAATAGATGAATGAAGAAATATTGGTTACCCAAAGAAAAATGCCATAACCCAATTAAAATAGAAACCCTAGAGTAAAAACTTAATTGCTCAAAAAGTTATCTGGAGCTCTGGTCATATGTAAGTTTTCAATCTTAGCATGTGAGTATTGGGTGCTTATAAACATTTCTTACACATTAGTCTTAGAAATTGTCAGGGGACCCTTGTTAAACTGCTCTTTGAATACAACATATCAAATGCATTCTACCGGCTCTCTCTCTTTCTTGTGTTACAAGCACAAGAATCTAATAAGATAAGAAATTAAGATTATATAGTCAACAGTTGTGTCAACCTTTGATGTTTCAAATTCCCGGTTGTCTCGAGCTCACCTTCTGGTCCCTGTTAATGCCTTCTCCAGTTACCATCTAGACTCGGATCTGTCGAACTGAATGTGTCACATTCCCGGTTGTCTCGAACCCATTTGGGAGTCCCAAATTAAGCATAAAATTATCTTGATGACTCGAACAGTTCAAAATGAAAAAAACAAAAATGTCCACACACAAACGCTCGCCAAACTGTCAACTTTCAACTGACTTCACACACAACTGACTGACTTCAATGCATTTGACGCTATTACATCAAAGGCCAGGCACATCCTAACAACATGCCATTATCGAATCAAGGCAAATTAGTAACAATGGTGCAAGGACTAGCAGAAAGGATCTTAACTGTTCTCATGTGACTGCCGATTACACGTGAAAATTGAGAAATGTTTAAAACGGGTTACGATTATGTCAGTGAATCTAGCTATTATTCGAGATAAGACTTAAACTTAACCAATGAGGCCAATCAAGATGGGGACTGTGAGATACGTCAAAGTTGCCGCCCCCTTCACTACCGGCAGCCTGGGCACTGAAATTCACGTACATCTTGAAATCTGGTGTTGCGCCTGGACCTGGTATTAATCTCTCATAACATGTTGTTTGGATTTTGAAAAATTACTTTCTTGGTTGTCTTGAATCCCGGTTAATTCGAACTTTCTTCCAGTTCCCTATGAGTTTGACACAACAAGGATTGACTGGTGTACTTTTCACAATATAAAATAACATGCTCATGATCGTAGTGAGGTGTTTTACAAGAGCTTGCATTATTGACAGACATAAGCTATTGATGCTCTCTGAATACATGGAACCTTCTGAGGCAAGGGAGGTAACTGACTATAAAAGTCCAGTTTCCACTCAACTTTCAAAGTCGGTTAACTCCCTTGCCGTAGGAAGATGTGGAGGGATGTACATTTCGTTCATGCTAGCACACATCCTTTAGAGGCCCTGATTGTACGATGAGGATTTTTAAGTTTATAAGGTTTGGCCTGGTATTTGTTGACAGTAAATATACAATATAATTACGGTTGGACATTTGTAGTGAACTGAAGTGGTTATCTTTTCTTATAATGAAATTGAACATGTTGTCAGAACAAATAAAATCACAGATCTTTTTTATTGTCTATGGATAAGAGCTATTTAATTGATTAAGACCAAATATTAAAAATCTTGCAGGCATAGGCCCAGAACATGGTATGAATCTGGTTTGGTTTGTTGTTTAACGCCACACTCTGCAATATTCCAGCTATATGACGGCAGTCTGTAAATAATCAAGTCTGGACCAGACAATCCAGTGATTGACATCATGAGCATCGATCCACGCAATTGGGATACGATGACATGCATCAACCAAGTCAGCAAGCCCGACCCCCCGATCCCGTTTGTAGCCTCTTCGAAAGCATGGGTGGTGCAAGACCAATTCCAACACAGATCTTCACGGGCTGAACAGTGCAATGAACATGTTGAACACTTTCTTCATGACTATCATGAACAATGCACCTTGTCCAAATACAGCAACTTCTCCCTGGTGTTAATACCTGGTGTTAACGTTAACAAACATCATGTTTAAACATGAAAAACACTGGTACTCACTCATGACCAATGACACCAGGTGTTCGAGAAAAGGAAGTTGGCATCAGTGTCACCCGCCATACAATCTAATTTGTATACAAAAAGATGGTTAGATAATGTATGGCTAAGTACATCAGTTAGGAAGTAAGTTAAAAAGTCAGGGGTGTCCATAATCCTATCTCTGTCACAAGACACCAGACAAAAGTGGAATCCACAGGTCAGAGGTCATAAAATATTTCTATTTACCATACACATTAAAAAAACTTATCCATGAACCCAATGATGACATGCATCAACCAAGTCAGTGAATCTGACCACCCGATCCTGTTAGTCGCCTACCATGGTATAATAAAGAGTAGACCGATTGTTACCATTACTGGTTGCCATGACAGATATCTTGGCTCCTCCATTTTTTGTTTCTATAGTTTGTCTCTTATTTTTGTTACCCAAACAACTATGTTAATGAGTGTACTTTTTATTTCATTATATTTATAAGCCTTGTGGTTTGTGCATATTTACAGGTAATTATGATGTACACAGCCTGGAAATAACCCGTGGAGAGGTGGCCAAAGTATACGACGATGTGAACCTGCCGAAGTGGGATGCTTACCCCCAAACTAAAGACTTTGTTAGTAATGTGTTGTCTACGTACTATACTGGACTAAGCAAGAGGAAGCTGCTCTGTGTTCTGGTAAAGGCTCTTGACAATGATTTTAATATCTTCGCGCCGGAAATGAGACTGAAACCGATCAAAAAGAAAGAACACAAAACGTCCCCCTCAGCTGTTCATTATATCATCAGGAAGAGGAAGAAGTCCTGCTCAATCAAGACTGACGTCATCCTCCCATTGTTTGGAGGGAATAGCAAGTCTCTTGAACCGGCTACTGGTAAAGGGTTTTGTGAAGTGAGTAGAAAGTTTGACTGTGTGGTTCAGTTTGATGGAGAGAAGACGAAGATGTTTATGGACAAAGGACAACAGAAGACCATGGTTACTGTGTGGTGCAAGTCGCAGGAGAGTCTTGGAGAGATCAGTCAGTATTTGACGGCTGCTGCCATGAAGATTCAGGCTGAGACGTCCAGAAAACATGAACAGGAACACCGTAAAAGGGTAAATATATATGTTTCCTTCCTTGTCTACCATTGTCTACCATTGTCTACAGTCTTGGTAGTGTTGTTTCCTGATTGGGGTTTAAGTTTCAAAGGAAGGGCTAAATTCATTAATTTCACATAGCATCTGCTAGTGATTGGCACTTGCATTAATTTCATGATTTACTTATATACACTGAATAAAAAAAGTTTGGGTTCATGGATAATTATGGGGAAAACCATGTGTTTTAAATGTATATGGTAAATAGAAATATTTTTGTTTTATTATGTTTTTCTATTTGTATGATCAAGACGGACCTTACTATTTTTGTGCAATTGAATAATTTGCTGTTCAGTTTAAAAAAAAAAAAATTATTGCTGAATACCCTGAGAGAGATATCTGTACACTGATACAGTGTGTATTGTGACATCCCTGTGGTGTGTATTTACGTTTAGGTTGCTGCAAGGGAAATCAAAAAGTCTATCCACCTTAAATCCAGTCCTGGTGACCAAACGGCTTATCAGTTTGAAATGGGTGAGTTTTCTGCTTTTACATTTACTCCTTGTAGGAGAAAAGGGGTAGAATAGGTCTTCAGCAACCCATGCTCATGGTAAAAGGCAACTATGCTTGTTGCATGTGTTGTAAGAGGCGACAAATGGGATCGGGTGGTCAGGCTCACAGACTTGGTTGATTCATGTCATTGTATCCCAATTGCATAGATCGATGCTCATGATGTCAATCACTGGATTGTCTGGTCCAGACTCAATTATTTACAGACCACTGTCATATAGCTGGAAGATTGCTGAGTGTGGCCTTTAACAACAAACAAAAAAACAAACAAACAAAACTCCTTGTAGGATGTTTAAGGTTTGAACATGTTTATGTTTACATCAACCATTGTTCATGTCATCACAGACAGTTTTATGAGACATTGATCCAACAATGGATTTCTTGAGTTGATTTCTCCATTTGTGGTTGGGAAACCTATATTTGTTATATGTTCACACAAAAAAATGGGTAATACAAGGATATAGAATAACCTGCCCACAACTGCAATCTTGTCTTGTAAAATATTGTAGAAAGTACCCTGCCAAGACTTGGCTGCTACAAAATGTATTTACATGGGACAGTTACCCAAAATTTGTTATAGCTCATAGCTTATTCTCCAGGGGCGGTCGGGTAGCCTGGTGGTTAAAGCGTTCGCTCGTCACGCCGAAGACCCGGGTTTGATTCCCGACATGGGTACAATGTGTGAAGCCCATTTCTGGTGTCCCCCGCCGTGATATTTCTGGAATATTGCTAAAAGCGGCGTAAAAACCTCACTCACTCACTCACTCACTCACTCACTCACTCAACATATTTTCATTTGATCCTGTTGTAATGACATATTTTGTTCTTCAGATCGGAAGGATATAATGTCTCTGGACTTTGAGAAGAAAGTTATGAAGGATGATAAACAGTACGTACTACGGGTTCATAATTCTATATACACTGATTCACAAAATGGCGCTTCGTTGTTGATGACAACAAAAAAATGATCATAATGAGATTAAAAAAAGACAAGAGAAACAGCTTCCCACATAATGAAAGTGGATGACTGGTTTGTTAAATCTTTATTACAAATAATAATGACATTTTAATTATAATTACAACGTTTTTCATCTTATATTATTGAATATCTGCGAGTACCGGCACATGTCTTGCAGTCAGACTTCACAGTGTTTTTTGCCTTTCACTTCCTGGTTCGGCTTATCTGCGGGTCATATCATTTTCTTTCGTATTTTAATGGTCAAGTTAACACCTCGGCTTATCTATGGGGATGGCTAATCCGCAGTCATATACGGTACTTGAACTCATTAGGGACTGACATTTGATATTCTGGGGGGAGGTGCTGGGATTTGTATGGAGATATTTTTCAGTTACAGCTACAAAACCAGACATTGTTTTAGTTAAAATTATGAGCCTAAGTATCTTTTTTTAAATACACCTTGCAACACCTTGGTGCAGAAAATGCATTTGTATTTATTCTAAAAGCAGTCTAAAGCATAGTTATATTTTTCAAGCATTTTCTGGGACAATTTGTTTTATTCAATACAATCCAAGTTAATTTGCATATGCAGTGTACTCAAAAATAATGATGAATGGGCTGTTATTATCAAATATCTAGTTTTGGATGCATTATTTTCATCTTCCCGAGGCAAGGGAGTTAACTAAATATAAAAGTCCCGTTTTCACCCTTGCTGAACTAGGCTGGGATTATGGAGTTATATATATTTTGGCTTGACTAGTGAGTCTAAGCATAATCCAAAATCACGTAACAGTTGACATCCGGTTCGTCAACTGCCGTGCAGATTGCAGAATTTGTAAAGCATGTGTACCATCAAATCGACTTCAACAGATATTTTCAATATGATTTAAGGTTTCTGATCAAGGTGCTCACATGCACTTTGCGAAATAACACCCGTTTTATCACAATATAGATCTTGATCATTCGTCTGATCATCATGACTGGGCGCCGCCATTTTTTTTTAAAGCAAATGCTATGAGAGGAACCTGATTGGTCATTTAGAGGGACAAGCTCCTTCCCAGCGTGCGACACCTTCATTAAACTCGCGTTATAGAGCATGTAGAGAGCTCTGTGAGTGGGCTATTGCTGTGAGGATCTTGTAAGATGGACATAGAAGGGACATAACTCGTAATAGCCACTGGTGAAGCCGAGAAATTCCAGCCAAGTTCAGCAAGGGTGGA
This sequence comes from Haliotis rufescens, assembly GCF_023055435.1. Taxonomy (NCBI): domain Eukaryota; kingdom Metazoa; phylum Mollusca; class Gastropoda; order Lepetellida; family Haliotidae; genus Haliotis; species Haliotis rufescens. The sequence goes on from NW_025963857.1 coordinate 16,677,338, forward strand.
AACTGGACTTTTACAGTCAATTAACTCCCTTGCCTTGAGAAGATGGTCACATCTAGGTATTCTTTTCAAACTGAATCATTGTCATTTATTTTTCAGTAAAAGATACCAGCTTTGTGGCAAGGACAGGTTTGACCCCCTAGTCGGAGGTCACTGTCTGAACTGCCTCAAGACATACGACTCCCTGAAGGAGAATGGTGATGTTTGCAGGTACCACAAAGGTTTCATATGTAAGTAGTTGAGGTGCTGTGGGGAAGCCTAGTGATTATATTGTTTGCTCGTCATGCGGAAGGCCGGGTGTACTTGTATCCGATCTATCGCAGGCCTCGGGGGCACGGGTGGCCCAGTCGTCTAAGGCGCCGCAATTCGCTGTGCAGAGCTGCATCCCTTGGGCACGCCAGAAACCTATGATTGTGGGTTCGAATCCTGGTTCGCCCTGATTATGTTTCTAGGTTTGTCAGCGCCATACCCGTGCTCGTGGGTTTCACCAAAGTGGTAAATGTCTGAGACCTGCATCACTTCGAGCTTTCCTCCCACATTAAGCTGACACGCCGTAATATAACTGGAATACTGTTAAAAGCGGCGTTAAACCAAACTCACTCACTCACTATCGCAGGCCTTAAAGCTGCGACTAAAACATTTGCTAATGCGACCTAAATTTCAATTTTTCTACTGTCTAAAATTCAGAGGTAGCCAAATGACTACCTTGAAAAATATCTTGTGGCGACTAAATTCTATTGCTACACATATATAGACACAAAAATAAATAACAGCTGATCGTGGGAAAACATGTCTGTTAATAATTGTACTCGCAAATAATGCCTCCTAAAGTCGACAATGAACCGAAATACATAAATATTAATGTAATTAGTATTTTATTTTAGCTGACAATGCTCATTGGATAAGCAAGGATATACCTATATAATCTAGAAACATAAATTGCATCATTGTTCGAGTCACACAAATTACAAAAACCATGCACAGTTTCCACAAATAAAAAAGTCCAACACTAATGCTATGACTTGTACATACTATAATAGTTATTGAATCAAAGATAATTTCAAATGCTTTTGGCTACCTACAATATTGCCTTGACTTCTTAATTTTACCACTGGCTACCTAGAAAAAAATACTTGTAGCTAGATGGCTACTTGGTGAAAATTTAAATTTTGAGGCCTGTATCGCCTCAGCCTGACAGGATCGTATAGGGATGGGCCACTCAATATTCTGTGATTCTACAGGGGTGGTGTATGGGAAGTAGTAGGGCTGGGACGGGTAACTCGGGTACTCGGGTCGGGTGGGTCCTGAGTAGGATCCGGTACCCACATGACTACCCGGACCCGTGGTTATTCATGTGACATACTGTTCAATGACAATAACAATAAAACTCAATGGTTACACTACACATTTCTTTCTCACAATGCAGGCATTCGTTCTGACTTTTATATATGTATACATGATCAGATCGTTTTATATGAGTATCTGAGTAGTTTTTGCCAGGGCTGCATTAAAACATTTCCCATTCCGAGACCAACTCTTGAGACCTATAGCGGGTATCCGGGTAGGGCCGGGTAATAGGGTGTCAGGTACCCGGGTAGTATATTTGGACTCGTCCCAGCTCTAGGAAATAGCTTTACAAAACAATTGGATGTATCCATGGTAACCCAAAGGAGAAACCATGGGAAAGTGACATTCATCACATATGTCGGCACCATACCGGTGCTCGTGGGTTTCACCAAGACCTGCATCACTCTTTAATGTAATGTAAATAACAATTTGTGGTAAGAATTGATTGTCTGGGTAGCAACATGAGCAAATATAGTAATACCCATAAAATATATTTAATGTTTTTTTATTGTTATCATTGAGATGGGATTCAGCAATGGGTGGAATTCAAGGAGTGAGTGAGCTGGGTTTAAACGCAGTATTCCAGTTACACCAGTGCATGTCAACTTGATGTGGGAGGAAAGCCTGAATTGATGCAGGTCTCAGATGTTTACCACTTTGGTGAAACCAATGAGCACAGGAATGCTGCTGACAAACGTGAAAACATAATCAAGGCAAACCGGTATCTGAACCCACAATCATAGGTTCCAGGCATGCCCTAGGGACGCAACTCAGCACAGCAAATTGCGTCGCCTGACATGCCTTGGGACCCCTGAAGATCTGTGGTAGAATAGGTCTTCAGCAACCCATGCTTGCTATAAAAGGCGCCTATGTTTGTTGGAAGAGGGAACTAACGGGATTGGGTGGTCAGGATCACTAGACTTGGTTGATGCATGTCATTGTATCCCAATTACGTAGATCGATGCTCATTTTATCTAGCACTAGATTGTCTGGTCCGGACTCGATTATTTACAGACCGCCATCATATAGCTGGAATATTGCTGAGTGCGGCGTTAAACAACAAACAAACAAAACAAAAGAAAGCATGGCCGGGCCACCAATGGCCCCAGAATTGAAGGATAACATAATGAGGCTGATTTCACTGATGCACCAATTCTGTGTTCAAAGTCTCCCATAAGATACAGGACACTTTTCCTTCTGTAAAAATAAGTATTGTTTCACAATTTACCTGTACTTCAGACAGTTTATTGATTAGTGCTGACCAACATTTTTGCTGTGGTCCGTGAAGTGGATTATTTATTGTCATCTTGTATCAACTGGTGACGGCAGCATCTGTTAACCTTTCTTTATGGGATGTGTGTCACATCAGTCTGTGACTTTAGACAAGCCAGAGTCTTGTAACATTCTGTTCTGTTTAGTAAGCTCAGCTAATGACACAAAAGTGTATTGAAATGAAGAACAGGCTGGTAGACTCAAAACATTTTGCACAGATTGTCATGTCATGTGCTAAATATTGCAACATTAGTAGTATTGAATCTCCTGTGTCCTGTGTTCCTGTTCTGTGAATTCTTGTCAAATATTAATTTTGATTACCGTATCTGTTCGTGTATAATACACAGTTTTCTCCATCATTTTTAGACTCCAAAATTATGACTTCATATTTCACTCTACTAATTGTTATCCCTTTTCCTCAGCCAAGTTGTAAATGTTTATGAATATGTAATGTTTGAAAGTCAGGTACTTTCTGTGCAGTTCAGGGAATACCCAAACTGTTGTTTTATTTCAGTTTACTGCGCCGAGGAGAGGTACTACACGTGGAGCTGTTGTAGTTACAGTGTACAATACTTGAAGCCAACTCATGCTGAACACTCCGTCAGTGGGTAAGGACCCCCCTTACTAATTCTCTTCACTGTCCTGGGACCTGTTCCAGGGCCCCGTTCCACAAAGCGATCTTAGCGCTAAGATGATCGTAACTCACATACTTTAAAATAGGCTGAAGACAATCATAGCACTAAGGTTACTTTGTGGAACGGGCCCCAGAAAGCTATCGTAAGGCTGAGATGATCTTATCTCCCAATCATAGCGCTATGATCACTCATCCTCGGTTATCCAGGGTATTATATTTCCATTCTATTGTGTTAAATACCCTGGATCCATGTCTCACCATAGCCTCCTTGACACTAAAAAGCAGCCCAGTAGCTATCTTTTTTGCATTAATGTTCTGAGGGCGATGTTGACTTTTCCTCCAAAACAAAGCCATGAATGGGGATAGAGTAACGGTGACCGCATTTCGGGTTTCGGCAGCTTGGCTCTTAAGAGTTTCTAGGGCTTTGGTCCTACCCCAAACTGAAGCACATGTAACACATGTGGCGTCTCCTTAGGCATGTGACTGTTGGAAATGTGCCTCTGTTCACCCAGCAGTGAATACGTACCCAGTAGGATGACATGGTAATGTGGTTGTTACCTTCTAGCGCCTAACAGGCAGCCTGGGTTGTATACTCCCCTGGGAGCTGAGAATGATTTTCGAGTGCACTCTGGTCCACTGACTGGGATAATAATAGCGTTTTGAGCATGCCCCTGAGTGGTGTGGAATATATATCATCACATAATGAAGAAATAATATTCCAGATAATCAAAGATGCTGCTCTATATGGTTGCCTTGAGCGACTTGTTAAGGATCTTAAATTCTAAATGTGTGCTGGTGGGGTATAGGCAACAGAAACAGGTTCACTGCAATTATCTCCCTTGCCTCAAGAAGGTGCAAGCTCCTTCACAGCGCGTGACACCTTCGTTACACTCTCGGTAACATCGCTGCCACCAGTGTGGGCGCGGCCATTACAAGAATCTTGAAATTTGCCCTCTAACCCCAAATGCAGTAACGTTGATACTTTTGTTTATGTCTTTGGGGATGCTATCATATTTCATTTTGAAAAGGTTTACGACTGACCATGTTTTCCAGATGAATTTACTTTGTTGTTTTAATAATCAGATTGGTTCGAGATTGCATACTAACGGAAAATCAACCAACTTCTCCCTTACATTCTTATTATATCAACAACACGAATGATTTAATGAAACAGAAATTTAAATTGACAAACGAAGAAAGTAATTTAGCAGCGATAAGTGTATTCGGCGTCATACGGGCGTCACTTGTTTGTAAACATAACGGTCATTCGATTGCGAGTTCAACTCCAAGCATGGTTGAGGCCACCTATTCACAGTGGGGAGTTTTGACTGGTGGCAGCGATAGTATAGAGAACTCCGCAAACGGGCTATCGCTGTGAGGAGCTTGAAGGAGGCGGTCTAATATGGAAGTACTGTTTTTTGTCTATGGAATGACTCGGACTACACAAAATGTTTAAGTTCAAGTTACTGTATGCTTTCAAATTAATTCTGGCAATAATAAAAATATTGTCATTTAAGCAAATGTTATGTTCAGTTGTGATAATATCTAACAATGGAGTAATTAATCATCTTCCTTGTTCGTAGTTTTTTAGCGAAAAGGAATTTAGTGGTATGGAATTGTTTCTTGAAAATACCAACATGTGGCATGAGTGGCCATTTCATTTCATCATAGCCGTCATCCCCCGTCCCCCTTATTTTTGCGATAAATGTTGGCACACACACACACACACACACACACACACACACACACACACACACACACACACTTTCGCAGTGTCATCTTTTCATGACCACTGGCCTCCCTTCCCTATAATAAGTGACCTGTCCCTATAATTATGTATTACACCACATTATAGCTAAACTGGATAGAATTATCATTAAACCGCCCATTTGTTATCAGAAATGAGCGGGCCACTGTAACTTGATAATGCCCTCATATTGCTTGACGACGGGCCATTATCACACCCGTTGTTAGGTGATGTCATATTGATGTTCAATAGTGACGTCATCTGGTTTGTTCTGTGACGTTTCCATATTTATAAAAGGGGGTCAGTGACATTAATTGTGTGTTGTTTGCAGTAAATGTTTCAAACCGATATTGTTGTTTATTTTTATTTGATAACAAATTCTAGCTATAATAACTGTAACACTATTTTTCAGGGCATTATCATTTACAGAAGCCCTAGGTCTTTTCAACTGACCTCCTTTGTCGGGCAGTGAAAGGAAAAACCTCAGGCTTCTGTAAATGATAATGCCCTGAAATATAGCATTTCCCTTTTAATAATCAATGTCTACATATGAGTTCTACTCCAACACATTTAGGTGATGTATCTGAATGAATGAGATGTTATGAATGAGTTCATACACTAAAAACATCTACTATATCTACACTTCTCCATTGTCAGAAGGTTTCCTCCAAAACTCAAGGATAATTTAAATCCTAGAGTGGAAGCATTCTTGTACATGTTGTAAACCCTATTTGTTTGTGTCGGCTGCGTAATACATGTTATATTTCAAGAATACGGTTTTATGTTGCATAAAATAATATTTTATTTTTGCAGATGCACTGAGGGCCAGCATGTTTGGCGCCCTCATCTGAAGGCATCAAGGGGAGACAAATCGGAGAACAAACATTGGAACCAGGTTCTCAGGAGCTATAAACATTAAAATGAATCAGAACATAAATGGTCAATTGCCTGAGCTGCAAACCGGGCCTTGGAGGTAGTGTGATCCATGGCCACACTGAAGGACAGGGGGCCCAGGTGGCCCAGTGGTGTAGACGCTGCAATTTGCTGTGCAGAGTTGTGTCCCATGGGCACACCAGGTACCTAAGATCATGTGTTTGAATCCTGGCCACACTGAAGAGCAGACTTTTGACTGTGAGAAGCTGAAATATATGCACATCTGTTATCAGTGTTGTAAAACTCTCGTACATCCTACTTGCTACTGGTGGATCCAGATGGGGGATGCTGTTGTGCCCCCCGTCATTCAGACACCCTACATATTTTGTGTGCACTCGGCCAAGTGACTTGGTGACATGGGTAATCTATGCACCCCCACCTTTTTTTCAAAATCCAGGATCTGCCTCTGCTTGAACTGTAGAGAGCTTGGGTAGAGCTGATTCCTATATGGAATAGTGAGTACATACCCGGTGTGCACTTATCGGGTGATCTGCATCTGTTTGATTGTGCTGTTCGTGTTGGGGGCTGAGGAATAGGTAGTGCTGGGCATAGTCAAAGGTCACTCTACGTACTGTCGAATTTGAAGAGGTTTAAATTTAGATAGGACCTTCTCCCAAATTCAGGTCATTATTGAGTCCATCTTTCGTTGGTTTCACCAAAGTCGTCATATGTTGAGTCCATGTACGCTTATCAGAGGGGAACAAAGTATGTGATCTGGACTACCAGTTGTCAGACTTCAATTTTTGCGAAAGGCTGGGTGGCTGAGTTGGTTAGATCGCTGACTCTATGTGCTGGCAATTAGGTGCCTCACTCTGTGTAGGTACAAATCCTAATTGGGACTCAACCCCCAAAAGTACTAGTATTTGTACCTTACTAAGAAAGTGTTATCCCAAATATAACATTTCACTGACATATGTTCATGGTATTGTATTTCATGTTGAATGACTGTTATATGTACATGTGTTATGACTTATTTTTAGAGGTTTTAAACTATTACATTCATGTACAAATAAAACCTGTTGTTACCATGGTTACAGTATGCATGAGTTTGTTTTTGGCATGCAGGGGTGAGAGGTCACTTTGGGAAAATCTTTGTAGATATCGTCCTCAAATGCCACAGTGGAGACCCAGATATGACATGACCCCAGCAGCCTATGATTAGCTTCATGGGGTCGGGTGGTAAGGATCCAAGACTTGGTTCCGTGTCATCTACCCTGACAGCGTGGAGACCCAGATATGACCCCAGCAGCCTATGATTGGCTCCAGGGGGTCAGGATCCATGACATGGCTCTGTGTCATCTACCCTGACAGCGTGGAGACCCAGATGTAACATGACACCAGCAGCCTATGATTGGCTCCAGGGGGGTCAGGATCCATGACATGGCTCTGTGTCATCTACCCTTACAGTGTGGAGACCCAGATATGACATGTACCCCAGCAGCCTATGATTGGCTCCAGGGGGTCAGGATCCATGACTTGGTTCCGTGCCATCTACCCTGACAAGGGGGTCAGGTGGTAAGGATCCAAGACTTGGTTCCGTGTCATCTACCCTGACAGCGTGGAGACCCAGATATGACCCCAGCAGCCTATGATTGGCTCCAGGGGTCAGGATCCAAGACTTGGTTCCGTGTCATCTACCCTGACAGCGTGGAGACCCAGATGTAACATGACACCAGCAGCCTATGATTGGCCCCAGGGGGGTCAGGATCCATGACATGGCTCTGTGTCATCTACCCTTACAGTGTGGAGACCCAGATATGACATGTACCCCAGCAGCCTATGATTGGCTCCAGGGGGTCAGGATCCATGACTTGGTTCCGTGCCATCTACCCTGACAAGGGGGTCGGGTGGTAAGGATCCAAGACTTGGTTCCGTGTCATCTACCCTGACAGCGTGGAGACCCAGATATGACATGTCACCAGCAGCCTATGATTGGCTCCAGGGGTCAGGATCCATGACTTGGTTCTGTGTCATCGTCCCCTAGACAGTGTGAGACATTACTGACCCAGACTATTATTCACAGGCGACATAGCTGGAATAGTGTTTAATATGCGTTAAACAACATTCACTCACCCGACAAGGTTGTAACAACAAAATCTAGCACATATTTATTTCAATTTCTACACCCCCTTGGGGACTTTAGATAGTTGGTGCTCTGTGACCATGTCTTTGATTATCCAGTGTGTTATGTCTTCTGATTGGCACAAAACTGACATCAACTAGCCAATTTAAGTGGGGCGTTGCTCATACTATGAACCACTGGTTTGTCGGTTGAAGGCTTGATTATTTAGTGTTCGTGATATAAATATATCTGGAAATCTACAACGACTTTTACAGGACCCGTGAAGATTCCGAGGTAGAATAGATTTTCAGCAACACATACTTGCCGTAAAAGGCGACTATGCTTGTCCTAAAAGGCCACTAACGGGATCGGTTTGTCAAGCTCGCTGACCTGGTTGATACAGGTCATCGATTCCAATTGCGTGGATCGATGCTCATGATGTCAATCACTGGATTGTCTAATCCAGACTCGATTATTTTACTGACCGCCGTCATATAGCTGGAATATTGCTGAGTGCGGCGTTAAACAACAAGCAAACAAGCAACAAAAAAACGACTTTTACACAACATTCAATCACCAATCATGACTTGGTCCATGCGTGTCGTATCTTTCGTGCATGTCATATTGATTTTACTAAACGAGTGTTGGAATTTTTGTGTTTCCAGGGCAAGCGAGAGGGTAATACACGAGCTCTCACACGAGTTTCGTGAAATCAGTACGAGATACAAGCGAGTGTTATTATTTCTTAATTACAGATTATTTCTTAAACCTTATGTGCTCCCCCATTGGAAACAAGACCGCCTCCGTGGTCAAGTGGTAGAGAGCCTGCCCGGAGAGCGGAAGGTCTTGGTTTATACCAAAAGATGTTAAAAGATGGTACTTGTTATCTTGCCAGGCGCTCGGCTATTACAAGGACTGGTCGGCTTGGAGTCAGTATACTGTGTCTGAGTAGGGTATTCCTGTTAAACAGCGGCATGGCATCTTAGTGAGCAAGAACTATAAAACCGGCATTAGTCCGGACTAGTCACACACACGTGCATGCACGTCGCTATATAAGTGCAATAATTTTGAACACAACCTTAAACGGAATTTCACCTCACCTTACCTCACATGCAAGTGGTGTTGGGCAGCCATGTGGTTAAGGCGTTAGGTCATACCGAAGATATATAATGTGCGAAGCCCATTCATCTTGTCTCCTCTCCGTGGCTGAAATATTACTGGTAGTATACCCAAATATATATCACATCTTAGCAAGTTCGTCTATTATTATTTATTATTTTATTATGCATGTGCGATAGATCCAACACGGAGACAGTCATATCACAGGGGGTGTAATAACCAGACCCATATTACACCCCTTGCCGGACTGATATGGCTTGTCAATGCATTTTGAATGGGCGATCGAGATCAGCCCGGTTGGTAAGAAATTAGAGTTACGTCCCTTAGTGCGTCGTCTGCTCGTCTGCCCAGCTCGGTTTCCCGTGACAATGACTTCCAAACAAGGAGAAATGTTTTGCATTCACTTGCAAATAGATACATTTTACAACCTCTAACTACAGGCCAATTGACAGCGATAAGCTCACACACAGGTAAGAACTGACCATTTGCGCTTAAACGTAAGTTTATAGGATAGTTGTGAGAAGGATGCTACCGCCTTCATACTTTTTAACGTTCCTGAGTCAGGCATACAGTTTTGCGAAAGAAATATTGTTTTTTCACTATTTACCTATCATTTTCACGGTTAATTTAAAACAGTCGCTATATGGCTGAAATAATGCCGATGCGACGTTAAAATTTAACTCGCTCACTAATTGAAAACCGATCCAAATCAATAGTGTGATCGTCCTCCATGGTTCTGTTTATCACTGATCCCTGTGAGTTAGTTGTTTTGAACATGATTTCATCTCAACATATCGTGACATCAGATTAATATGGAAGAAATTCCCAAGTAACACAGATCGTTTATTACCTTTCGTGAGTGAGTGAGTATGGTTTTACACCGCTGTTGGTAATATTCCAGCAATATCGCGGCGGGGTACAGCAGAAATAAAATTAACATTTACCTTATGTGAAACCCAGGAGCGTGAGAATGGTGCTGACAGACGAAAAATCCTAATCGGTGCGAATCTGGGATTCTTACCTACAATCAACCAACCCAGTTACTATCTAGGTTTGTCAGCACCAATCCCGTGCTCACATAGTTGGAAACGACTACACATGCCTTTGGCGTTGAACAACAAGAAGAAAACTTGTTATGGTAAAAAAAATACTGATGGAAATGAATAAGGGAACAAGTTTTAGACACCGTAAAATGATATCCTATCATCAGTTACCAGCCTTGTTTACCAAATACGCGTTGGAAACAATGCACACACAAACATCTCAACATTTGATTATGACGTGTTGAATTTGTATACGCGCTATTTCAAATGTACTGACCCTGTCTGGCGCTCGGCATTAAGGGCTAAAACAAGGACTGGTCGGCTCGAAGTCAGTATACTGTGTCTGAGTGGGGTATTCATGTTAAACTGCGGCATGGTATCTCAGTGAGCTAGCACTATAAATCGGCATCAGTCCGGACTAGAACAGGCAGCCACACACACACGTGCATGCATGCACGTCGCTATAGAAGTGCAATAATCTTGGACGCGACGTTAAACCCAATTTCACCTCACCTCAAATGTTCTGACAGTATAGCTTACTTCCCTTTATTTTTCATTGTTCCTTATTCGTTTCCATCAGTATATTAAGCTTTGTAAATGATTCTTTTAACAACTTATATTGTGGAAATGTGGTTTATTATTTCACAAAGGCGCTATTTGTTCGAATGCAGTTTCAAATTAATTTTCACCACTGCAGTATAATGAATATTACACTACACAGTATTAATATTCTAGTCACGTGGATAAACTGAAGCATCATAACATTCTTTAACGTTAAGATCTCTTGGTTTTCCTTCTAGGATTCCATACTTGGTTAAATGCAAACCGTTACCTGTAACGACCGGGTTAGACTTGGTCTTCAGCAACCCACGCTTGTCGTAAGAGGCAACTAACGGGATCGGGTGGTCAGACTCGATGCTCATGATGTCAATCACTGGATTGTCTGGTCCAGAGTTGATTATTCACAGACCGCCGTCATATAGCTGGAATGAGTGCGGCGTTAAACACCAAACGCGAAGTACTTGAATTTTTGTGCGAACAAGTCAAGTTTACGGGTGATACAACAAACAGCGAGTCCACTGCGTTCTGTGCATAGATGTCGACAACTATATTCGCGCTGGTAACACGTTTGGGTTTTGTCGTAATCCAGAATCAAATCACCTTTCACATCCTGCTGCTTTCAGTCGATTAATACTTTGACATTTATTGCCGTTTTCCAATGGATTATATCCTCTGACAAATGCATTTACATTTACAGCTCATCAACTGCAATCGTGATGTAACACACACGTCTGTGTACTCTGATGTCTGAGAGTGAGTGAGTGAGTGAGTATGGTTTTACGCCGCTTTTAGCAATATTCCAGCAATATCACGGCTAGGGACATCAGAAATGATGTGTGAGAGCGAACACACTCTGACACTGAACAGCCCGTTCCTAAATTCCAGAGAAATTGCATTACCAAATTCTTCTCATTTAGTTATCTTAAGCATCCTTATATATGCTTGTTGTATCCCCACCACCCACCCCTACAATCTCCGCTACCCTGCCATGAAGACCTGCCATGAAGACCTGCCATGAAGCACTGATCCGAATAAATGTTTGAAACAAGAAACCCAATCTGTTTATATTACCTTGCAAAACAAAACTATTTACGGCGAGTTTGAAAACCTCGTTAAATGGATCTCCTTCAACTCGATATTGTTAACTCCGCTTGTCTCGAATTACGGACAACTCTATAGTTAAGGACTATATAACTTTGTCTCAACAGGATCACTATCCGCACTTTGGTCTACCGACATTACGATTGTCTCGAATTACGGACAGTTTAATATATAAAGACCATGTACCATGTGCAGAATCATAATCAGTATTTTCAATGGCGATACTACACTTGTCCCGAGAGATGGATTACTCGACAGACAAAGAGGATGTAACGTCGTCCCCGCAATACCATCACCATCTTCCCGAGGCAAAAGTGCCCACTAGCCTATATCAAAGTCTAGTTTTCACCTAGTTATAGGCTAGTGAGAACTCCGCTTGTCTGGAAGTACTGATAACTCGTCGTTAAAGATGGAAGTAATGAATGTATCACACGTGAAGCACATTTCTGATGTCCCCTTTGTGATATCGCTTGAAAAGCGGCGTAAAACAATACTCACTCGCACTCTTCTTAAAAGTCCTTTCAGTGAAGGCAGCGTGGTGTTGTTCCCTTTGTGCTCTTGTTCAATGACTCGCCGTTCTAATGCTGCAGCTTGCTGACAAGTTTTACATTGCTTCCCTGACCCATGATGATCCGGGCTAGAATAGGCCTTCAGCAACCAATGCTTGCCGTAAAAGGCGACAGAGGCGACAGAGGCGACTAACGGGATCGGGTGGTCAGGCTCGCTGACTTGGTTGATGCATGTCATCGTATCCCAATTTCGTGGATAGATTAATTTATTCTCAACAAACCACCCGATGTATACCATAGCAGTTGTTAAAACCTGTTTGCCAAGGTGGAGTATTCACTGGATTGTCTGGTTCAGACTCGATTATTTACAGACCGCCGTCATATAGATGGAATATTGCTGAGTGCGGCGTTAAACAACAACCAACTTGCATTTTCCCTTCCGGAGTAATGCAATTATACAACACATATAACTTGGGCAGCATGAGTTATGCGCGCACCGCATTCAGTGCTAAAATCAAATCTGCGTCTGGCTATGGAAGCTGCCTTGCCTTTCACAACCTTAGCAAGCTTAACCCTGTGGTAGACACAAACAAACATCGCTTCACTACTGCCTTGCCATGTCTTGTTCGCCAATGGTTCCACCGTCAAATGTTGACGCGTCTTCTATAATAGGCATACTCTGGCTGCAGTGGTATCTGCTGTTTTCTATCTCTGAGAGTAACGATATGAACTCCACAGTAATCAGGCCCGTACAGTATTGTTCCACTCTCTCCATCCAGAGAGAGAGAGAGAGAGAGAGCACATGTTGGAATTTAGAATTTTGATATGTTTAGATTTTAAAATATGTGCCTCCTGAAGATTTTGAATCAGTGCCATTGATGACAATGGTCCAAAAGTAACTGAGGCGACGTAAAATATTAGCTTCAATTAGGCTACATACGTTACCAGGATTAAAAATATAATCACTTATCTAATTAATGCAGCACATAAGCTCCGAACGTAGATGTATTTACTTCTTAATTGCACGATCGCTCTAGTTATGTGTTTCAAGATTTGCCAGCACCATCCATTACCAACAACAAGCTGAAACGCCCTTATGTGACTTAAAAAACTGTTCAAAGCGGCGTTAAACCAAACTCACCCACTCGCTCTAACAGATGCCACCAATACTGCACAGGTAACCGCTTACCGGCTAAAGGCTAAGATAATTATCTATAATCGTTGTCGGTAATTGAGTGAATTGGGTTTAGAGGCCCGTCAATGATATTACTGGAACATACAGCGAACTTAGCTTAATGTTTGAGAACAGAGCAAAGTGACAAAGGAAACTCACGAGAACAGATATGGTACCTTCAAACGAAGGATCGTGATTAATGACAATCTGGATTCGAGCGCACAATCAGTGAATCCTGGTACAGTTAAGGAACGTAAAACTGCTAAACGAATTGCGGCGAATTGGTGTCAGTGATGGCAAACAGAGGACGGATGTCTTTATCGACGTTGATCTGCCTCTTTGAATCACGGGAACTCGTCCTTTCTGTTTTCACGGACGTTGATCCACCTCTGTGAATACCAGACACTCGTCCATTCTGTTGTCACGAACGTTGATCCATATATGTGAATACCAAAAACTCGTTCATTCTGTTGTCACGGACGTTGATCCATATATGTAAATACCAGACGCTCGTCCATTCTGTTGTCACGGACGTTGATCCATATATGTAAATACCAGACGCTCGTCCATTCTGTTGTGTCGGACGTTGATCCATATATATGTGAATACCAGACGTTTGTCCATTCTGTTGTGTCGGACGTTGATCCATATATGTGAATACCAGACGTTTGTTCATTCTGTTGTCACGGACGTTGATCCATATATGTGAATACCATACACTCGTCCATTCTGTTGTGTCGGACGTTGATCCATATATGTGAATGCCAGACGCTCGTCCATTCTGTTGTGTCGGACGTTGATCCATGTATGCGAATACCAGACGTTTGTCCATTCTGTTGTGTCGGACGTTGATCCATATATGTGAATACCGGACACGCGTCCATGCTGTTGTCACGGACAATCCATCATCTGTTCTGATTCCTTGGTTTGATTGCACGCGACCCACGTGTGCGCATTGGTTTCGCCAAAGAGGGAAACGTTAACGACAGCGTCACGTCGGTTCCCTTGCTCCAATATTCAACTGACATGCCGGGATATAACTGAAATACTGTGCGGGCGTTAAATCTCACGCGCTCGCTCACTTTCCCTATATGTTCTAGTTCTACCATGTGCACGTCCTCAATGGTCTAAATCTGTTCATCATCGACGTTGATCTATCCAACACGAAAACCAGACACTCGCCCCCTCCATGGCCTATAGGGCGTCTGCCCAGAGAGCGGAAGGTCGGTGTTTCGATACCCGATCGCGTCATACCAAAAGACGTTAAAAAGATGGCACTTGTTGTTACCGTGCCTGGCCCCAAAGGGTGATAAAACAATTACTTTTCGCCTCGCAGTCAGAATATGTGCCTGTGTGTTAAACTGCGGCCTGGTGTGTAAGTGGGCTAGCACTATAAAACACACGCACACGCACATGCATAGTGCAATAATCTTCAACGCGACGTTAAACCCAATTTTGGGGCGTTCGGGTAGCCTAGTGGTTAAAGCGTTCGCTCGTCACGCCGAAGACCTGGGTTCGATTCCCGACATGGGTACAATGTGTGAAGCCAATTTCTGGTGTCCCCCGCCGTGATATTGCTGGGATATTGCTAAATGCGGCGTAAAATCAAACTCACTCACTCACTCACTAAACCCAATTTTAACTCACCTCACCTCCTCTCCGTTGCCACGGACGTCGAGCCACATCTTTATTAATACCAGGCACTATTCTGTCTTCAATTTTGTCTCACCTGGCACGCGTTATTATACAACTTTGGACCAAACGGCTTACACATATCACTTCTGAGGAAATGCCAGCACACTATTTTCGTAAGAGAGACCACATTTCCCACTTGAGGTACGAGTATCTGCCTACATGCTATCATCCACAGTGTTAAACCTGTCCTATTTGCAGCCTACAGTTTGTATCGAGTTCACCACAGGTTATAGTTAATCCACAGAAACATGCAAAGGTTTGCTGTAAATTCTTTGATATGCTGATAAGCCCGAGTCCGGTGTTTTCACGAAGTCTCCACACCGTATATAGAGAGGCGTTTAAACTGTAACCTCGTTAGACTGGACCTTGTTAATCTGGAAACCCTGCCTATTAGAGGGTGACTGTTTTGTATGTCTATATACGTAAATTAATCCTTATTCGTAACCCGATAATGCTTGTTTGTTTGTTTATTTGTTTTTATCGCCGCACTCAGCAATATACTCAGCATATAACTATATTACGGCGGGCTGTAAATACTTGAGCGTTTAAACCGGCAGATTTCATTTTATGTAGTATCGTCCGGATTAATGAGGTTTAACTATAACTCCATCGAAAAACAAAAACAAAACTCCTTTACATGAAGACGGGTTAGATTGTGATATATTTAAATATTCTCATGAATTTATATTTGTAAGTGTTGGTTTTGAGAAGATAATTAACTATGTAAAAGGGCCTTAATATGAATATCAGTCCGCGTGGGTATGTTTGTTTGTTGATTCCGCCTACTTTAACTGGCACTATGAAGAAAGTGCACTCAGTGTATATTGCCACTGTGTTACTCGCTATTACAGAGCTGTGCTTTGGATGTTACTCATCGGCTGTCGGTACAGGACTGTTTAGAGCGTCCCATCGTCTTGTAGACGGTCCGAGTTCGAGACCAAACATGGATCAAAGGTATTTGGGGTGACCCTTTGCGTGATACTGCTTCAGCGGTTTTAAGAACGTATATTATTCACTCACTCACTCACTCACTCACTCACTCGCCCTGTTATTAGCCTCAGTGTTGCCTCACCGAATCATGTAAACATCGGCATCAATTATCATAAAACACAACTTCAGTCAACCCTAAATAAGGGAGAACATTATTCCTATATATCTCAGTATTATATTCATATCATCAATGCTTCAAGAATCAAGATATATACACCAAATCTATAAGCTGATCATATCACTGCCTCTACTGCTTATCAGTTATCACACTTTACAAAAACAAAAGTGTTACTTAATTGAATAAGATATAGGTTATTTCTTTATTTAAGTTTGGGATTAATACTAAACAATTAAAACATCGGAACATATTTGACTCCGAGACATGATAATGACAACAATATTACATCCATTGGTATATAATATGGTTTCTTCAGAGGTATATCAGGTTACAGTCTGACTCGCGCGACATCAGCACTGGCACCTTGTTGGATGGTACACGCTCAGTGGTGCTATATGTCATCGTGGCACCAGTATGGTAAACGCCCGCCCAGGTTCTGCAGTCTTGCATTTTGTTCGAACCAATGCGCTTGTGAGTGACTACAGCACACAAGTATACACACTGTAAGCAATAACCTGCCGTTACCCACCCTCTCCTGAAATATCCGTCCTTGACGCGGGCTTGCTTCACCATTTATAGGCAGGTGAGAGACACACTTGAAGAATCTGCCGGTCGGAACCATTATGGCAGCGAGGGGTGTCAGGTTAATATCAAGTGCTCCATAACAGCGGGCTGCTAAAATTTAACGATACAAACGTTTTTTGATTATTTTTTGGTTTTGAATGGTTTAATGTTCTTTAAACCAAACATATGTGCATTTTGGCTTATAATATTGTTTTTGAGTTAAATTTGATATTTTTAACTTTCTACCCCTTAAGATAGACTGGTCCCACATGACGGTATATTCGACTGTAGTCTACGGCTGTACACTGCCTGCTAGATTTCCCTCCAGTCCTCCTAAGCTGTAACTTTGGTCGTGGATTTTCGATCTATTTCGAATTAGGCGACCTAGAAAAGTAAGTAAAATTATTTTCTTATGTTGTATAATTAACTCATTTGTGAGACTACGTGTGTAACGATAATGGTACAAATTGCCGAATAAGCAATATTTATTTACATCAATATGCAAATGAGGAATATTGGATTTACCTGTAATACGGACGTTTTTCACCTGGAAACACCTGACCAGGTATCGACCGACAATCTTGACGCAGGAATCGGTTACCATGGAAAGGTCGTGATATTTCTGAGCCACTGTTATGCCAGATGTATTAGAAACTTGAGTCCACCTCTCAATACTGGGCCCCGCGCATGTACGTAAGACCATAGGCTACCTCATGTGTGCCGGTACTAAGAAAAAACCTGTCCGTACGCAAGCTTTATAGGAGAATCATTTTTAGCAAGTCTTCACTGTCGTGGGAGAAGTGGTCTAAGCCATAGTCTAGAACCACTCCAACCTTTTTCATCAGCCTGTTTTCGTTTTAGATTCTCACGACAGTGATTTATAGATAAGTTTTAAAAAAACACTTAAAATGAAGCTCTCTCCTGTCTGGAACAACTATGCGTATTTGAAGAATCCGCAGACTTTTCAACAAGTTGCAGTTCAAAATGCCCTTGACGAGGCTGAAGAGAGGGTAGGTGGTGTGATAACTTCGTTATGTCACGGGTAGCCATTTTGAATTTGATTCAAGCTTGCGCAATCGTGTAAATCTGCTCCGGGTGTAACAGTTGTAGGTAATGATGAAGTACACTTTGTTAAAGCGATGCTATTATTAGATTCCCAACCTGATACGGCTGACTTTTTCACCTTCAGCCATTGTTTATGTTTCATAAGGGGATGTTTTTTGATGGGAAGGTCCAACATGGACGGCTATTTTGGCGTTGTGGCATCCGCTTTCCAAACATTACACTGAAAAGAAAAGGTTAAGACAATGACTTCTTCAAACATCCTATCCATGGAACGATTTTCAAGATTTGTGCAAGTTTGATACACCTGTACATACCAGACAATAACATTTTCCTCCGTAGGTATATATAGGTAAGGCTGGTACGTGACGGTGTTACTGATTCACCGCAGTGTTATTGTCTGGTATGTATACCATTGCCATGTCGACATGCAAGCTGGACACAGAGACCGATACGAACACAGACCCATCCTTCCTATACAGTAGGGAAATGGAATATATGGACATCGATTTGAAGGAATATTGCCTTCTTAAATGGCCTCCACGAGAGGATTCGTTTAGTTTGGCATTTACCCCTCGCTGACTCAGCATGGATTCTTGGAAGGCCACCAGGTTTCTGCTAACTCGTAGGTGAAGCAACTATTTGTTTTTTCCTCCAAATTTCTGGCGCAAACAAGAACAAACAAACTTTCTCCAGCAAAATAAGTCAGAGCGGTTTCACGGTTATTTACTCATCATGGATATTTTTGTCAACTTTGGAACAAATAGGCGATTTTTTTGTCTCATAGTTATAACGGGTCATTAATCCTTGGTATTGAACGCTTAAACATGAAAACATTCATAAACCATTTCTATGATATAGATGGACTATGGTTGTGTGTACGCTGGTTCTTTGTGTTCCGATTTGCAAACATGGATCCAATTAAGAATATCTTCATGTAATTAATTAATGGTTTTAAACAATGAACAGGTGAGGCTCAGCGGGTAGCTATGACTAAGAGGAGGTTCTTCGCCCCCGGCTACTCAGTGGTAAGATTCACAGCATTCAACTAACACACGGCCACCGCCATTTGTTTCGCCAGAAGACACTTGGCAGCCATATTGGAATTTCTGACAACTGCTTTATTTAGTAACTCCAAAAAAGTTATGTAGTCCTACCACCGGGCATAGACTATTTTCTGGATTTTGGTGATGATATTGAGTTGTCAGATGTTCCAGGATATTTATATTGTTCTGCAGCTTTGTACAACTTTTGTTGCGACATGCTTTACATATTCAGAGAACGGGGCACTGTTACATGCATCAATCTTTGTGCTACGAGTTTTGTATCTCCCATCATTTAACATAGACTTGTAATAGTCGAAGCGCAAAGAACGTTTCGTTTTGTGGAACGAAGATCCTGTCTCCTTTTTCTCACACAACATACGCATGTTGTCTAACTGTCTAACTGAATTTAATTGAATGTTACGATCGTAAATGTGTATGTGCAAAATATGCTTAGGTACTGGGTTTAATTAAAATGGCCTATGACAACGACCTACGTCACTAAGTGAAATGTATCTGACGTCCACTACGTGTCCTCAAGGTTATAAACGCATTTGATATCAAACACATATATTCTTTAATAGCTGTTCCCTTATTTATTTTTTCAGTATGTCAGTACTAATCAGTGATAAATGCATGAACAAGCAATCTCACGCGTACAACTTTCTGTGTGTATTTGAATCTCTATCTTTTGAATTGCTAATGTAACATAGTTTACTAACACCTGGTGTCATCATTGATTATCAATGATCCATTCATATTATTGGCACCGCCAGTTTGCCTTTTACGCCCAATGGAATCTGTGTTGGTGGAAAATCGAGACCTGTATGCTTTGGCGTTGACGTTTTATATCTAGATCACATAATAAGGGAAGCGAGATAATGTGATCTCAGAATAAGGTACTTCCGTAATAGACACTTGAGAGACTCTCTCTCTCTCTCTCTCTCTCTCTCTCTCTCTCTCTCTCTCTCTCTCTCTCTCTCTCTCTCTCTCTCTCTTTCTTTCTCTCTCTCTCTCTCACACACACACACACTCTCTCTCTCTCTCAATATTATTATGGGTATGGATTCTATTCCACATTTAACGGTGGAATAGTTTGGTGTAGACAAATGCAACCTGTCTGATAGACCTAGGTTCCCACATATGGGTACACTTCCCGATTCTCGTTTTCCCCGTTATAGTGTGCAAGCGGTGTTCAACTACACTCACTCACCCGAGGGGAATAACTGACTTGAACTCCATGTAATTCCCCGAACACTCATTTGCTTAGATTGCAGGAACAGTTCTGTTGTTTGTCAAACATTTTTCTCGGTCATGTTGTCCGATCAACTTTAGTTCTCGTTACTGAAGTAATTACATTCCCCCTTTACCCTACAACCCTTCCTCCATCCCCCTCCCGCCCATATTTGAAACATAGCCTGTTGTGTCAGTGGCCTGTGCCAAGAGTGCCAAATACCTACAATGCAAGTACCAAGTTGCCATGGAAACCTATGAAGATAAGAACGTAGCGTTCTAGATCTTCCGTCATGTTTTCCTCAGATGCGCCAAAGATAACAAATCCAAGGATCACACTGCAACACTTGGTGCATTTTGTTGCATATTAGTGCATTTGGATTAAAAATTATTTTTTTTAAATGAGGGTCCAAATCTGTATTTATCATGGAAGTTCCTCCACTCTGATATGATAACGTGGGTGTGTTCGCAAGAATCCCCGTGAGTCAGGGTTGCTGGTTCGGTACCTGTAGGCGCACTGTGGCGTAAGACCGATAACTCTATCTGTATATAGGCTGTGTGTGGGTGGGTATGTGTGTGCTAATGCAAGGGCAATCTTGTCATGGTGGATGTAATGTATAAAATGGAGCTCAACCGCCAATAATGATACCAAACGGAAACCTTTGTACTTTACCTGTATAAAGTTCATACATTTTTTAGATTTGACGGACAACGTGTAAGATATTAACTGATTTAAATACTGTATATCTATTATTAAATTTTGTATTAAACTTAAACTAATTCATTATTTAGTTCAACATAACTTATGTAATTATGTTTATTGCAAAGTATACCTATTTCGCAGATTATAACTTCTTGTTTCTTTAAATTCCATTGCTGTTTGAAGTACATGTTTTCAATATGGTATTTAACAAAAACACAAACTGTACATTTTGAGAGATACGTTAAAATAAATAAATTGTACTGGTGACGTGTGCAATGGAATTCCACTGAGACGTATTTAAGTCACGTGGTACTTAAGGTCTTCCAGCCATTTGGTATGACCAGATGTCTATCTTTAAAGTAGCATGCTACTTGTGAGAAGTCAAGTGATAGGTTAAATTACCACCGAATGTCTTTCAGCCTTAAACACCAAAAAATGTGTATTGGAAAAGTTAACATCGCGCATACAGCATATAGACATAGAGTTCTTTCAAGTACAAAGTACCGTATCCTAAATAGTAACAGCCTAGCTGGAGCTCGGGCCTACCAACCCCCGCAGTTGTTTATGAGCAGGAAGAATTGTTCCTGCATATGCGGCCGAGTCTATGTCAATATAGCTTTCCGAATGGCTCTCACATATGCGGCCGAGGCTATGCCTATATATACCTATACCTTCACTCGTGTTGTGTGAGCCAGTGAATGCCAGTGGGTTGACGCGATGCACTGATACCGGCTCAAGATACTCATATATCTGTCACTGCCGCATTTCACTGTCTCTCCGTTATTAGAACCAGAGCAGCAAATATTCTTACCTGAAGGACGAATAGAGATATGCAATTCTTGCGCGGGGGAATGTGTGACAACATAAGAACACATGCAGACACTTCACATCCGGTATATGGGAAAACGGTAACATTGAACACCAAGCCGAATGTGCAGCAAGGCAATTTCTCTCGGATGGAGAGTGACATAAAATAAGAATAACTGTAGATTTAGTTATCTGGCCACTAAAAATGCTGTCATAGTGTAATTCTTGCTTTTTAAAACATGACAAGTCCGTATGGAATCTCCATGCAAGCATATATATGGAATTGGACAGGGCTAGGGGAAATCACAGACTAAAGTCCAGTCCATGAAATCCCTTTCTCTTTGAAATCCTTTGTTTAGAAAAATATAAAAAAAACATTCTGTATAATTATTTTACCTCATGGTGAATAATTACATATCGTATCGGCGTATCTCAGGTAACATCGGCATGTTTCCTTGATCATAACGTTAGCAATATTTTTTAATAAGGAAATAGTTCCACAATCAACTTTTAATAGATGGATTAATTTGATAATGGATTAGGAGATACCAGGTCTTGTATATATTTTCGGTGTAGGTTTGGACACGTGTAGGTCTTCTCCATGTGACAATGGAGATCGGGTATTTGTAGACTGAGCCAGATTGAACTGTTGGATATCGGGTATTTATAGACTGAACCAGATTGAACTGTTGGATATCGGGTATTTATAGACTGAACCAGATTGAACTGTTGGCGGTGACTAAAGTGGGCGTTTAATGATCTGGTCCAA
This sequence comes from Haliotis rufescens, assembly GCF_023055435.1. NCBI lineage: Eukaryota > Metazoa > Mollusca > Gastropoda > Lepetellida > Haliotidae > Haliotis > Haliotis rufescens. The sequence goes on from NW_025963857.1 coordinate 16,699,821, forward strand.
ACTTGAATAGACGCAAGCCGGTTTCTCAATAACCCACTAAAACGATACACAGCACATACACTTAGGTAGATATACATATATCCCCAATCTGCTGAAATCATTATGTTGGGCTTACTTTGGGGAGAGACAGTGAAAGATGTAAAGAAATGGTAGTCTTTGAGTCATTTTGATTGCGGGCAGTGGGTGGCCTAATGATTAAAGCATTCGCTAGTCACACCGAAGACAAAGGTTCGATTCCTCGCATGGGTTGTATTTGTGAAGTCCATTGCTGTACCCGCTAGAATATGCCTGAAGTATTGCCGAACGCGGCGTAAAACCGCACTCACTCACCCTGTTTGTGTAGTGTGACTCATCCCTTGTTCTTGTCGCATTGTTTCCCATCATTTTTGAGAAACAGTAACAGCTCCCATATGCCATGTTTCCACTTCAAATCGAGGTTTATCTCAGACATGTAGTCGCGGTGCAATCAATTAACATGGAGCTAAACAAAACTGCACCAACTGCATATTTCTTTAAATAGCTAACATTCCATTTGTCTGATAAAACTAAGCATTCCCTCACTGAGAGCTCAGAACGTGTGTAGCCCTCGTATGGTGCGCACAGGGAAGGTAAAAAAAAAACATGGATACTGAAACTTCCGATCCGAGGGACTTGAGATTGAAAAAGGTACGTCTTGCAAATCTGCATATATACGACTCCTGCCAACTCTCATTCGTCAACACTCGGAAGTTTCCGTTTACTGCAACGGACCTGTCCGGTTGACACGGCAGCATGCCAAGCACCTTTGAACTTTGTTAAGGATTTATTTAAGCGATGAAACTGAGGAAAACTTTATTTTACTGATTGGAGATAACGTGGAAACGTCACTGAGAACTGTTTACCTTAAAAGGTAACACCTTGGTGAACTGTCTGTGTTTGGAATAAGTAAATAGGAAATAAGTAAAATATCACAGCACTGGCAGTATATTTGGTCAAGAAGTCAAAAGGAGAGCAATAGAGAAAGTTCCGTAAGAACTTGGCGAAACTAATTCAGGTCGACGTATGATTTGTCTTCGCTAAGTTGCTCAGGTTGTGAAAGGCAAGGCAGCTTCCTTAGCCAGACGCAGACTTTGTTTTCGCACTGAATGCAGTGACCGCATAACCCATGCTGTCCAAGTTATATATGCATTGTTTTAATGCATTACTCAGGAAGGGAAAATCCAAGTTTGTTTGTTGTTTAACGTCGCACTCAGCAATATTCCAGCTTTATGACGGCGGTCTGGACCAGACAATCCAGTGACTTGCATCATGAGCATCGATTTACGCAATTGGGATACGATGACATGCACCAATCAAGTCAGCGAGCCTGACCACGCATCTCGTTAGTCTGCTCTCGCGACAAGCATGCGTTGCTGAAGACCTATTCTATCCCGGATCTTCACGGGTAGTGAAATGCAAGTGAAAACTTCTGGATTATCAAGGTTCCGGATTAACGAATTTGATACAGAGTAATATCCCTTTGCAACAATGTATACTCCCCATGAACCGGGTGCACACTGATCCAATGATCGGGGTTAGCGCTTTGAGCACGCACCTTGTATATGGAGTCTAGCGCAAAAGAAGTACATATTATTTATGTCGCCCAGCAAGTGGGATTCCAGACTTTCTCTTCATGATAATATTATTTTGTATTCTATTTTCATGCAGTTAATATGTTAATACAGTTATGGTTATGGTATTAATTGCAGAAAAATGTAGTTGATATAATCCCCCTACATTTTAGGTGTTAGCTCAGTTGAAAGAATTTCAGTAATTGGCTCCCACATCAAATCGATACGCGTGTCCTCCGTCGTGGAGTATTGCTAAAAGCGGCGTAAAACCATATTCACTCACTCACTCTTCTTGGCAATTCCAAATGGAAAAAAGGGCGAGTCAATCACTCAGTCACGATACCTCGTACCACAGAACTTAAACTAATCACAAGAACAAGAATGCAAAGATATGATACTGCACAGATGGTGATGAGCCGTACATGCTTTTCTGACGGAGCTGTACCGAAGAACCATCTGCGTGTTATCATAAGCATATCGGGTGGTATGCAATCAGCGGCATACACTGCTAAGACTGGTCGTTGGCTGTTGCTGTGTGTTTGCCAAGGTGTTGATCCCATTAAGTCATCAACAGTCTCCGGATAGACTGGTACGTTTATTACAATAGTGTACACATGTGTGTTGATATTTCTTGTAAACATGTTTGTAAATGGAGCCATCTTACTAGTGAAGGTCACAGTTGTGTGTTGTTCATTGGGACCTGCTGTTTACATTAATCTTCTTTCGAGATACTGTTTTCCTGTTACCAAATCTATGATGCTGAAATATAATTACTGGATATCAGTTTACCTGTAGTGAATGTTGTCTCAGGTAAAGAATACAGATGCTATACTACTCAAAAGAAGTTAAGGATCACCCGATTCTTTCATATTGGTAAAGTTAATCTGTCATGGCATGAGAGATTAACTATAGTAATATGAAAGAATCAGGTGATCCTTAACTTCTTTTAAGTAGTATATTTTTACATTCATCTTAAAATACCTAATAATGTGAACCTGTTTGCATCAGTGTCCCGACACCCTTACACCAGTCGGGGCACAGGTGGCCCGGCCATCTAAGGCGCCGCAATATTCCGTGAAGTTGCGTAACTTGGGCACGTCAGAAACCTATGATCGTGGGTTCAAATCCCGGTTCGCCCCGATTATGTTTGTTAGCACCATACCCGTGGTTTCACCAATGTGGTAAACGTCTGAGACATGCATCGCTTCGGGCTTTATTCCCTCATTAACCTGACACGCCGCGATAAAACTGGTATATTGTTCAAAGCTGCGTTAAACTCAGCTCACTCACTCTCACTCTTCCAACGCGTAAGCATAATAAGCAGGTGCCATATTAATCAGATCGATTCATGTAAACCAGATCCAGACCTGATAGAAGTCTGTTTTGATCTGGGTGATTTAAGTTCAGGTATCATGATTTGCTGAGCTGTTTGGCTGTGCTGACGAGTGGCACGGAGGCGCCGATAGTTCTCCTTGTGGCTACATGTAACACTCCCGCGCACATACGTCCTTCCTGTCTGCACAGCTTACCACACTCGGCCAGAAGCCAATCCGACAACAGGTGCCCTCCCGCCAGCCCGCCAGCCCGCCAGCTCGGCGGTGGAAGCTGTGGGGAGATTGATACATTCAGTTACATCAGAGACCATATAATAGATTATATGGTCTCTAGTTACATCATGAATGTTGTGTTGTCTGAAGTACATAGTTAACCTTGACAATAAATTAGCTTGTGTAGATGAATTTGTGGATTTCAGTTTTGTCTGGTGGTCTGGTGTCTTGTGACAGAGATAGGATTAGTGACACCCATGACTTTTAACTTACTTCCTAACTGATGTAATTAGCCATACCTTACCTAACCATCTTTTTGTAGACAAATTAGATTGTATTGCGGGTGCCACTGGTGCAAACACATGCTTACACTTTCCGCCTGGTGTCATCACTGGTTTTTGGTGTCGTACATTCATATAATGTCACTTCATAATTCTCTGGCATTGACGTTTTATAATTTGAATACAGTAAACTACGGTTATAACGAACTCAAAGGGACTACTAATTTTAGTTCGTTATAACCGTAATTCGTTATAAGCATATAGACAGTAAAGCTACAGCAAGTAGTCGGGACTAAAAAGTTAGTTCGTTATATCCGTTAGTTCGTTATAAGCGTGTTCGTTATAACCGTAGTTTACTGTACCAGTGAATTTCTTGTTTAAACATGATGTTTGTTAACGTTAACACCGGGTATTAACAGCAGGGAGAAGTTGCTGTATTTGGACAAGGTGCATCGTTATTGATAGTCGTGAAGAAGGTGTTCAACGTGTTCATTGCACTGTTCCACCCGTAAGATCCGGGTTAGAATCGGTCTTGAGCAGCCCATACCTGTCGTAAGAGGCGACTAACGGCATCGGGGGTCTGGCTCGCTGACTTGGTTGATGCATGTCATCGTATCCCAGTTGCGTAGGTTGATGCTCATGGTGTAAATCACTGGACTGTCTGGTCCAGACTGGATTATTTACAGGCTGCCGTCATATAGCTGGAATATTTCTGAGTGCGGCGTTAAACAACAAACAAACAAACTTAATGTAATTGATTTCACATGATGCTAAACTTTGAACACACAACCTACGTAATTGAGCTGCCACTAAAACCACCCCTTCCAACATGTCCAAATGGAAGGAAATCTCAAAAACTCTCGTCCCCCACATACAGCTGGAATATTGATGATCGCGGCGTTAAACAAAAAAACCAACTAACATTTTGCTGTTCGATTTGATGTGATTTTATATAGAGATATATACATATCCTTACTCTGGTCCGAAAGTTTTATTACATGTGTGAGTTAAGGTTTCCATAGCCAAGTTCAGACAAGGTTCACTCGGGTATTGGGCAGTAATGGAGAGTTACAACATGAGCTTATGTTGGCAAGAATGCCCCCGGTTGCACATCACTAACGGTACAGAGCTTAAACCAGACGGCGTGAACCTACCTAGACAGATTAAGTAACACCCTTCTGTAATTGGGGTCATTTAGCGAACGCTAACTGTTCCCTGAAGACGTTGGTGGCTGATATATCACTTGTATTACAAATACTGCGTTGATATATGATTAAAACTGTTCATTATTTTCTAGTCGTAGCCTGAATGCATTAGTTTTAGCTTTGCTTCATCTACGAAAAAATTAATGCTTTAGTTTATATTTCCATTCGTTTTGTATGAAGTTGTAATATGGTGGTATCAGTGTTTGCAATTTGCTCAGAAAAGCGTACAAAGTCAGGTTTGCTCGTCTTATTTGGGGCGGCGAGGTAGCTAAGTGGTTAAGCGTTCGCTCGTCACGCCTAAGACGGGTTTGTTTCCAACTTAGGAATAACACATGATGCCCCCGCCATGATAAGTATGGACTATTTCTAAAAGTGACGTAAAACATCGTTCATTCTCTTCTTTGGTGAAGCATTATTCTCTTCTTTGGTGAAGCATTATAAGTCTTCTTTATAACATTACATCATGGGGAGTGAATTATGTATGCAGATATAGACTCGTCCTTGTAATGGAAGGAACGGGAACTGAAACTCGAGGGTCCTGAGGACCAGAAGCCCGCATCAGAGGATGCACATCACAGTAGGATACTCGTGTCTTGTAATGAAGAAGGGTTCCATCTTGGCATTTTGGCAAATTTGCCGGTTCCTCTCTGACCTGTGCAAAACCCCACAGAGCTGATGTGAAGTGTCTTGGACCTTGAAAAGTCCTTGAGAATATACTAGTAAGCAAATGCATAGACTATTATTGACGTCTCTTTCAAGTTCTTCTTGGCGGTCTTCAGGTAGATTATGCCCCATCAACTGCCTATAATGAAGTTATATGTGTATAGGAGAATATGTTTCTCTACAGCATACCTGTTTTTGTTACTGGTTCTGCGTCCGAGCTTGAAACGAGATACAGGTGCGCTTCACAGATAATATATAGGTGGTTACTCGTATGGGGGAGGCTTGGTGTTGAGAGTGAAGCTGACGCTGCCATGGAAACTGTATTTTCTGTTACAGGGTAATGGGTTGAAGGTGACAAGATTGCAATGTTTTGGTTAAGCTAATTCAATGTATATGTGGTAAAATGATATTTGGGCCGAATATGCATTGATATTCAGTTAGCAATAATCGGCCAGGTAATACGTTTTAGCACAAGTATTCGAACGATAAACAACATTATTGTTCTCGTTCATACGGGAAATCACGTATTAAATTCAGTAGCAGTTTATGAGACTGGGCGATGTTACGTGGCAAAAGTAATGTAACCAAATATGTAATGAATATGAACAAACGATTGAGGAAGGGATTGATTGTGATTTTCAATAACGGCCAATAATTCACAATGAAAGTCTAATTTATTGTCTCTGATGACGTGTATTACACGCATGTATGACAGAACACTGTATAGATATGTCACAATCTGTAATTGTAATCTCAAAAATCTGCAGACCTCTAAATTGCAAAATACTACCATCCCCCTTTACTTTACTAACTGGCGCCAAATGTGTTTCTTTTTCTGTATATACAATGTATAGACATACAATAACAACATTATCGTTGTCATGGTTCCAAGGGCTGTTCAATGACAATTGGATTCTTTCATGTGCCAGAATGGGCTCATTGTGTACAAGCAGTCTGTATACAGTTACATGGTTTATCTAAGTCGAGGTAACCAGTTCTTATCAGCCAAGCTTCCATTGCGCCCACATCAACGATAAATGTAACGTATGATACGTGGTAAAACAGACATAATATGTTCCTATGTTATATTCCCCTGGCAATTACCATCGCAGTGCACGCTGCTGACAAACATGGATACTGCGTTACGTGTTGCCCTTGGCGGAGTTCCAAACTGATAATGAGGACTTTGTAGTCAAGGTTTCCTGCTTGGGAGACACCTACCTCAACAGGACTCTGATAAAGTATCAAGAGTTTAAGATAACTGATTCAACAGCTTAGATTTGGAAACAACTTTTTTAGATTTAGAAACCGCTAGAAACAGTCGGGTGCGTGAAATGAAGACCGAGTAAGCTTAAGAGTCCCTATCTCTGAGTTATAGAAGCTGATATTTTATAGTTATAGAATCGGACATCCGGGAGTTATAGAATCGGACATCTGGGAGTTATAGATCGGACATCTGGAAGTTATAGAATCGGGCATCTGGGAGTTATAGAATTGGACATCTGGGAGTTATAGAAATCGGACATCTTGAAGTTATAGAATGGGACATCTAGGAGTTATAGAAATCTGACATCTGGGAGTTATAGTATCGGATATCTAGGAAATACAGAAATGGACAGCTAGAAATTATAGAATCGGACATCTGGTAGTTATAGAATTGGACATCTGGGAGTTACAGAATCAGACATCCAGGAATTATAGAATCGGACATCTAGGGATTATAGAATCGGACATCTAGAAGTTATAGAAATCGGACATCTTGAAGTTATAGAATGGGACATCTAGGAATTATAGAAATCGGACATCTGGTAGTTATAGAATTGGACATCTGGGAGTTACAGAATCAGACATCTAGGAATTATAGAATCGGACATCTAGGAATTATAGAATCGGACATCTTGGAGTTATAGAATCGGAGATCTAGGAGATATATAATTGGATATCTGGGAGATATAGAATCTGATATCTGGGAATTACAGAATCAGACATTTAGGAATTATAGAATCGGACATCTAGGGATTATAGAATCGGACATCTTGAAGTTATAGAATGGGACATCTAGGAATTATAGAAATCGGACATCTGGTAGTTATAGAATTGGACATCTGGGAGTTACAGAATCAGACATTTAGGAATTATAGAATCGGACATCTAGGAATTATAGAATCGGACATCTTGGAGTTATAGAATCGGAGATCTAGGAGATATATAATTGGATATCTGGGAGATATAGAATCTGATATCTGGGAATTACAGAATCAGACATCTAGGAGTCACAGAATCGGACGTCCAGGATTTATTGAATCGGACATAAACCCGGGATAGGGGTTATAGAATACCTCGGATTTATTGAATGGTACATAACGAGCAGTCATAGAAGCATATATCTAAGATTTATAGATTCCGATATCAGTTATTATTTATTGTTATAATATTCTGTTGTTAAAGAATCTGATATTTTGTGGTGATACAATCTGGTATCCAGTAGTTATACAGTTGGGTAACTAGGCGAATTGGGTACATATGGGTTACATAATTGGATTTATTTGCACTATAGAACTGAATATATAGGAATGGTATAATGTGATATATATTAATAACAGTTCTACGATCGTGTTTACAAACTAAGTTCTGACTGTGTATTTCTGACAGCAAATGAATTAAACATCGCAAGGTTCCTTCCTATCAAAATAATATCAAAGTTGGCGTACTTGATGATTCGTTTCCATATCGTTAAAATATTTATATGTTTTGGAGAGCATTTTCCGCCAAAATATGTCAAAGGTTCCATGTCTAAATAACATCTTACCGCGCTTGTGATATCTCTAAATTTGTTTTAGTGCATCTGCCACAGCCTGTGAGTAATGGTGCATGTTGGTGCACTGAGTAAACAACGCGTGGTTTGTTTACTCTCAAAGCTTACATCAGTACCTGCTCTGACAATATCAAACATGCAGGTGGTGGACCTAGATAAAGCATAGTTGTTTCAAGGTGGTTCAGATGGTCGGTACTTAAAGACTACATACACGATGCCACTGATTTACTACAGTGAGGTGAGGTGAAATGGGGTTTAACGTCGAGTCCAAGATTACGTGTGTGTACTCCAAAGAAGTTAAAGAACACCCGAGTTTGACTGATTAACTATAGTAATGTGAAAGAATCGGATGTTCTTTAACCTTTTCAGTAGTATATATTAATTATGTCGTGAAGTAACAGATGGTCATGCTGTCTGGCGCTCAGCATTAAGGGGCTAAAACAAGGACTGATCGGCTCGGAGTCAGTATACTGTTTCTGAGTGGGGTATTCATGTTAAACTGCGGCATGGTATCTCAGTGAGCTAGCACTATAAATCGGCATCAGTCCGGACTAGTACAAGCAGCCACACAAACACACACACGTACATGCGTGTCTCTATGTAAGTGCAATAATCTTGGACGCGACGTTAAACCCCATTTCACCTCCCAGATGGTCATGATCGCGGTACGCCCAATGTTAAACCTGGGAAAATGTGCATATGAAGTGTAAATATATATATTTATTTAAGCGGTGGTTCCTACAAGCTACTTGTTGATGCCTCATGAAGATCCGACATTGATGGTCTTCAGCAACCATGCTTTCGTAAATGGCGACAAAGGGCCATGTAGCTGTAATAATTCATGAGTGCGTTAAACAACAAACACACTTGTGTTGATGATACAAGAGAGAGCATGTACATCCCCTGTGTATCTTTGTTAGACCTCCAGATACCACATGAGTCTGGATTAGCTCCTGCTGAAGCATTTCATCATTAACCCGAATCTGTTATATGTTCATGTTCGCACATGCTTCCAAGTGCACCAATAATATCTGTTTTTCACTATAGATCCTGTGCAACAGGTGAAGTTGCTTTGTAAAGAGCAAACGCATGGATCCATTGCATGGATCAGTCTTCACTTTGGCCAATGTGGTACTAATTGATTCGTAATAGATAAGTGTTATTAAGTGCTGATTCAACCTTACATTCTTGCAATAAGCCAAGCGGTACACTATCCTATCAGTTTCATTCATGATACAAACATGTAATTTGGTAAGTTCTCTGCAACTAGGAGCGTTATACTGTGTAATGCAGGTGCTTTCCCTGTAACATTCAGCCGTTCCTGGGAACATTTATCGCAAAGGTTACACAAGCTGGAGATGTAACAACATAAACGTTTGCATACACTTTTTACAAACTGAATACAAATGTGATACTCTGGACTGTGTTAGTTTTACAAAGGCATTTCAGGTCTCATATATTAAAGGTTACCCAAATCTCATGGTTGAACGTCTGAGATATATTGCTGTCTATATGCCATAGAGATAGTGTTTGCCGCATTGCTGCAAAATCACTATAGCCCCCGGATCATCCACAGAACTAGAATCGGCCAAGGACGGGCGTTGGGAACAGCTAATGACCCCGGCTGCCATATCTCTTGTGATAACAATTAACATAGGCCGTTGCCAAGGCCTTGTAGTCATTTTTATAGACACAGATCCAACCAGCCTGTTTGTCAGACAAGTTAGTTTACCAGACTTTGTTTAAAATTGTATCTAGGAAAGTATCATTTTCGCGATCTTATATAACCACTTCGCAGGGAGCGCGAGATCGGACAGGTGTGTTTCAAGATTGGCAATCTGCCTAGACGACTTGCGACACGGGCTGTAAGGGAGACCTGTGTCAGATCCGACATCGACGGACGTGATTGGTCTGCCAGTTGCAAGTCAGTCTTGATTCTCTGCCAATGCCAAGTGGGCCCGATGCAGGATAATGTCAGCTGCAATAGGTTATTGGAATATTATAAACAAGAGGCGGACCTTACACCGGGAGCTGGGTCTTAAACTATCCTTTCCAGCTCCGCTAGGTTCTTTAAGACCAGCTTTTGCGTTGTAGACTGTTCACAAAGAAGCTGTTCTGCTTTACAAGGAGGTGTTTTCGTCCTTTCAAGGTGGATTATAAGTTTTGAACTGCTTTTAGGTAATTATAACACATTTGTTCATATTGATTCATATAAACTATTTTATAATGTTGACATGTGATTGAAGAACTTGTTTTTAATCAAAAAGTTATTTCTATGAGCGCTTTTTAATTTTTCCAATAATCTTGCAAAGCAAATGTGAACCCGTATTTCTTGAAGAGATCTGATCTAAGTTGTATCATATTTACATTTTTATTTTTTTACCTTATGTCTCGATTGTGTTAATACCGATAGGAGAGAAAACTAATTCTGTGCAGAATAAACTTAATGACGTCATATTTAACTTTGAAAATCGCTATCTGAACTTGTCTTAAAGTTAAGTTTAGAAATAAAATATGAAAATCATGGTAAATATGAATGAATAATGTCAAATTAAACCCCATTCTCTTAATGGCCATGCTTATTCATTATCCATGAATATATATTCATATCATAGATGTATTTAATATGAATCACTGCAACAAACTTCATAACCAAACAAAACGTCGACCGAGACCGGCAAGGACAAGTGTACATTCAACGGCAAGGTGTTTGCAGGTGAATAACTTCTTAAACACAATGGTTTCATGTCTGATATCACATGGCAACCTAAAAGAAACCCAGCTCTTTCCCCTGATTCCTGCATTAGAAGCAGATGGGCATTGACCTTAACAGCGCCATCTGCTTCGTGCTCTGACGTCAATGTTGTCGTCACTACTCAGAGAATGTTCTGATACAGGTAGTTCTATGTCTCTGTTGGTTGGGCGATATTTACTGACAGTGCATGAAGGGAGACCTTTCCATTTCATTTCATTATTTCACAGAGGCTTAAAAGCAAATACTACGTAACTAGACAATGGATTGATTAATATCTGTGCATATCAGATGCAGTGCTTACGATAATCAATTTAAATCAAATTCAGATATGGTTTCGTTCCTCGAATTTCCCTTTTTTTTTGCAGTGGTGGTCAGTTCAAATTATTATATTCACCCCGATGATGACGTTCATAACGGAGACACTTATTCCGAACTGACTTATATTACGAATTTTTTTTTGGTCCCGTCCATTTGCTGTATATAGGCTGTTTTGTGCCTACGGTTATAAGGAACTAAAACTCGTGGCCCTCTTAGTTCGTTTTTTTCCATTCTCTTGGGCTTCCCCAAAGTGGTAAACGTGTACCACATTTGCACCTTCAGCTGCCACGTCGTGGTATACTCTCCAAACTTGTGTTTAACCAACCCAAGGAAGCTTTATATATATTGTTTACCATTAAACTTTCCTTAGACCACTGGACAATCCTTTGGATACAGGATCGCCTGTGGTAGAACATCGTAGACACGGGAGCATGCTCTTCATGGAGCGGGATGGCAAGTGCGGACTCTGAGAATGATTCACCAGATGAAGCTGTGCTAGGCTTTGAAAAACTACTTTGCAGATACTTAAAGTATTTATGGATTGAGTTAGTCAGTTACCTCTGTTTATCTTTACGCCAGGTACAGCGTCGCCGTCATGATGTTACAGTTCCTTAGATGCTAGGCTTAGTCTCTGAAAATATTGAATTTTGATAGAAACAAACAACTCCATTTAACCATGAAAAGAAGCCCTGTAAGATGGAAATACTGAACTTGCTTCATTTATAAGTATAGTTTTACAGTAAGTGCTGGGCGTAAGGGAAAATAATATGATTCGGGGACTGTGACACAGACTATTTTGATGCTTGATCATTAGTTTGTCGGACGCTCAGTGCACACTATGATACAAGATTTGTGGAGTAACCTGGCGGTTAAAGTGTTGGCTCGTCACACCAAAGACCGCGTTCGAATCCCAACAAAGGTCCAACATGGGAAGTCCATCGTTTGTGTCATCCGCCGTTATATGACTAGAGTAATGCAGGGTAAAACTTCACTCGTTCGCTTATTTGGCCATGAATTCTAAACCTAACCAGGGTGGTGGGGTAGCCTAGTAGTTAAAGCGTCGCTCATCACGCCGAAGACCCGGGTTCGATTCCCCACATGGGTACAATGTGTGAAGCCCATTTCTGATGTCCCCCACCGTGATATTGCTGGAATATTGCTAAAAGCGGCGTAAAACAATACTCACCCACTAAACATGTCATCGTGGAAAGTTCGTTTAATTCAACTCACTTATGCTGCCCTACTAGGAAGAATCACGTGTGTGCAGGACTTTGCCAGTGCATAGATCTACGAGACACAAATACCTGAGTGATAAGACCATTTGGCGTAACACTAGATCCCTTGGCTTGAAACATGAGACAGTTTAAATTTAGCCGTTTACTCAGTTTGCCATAACTTAAGTTTCATTTGTCTACTCGTTGCGCGTAACAACAACAGTTGCAGCAGAATCGCCGTACGCTGAAGAGAGTGGATATATTTATACCCGCTGATTACCTAGACATTGCATTTGGGGAATAGTTTGGGACGCGTCGACATTTCACCAACTCTCGTTTCTTCCTAGGGACTATCTAGACATGGTTAACAGCTGCACCCTTTATGGCTCGACACACACTCATTGGTATCCCGAACGTCGAGACTGAAATGGTCATGATGTGATTATCGAATGCAACACTGGACGGATATGCTCATCCCTTAGTACCCTACATTCTTCAGTTTCGTATGTCCGTGTGTGGGCTACACAGATCTTTTTTTTTAAGAAGACATATCTCTGACCGGACACCCCACCTAGTGGCAGATATATATGTCATATTGAATATCATGTTCATTTTCAGAAGCGATTCAGGGTTAGAATTGTCCGCAGCAACCCATGCTGGTCGTAGAGGCGACCAAATGGATCGGGTTGTTTGACTCGGTGCCATGGTTGACATCGTGTCATTGTAGCCGAGAGCGTGGAACTGGACGAAAAGTATCAGTCACTGGATTGTTTGGTCCAGACTCGATTATTACACAGGCCGCCGTCATATTGCTATAATATTGTTGACTGCGGCGATTAACAACAGACAAACAAGCAAAACCGAATTTTCCCAAGAAAACACCGAACTTAACATCATTAAAATGTAATAAATACTTAATACAGTTCAATATCCTTGAACTCCAAAATTCGTCATAATTCAGCATAATTAAACGATCGAATTCCGGAAAGCAACGTTTCCACGAAAATAGTCCAGATTACTAATAGAGAGCAGGGAGTGTTTATGTGTATATGTAAGTCCAGACTATCGAGGTTCAAATGTACACAGTGTCGCGCGTGCGGTTATTCCACAGAAACAACATGTGGCGTGGCCTTGGAAGTTGCTAGAATACACACAGTAATTCCTTCAAGTTCCGCTTTGCACTTTCAGTCTCTGATTCACTGATAAGACTATGGTCTATCTGTATGTAATTTTTCTCGGTTTGGGCTGATGCGCTCTTTGCCAGTCTGAGAGGTTAATAATAGCCCCTTGTTATTGTGTACACGGAGGTGCTTCTTCAAGTCTTTATATGTACCGTGTTCGTCGCTGAAGGCACAGCCACAGATGTTACATGCTAACCTTGGAGCCCAAAATGCTGAATAGAAATACATGTCAAGATCCATTAAATCAAGCCACTTTGCCTGCAAACTTTATCTTTATCATTAGTATGTTTCTTGTTTAACGCCGCACTTAGCAATATTCCAGCTATACGACGGCGGTCTTTAAATAATCGAGTTTGGACCAGACATTCCAGGGATTTACATCATTGGCATAGATCCACGCAATTGAGATACGATGACATGCATCAACCAAGTCAGCGAGTCTGACCACCCGATCCCTTAGGTCGCCTCTGATGACAAGCCTAGTCGCTTTTTACGGCAAGCACGGGTTGCTGAAGACCAGTTCTACCCCGAATCTTCACAGGTCGCCAATGGTAGGCGAAAGAGGATGTTTTGTATATTATAGGTTAGCTGATGTTGAAGCTATTCTGTAAGAACGATGTGAACAGAGATTCTTTCGCAATTAATATTTTAATTAAAAATGACTATTGCAATTGGTATTTTATTCTCTTATGACCATATCCCACTTCAATGTAATGAAATGCTGTGAAATATCTTTAAATATGTAATGCCTATCAAACAATTTATCTTTAAATATTGTTGATAGGAGACTATATAAATACCTTTTTACATAGATCATATCAAATAAGTAATATCTCTGCAGTAGGCAACCAGAAACACCATGCACAATGGGGAGGAGGGGGCACATTTGAATTTTCGTAGGTAAAATATTAAGTGTATAAGAAGATTGTTATCACAGAAATAGCTTTGCTATAAAGATGTTTATCTCGCTCTAACGCGGAGGTATTCTACGAGTCTACGTCAGAAGTCCTCTGAAGTACGCTCTTGCTTTATCTACCTATCCGTTTCCATGGCAACCTTACAAGCGCGCGTTCGTGGAGCTCTTCTCCTATCTATCACTGTATTGAGATGAGCGCAGCTAAATTAGGCTCTTCCTGTATGGGTGCTGTGTTTCTAGGAGGAATGCGGCGTGTGTCAGGGGTATCGGGTTTCATCCCACTCCAGCTTCGCACGTGGGTCTTGCCACATTCTGACGGATTCCGGAATGGAGATTCTGGATTGAAAAACTCAGACCGGTTTCAAAAGATTAGTGATGACTTTGAGGTTCATGTCAGAAAAAATATTTTTTATTTTGGGGGAACGAAAGTATTTTGAAAAAAAATAGTTGTATATTATATTAATCCATTGATTCATACTTTAGGATAGGGTGAATAAAGATACTGTATCACCTCAACATTCCAGAGTAGAAATATATTTCCTACATACATGTCTGTGTCGAAATTATATGTGATGACAAGTTACATTTTGTATACACCTGCAGTCCAAAATATACAACGTAATGTGTTTTTTAAAGAAGCTACACCCAAATTTATATTATGCTTTAGTCATTAAAGAGGGACCATTGTCAACAATATGGATCTCATTTCTCATTTCCTGTAAATGTCTAAACATCGTCACTTGTACCATGTTATCAGGGAAATCATTAAATGATTGATCAGCATAAAAAAAACTTGTTCACACACACACACACGCACGCACGCACGCACGCACGCACTTAACCTGAAGCAGGATGTGGTTATAGATATCATATTAGTTATATGGGCGGTTAGATGGACCATTGGTTCCATGCCCTTAATATGTTAACTGCCTGATGTGGTTATAAATATCATATTAGTTATGTGGGCGGTTAGATAGACCATTGGTTCCATGCCCGTACCTGCCTGATGTGGTTATAAATATCATATTAGTTATATGGGCGGTTAGATAGACCGTTGGTTCCATGCCCCTCATATGTTAACTGCCTGATGTGATTATAAATATCATATTAGTTATATGGTCGGTTAGATGGACCATTGGTTCCATGCCCCTGATATGTTAACTGCCTGATGTGGTTATAAATATCATATTAGTTATGTGGGCGGTTAGATGGACCATTGGTTCCATGCCCCTGATATGTTAACTGCCTGATGTGGTTATAAATATCATATTAGTTATATGGGCGGTTAGATGGACCATTGGTTCCATGCCCCTGATATGTTAACTACCTGATGTGGTTATAAATATCATATTAGTTATGTGGGCGGTTAGATGGACCATTGGTTCCATGCCCCTGATATGTTAACTGCCTGATGTGGTTATAAATATCATATTAGTTATATGGGCGGATAGATGGACCATTAGTTTCATGCCCCTAATATGTTAACTGCCTGATGTGGTTATAAATATCATATTAGTTATATGGTCGGTTAGATGGACCATTGGTTCCATGCCCCTAATATGTTAACTGCCTGAACCCCATTTTTGGTGTCCCCGCCGTAAATATGCTGGAATGTTACCAAAAACAGGTTCAAACTCTACTCGAAAACTCACTCCCTCACATTCCAACTTCCGCCTGCCACGCACACTCCACAGCTGTACGACAAGACCTGTGAATAGTTGTACCGAATCTGCTCAGTCAGCAAATGTTGCTGCAGTGCCAGAGATTCCTCTGACATAGTTGCCCTCGCGCAGACCGTTTACTGCCGTTGCTGATTACGGAAGTGTATATGGTGTTGCTGCAAAGATGTGTTGAGAAAATACAGTTTGTTTGTCACCTTGGCGGCCTTTTCACTGTTGTAATTATATTTCATAAGAATTTGCAATATTGGGGCGATGGTGGTGATGGAGTTGATGCGATCGGTTGTTTGGGAAGAAATACTATCATATGTTTCATCAAAAACAAGAAATTGTTCTCCCGACAAAAGTGAAAACAATGTATACTACTCAAAGGAACAAAAGAAGGATGTGTGTTGCAATGCCCACCAGCCATAACCGATTGATTGTAGTTATATGAAAAAATAACGAATGTTCCTTAACACCTATGAGTAGTATCGATTGTTCGGTTCATCTTTTCACAAAAGAAAATTGCGTATTTGGCGAAGTGACCGAAACAGTATTCGGTTTCTAAATATTAAATGGTGGGTCCCCTTTGACTTTGAATATGATGTGCATTAGGTGCACAGTTGTGATGAACATTCCAAACGCGTGTGGGCTTGTTAACGATAGAAACCTACCCAGAGGCAGCCAACAAAGAGGAGATAACTGGGAACACATTCTTGGAGGTCGCTGTGTTCCATGCATTTGAAACTAAACACTAATTGAATTAAAAGAAACTATTTATTAATACGTTAACCTACTAATTAAAGTCTGATATCACCTACATTAATTGAAAATAATCTCATTGCAAAGGTATATCGCATAAAACAGACATCTGTTTTTATGAGTTAATGCTTTAATGTATACAATGTATACAATTACCTGTTCTTGGGTATAACATCTATACTCTAACCCCTGTATTACCTGGGTATACCCGCCTATTATAACCCATGTGTTACCTGTTCCTGGGTATACACGCAAGTACTATAACACCTTTATTATCTGTTCCTGGGTGTACCGGCCTACTATAACACCCTTTATTATCTGTTCCTGGGTATACCCGTCTACTATAGCCTATGTATTACCTGTTCCTGGGTATACACGCAGGCACTATAAGCCCTGTATTACCTGGTTCCTGGGTATACACGCAGGCACTTTAACCCCTGTATTACCTGTTCCTGGGTATACACGCAGGCACTATAACCCCTGTATTACCTGGTTCCTGGGTATACACGCAGGCGCTAAAACCAATGTATTACCTGTTTCAGAGCACAAGGGGCCACTCCGTTCTGCGCAGAGGGACGTTCGGTGCCTACCCTAGACGTGTGTACAGCGACGCCTTTGCCCCTGAGTATATACCACGCAGGCTTGGATACGGTAAATAAAAAGCGACAAAACCCTTTCCATAATAACAAGAAATCTCTGCTAAAAACGAAAGTTCACTGTACCACTTCGACTGTAGCAATAGCATCGTTCTGGATCCACGTGTGAGCTACCGAGAATATAAATTTAAAAAAATCACTTTCGTGTGCCTTCCCTTTGGGACCGACCATTTGGGGTGAGGGGAATTTGGGATTTTGTATGGAGGTTAGATATTTTTTTAGTTACAGATATATATTTTTTAATCAAGACCATGAGTCTTATTTTTAAATAAGAAAGAAAAATACTTTTTTGTGACTACCAATGTCATTTTTTTTTCAAAAGCATTTGCAGGACAATTTCATTTTTGGGGAAAAAATAGTAAGTCTTGTCAAGAACGTGTCATCAACAAAGGATACTGATAGATGCATTCGACACACAGCAATCAATAAGTCTACTCAGACAGTATCAGTATGAATCCATATTGAACGTGACTTTCAGATTGCGCTATTTAATGGGCAGTCGTGACCTCACATTAATCTTTCTCAATATCAAATAATATACCGAACTTCTTTTGTCATAAAAAACAGTTTTTCGGAAAAACATCGGCCGTCATGATGTATGAACTTTGTGCGGAGGAATCTTGCGTTATGCAGGGCTTGCAGTGCTGCACTACTTTATTTATTTCTGGGGAATCTTGTAGGTAACGGAATGAGTCGAGTGGAGCTGAATGTTATGTTTTTTGCAAACAAATTTCAACTGTCATGAAAATGTTTTTGACATCTTAATAAAACAATCTGTATTCAGAGAGCACATCAGAGGAGTACGCTCTTGGCAGTGCCGTCACTAACGCCACATCATATTCTGACGCTTCCCTGTACGACACTTACGACACTGCCAACAGGTCACGAGGGCGGGACCAGACTCTTCTGCAAAACGCCACAGCAGCCATCGTGAGTTACCTCCCTTTATCCGCCATTTTCCTACACTGCCAATTTCAACATTCTTGTCGCCATTGAAAAACGATTTCACATTGATGCTTTTGGGTTAAGAATGTTTGAACCGAGTTTTGAAGAGACACAAAGCGTGTGGTGCTTACACAGTAGCGAGGCACTTCTTCAACAGCTTCTAGGCTTCATGTGGACTAGAAATATTACAAGATATTGTTTTACAGTCCATATTATAAAATGTGTACCACCTTTACTTCAATGAAGAATATATTTGAATGGGATTCTAAAGCTTATGAAACAACGACAAAAATAACGAAAGGAAACAAAAATAGCTAGTATGTCGGTTATAATAATTATCTCATAATTCATTTTATATTCCAAAGTGAATCTTGAAACTTTGTACTTTGCCTTCAATGTTTATTTGATTATTTAGATCATTGTAATATATGAAATGATTTTGAATCCAGATTTAGTTTTTACAGTTTGTGATTTTGTATTGTTCTTATTCACCATGATTTGTGTACAGGGCTGTGCCCGGTTGATGTGTTCATGCCGTGGGTCTTCCCCTTACATACATGAAACTTCTTATCTGAAAATTAACTTTCATTTTTATCATTTAATCCTCAATGACATCAATCTGGAGTATAGAGGACTCAGGTAATTTCCGTGAACACTACGTGAAGTTATATTTCGATAGTCAATCAATAACATGTGAGAATGATTTTTAATCATATAGTATCCCAACCAGAAGGAGTGTGCGTGATCCCATGACTCCCCGAATAAACTCCATAACATTCCGTTTCAGATACATGCTTTACGTTCCATATTTTTATGAATATTATTGCAGTAATTACAAAAATGCAACTATATATGTAAGTGGTATATCTTTTTTTTTACATATTTCTCATTTAAAGGTTCTTTATGTTGTGTATGACAAAATATATATATAAGTTAACACAGTCATGTTGTCGTTAGATATATAGTCTATGAATATTACAATGTTGTCTGTAGATATTTTGAATGATTGATCTGAAACGAAATTTATAACATGGTGCACAGTCCCTATTCCTTTAGCACATATATTGGTAATTCATCATATTCTGGCTTGTCGATATAATAATCTACTGCATGGTCTTTGTGTTTCGATAGTACAATGAAGACGAATAGCGATGACTATTAGAATTTGAGTATTTGCAGAAACGGGGTTAAAACGCCATTAATTTAAATCAACAACATCTTTGGTGACCAATATTATTACTGAATGCATTGATGATTTTAAATCTAAAACGTCAACGCCAAAGAATAATTAGTTTCAATTATTTGCCGAAACGGATTTCATTGGGCGTTAAAGGTCAAATTATATAAATGGATCACTAAAAATCAGTGATGACAACAGGTGCTCGCGAAAGCATGTTTTGCCCTACCCAACACCTGCGTTTCTGCAAATCCTTTAGACTTATGCCAGATGATATTCCTCATCTTTAACATCATCGACATTATCAATAGGCACTGGCGAACACACATACACACACACGTCATTTGTACCGTCATGTGTTACAAGATCATGCCATTCTGGGCCAAGGTAACTGTTCCATACAAGTAGCCATATTCCGTCCTATAGTCTTTTTTGTCGCATATCCAATAACCTCATTAGACACTACAACCTACAACCCAATGCTTCTCATGTTTTATTTATGTAGATAGTGATTTTCCTTTGATTTGCCCTTAGTCCAACTAGTTCCATCACCCAGACCATACATTCTATATAATTTAGACCAGAGCAAAGTAAGTTGTATCTAAGGTGTCCCTTCACTATTCATGCAGCCCCCGTCGACAAACTCGCCGCTGATGGCCTCGCCTAGCCGGACAGCCAGCGCCCTTCCCGGGAGGCGTTTTCTATCACGACCTATCACTCGTTCCTTCTCCCCCGACATTGATGACACGCCGGTGTCATCCAGTAAGACAAGTTACTCACTCCCCACCTCACACCTTCAAGCCAGCGCACCTCCTCGACCAAATGTAACTCCCACCGTCAGTAAATACGCCAGGAACAGTAGTTTAGGCAACACCGCCAGTAGGATAGCCTCTCTCAAAAGCACTTATGATAGCAGTTCTTCCGGTGTGTTGCCAGACAGTTCATCCACTCGGCTTCTAGGAGGGTACATTCCTCGCACTTTGTACCGTTCTGGATCTCCCTTAGGTAGTGGGACGACGACTCCCCTTTATCAATCGCCATATCTAGGCTCGAAGAGGCCTACCTACAAATTAGCATTTGATAGTGGATCTACCACTCCCACATACAGACCATCAGCATATACAGAGACCACAAAGCTGCTCGGAGGGTATGTGTCACCCAGATTTGCCTACAGGACAGTCAGTGTGTCGCCATATGCTAGTGGCACACAGTCTCCCGTGTACCCGTCCTACAGTTCCCGACCTGGAACACGGCTACTAAGTGGGTACATCCCTTCCAGACGCCTGACATTGTCGCCATCAGTGTCACCGTATGCTAGCGGCACGCAGACCCCCGTCACATACACAGCTGGGACCCCTCTGACTACATATGACAATTATTATGTGAATGAACCTGATTACCCAGAACTGACCACCACGAGACGTCGGCCAAAGGTCTTGGGGACCAAGATACGAGTTGGTAACTATATGGACAGACTTAGAAGAAAGCGGGCAGGGCAAAGGGGATCATCAAAGTACTGGCCTTACTATGACGTAGACGACATCACGTCAGAGGCAGGGGATGTCCTCAGTGAGACGGAATCTATACCAGATTACTATGGTACAGCCAATGCTACCCACTGGGACGATGAAGAAGCTGCTGGGGGAAGGTACATAAGTTACCTGGATAATGGGGATGACAGTTACATGGACGAGCCTGATGAGTATGTACCCTTCAAACCGAGAAGAAGGCTTGAATCTCCCGGAGTTCTAGAACTAGCCCCCTATGAGAACACCCCTCCTGCACCAGAGCTCCCACTTGTATCCACACTCCCATATCTTCCCAAAATCAGCTCAGATATTGGTTCAAAGGGAAGTGATTTGTATTTGAATTCCATTGTGTCATCATCCGCTGCTCGTGCAAGGACCGCTTTCAAAAACAATGGCTTTGGCAACTATGATAATGCTAGCTTAGTGCTAAGCGTGGAAGGAGATGTGGTGTCCCCCAATACCGGCGGCCGATATGGATTTAAATACTACCACCCACCAGTCCCACTTGTAGGCAGAGGATTGGGAACAAGCGTACTTGGCCTTCCCTCGCCAAGTTCCTCGATAGTGGACAGTTTCTTTGGGACCTATGTGAACAAGCTGCGAGATATTCGTGCCGATTTCCGCAGCAGACTTGATAGTAGGGTTTCACCTAGAACGGTACCATCTGCATACAGAGAGATTGGAACTTACACTCCTAGCAAGCCGACAGATAACTTCCTCCCGTACACATCCTTCAGAAAACGCCTTCAGGGGGGCACAACACAACGTGTTGACGTCATTGAGCTTCCTGTCAGCGAGCGTGTGTTGCCCTCGGAGACGCTGTCTCTCACTTTACCTGAAACGGCATCTGCGAATGACAAGGACAAACGTGACAGTTATAAGCTTACTGTTCTTGATAAGATCAAAATCAAGGTAATGTGTTCTGCCCGTAGTCTAGCCAAGCCTATGGACATGCTCTGTCTCCCCTTCTGCTCCTAGTGAATGGCTGGCTGATGCTTCACCCAATGTAGTGGCTATTCCGGTTCTTTCTCTTACTTGCTAGTTCCTGTGTATGACTCTGGCTGCTAAGTGGATGCTAACGGTTTTAACCTACTCTCCTAGATAGAGGAGAGCTGCGCGCATTACATCTCCCCTCAGACAGGTGTGTTGCTAACTAGGAATAAACCAACTAACTAGGCTTACATTCTTTCCTCCCTACTCACAAGCACTGACATCAGTAGAAAGGCTGGTCTGGCACTAAATGACGGTGGGTTGCCTGAATGCTAACTAGATACCGGTTAAGAACATGAAGGAACACCAATCAATCTTGATGAACACGGTTTCATCAAAAAACAAATTCTAAAAAACAACCAGGTCCAAACTCCCAAGCTTCACTAGGTTTGTAGATTATGTAGACCATCTTTAATTTGCAGCTCTTGTGTTTTTTCCACTCCTTCCATGATCTTTGTGCCCTCCCTTCCTCGCAGGTATCCAGTGAGGCATACGCTACACCCAAGTCTTCTGTCGCAGCGAGAAGGGTTGCACGAAAAACCAACCAACAAACTGCCAAACCACAAGCCAAACCTATCCTATACCGGAATGAGGTAGCTAGCTATCCTTACGCATCAGTTCCCGCCTACTATACGCCTAGACCTAGAGTCGTTCTAATTCAAGTCGCAGGTCCGGGGAGTGGGTATTACGTGCTACCCGTTGGTCCTCGGGTGCGCGCCCCAGAGTACGTTGCTGACAGAGAGCCACGCTCTTCGAATGTTGTTAAAGAGTATGGGCGACAACCTGTCGTGGTTCGGGAGCGAACAGTGGCTTCCTCTGTTTTCACATATTATGCCACACCAAAACGCGCGAAAGTTCCTCCTCGCTATCGACTCCGCTCACTGTGGCCTGCATATGCCACTTATAGAAAACCAAGAAGAGCAAAGGTGACGTGTAGTTACTGTTTGGCTGTTCCTTAGTTCAGTTCGTTCGCTGTTGGGTTATATTTGGCAAGCATATTTGAGTTCATGCTATCATTGGTTCCCGTAGTATCCTCGGAACGTCAAAACCCTATTCAAAATTTGTGCACAAGAGAACCCTTGCTCTTTTTACACGGCTTCCCGTAGGATCATAACTGCTTCCGCTTTTGTCACAATAATGGTTCAGCTTCCGCCCAATAACAAATATTCGCATATGTTGGCATTACTTACATCATGTTGAAGCTTGCATTCTTCAAGGGTTAAACTATTGAACAGCCAGTGGCATATGCTGCTCTTTCTCTACTAATGCCACGTGGCATGCGACAATTGGCTAAACTGTTACTGTCCTTCATGTTCTTAATATTACAGCCAGACTTGGATTCGTTCATGCTAATGCTTGATCCTTTTTACAGTTCATTGTTTTCAGCGTAGTAATCAATTCACCCAGCATGCCATTTTCAAGATGGCCGCCACCTTTGGTACTTACAGCATTGTTGGCATGTGGAGCGGACATGAGGAGACCGCATGGACTATAAGTTACAAGTCAGGTGACCCTTCAAGGGTGGCTATCTGACTTCTCTGACAGACCGGTCGTTGATCCTAAAACTCACATTTAATTTTAGATCTGGCGTTTTACAGTTCCACTAAACATCCAACATCTAAACGTGTCAACGAGAGAAGTCTGCATGTTTCCCATTAAGGCACCTACTTGTAGCATGTCAGTTCGTGTGACAGCGTTAGTCGTTGTGTATTTAACACCATTAGCTTGGGTATGCCTCACCCGCCTGTGTCACTAACATACATCAGCCAGCCTCTTTGTCAGAATGCTTCTGTATGAACGTACTGTTTCTTGCACTTGTTTTCAGTGTCTTGATAAGGTAATACGTCTGTATAACAACTTTGGTATATTTAAAGTGTACATCAGCAGTAATGAAGAACTGAAGTATTTGATTATAATGATTCAATCTTAAAACGTATTTATAGCATTAATATTTTAATTTTGTTCCGTTATTTTGTTGATTAATACATCATTTTTGTAAGATTTTAAAAGAAAAATGTACCATTTAACCAATTTTGTACACCTTTATTTTTGTTCACCGGGTGAGGCATTTCCTTGTAGACACTGGGTCACAGTAATACGAAGAAAACTTGCCATCAGCAGTCTCGATGTCTCACTACATCCATAACTGTACATATCACTAGCTTTGGTTGTGATAAACATAGTGTCATATCCGAAATCATTGATGGTGCCCCAAACACAAATTTATGAATATTAAAGTGATTCTTCTGGGAGTTCAAAATAACATAAGATTTATATATTAATCGCCCAATCTGCAGTTACTCCTTTGTCAACTCATTCAACGGATATAAGGTACACGTTAAGAACTTGGTGAAACTAACCTGCTTTAACCATTACATTAAGGATGTTTTGATCTCGTTTGGATATTGAAACTTTCATGGCCTTAAAGTGAGTGAGTGAGGGAGTATGGTTTTACGCCGCTTTTAGCAATATTCCAGCAACATCACGGCGGGGGACACCAGAAATGGGCTTCACACATTGTACCCATGTCGGGAATCGAACCCGGGTCTTCAGCGTGACGAGCGAACGCTTTAACCACTAGGCTACCCGACCGCCCCCTTAAAGCACATTCTACATGTACATAGTGACAATCATTCCACGTATGCCACTCAACGTTTGTTGGGGATAGTCTACTACCCTAAGTTCCACCAATCTGATAATGCATATGTTCCATGTATGCTACTCAACGTTTGATAGGGATAGTCTACTATTCTTAGACACCAAACTGATTAGGTAAACGGTATGACATATATCCGTATCACAAGTTGAGTAGTATATATGTCCTCATTCCTACGACTGCGCCTTGGTGTCAAGTTTTCAACACTGCTGTGGCCCACCTTATCCTGCCTTGAAATTTCATTCATTTGCTTTTCATACAGGCGGCAATTGTTGCAAGCAAAGTTGAAGTTGAGCCCAGGAGGAAAAGGCCACGTTCTAAGTTCGCCGCAGACAAATTGCGAACCACTCGTGCAAGAGGCGAGGTAAAAACCCGTCCATTTGTAAGTGTGACCTTGGACGCCGGCGACCTTGGAGCCGAAAGGTCACGTGATGCATGGTCTTTGACACGATTGGTTGAAGGAACTGCCAGTAGATAATAGACGTTTCTGTTCTTATTTAATATGAATATTGAAAGTAGTAAATAAGAATAGAAATGGCGTGTATTTTGGTTATCGTTACGTGAATTGTTTTAGTCAGCGATGTAAAGAGCAAGTAAAATATACCCAGTTTATTATATAAGAGAACATATGGTTGTTCTGTGAAAACCCTCCAGTCGAAACGTGCATGTACCTAAAGATTTCTGCTTTGACAATTGGCTTATTCACTCCTTGATGTGACACTGCACAGCACAATCAAAACCAAAGATTAGTTCATGAAAAAAATGTAGTTCCTTGCGAAGTATAAAGCCTTAACTTTTGACTGGCTAACACAAACCATGCCCTCTGATCTTCCAACACAGGTTTCACATATAGTCAAGGACGTAATTGACTTCAATCAATGAATAACAAAAATAATTATTCCCATTTTGAGGAAAATTTTACAAATGGAGATCAGTTCATGTAGGAATAATGATGTATGTTCCATATAATATATTATATATCCATATAGTTTTGTTAGAAGGCTTTCTGTAATTATTTGGTTTATGGATACGCCGACCCACATTTCACACATGGGGTATGAAACTACCGCCTGTTTTCTTCCCACACAGCATGTTGCCTCGTTTACGTAATGAAAACAGTGTCAAAGTTGGCCAATTGGGGGGAGAGGTAACCCTTTCACTCGACCTTTCCTTGTTTTCATCTTTATGGAGATCACTTATTAAGAATATCTTCTTGAAAATATTTGGGGTGAAATGTCTGTAAACCAAGAATTAGAGCAAGGCTTTGCACTCGTCTAGAAGTAGTAATTTGGCACGTGTGTTGCAACGTGAACCTTAATGTTCAAATATCTTGATTTCAACAGTTACCTCAATTAGAACTGAGGGAAAGTCCAAACAAACTGGATCAAAGTTTAGATCTCCCTCAATTGAGACGGTCGTTGTTTCTGCAGGTATGTTGAAACAAATGTAAAGCATGTCCCATATATTACTTCCATAGTTACCGTTCAGTTCGTGACACAATCACCTCGTGAATAGCATCCCCAGTCCACTGCATCTCCCACCACGTCCCAATTAATTACCTTCAAAATAGATTACCGAGAACCCAGTGTGTCAATAACAAGCTGTGTACGAAACATTCTAATCAATGAAGGCCACATTCAATAACACCTCTGCAGTGGTCTCTTCTCTCTGTCTCACGAATCATGTCTTTAAGAACAAGCACTCAACAAGCACTGAACAAGCCAAAGATTAGATGACATTTAAAATGGTTTTGAGATCATTATGGTCACTGTTGGGTTTTCAGGAGTAAACCTTTAAAATAAAAGCGACAAAACCCTTTCCATAACCAAAAGAATATATGCTAAAAGCAGAGCTCATTTACGATTCCGACGATATGAAACTATGACTGTAAGAAACGGGATATAAGAATGAATAAATTCGGAAAATATAACAAACAAGTTATGTTTTTATGTTCTATTTGTTTATGTGCTTATTAGTGGTCATGACATTCATTTCTTTCACATCTTCTTCCTCGTTATCCAATCAACATATGCAATCCTACAGGCAGTTCCTTCTCAATCATTATGTCTGAATTTGCACTGTCATGTGACAAGATACCTTCACCTCGCCGAGTCAGCACATACGCACCGACTGTATTATGTTTCAGGAAAGTGTGTACCCCCAGGTGACCTCTGGACTCTCCGCCTCTAGACCACCACTGGTATGTCCCTTTCAATGTGTGTTTATCCATTCATGACGCATATGTCAATATCATGTTACCATTTAAAAAGATTTCTTTGAAAAGTAATTGCAAATTTGAAGGGTTTTTTTTAAAGAGCACGAGTGAGTAAATATTAGTTTAAGCCGTATCAGAACTATTGCACTACTCGCGGCAATTTTTAAAGAAAGAAGTGTTCAATGAATTTTAACTTTGGTGATGATGATGTTAGAAAATTTACGAGTGCTTCGGGTGGAACCGATTTTGCACTTGCATTTATAACGATCTGTACTCATATTTATATGGAATCATATTAATGAAGATCTGAAATCATATGCCTGTACTTTCTCATGGAAATCTTATGTAACTCTGTATCTAAATCAAGAGTAACATATTGTATTATTTTCACTTTGAATAGTATTACCCTTGATGTGTTATTTTTCACATCCTTGTGACTATCGCGGTGTTAAAGCATACTTATAACACTTGTCTTACAGATATATACATGATATAATACATACATCCTGAAATGTTAGCTTTAATTTCTATAACAAAAATTCTATAACAAGCAAAATACACATTTTACTCAATTAAATACACACAATGGAACAACATTTTAGTGCCTTATCATGACATAAACCCTCTAGTCATCACTTGTTTTTCTGTGCCTATACGTACAGACGTTTGTGTCTAATGCCAAGCTGCGACTCAATAGTATTAGCTGGTGTTGTATACTTGAAATGGCGTGACTTTTCAGAGATACGATGACCTATCAGGGGCGGTGAGGAAATAGCGTATGATCTGGGCTTGATGTGGACACTAGTATGACTATAGTGGCATATTTGACATCTATGAGGGACCGAGCATTTCATATTCTGGGCTGGGATTTTTGTGTGAGACAGAATGTTCTTAAAATTCAACTCTTCAAAACATACAATGTTTCGTCTAATTGAAAGAACCAAACACTTGTTTGGACAAAAAATAATATTTTCGACAATTTTCGAGATATATTCCTAGAATGTCAAATGTTCCCCCCTTACATGACCTCAGTGGAAACTTTGTGCTAGTGGGTTCGGATTTTACCTTATCCCTGCAGTTTTATTGGTACAATCTTGAACTCAGTCGAGCATCCACTATCATGTACACGTGTCAAATCTTGCCTCTCCTCCCCATGTAACCAACAATAGCCGTTTGTTCCTCGTGTCCTGCTAGACAGCCTGAGATAGGTCTCCAAAGACACTTTGAACCTTAACTCCAAATTGTATACGTAACCAAACATTTATCTGATTCGCACGACCACGAGTTACAGCATAGTATTGTGATGAGCCCGAGTTACAAATAACAAAGATTTACGCGTGGTTTCCCTGTTCAATCACAAGTGCCATGGGATTGTGATCTACCCTGCATTCGTGGAAGTTTCAAGGCTAATATGGGTGAACGTTGCCCTGAGTTTGGATCTTGATCAGGCTATGTCTTTTTCAGCGCACCCCGAGGGCAATGGTAGGTATTGGCGTTCAGAACTATAATTACCTTTAAGCACAAAATCAGCATCTTGGTTCTACGTTTGCACTCAAAATGCACGGTCTTCGCGTATCCTGCGAGGGCTATCAGCAAGGGGACAGTACAACGCCAAGTGGAGAATCTTTAAGACTGTGGAATTTAATATTTGACTTCCCAAAGAACCGATATCGGCACCAGGATCTGTGGGCTTAATTATCTGTGGTTGTGCCTAGACTCAACATGAATATATCTGAGGGAATAAAGGATCTACTTCAAAGATATTTTATGCCAAAGAGCATTGTTATAAGGCTGATTTACTGGTCATCCAACTTTAATTTAATTCCATATATTAATTTTCCACAGCAATATTTTGAGAATTTTAATGACAATTATCGTGTATGGTAATATTTATATTTTTCAATGATAATCATGCCACACCCAATGAACAAGGAAGAGAACAGAAATATATCAGATCCGCTGAGGCAATAATGGTAACAAGATGTCGACCTTACCACGTGACATGGATGACGACAATCGTGCATTTTGAGTGTGCGCCTGGCGTTGGTATTTCTGAGCAGCACTGTCCACCCGGACATTGTCCTTTCCTGTTCTACTCATCTTGTTTATTTACTCATGTATGTCGCTTAGCAACGCTCTTTCTACAGCGCTTCTTTGTTGTTGAAAATTGCATTAAGGTGAGGTAACAAAATAAACATATATAAGGACTATTTGAAACAAATACTTCTGTATTGACATCCTTAAAAAAAACGTGTACCGTACGAACTGTGTAATATTCTCTTTCAGCACGTGCTCTACGTGTCTGGCGTCATCTTTTCTATTATCACTCGTGTGATACATAACATTATTTTACTTTTTCCTATCTGGAACTCTTGTTTGCAAATAACTAATACAAACAACACATTACATACATTATGTTCCCCATATTTGTTATGATGCATTTTAGAAATACTGATTTGGGTCCCCAGGCAAATTATGTTATATTTGGGAGATTGGTTAGTTCGGGTTATTTCAATATCAAAGAAAACAAATTACGTTGTTCCAATCGCTTTGCACTCCATCTCTTAAAACTCATTCATATAAGATAACTTTGTGAAGATCTCTCTGAATGTATCAAAATTGGGTGAAACCCTTCCCCCAAAATAAAACAAAACCTTCACACGTTGGCAAACCATAAAAAGTGAACACGTCACACGAATACACCACTAACACGCACGTGCTAAGCGAGATACATACCCGGATATCGAGTTACCCGTATGTACTTACCGTCTTCCTCCTCCCACCAGCCCCTCCCATCAGACAGGCGGGCTATTCGAGATGTGGAGGGATTCACCAAACCTAGGAACCTTCTGTCGTGGCAGGTGCGTCTTAAGGTGTTGATGATGCCAATTCTTTGGTTCGGAGTGTGCATGGGATCATCTCCACGCAACCCTGGGAGGATGGGGCTAGCATAAGGACAGAGAGGGTTGACATTGGCATTTATTACGTTGATAAGTGATTTGGGGGCAATAATGTTACTAAGTTCTGGACGTATTTCGTTATCAGTTAAAATCACATTTTCCTGAAAATTCGAAGTCCAGATTTGTTCATAATGAAATAATATTTGTTGTCACTTCAAAAAAATTGATACGATTGACTAATTTCATGATTTTGACATGCTACTTCATGTTCCGAGCTCAACCCAAACTGAAAATATGCGAAACGTACGACCAACTTAACACGGCTCCATTCTATCAGGTTTGTGTGGATAGTTTGAAAATATCAAATCACGCCTCAATGACATCCTAATCATTATAAATAAAATCTGTTCCAAATATTGTTATCACGGCACTTTGGTCCTTTCAGGACAAAAATGCACACTTCTACTCGAGCGCTGTCTGGTACAGCGTAAAGCATTGATTTACACAGGCGTATGATTTATATCACCAAGTCATATCTTCTATCTGCATCAAAGCCTTCCAACTTATTATTTGCTCATACAGTGTAGGTTGTTTCTTTGTACAACAACAACAAAACACATAACAAGTAACATAGCTTCAGCGCTCATCTAATACTTCTATCTGCGCTCAGCATATAACAATAGCAGCTTGTTTTGCTTAAGCTTTACTCATCAATTATTACTGTTATCTTTCTGTTTCAGCAAATCACACTTTAATTTCACAATGCTTGGCTACATGTTCATTATATTATGGCCTTGAAAATTATTGTTATGTTTTACATTAATATGTTTTTTCATTGAACTTTCTGAATTTGCATGAATATTGTCTATCTTCTGTTGCATGTATGACAGAACACACTGAAGTATAAAGAGCAATTACAGTCGAGCATCGGTATCTGGAACCCCGTTATCTGGATTGCACCGATATGTCAAATCTAAACTCCGGTCACGGCCGTCGCACTATAAATTCGAGATAAAAATACATTGCTCTATCCCAAAACTTGGACTTTACTATACATTTTTTACTTTACTATAGAATTTCAGAAACAATTTTATCTGTAAATTTTCTAATTCAATTTGAATGCGTATTCAAAGGTCTAAGTACAGCACGGAAGAAGGTCTTATCGAGTTCAACGGAAATCAATCTGTTCTAATTCTACACTGTACTGATTTGAGAGACTGAAATCTATGATACGTCTGCCCCCATAACCGAAGCCCAAAGGAGACAAATAGAGCGAATGGTATAATGTAGCAATGCCAAATACACGTTGATACTATATTTATACTATACACCAGGTTGGGTGGTGGAGCAGTCACGCGGTTAACACGTTCGTCGAAGACACAGGTTCGATTTCTCAATAAGAAACAATGTGTACACCCATTTTTGGTGCCATGATACTGCTGCATATTGCTTAAAGCGCGCTAAAAACCACGTTCACGCATTTGTGCAAGTCGGCGATGCATAGATCATATTGTTCTCTCCATGAAGTTAATTCCGTTGCCCCAGCTTACAGATGACAAATGGGACTCCTTCCAATGGTATTGGTAAGATGACATGACACCTCCTGCTTCCCGGACATTGTACAGTACTAACATAGATCAAATACTGCCCAGTGTGGAGTGTGTAGTCTGTCCGTACATCCCCGAGTCTGTGTACGAGCTTCTGTGTACGAACATATAATAGAAGGGTCGACCAGATTTGTTTGTTGAGGTTCAAAAAATTATTTTCAATAACTTTGGTATTGCGAATTCTGTGTCCTCTTCCCACCGACAATCTATAGCACGGTTCTTGCATGCAATGTAGCTAGCTTAGAGGTTTTCTCAATTTGTTTATACTGACACGTGTATTCCAGCTATTGACTTTCTTTGAAAGTGTCACTGTGATATCAATGTTTACCTTAGTACAAAGTAACTTGATACAAAGGTTTGTACTATAATGACTGAAACATGAGAGCATAACGTGTAGACTTCATCAGATAAGGTCAGTCTTGATATACATACAAGATTATTAACGGATTACGAAATGCTTGAATCATTGTAAAATTAAATGTGTTCAAAGTCACATTGTTGGATGGTCGTGATTTATTAACTCTTGCACCCGTGAAGATCCGGGGTGGAATAGGTCTTCAGCAACCCATATGCATGTCGTAAAAGGCGACTTTGCTTGTCGTAAGAGACGACTAACGGGGTCGGGTGGACAGGCTCGCTGACTTGGTTGATGCATGTCATCGTATCCCAATTTAGTGGATCGATGCTATTGATGTCAATCACTGGATTGTCTGGTATAGACTCGATTATTTACAGACCGCCGTCATATTTGGAATTTTGCTGAGTGCGGCGTTAAACAACAAACAATCAAACAGTGGACTCTGCTTTTCCCTGAGATTATAATAATGGAAAGGATTTTGTCGCCACAATTCCTTATTAAGTAACCAATAATCTCCACAGTACCGTCTGGAGTCCCGTATGGACCCCGCTGACCTTATCTACAAACCAGGATCGTTCTCGCGCATGCGAGAGCAGGTACGTGACGCCCATGACAAGATGGACCGCCACCGTCAACTGCTTGACCGCTACTTGACCGACAGTGGCCCAACCCGAGACATACAGGGAAGCGTTCAGCGTAAGATGGAGGAGCTGGAGCGTCGTGACCCGTATGTACCCATTACGTCACTTCCTGTTTACGTTCTGACAAAAGTTACCTCCCTTGCAGTTTTTTTTCATGTTAAATTTAGATACAATCTGTAATATTCGACATGAATCCATTGGTGTATTTTCCCATTGAAGACTGAACTGAATATCAGCGTATATGTATACTTGTATTATAATTGTTTATGCTCAAGGGAGGTAACTAAGATACATTCATGTTTAGCCAAACGAGTTTTGTATTCAGATTTTGAACATAAAACTGATTTAAATGTTAAAATGTAAAATCACCGCTCACGTTAATGTTGAGAACAGAGTATACTATTTTACTATCACGAGATAAGATACCGAAATTCGTTTGTATAAACAGTGTGCATGCTCTTTTCTGGTTTTACATTGACCTTTCGCCTGTGTGGTGCATGCTTTACCTATAATGCTTGTAAAATTTTCTTATTTATAATTTGGAATTCATATATATTAGATCACTATTGTAAATTCAGTTAAATGTTTTTATCTTGCATGCTTATATGGAAAAAAATATTTCAAATAAAATCAAGTTTTGAGAATTTCTGAAAGTCTTTGCCTTAGTAAGTAGCTTGTAGTCTCTTACTTTTTTCCGTTCAAAGAATATTTTTCACCTCCTCTCTATACCTCTCGCACCAGTCTCCACACTTTTTGCAAGTCTATACATTTAGTTTTCACTTGTTTCAGTTCAAGGCTAGTAATATCGTTATTGTTTGGTTAACTTTTATTCCTAACCCACACTAGAAAACGTTCTTCACGTTCACATTACTAACACAAGGATTCTACTTTAACGATGTTAAAGCTGTACTAAATGTTGATTAATCGTAATTTGTTATAAGATTAAACTTTGCTTTACTTATCGTTTACATTTTCAAGTATTTCATGTTTCGCCTAGCAGACTTAAACGCGCTTATCAATATGTTTGCAACTCACCTTGAACTAGAACAAACACGTAAGCGCAGCCGTTAAGCACAAGTGTTTTTGTGACTTAACCGGTTCTTAGTTTCCCTTTGCTGTGTGCTTAACCTATGCTTATGTTGAGAGCTTCCGAAACGTTTCATGAAGAAACGTTGCTTTTGCGGAAAGCAAGCCTAACTCTCGGCGGCATACAGTGTTGAGGTCATATGGCAATGGTGCATCGTGCTTTCAGAATGTTTAAATTTTTTTCTGACTTTTAAGTTCTTACAGGGGCCCGGTGAGTGTCAGCAGCGATCGCCTGTCGGTATACAAACCCCCTCCCCGTGTGGTCGTAAGTTTTGCTTCTAGTTCAACTAACCTGGCACACTAAACACTCAATATTGTGAAACCTCGTTATTCCGTGCGGGAGCGTTCCCTCTGAAATCATCAGGATTTTCACATTAACGAATCGTTGATACGTAGCAAGACACTTAGTTTTATACACATCAGCGTTCACTGCAGTAACAGGGTCCGGACTAGCGAGGTCTCACTGTATCACAATATGCTTCATTGAAATATGTAAGTGAAAGGTTACGTTAATGATCTACACGTCCGATCAACCAAGATTTAGATTTTCTTTCATCCCGTATTACGAATTTTGGAATATTTTGAGTACGTTTTTTTAAATACCTTTCATAGTTATTTTGTCTAGATTGTCATACTTATTTATTCACAGTTTTCAAATTGGTAAACAAATGTTTAATATATAATTTAGACACATTATACATTTATATGGATTATTTGCATTGGGAAGAGGTAAGGACTGCATGTGAATCTATAACTGTGTGTGTGGATTAACAATTGATAGCGACATCCTTTCACTTAATCGTAAGTTTTTCAAAGATTTATTATGCTATTAATTCTAAGAACAAATCGCAGATCACATATGTTTATGGTGCACACAACCGAACACAATCCGAATACTTATTTCGATATATACCCTTATTTTTATTCCCACTATCAGTTTGACCAT
The DNA here is from genome assembly GCF_023055435.1 of Haliotis rufescens. NCBI lineage: Eukaryota > Metazoa > Mollusca > Gastropoda > Lepetellida > Haliotidae > Haliotis > Haliotis rufescens. The sequence continues at coordinate 16,734,434 of NW_025963857.1, forward strand.
TTCCAATATCCATAGTAGACGCTTCCCCTTAATAAACAATTCTTGTCATGGAAATAGCGTTAATATTCTTCCAAATAAAACAGGAGTCTAAAGGAATATTGGAACTTTGTCGAAATATTTTGTCCATCGTAGCCAAGGAAAGAAAATAAAGACAACATTCTTTTCAACTCATAGAAATCAAAGGGGTGGATGCTTTCGACGTAAAACCACCTCCTAGTCGTGATATCGGGGTGGGGTACCCAAGTGGTAATAACAGGGTCACGCAGGAGCCCCGGGTTCGATTCCCAACATGACATCAACAAATCCCATTCTTGATATTCCGGGAACAAAAACGATTGTCAAACTTGGGGGATATTTTTCATTTTACATTTTCACTGATGCCCATAAAATAATATATATTTATTTGGAAGGGGTTCCGAGTTAAACTGGAGGGATAGATCAGTGTCCATTGTAAATCCAGCCTATCGTTATGTATGCCGGATAACACCTATCTTGACGACCATGACAAGTATTGTATGATATACACACTATCCTGTTTGCAGTTGGGCGTGGCACTTTAGTTTACACTATATATATATATATATATTGACTGTTGTGATATAAACAATATAAATATGTATCGTTTGAAGAGTTTTAGCGCCTAGGGTAGTGCACATATATACATTAGCATTTGTGCTTTCCACCAACTTTTAAATATTCAACGTTACAAGAAGTAAACTTCAATATGTACATTTATCAAAACGTTGTTTGGAATCTATCAAACTTATTGCATGCTGTGGTTTCATGTCAATTTTGTTAAATGCTTTAAATATTCTACTGTTTCCTAACGAGTTCATCACATAGTACTGTTACAGTAACATTCTTTATTGTTTTAACCGTTGTTGCTTCTTGAGTTCAGCCCAGTTTTTTTGCACTAACGTCAGCTTTCTGCAATTAAATCTACGAGTATCAAACAAATCAGGGAACTGAACTGGGGCACAACAAGGGGTTACAAAAACTGCCGTCATCCACTGTCATCTCAAGGACTTTCCTCATATTTCCTTAAAGCCTTTACAACTTTCCACCAGCGGTGTGATTTTGTTTTTGTAACATATTCTTTACAAATATGCATGGGTTCCATAAACGTCCTTGACATTGACAGTTGATTTCCGAGTTTCTGGAACACGTTATGACGTCATCAAAAGGATATGACGTCACATATTGTGCTATACCTTGACAGAGCCAATACGGTATGCCCCCAAAACAGCCCGTCTCCGAACTGAGGAGGAGATTGAGGCGCACAGTGTGTAGGAGCAGAGGCGAGCCCAACTATTACAGAGACCGGGAGTAAAGTCGCGTGCAACACGTGTCTAGTCCCCTCGGGAGGGTAGGTATCCATGGCAACGGACGGGCTTGCAGTGAAAAAGACCTTACCAGTGGTGTCCCTCCAAATATACAAACCTTTGCACCCACCGGTTTCCCGCAACATTTTGCACAATGAGTGCTCCCCTGTACAGATAGATATCAAATCCGTATTTGTGTACTGATATAGGACCCCGTGGGGATTCCGGGTTAGACTAGTCCCCCAGCAACCTCTGCTGGTCGTAAAGGGGGACCAAATCGATCGGGGGGACAGGCTTGGTGACTTGGTTGATTGAGTGTTATCGTACCCCGACGGCGTGGGACGTTGTTCATAATATCAATAACTGGTTCACCTGGTCCTGACCTCCCGAATTCGAACTATTCAAATTATTTGCTACCCATCAACCCCAAACCCTGGTCAGAAATTACATACGTTTCTCGCCATTGTCCTCGTGTAAGACCCTAACATACTGAATCAAATCCAGTGGTGGTTCAAAAACAAATCTGCAAATTGCTTCGCTGCTTGGTAGTGGGCAAAATGCAGTGAAGCGAATGTACAAACGACACACTGGGTATGAACCGATATTATAGTTCCAAAGCTTCCATTTTCATTTGACACCAAACGTTTAACTTCCGATATACGGCCGCCATGATAGCTGTCGTCAAGGTAAGCGGATTAATTAAGGCGACGGTAAGAAGTATTGGTGACTTTCATACCTGATGCGTCGTTTATTCACCCTGTTCTTATATCTATCCTAACCTGGTGACTGACACAGTTCCGCTGTTGTTTGTGCTCCCATTGCATGACGGTCCCTTGGTGTTACGAGTAATGGCCACGTGTCGCGGTCACGTGTCGTGCTGGTGGCCAATCAGTGGAGTATTTCAAATTTCTGCAGTAAGATAACTTTTTGAATCACTTCCTCACTTTCTGAATGATTATAATTTGTAAGCTGTTTTTATACTTATTGCCATATTACTTTGATAATATTTGATCGTAATGATAAGAGACCATTTTTTCTATGTATATATTATCTTTGAAAGATATTGGAAAGAATATCACTTCGTATCCACCAGTAAAAAATCTGAAAAATATCATATATTGGGCCCAATTCACAAAGTGATCGTTGCGTTACTCAAAAAACGTATGATCGTTAAGTGAAACGGGGCTCAGTATATTACGGTTGTTAAAGATTTTGTTATATGCAATGGAAAACCATACAGAAATTAGCATGTTCAGACGGCTTTCCCCCGATTTTATGTTTCTTATATGTCTTTACTTCCATTTTCAGAAGAAGTATTAGAGTGAAGTAGGGCATCCCAGTCAAGTCGGTGTCTGGTCCTGGAGTATGCCAGACGACGTTACAATCATTGAAGCATCGATTGGAGATTTTGTACATTTTGTTTCGATTAGAAAAGCTTTTCTTCCGGTTTTGGTACAGATATTTTAACTATCCCACGTTACGGCGTATGCTTCATGGTGACTTTGTTGAACGCGTCTCACTCTGCGCTCGCATTTCAGCATCTTTTGCTGAAACAGTGTCTTACGCTGAAACAGAATCTTATGCTGAAACAGTATAAAATGAGGCCATAAAGCGCGCACTTACTGTATATGTGTATGTCCAAACTGTTGACAAAATTAAGGGATATTTCATATTTGTTATTTATTTGCATATATTTATTTAAAGGCTAATTTAAGGCATTTGGTTGTTATAACAAGTGTTATATTCGCAACAGCTTGGCATAAAAAAGGGTTTGGAAATCAACCGAGGGAAGAAACCGATTCACGTGTGATTTAATATTCCTCACTGCCATTACGATTTTTACCCCGATATATTTTCTTCCATTGTACATAAATTGATATATACCATTAATTAGTAACAGCTCAGAATAACTACCCAAAGGAAAGACAAACGACAACGGCCACACCGGAATATACTTCTTCATTGAGGGTTCATTTTGCAAGTCTGGAAATCTAAATCGCTGTGAACTGGCTCCAGTTTATATGGAGGCCCAAACTGGTTTCACAAAAACTTCAAACTGCCTCACAAACCAGTTTCGGTTCGAGTGTGGCCACGCCTGATATTTGGCAAAGTGACGGGAGAAAACGTGCTGAAAAGACTGAAAAGCGTTTACTAAAAAGTGTTAAAGAAAATTTGAAAATATTTACTTCAGATTTTCAAGTCCTTTCATTGCTGTACAGAACGGACTATGAGGCTTTAAGAGCGGTGTGTTGTTCTGTGTGTTAAAGTATATATGGTCCCTCTAGCGCCATTGTTGAAACAGCTCTTGTAATTAAAGACTTCATTAAACTACCCGCCATTCGAGTCATGTCTTTATTCCTTTCAAGGAGTTTTTGTTTGTTTGTCTGTTTGTTGTTAACGCCGCACTCAGCAATATTCAGTTATATAACGGCGGTCTGTACCTGAAACCTAGTGATTGACATCATGAACATCGGTCTACGCAATTGGAATACCATTCATGCATCAACCAAGTCGGCGAGCCTGACCATACGATACATTTAGTCGCCTCTTACAACAAGCGGAAGACCAATTCTGATCCGGATTTTCACGGGTTTCGAGGAGTTACTTGAGTTATCATAAGTAGATAACCTCGTGGGGGCCATTGTTAGAATTCGACCCCACAAAACTATCGCTTGACGACAATGTGATTTAAATGGTCAGGCCCTATGATTTGGTTGATTGTGTCACCGTATCCGACGGCGTGAGTTTTGCATGTGTTTGTGATGGGTGTCACCGGTGCAGCAGGATACGCTCACCATTTCGCGAACACTTGTTATCAGAAAGACAGTTTATTCAGTCGGAAAGGTCATATGGCCCACAGTACTGTTCAGTTTTAACATACATGAAGTCAACGTGATCTTGAACATAGCATGGTATATTTTCACCTTAGTCTGAACACATGTATTAAATACACTGCTAAAGATTTGATAACATCTTCATTGTTGGAATTCAACAAATTGATCATTAATTGATTGTCTTTGGGTGTAATGCCTAAATTAGATAGAAACTTTGATCTGCACGTTTTATTTTTTCACATATAAAAAGAACATGAAACTCGTCTTGGTTGGTACAGTTAGTACATATACAATTTACAAAATCACTACCCTTGGTTCTACGACACTTATTGACATGGAAGATTCTCAATTTACAAAGAGCTCTTAATGGAGATTTATCTTGTAATACAGTTTTAAAAAATCTTGTTGTAACAATGATTTGATACCAGAATAATGCTTGAGAAAGTATGAAGAGGAAACTTGTTGATGCCAGTTTTGCTGAATTTAATCTAATAATCTTTGTATTTAAAGCTAGTTTTTCATTACCGATGTCTTGTGCGATCCATTCAAAGGAAAATCCAGAATTAAATAATATGCTTCTTACACCAATTGGATAGTGATTTATAAGCACATGCATATGATGTAGTCGGAATGGTACCATGGACTCTTCTTGGGGATTTTTTTATGATTATAGAAATGGTTTTGTCGCTATTATCATAATATCTGTCAGTGAGTTGTCTGGCCCACATTTGATTGTTTACAGGCCGCCGTGATATAGACTGCGTAAAACAACAGCCACGTTAAGAGATGGTGTACGCTTCTGCGCGTAGTATACGTCTCGGATTACCCTGGATCTTTAGGGATTCAAGAGTTTGCGGCAATGTCATCGTGGGATTGAATCCCATATTATCCCCAATTATGATCCTCAGTTTATCTAAGGCGACGCATTATTTCGTCCCTTGGGTGTGACACGATCCTGTGATCGCGGGAACTGACTTGGTTCGTCAGACCATACCGTGGGTTTCACCAGATGGTAAACGTCGAAGACCTGCATCACTCCGACACTAAGCTAGCTGACGTGCCAGGATATACCTGAAAACATGACTCTACCCAATGATCAAACTGATGTGACATGCTCAAAGGGGATATGTTATCATGACTGACGGTCGGGGATTTTATGAGAGCTTCCAGCAATGCTGATTGTGCAAAAAGGCGATCCTCGGGCAAATACGAATTAAATTATACAAGAATCTAATGTAAATCAATAATTCCAAAACATCAAGTAATTGTTACTAGTACGGCAGCAAAACCAGTATTTTGACATCATGTATTACAGAATCGTGCAGACTTGTATCAGTGACAACATAAGCTAAACACAGGTCGTATTGATCTAGAAGCCAGGTCAGGGACATAAAGTCTGTCATCATGTGCTCGCGTATGTCATACACGGCAACGCCGTAAGCTTATGGACACCGACGTTGACAACGACAACTCTGTTCGACAACTGCCATTTAAACATTACACTATTAACCCTACAGGTAGTACACTACTCAAAACAATTTAAAGAACACCCACAATTAGAAAGCTGTGTTTAGCAATACCCACCAGCCGTGACAGATGGCATAGTCATATGAAGAATTCGGGTGTTCTTTAACTTCTTTTGAGTAGTATATATAGGTTGACACCTCATGCTCACGGTACTATATATAACCACACAGAAAACAGTCATTCCTTACTAAATCCTAACAGAGAACCACATGTTCAACATCTGTCTTGCGACGTCGACTTCAACAGCAACTACTACTATGATGCCCACACTCACGTTGCTGAAGCTGCAATTGGCGTTGGTCGAGACTGAAAGCAGACTCAACCGCGCATGTGACCAAATATATCTCCTGGACGCTAGACTGGACGACATACAACATCGCCGCGACATCGCCAACAGCAGACCCACCTTCCGATATAACCTTCTACTCCGGCAGAGGGTAACGGAGGGCATACGGAACACGTACTACGAGTACGCATGGAAGAAGGCTGAAGAAATAGCCCTCCTCAAGTACCAGATCGGAAAAGTTGAACAAAGACTTTCTTCGTAAACATGAGTTCATGTTAATTCATTCTTAATTTCAAAGGCCCTTATGAGGGCCAACAAATCCATGAAAGAAAATTTGAAAACAGATAAAATACCATATTCTTGGTTCTGTTTTAATTACTAGATTTACCTATATGTAATATAATTACATAAGGAACGGGTGTTTTTCCTTTCCACTGAATGTGGTGCCACTTCCAACAACATAAACATCAAAGGAGCCCACACGGGAAGACAACAAACATTTGACTTTCATGAATAAGAAAGGGCCTTATTATGTTGGGTGTGTTTTTATTATTTTTACAAAATGACATTTCTGACATACCTTTTTTTCTTTTTTTATTCCTTCAACCAACCGAACTTGGAGCTGATATATGTTTTTACAGTGCTTTAAAGGTAGGCCTTATTGTAAATATAAATTGTCTGTCTCGATTATCCACCGTAACAAATTCCATTTGGCGTAAAAGGCAAAATATCTGTGAAAATTATATGAATGGACCACTGGAATTTAGTGATGACGCCAGGTGTTCGCGAAAAGGGTAAGCATGTCCTTAAAAAAACCATGTATAAGCAAGTATGCGGAATTGCTCTTTCTGATTATGTAGTGGTATCATTCATCATTTTCATAAATATCACAATAACGCATTTTCACTTATGGCTATAAAGGTTCGTCAGAACATCTTTGAAAAAGCGTTTTCTTGTTCTTCACGGAGTAGTTCGTTTAAAAACGATGCTTTTCTGTCAATACATGTTAAAAACAATCATTTGTTTGTCATTACTATGATATTAACTTTAATGTGGAAATCTTTGTTAGGCATTACTCAGGAAAACAAATGTCCCTATGAAAAGTCGTCTCATATTCGTTAGAGAGAGAGTACGTTTAAACCATTCTCGGCTACATAATATCGAGTGAAGCACTATGTACACTCGAATTCCGTTGTCTCGAACTCGGATGTGTCGAAGCCCCGGTCGTGTCGAGATCACAGTCCGGCCCGGGCAAATGCTTTCTGAATTTATCACTATTTTATCCCGGATGTGTTGAATTTTCGACTGTTTCGAACTAAATCTATAGGCGCAAGCGTTGAAAATACGTCAATGGTGAGTCTAACCTAGGTATTGTGGCAGACAGAGAAAGTGCGAACTATTACAATGTATGCATATGACTTCATGGCATATCATTAAAATATAGTTACGAAATATTGTATTCACAGCTACCTTGGATATATATGTGTTATGCTTTCCCAATATTCACGCTTACTCAATTTCGGACATATTCAATACGTCAACGCCAGAGCGTAATCAGGCAGGGTTATTCGTCGAAACAGATTCCATAGGGCATAAGAGGCAAAATAACGCTGAAAAATGCATGAATGGATAACTGAAAATAAGCGATGACGCCAGGTGTTATAAAGAATCGAATTTAATATATTTTTTGCGTTGATGGAGGCTAAATTCTATAAATAAATAAATAAATAAATAAATAAATAAATAAATAAATAAATAAATAAATAAATAAATAAATAAATAAATAAATAAATAAATAAATAAATAAATAAATAAATAAATAAATAAATAAATAAATAATGACCAACTGCACAGACTGCTTATTTATTCAGTAACAAATAAAATGCACATATGATTCGAAATCGGTGACATCGTTCAGCGCAGTAATGCAACACAAGCCCCGCCCACTCTATTGTCAGTCAATCAGGAAACAGTAGTTCGCGAAAGGGCGTGGCCCATTTTTCGGTTTATGGAAGCATAAACGCAAATTGCTTGGTTAGACAATCAAATGACATGGAATCACTTGCAATTTATTTATTGACTGACATTATTGCACAGGTTAAAGGTAACCTTTATAATGTTGAATTTGCTGCAATAAACCTGTCATCTGAGGTGACACAATTTAAAACCGACCCACGACAACACATGTGGATATAATATAACTCCCTCGGCCAACACGTGTGTTTAATTAATTAAACAAGCCGTCTATCAAAGACAAAGGCGGTGTGGGGCTTATGGCATTATGCAGAATTCGATCAGGCTTCAACCAGACTACCTGGTAGTTATTTAGACTACCCGCTTGGACGTAACAATATACGCTTGATCAACTTATATTGACGCTAATTAAGTATAAAAACATGCTATAGTGGTAATCCGTTCCGTAATCTTAATTATCTAGTTAAAGACGGTTGTCTGGTAGTTGTAGTCAATTAACGTCAATTACGGCAACAATGCGCGCAGCACAACAAACATTGTCACACGCTGACACAGAGTGTTTCACAGCGCTAGTTAAAGTAGAAGTTAAACATGCCATTAGCATCCTTTCAAGTGATGCAGATAAATACTTCAGGTCAGCCTCCTCATCTCATTCCCACCATGGCACTCGTCTACTCCTTCACCCGCGACATGCTACAAAACGACCTCTACGACTGCGAAGAAAAGTTCCTGCGAGCCCGCGACCAGGTCATTCTTCTGTCACAGAGAATGAAAGACGTGAACCACCGCTATGAAAGCGCCAAAACTAATGGTCAGCGAGCGTTCGTCCTTCACCTTCGACTGAGGAAGGTCATCCTCGAGGGGATGATGGGCGTGTACATGGAGTACCTGGACAGGAAGGCCAAGGACATGGTGCGCCTCCGGTTCAGCCTTGTGGAGATAGAAGAAGCACAACGGAATGCGGAAGGACGTCTTGGGGAGACCGAGATGGAATTGTAAATTGAAAAAAAGTGGGCTTCCAAAGGCTCTTATAAGAGCCAACAATTTATCCTGAAAGAAAACTTGAAACATGATTATGTTTGTTTGCTGTTTAACGCCGCACTCAGCAATATTCCAGCTATATAACTGCGGTCTGTAAATAATCGAGTCTGGACCAGACAATTCAGTGATTGACTTTATGAGCATCGATCTACGCAGCTGGTACACGATGACATGCATCGACCAAGTCAGCGAGCCTGACATCACGATCCTGTTAGTCGCCTCTTACGACAAGCATGGGTTGCTGAAGATCAATTCTGACCCGGACCGTCACGGGAATAAACATGATTATGTATTCATATAATCAGAGACCGTATATCGGTATGTGGTCTCTAATATGATGAAACGTTACGCTGGATGTAAATCTAGCCACATCTCCGGTATTTCAATAATTTCTAGTAGACGTTGGTATGATGACCCAGGAAGATGAATGCGACGTTTTGGTGTAGACACTGTCACCGTTATCAAGCAAGGTATCACATCTCCCGTGTTCATCTCCTGAACTGTTTAAGAATATCATCTGGTCAAATACTGATATATATTTTCATATAATGTAATTCTAGATTTTTTTACTCAAATTAAATCTATAGTTATTTTTTAAACTAACTTGTATTCATAAACATATAAACAAACCAACAATCTGACACTTCACTGTACTTTTCAAATACTGTCGTAGATGGGTTATACATAACTACATAATTGTAAGATATTGTTATATACGTCAGTGCTTACAAATGTACATCTGTATCATTTCTTTTGTAATTAAAAATCCTTAATTCTATTTTAAACCAACGCTTACAGATAATTAAATTCGATTGTTTATTCCTTTCAACAGTCAGTTGGTTTTAATTAAGACTAATCGATTCAACGTAACAATATATGCTTGATCACTTGTATACTGACGTTAATGATTTAAACAATGCATTGGTATTAATCCGTCCCATAAAGCTAACCTATCTTGGTCATGTATTACATCGAAACTTGGCGCTGAATGAAAACCCATGGATCCATTTCTGGTATTTATTAGACACCCGACATGGCCCCTATTGCCATCACTTTCAATAGAGAACACCGACACGTTAGGGTAACTGTACATGTCTGGAATTAAATATACACCGTATTTACGAACTGCAGCATTTATGTTTCAGGTGGTTATAGTTTAATGATAATGAATAAATTTATATCCTTATATGTTTATAACAGTTACAATGCACAGATAACCCGCCATTATAATCATTTGTGATATATACGTGTGCTTATGCAAAAATACATCAATATACCATTCTTGTATATCTTTATATGAGAAGGCGATCATGAGAAGTAGATGTGTTCCTTGAGAATGAGAGACAAACATGGACATCGCATCTAAACTCATTCACGTTGTTTTGATAGCAATCACTGTTGGCACCAAAAATTGCAGTATACATGTATTTCTAACTCTCAGTACGATCTAGAATATCAACTCCGGGATGTCGTTGAGGGTGTTGAGAGAGAGAGAGTCTCTCAAGCGTCTATTACGGAAGTACCTTACTCTGAGAACACATAATCTCCCTTCCCTTATTATGTAATAGATATAAAACGTCAACGCCAGAGTATGGTTTTACGCCGCTTTTAGCAATATCCCAGCTGGGGACACTGGAAAATGGGCTTCACACATTGTATCCATGTGGGGAATCGAACCCAGGTCTTCGGTGTGACGAGCCAACGCTTTAACCACGTGGCTTACTTACTTATATTGGAGATTAAACGTGCGCTTTCCGAATGCAAGCGTATGTCGCAAACGGGCCCGGCCAGGCCATTTAATGTGTTGCCGAAAAGGGGAATAGTGAGTTTGTGCAACCCCGGAGGGGGGCTCTAGGGGTTGCTTATATAGTAATTTGAAATTTTGAGATTTGGAATGAATGCCAAGAGTGGGTGGAGAATGAACAAAGGGAGCTGTGTGTGTTGGGTGGTTGTTAGATAAGGTAGTTTCGGTTTTAATATTTTATTTGGTGTTTAAATGCGACTAATTAGTCCTGTTTTAATTAGGTATATGCCCAAGGCTTTGAATTTTTCTAATTTATTTTGTGGATTTAAGATGGATTCTAGTGTAAGTGCGGTTTTAAGATTTAGGGTGGTTTGTAGTGTTGTTCGGTGTGTTTAGTAGTGTGTGCAGTGAATGAGTACGTGTTCTGGTGTTACCACAAGGCTACCCCATCGCCCCCCTAAATAAGAGTGGGATAGTCCAATGATAAGTGTTTGGCTTGGGTACGATTGGGAGGATACCACATAATCCAACAGTAAACGTCACACTCCATAACCGTGTCTTAAATAATTAATTCATCAAAGAATATCTTACTGTCTCATATATATTGTTGTAAGACATATTAACCATACATTCAATACAGATTAGTTGCCTTTTAGTAATATCATATCATTTCTCAATAACATTTGTGCTAAAATTCAGCTTGACAATCGGTATGTATACCCTGGTCTCTGTGGTAATCCTATGTACTCCAGTTGGAGTGAGTGAGTGAGTATGGTTTTACGCCGCTTTTAGCAATATTCCAGCAATATCACGGCGGCCGACACAGTAGGTGTTAATTAATCCCCTCCTGGCCTCCTCCCAGACTGTGTAACAACTGGGAATATGAAGTGTGTGACACATGGGACGTGTAACTAATGGGAGATAACCCTTTTGTTGTGTCAACTGCATCTTATTTATTGGATCCGTTTCTTCCTATCATTTACTGATGGCTACACTAAACCCTAATGGTTGGTTCTTGCGTCCAAAAGGATTTGACGGCTACATTGACACGTGTTCAAAGCGATTACTGTATATTACTAACTAATGCGTTAGATCCCCATTAACGTGGCATTACATTTGGGTATTATTCTACGATTCCATAGCTGCAATCGAAGACTTCCTGTTTCCAGAAGTCTGCTAGGTGGCATCAGACCCATCTCAAATAGGAGTGATGTAGTCTTAGAATCAGGAAGTATCATTGATTACAGGGTATAGGAGAAATGGTAAACTAATAAACATATATAAATATGAAAAAGGGACAAACAGTACGTCAACATACGGGCATAGTAAATGAGACCCGTGAAGTTCCGGGGTGGAACGCTTGTCGTAAGAGGCGACTAACGGGATCGGGTGGTCGGGCTCGCTGACTTTGTTGAAGCGTATCCCAATTGCGTGAATCGATGCTCATGATGTCAATCACTGGATGGTCTGATTCAAACCCGATTATTTACAGACCGCCGTCATATAGCTGAATTATTGCTGAGTGCGGCGTTAAACAAACAAAAACATTGATGCTACAGTTTTCCAATTTCCACTAACACGTTCACAATAACCTTACTTATTTATATTAGGGGATTTTACGTGCGCTTTCCGACTGGAGCGTATTTCGCACACGGGCCAGGCCGGGCCATTTAGTGATATAAAAGGGGAAGCGAGAAGAGTGCAACCAAGGAGGGGGGTTTAGTGGTTGCTTATATAAAGTTTTGAAATTTTGAGATTTGGAAGACATGCCTTGGGGGAGTGGTTGGGACTAAGGGAGTGTGTGGGGGTGAGTTGTTGTTTTTAGATGTTTAGTGTTGGTGGTTTAGTGAATTTTTAGATACGATTAATTAGGTCTGTTTTGGTTAGGTAAATGCCTAGGGCTTTGAAGTTTTCTATTTTATTTTGGGGGTTGAGGATTGCTTCTAAGGTAAGAGCTTTATTTGGATTTAGGTTGGTTTGTAATGTTGTACGTTGGATGAGGTAGTGGGTGCAATGTAGTAGTACGTGGTCTATGGTTTCTGGGTGAGTGCAGTGTGGACACTTCCCGTTTGCGTGTTTTTTTAGTTTTAGAAGATGGTTATTTAGTTTGGTGTGTCCTGTTTGGAGTTTGGTGATTATTCTATCGATTTTTTTGGATGGATGGAGGATTTTTGGTTTGGTAAGGGGTTTTTTGAGGACTTTTATGATTTGGGTGTTTGTGTTTTGATAGAGGCTATGCCATTTTTGGGTGATTTTGTGTTTGTTGATACTTTTGATCTCTGATTTACTTATTGGTAGCTTAAGGCTTATCTCTGGTATTTTTAGGGACTGTTTAGCGGCTTGGTCGGCGTTCTCATTACCGTATATTCCTACGTGGGCTGGTATCCAGGTGAGTACTATGTTTTTGCCTGCCTCTGTTAATTTATCTATACTTTTGAGAATTTGGTTTATTAATTTGGGGCGGTTTTTGGTGTTTTTGCTTTGGAGGGCCTGGAGTCCACTTAGTGAGTCTGAGAGTATTAGGATTTTATTTTGGTTTTTAGTGTGATGGCTGTGGAGGGCCGTGGCGATACCCATGAGTTCTGCGGTGAAGATAGATTGGTTGTTTGGGAGTCGGAAGGATTGCGTATTTCTTATTGGTTGGGCTATGTGGACTCCGAAACCTGTGTGATTTGTGAATGGATCAGCAGATCCATCTGTGTAGATGTGGCACCAATTTGGCCAGTTTTGATGTATGTAGGCTAGTGAGGTGGATTTAGCTATGTTAGGGTCAGTTTGTTTGTTTATTGTTTTGGCTAGGGAAGTGTCTATTTTGGGGATTTTAAGTTTTGGGTGAATACGTTGGATTTTTTGCAGTTTTGTTGTAGGTTCCCTATTTGGTGTTCGTTGCGGTAGTTTATAATACGTTGGGAAATTGGAGTGAGTAGAGGGTGTTTCCTAGTTAGTGCCTGGTTTTTGGGACGTATGTTTAGGTTTAGGAGATTTTGTAGAAGAGGGTTTGATTGAGAAGCTGCCCAGAAGTTTAGTGTTAAGTGTTGCCTACGTAGGTTTAGCGGCATTTCTCCTGTGAGGGCCTGAAGTGACGTAAGGGAGGTGCCTTGTTGGGTACGTGTGACTAATTTGAGGGCTTGGTATTGGATTGAATCTAGTTTTTTGGTTAATGTTTCGTTTAAGGTATCGTATATGGCACAGCCGTAGTCTAGTTTGGATCTGATTAGGGATGTATAGAGGCTGAGGAGGGTATCTTTAGAGGCACCCCAGTTGGAGCCGGTTAGACATCTTAGTGTGTTTAAATCTTTGCTACATCTTGTGGTTAGGTTTTGGACGTGGGCATCCCAGGAGAGATGTTCGTCGAATATTAGTCCTAAGAATTTAGTTTGTTTCTGAAATTGGATTGGTTTGTTGTTTAGTTTAAGGGTGGGGGTGGCCCGTGTCATATTTTTATGTTTAAATACTATTCCTGTGGTTTTTTCAGTGTTTAGGGAGAACCCCCATTTATCGGCCCATTGTTGTATTTTGTTTAGTGATTTCTGGAGTAAGTCCTGGGATGTTAAAATACTTTTAGAACGGATCCAGAGGGCTCCGTCATCTGCAAATTTGGAAGTATTTATTTTAGGGGATAAGCCATCAAAGAGATCGTTTATCATTATGTTGAATAGTGTGGGGCTAAGAATGCTGCCTTGGGGTGTGCCGTTTTCTAGTGGACACTGGTCCGACAAGGCCTGGTCTATACCCACTGTGATTTTACGGTTTTTAAGGAAACTTTGGATGTAGTTTATGATTTGACCTTTTAGTCCTATTTTTTTAAGTTTTTGGATTAGCCCGTTGTGCCATACCATATCGAAGGCTTTGGAAAAGTCCAGAAAGATGCCTGTAGTATATTGTTTATTTAGTTGTCCTGTTTTAATATCCTGTTCTAGACGTGCTAGGTTATCTAGGGTTGAGCGGCCGGGAGTAAAACCGCTTTGGTCTGAATTAATTATATTATTTTGGGTTAAGTAGTGTTGGAGTCTATTTTTTGCCATGGATTCCATTACTTTGCATAGGTTAGAGGTGAGCGATATTGGCCTATAGGAGTTGGCTTGGTTGGCTGGTTTACCGGGTTTAGGGATGGGGATAATGAGAGCTTCTTTCCAAGGATTTGGAACCTGGCCGTTTAGATAAATTAGATTATAGAGTTTTAGTAGTGACTGGAGTAGTTTGGGCGGGAGTTTTTTGATTATTTGGTAGGAAGTTAAGTCTAGACCTGGGGCTGTTCCTTTTTTCCTATTTTGAAGTACGTGGTTTAGTTCTTCTATTGTGTACGGTTGGTTTATTTCTAGGTTGTTATTGTTTGGTTCTTGGATAGGTTTGGTTTCTGCCTGGAGTTTTTGTTTGAATTTATGGCTGAAGTTGTTATTGCTACTTATTGCCGAAAAGTGGTTTGCTAGGTTATTTGCTTTTTCGATGGGAGTATTTGAGTTGTTTATGTTAGGCGTTTTTGTTTTGTTTTTTTAAGCCTCTGACGGCGTGGATTTTGCGCCAGACTGTTCTGGCATCTGTGCGATTATTTAGTCCCTCGCAGAATTTTTTCCAGTCTCTGGTTTTTGCTATTTTGACTAGTGTTTGGACTTGGTGGTTTAGTTGGTGAGCTACCGGTATGTGATTATGGTCGCGTTTGGCTTTATTGAAGGCTGATTTACGTTTTTTCCTAGTTTGTTCTATTTCCTCGTTCCACCAAGGTACCGAGGGCCTACCTGATTTATTTGGTTTTTTGAAAGGGATTGCGCTTTTGGCTGTGTTAATAACCCATGTATACCCACTATATATGACTCTGTGTGTGACAAGTCTGTAATATTGGTTGGACCATGTTCAAAGTTTTCTTTCATGACATTTCTTGGCTCTGAAAAGAGCCTTTTTGAGTTATGGTGGAAAAACTCGACTCTTTCCGCCTCAGTCCGACGGAGGAAAACGGAGAAGCCCGAATTAGAGCACTCCTGCTCTACCAGGCTGGCGATCTGAGGGCGCTGTTCAACCTCGCCATCTCGGTGCCCTTTTCCATGGCGTACTCGCAGTAGGCGTTCCTCACTCCCTGTATGGTGGCGATGCGGATCCGGTACAACATTCGGAACGGCCTCTGGTTGTTTCGCACAGCACGGTCGTATCGAACTCGGACGTCTTCCAGCCGAGCATCCAGGACGGCGATTTGAGTGCAGGCGGACTTAAATCTTCTCTCTGCTTCGTAGAGGCTGCTGTAGAGCTCGAATATTTCATCAGTATCCATGGTAACTGAATGCATGTTTGCGGATCTGGTTGTTCGAAAACTGCAGTATCTAAATATTCCAGCTGAAGAAAGCTATCGTTTGATAATCTGGGCTTTGCGCTATGACCGAACAGGACATGTACTGAACTGATTATTGTTGGGAAGCTTTATGCAACCTATGTGACACTGATGGTGAGGAGGAGGGACAGGTGTCACGGGTCACACCGTGACGATGGGATTGCCCCGCTTGTGTCGGTGACCCGGAGAGCTGGGAATGGCACGGTAAGCTTAGCGCGCCAGCCTAATGACCCACTGACGTTTTCCACCACCGGTCACGCTGTCGGGGGGCAGTGATGATAGCAGGGGCCAGAGATTTAGGTGTACACCTAGGCAATTACTTAATCAGAATTATACGGCAGAGTTTAGTAACATCATTCCTCATTTACACAAAACTACCCACATTAATGTCTAATAGACACCTTGCTCTCTTAACACCGTAGTGCCCCCACTGTAACCTAATAGAAACACCTGAACACGCTCTATTACACTGCACAAACCACCAACAACACAGAACAACCCTAAAATCCACAATAAACTGTAACAACCAACTGTCTCTGGCAACACTTCTGAACCCACTAAACGCCCTACAAAATTTGATGACATTAGGCATTTTATTAATTAAAACAGGCATTCTAGGCCGCATCTAATAAACTACAAAAACATTCTATAACAATGCTAAAATCCTAAAAAAATATCTTTAAAAAATTAATTAAATTAAAAAAATTAAAAATCCAAAATAACACACAGCCACACAAACTCCCTCAGCTCCCCCACCTATAGCACAACATTTCCCCAAAATTAATTAAGCAGCCCTAATTCCCCAGGCTGCCCTTCCTTTTCGGACATACCCTCCTCGGCAAAACCACTGATTGGCTTGGTCGGAAAGCGCATGTAAAAACACCAACTCTCTCTCTCTCTCTCTCTCTCTCTCTCTCTCTCTCTCTCTCTCTCTCTCTCTCTCTCTCATTTACTCATATAGTTCATGTTCAAGGTCGGCCCCATGTGCGAAATCGGCTCTAACGGAAGCGCTCGTACAATCTCCAACATCATCATTAAACATTAACCTAAATGACACCACTGCACAGTCAGTACACATCATATTCCCCCCTCACTTCAACAGTGGCTATTTCCACTATTTCCAATAGATAATGCGACAAAACTCTTTCCATATCCAGCAAAAATCTCTGCATAAAGCAGAGTCGATTGTACAATTCCGACTATATCACGAGCATGTGTTTATGAATCACTATCAAATAGTAATGATACCGGGTGTTCGCGAAAAGGTGAGCGTATCCTGCCCCACCGGTGGCACCCGTCACAAACACATGCAAAGGCAAGTCAATCGTCAGGCATTTCATCCACAACACCTGTTCCTAGCGTTTCAAGGGATGTCTTTGTGCATAACAATAAAAAGAATGTTCCAGATAAATAATCATCCCGAATATATAACATATGTGACATGGGCGTCTGAAATGTACAAGGGAGAAAGGAGGTGAAGTGATGATACATACACGGATACGGAAGAACTTGCCAAAACAACAAGGGAATAGACTGACTTGATGTAGAAGATCAGTATATTTAGTGTCACGTATAATTATACACAGTACAACGGTTTCAAGCCATACAAAAACATGCAATATTTGGGTCTATGAGGAACTAAACTCACTCAAACTGACTAGATGACACTGAAATTTTATATAAAATATATGCTATACAATAGAGTACCCATTATACTATAGTTTCAAGATACATACTGAGTTGAAATTTCAAACTTTGAATTTCAAGATATTAACTTGAAATTTCAATTTATCTTGAAATTTCAAGATCATTATCTTGAAATATCAACTTAGTATCTTGAAAATTCAACATAACATCTTGAAATTTCAAGGAAAAAAAACAGAAAAAAACAAATGGCCTTAAAAGGCTTCCGTATTGAGGCCTTGAGGGACCACATAGGCTGTAGTTTGGGCTGACTATGTCTTACATCTCCGCAATACAAGCTACACAACACCACCCCCAATGAAAATCACAAAATAAGAAAAGTTTTGATATTGCTGCCTAACTTCGACCAGTTCCTGTCTCCTTCTCATCCTCCTCGTCTTCGTCGTCTTTTCTGATGTTTTACGAGAGCTTCCGGTGGAACCACTTTTAAGTCGAATGGTGTTATATACCTTGAATGTTGAGCATTGTAGTCATCTCAAAGATAGAAACATTTAAAACGATACAGTAGTTGGTGGGCTACACGTGGAGATCAACGGAGCCACAACGAGTATGATTTTGTTGAATGGGTGTGTGGGTGGCACACCAGATGTTACGCTCCCCATCTGTAATACAATGAGGAAGGGCTTCGATGAGACAACGCCCACTTGCTTAATGGAACATTCCGGTCTACTCAACACGGAGATAATCTCTGCAACGGGATAGTCAAGCTTGGGTGTTAAGTCTTTACAAAGTGATACTCCGACATTTCTAGCTTTACAAAAGCACCTAGTGATGCTAAGCCTTAATCCAATTTTTAAAGGAAATACTCTCAATTGTAAGTGAACTTGTGATACCACAGAGTGTAATACACTAACTTGTTTTAGTATTGATTCACTTTCTGTTTTTGTATTGATAAGATTTCATTTTTGATGTTTAGAAATTGATGGAATTTCTTTGACCGATATGTATATATATATTGCCATTTCCTCTATATTTTTGTTTTATAACCCCTGTCAACCATGCTTGAGGAATTAGCTAGTTGTAAATACAAGATTAAAAAGCGTTACAAGGAATGGGCCAATGATTTCAAATGATAAAATCATTTACTACCAGATCTAGTCCAGGAGCTGTATTACGCTTTACTGATTTCAGTGCGTTACTTTCACCTTGAAGATCCGGGGTAGAATAGGTCTTCAGCAACCCATGCTTGCCGTAAAAGGCGACTAACGGGATCGGATCGGGTTGTCAAACTCGCCTGCTTGGTTAATGGATGTCATTGTATCCCAATTGCGTAGACCGATGTTCGTGATGTCAATCACAGGATTGTCTGGACCAGACCCGATTATTTCCCTACCGCCTTCATATATCTGGAATATTGCTGAGTGCGGCGTTAAACAACAAACAAACACACTGTGCGTTACTTAGGAGATAAACATACTGTGTTTTCAATGTAGAGCTAGGTTACCTGTAGATTTAACCCCGCTAAATTGAATTTGGAACCGAACGCGCAGCGTGAGGTTTCAAATGTTAAATTAAGCGCGGTTAAATCTACAGGTAACCTAGCTCTACATTGAAAACACAGTATGTTTATCTCCATTCTACCATGACTAAATAAAACGCACACTCTTTGGTGTTAGCAAATATACTGAGTGAAGCGGCATGGGTTGAGTTCAGTGTTTTGAGTGGGTTATCTATCTGAATTACGGAATCACCGAACAAAATATGGTGCTGTATATACTCAAACAGTTTGTTTACACTGTAATACTTCACTCGAACATATGACAGGCATTGAAAGCATATAAGCACGGCAACTTGGTAAGCTAACATGAGGTGGGCATCCCTAAAGAAAACAAAGCAAGCTTTGCAAGGCTTTCGCTCTACATCGCGCGTCACCATTATGACGTCATATCGGTCATTGTGACGCAAAATATATGACGTCACAGTCGTATATAGAAAAGCGCCAAAATTTCAAGCTCTCTGTTGTCTCCAAAACGTAAATACATTCCCTTTGTTGATTTCTGTCGTGTTTTTCTGCACGAAAGGTATTGCCACACATCCTTTGAATATTGTAGTAACCGCATCTGTGCATTTTGTAACCTGTAATTGTAGATATAGTTATTTAAATATGCCTACCGACAATGACTGAAAATCGTACTATTCTATGACTATTAGCTTCCGCGGTGATGCGGCCGTCAAATCAGCTGTTTCAATCAGAGGGGGTTTATTGTGATTTAATAGCCTCTGATTGACCAATCAGAATCGAGTAAATTCCAAATTCATGGTAGAATTCACATTTATCATCCAAAACTGGCTCCCGCAGGAGATATCGCTTGGATTAGATCAAGCGATATCTATCTACACTGTAGATATCGCTGCAATGAAATTACATCACAATGCTTTGCAGACCATTGTGACGTCACTGGTTACCATGACGTCACAATCAAATGACATCACTAATGGCTCTGCAACTGAAGCTGTTAGCAGTACTTTTTACACTGAAGACACTGCTAATTAGTGTCTACAAATTGAAAAAGTTGGAAGAATGATGCTGTGTCATACCAGGAACATTATCTTATACTACATACCCTTGACCAATGCCACATTGCGTTACTCAGAGAGGACTTTCCCAACTAGTTTCAAGAAAATGAAACTGTGTTACATCGTGATCATGCTGTCCCTTTACACATGTTTTAAGATAGTGTTGATGTAAACTTGTTCTAATCACACAATATAGCTGAAATATTGCCGATGTGACTTTAAATTTTAAGTCACTCACTAGAGACGAATTCACTCATAGATATATCCTTCCAAACCAGGGTTCGAATGATGGCTGCTGTACTGCCGGACGACAGACCCTATTTTGATTCTTTTTAGTATAATCGGTTGTGGGCCTACTACAAATTCCAGTATGTCCCGGCACTGCTAATTGCACAGTTTTATACATTGTTATTGGTGATCTTTACTATCTACTCTACTTAACATATCGTATTCATGTTCTGTTAAGACCGCCCCCGTGGTCTAATGGTAGAGCGTCCACCCAGAGAGCGGAAGGCCCGATGTTCGATCCCCGGCCGCGTCATACCAAAAGACGTTAAAATATGGTACTTGTTGTTACCCTGTCTGGCGTCGGCATTAAGGGAGAACTGGTCGGCTCGGAGTCAGTATACTGTGTCTGAGTGGGTATTCGTGTTAAACTGCGGCATGGTATCTCAGTGTGCTAGCACTATAAATCGGCATCAGCCCGGACTAGTAGAAGCAGCCACCCGCACACATGCCGCTACATAAGTGCAATAATCTTGGACGCGACGTTAAACCCAATTTCACCTCACCTCACTATGTTTTGTTTTATTCCCTAGTGTGTCACAGCATAAAAGAAGACCGAATGCTGCAAAGAGAACTGGTACCGTAGTCTCTTCCAAACTGAAAGATATTGGGTCCAGGCCATATGTGAACACTAAGATTGAAAACACTCTGTAAGTCGGAACTACAACAAAAGAAGCAGTTTTTCAAGGGCATTAAAGGGAATGGAGAAACAAACCAACGAACGATACTGCATTACGAGGATATGAATGAAACAAACTGCGGATATTATATGTATAGACCCGTAGGTTCACCCAAGTGGTTAAACCTGAATGTTGTTAAACCAATCTCACTATATTAATAACGATCATATCATGGAAACACATAAGTATTTATACGCTTGTAATTTTCCCGTTATGTGTGTGCCCAGTCCAACTGGGATATAGAACGTGTTACACGTTTCAACTTTAGCTAAACAAATTTATTAACTTATATCATAACCACCTTGCTAAGATTCACCTCTCTACAACATCATTTGCAATACCACTAAAATTTGAAGAAACTTTTTTTTGACCCGGTGTATATTAGAAATGCTTCTTTTATATATATTTTCAATTTTAGCATAGTAATATATTTTTCTTTCGTGTGATTAGGTGGGGGTGGTGGGGTATTATCGGTGGGATCTTTATATATCCGGGGCAGTGGTCACTACAAATGGGATCCAGCACACCTGACTTCGGCGTTAAACCAAACTCACTGTGTATATTATCGGCGATCATATCATGGAAGTACATAAGGACTCAACTACGTATGCAGTCTCCCGTGATGTGTGTGCCCAATTCACTGTGATAGAACGTGTTACATGTTTCAAAGTGTTCTCTGGTGTAATATGGTTGGCCCTGAAAAGGGCCGTTTGACGCACACAGTGGTGGCGCATGAGGGTAGTATCACCAGTCTGTATGTCGCCCTGTGTTGCTGGATATCTCCACTATGTCCCAGGCAATCTTCTCAGCATAGCTGAAATACATGTCCCGGACACCCTCGATCACGGCCAGACGCAACCGGAGGTGGTATCGGTAACTTCGGCGGTTCACTGCCATTGCTCTGTCGTACCGGATCTGCGCTTCGCCGAGGCGTTCATTCAAAAGATGGATTTGATTGACGGCCCACTGGAACCTTTTCCGTATCTTCTTCAGCTTGGTCTGGCGACGTGTTCTGGATGCGATGGTCATTTTGACTTCTGTTCAATGGAATTGACGTCAATGATATGGTTCTGAACTGTTATCGACCGCTTATAAACTGACAGGCCAAGTTGTTGTTGTAACATCACGGTCGAAGCCAATAGATTCTGTGTTGAGTAGCTGGTGTCACCTTCTGCCATTGCTTGTTTAATGGCAACTGTGAGTTTGTGTTGTCTCGCATCAGTTTGTGGACTGGCTTCCTTGCTTGTTAGAGTTAATCTAATCCTGAAGCGACACGCGTTGTTGAACTTCAAATCATCGTCAGTGAATATAGAGCGTCGACATTCTTAATCCTGCAGAGAATCGTTGCATGATCTCCACTGTTTGTGTTAGGTACGCTATGCTCTATCCGTCACTCCTACAATTGGCCTTGAGCAACACATTTCAAAAGGTCGATGATTATGAAACGATTTCCACAAGAACTGATTTACAAATCAGAGCCCTATGATCCATTCCATTGATATTTTTTCAACCCCAAACTCTGAATATTGTCCCATTGCTCATATTTGAATCAGATTTGATTGAACAGTTTTAGACTTAGATTGAAAGGCCATCTTCAGCTACATCAATCTGTATCATTATTCAATAGTCCTTTTTATGTCCAAGCACAAAAAAATCCGATTCGGTTTTCCTTATGCACAACTGGGAACCCACATTATAAGGTTTAAACGAAAGGCTAAACGTAGTAACATATCATCCCATTGGAAAATATACAGATGATGCAGGAATATTGTTATTACTGGAATAAGGAAGTATAAATTGCCATATACAGACCATCTGGATAATACTAATAGTATTAATACAGCGTGTGGTAGTAAAACTCGGTGGCGCTAAGTGAGTGAGTGAGTTTGGTTTTACGCCGCTTTTAGCAATATTCCAGCAATATCACGGCGGGGGACACCAGAAATGGGCTTCACACATTGTACACATGTCGGGATTCGAACCCGCGTCTTCGGCGTGACGAGCGAACGCTTTAACCACTAGGCTATCCGACCGCCCCCGGTGGCGCTAAGTAAAGACGTACAGTAAACTACGGTTATAACGAACTCAAAGGGACTACTAATTTTAGTTCGTTATAACCGTAGTTCGTTATAAGCATATATACAGTTTAACTACAGCAAATAGTTGGGACCAAAAAGTAAGTTCGTTATATCCGTCAGTTCGTTATACGCGTGTTCGTTTTAACCGTGGTTTACTGTATATGAAACAAACTAATAAGAGAGGGTCATGCTGCCCATATAGAGCAGAATGTCATTGCATATGAAGATGATATTGAGAATGCTAGTATATTAAATAACTATTTTGATGGCATGGCAACTGTTGATAATCCTGATGATGAAGTAGTGGTTAACGATGATTTGATAAAGGTTGACCATAATCTTCAAAATATACATTTAGAAGAATCCGAAGTAAAAGATATATTATTTTCCCTGGAGATTTCCAAAGCAACCGGACCTGATAATATGAATAAAAATATTTTAAAGTTCTAAGGTACGCAACTATTCAAATCATTATGTAAACTATTTAACGTTTCACTTTCGCATTCCAAATTTCCTGATACATGGAATTTTGAAATATTCTTCTACCGTTCCAATACATCACAAAACGATGTTCATGATTACTCAAATTATAGAACAATTAGTCTCACGAGCTATGTATCCAAGGTCTTGGAAAAGTATGTTTGTAAACATGTTTCCAATTTTCTTCCCGACAACGGCTTAAGATCATCACCATCAGGATTTTAGGTAGGAGACTCTTCTGTGTACCAGTTAAATCATTTATATGATTTTATTGCTGAAGCGTGGGACAATGGTAAAGAAAGCATATATAGCGATATTAACGAAGCCTTTGATGGAGTCTGGCATAAAGGTATCTCACATAAGTTAAATACGAGGACAACGTTTAGATTGGTTTGAAAGTTATCTAACCAACAGAATACTGTATACTGTCATCAAAGGATGTATATCCATTACTAAATCTATACTGACAGGCGTTCCACAGGGTTCGGTGTTGGGGCCTCTGTTATTTTAAATTTTTATTTATGATAAAGTTGAAGACATACAATGTAACATTAAATTGTTTGCTGATAATACTTTATGATGCGTTTTTATTGATGACCCAGTGCCATCAAGTATATGTTTAGATAGGGATATAGAAATGATAATTATCAAAATGGGCTAAAGTTTGTACCAAGATCATCCAACATACTTCCAGTACCTTTATGTCGCACGAAAACATACAGAAAATCATTTTGGGTTCCTATGAGAGCATGACTGGAATATGTTGGATGGCACTTACAGATGTACTGAATTTTAATACAATTTATAAAGAATTACGAAAAATATATCATTAGCAATGTACATCCTTTATTTCATTGTTGTGGTACTAGAACAAACCAAATCATACACTAGAATGAGACTCAATTGCAGTGACCTAAATGGACTTACTTACTTACTTATATTGGAGATTTAACGTGCGCTTTCCGACTGCAAGCGTATGTCGCACACGGGTCCGGCCAGGCCATTTAATGTGTTTCCAAAAAGGGGAAAAGTGAGTTTGTGCAACCCAGGAGGGGGGCTTTAGGGGTTGCTTACATAGTAATTTTGAAATTTTGAGATTTGGAAAGAATGCCAAGAGTGGGTGGGGGATGAACTAAGGGAGCTGTGTGTGTTGGGTGGTTGTTAGATAAGGTAGTTTTGGTTTTAATATTTTATTTGGTGTTTAAATGCGACTAATTAGTCCTGTTTTAATTAGGTATATGCCTAAGGCTTTGAATATTTCTAATTTATTTTGTGGATTTAGGATTGATTCTAGTGTAAGATCGGTTTTAAGATTTAGGGTGGTCTCTAGTGTTGGTCGTTGTGTTTGGTAGTGTGTGCAGTGAATGAGTACGTGTTCTGGTGTTTCTTGTTGTTTGCAATGTGGGCAGTTTCCTGTTGTGTGTAGATTAGCTATTTTACGGTGATTATTTAGTTTGGTGTGGCCTGTTTGTAGTTTAGTAATTATTCTGTCGATTTTTTTGGATGGGTGTAGTATTTTTGGTTTATTTAGGTTTTTTTGGAGTACTTTCCTGATTTGGCTATTTGAGTTTTGGTATATATTTTGCCATTTTTTGTTGATTTTTTGTTTAGTGACACTTTTGATTTCTGATTTTGAGCTGGGTTAGTTTAAGCTTATTTCTGGGAGTTTAAGGGATAATTTTGCTGCTTTATCTGCCTTTTCATTTCAAAAGATTCCTACGTGGGCGGGGATCCAAATGAACTCTATTTGTTTACCTGCCTTAGTTAAGTTGTTTGAGCTATTGAGTATTTGATTTATTAGTTTGGGGTGGTTCTTAGTGTTTTTATTTTTGAGGGCTTGTAGTCCACTGAGGGAGTCGGTTAGGATGAGGATTTTTCGGTGTTTTTTAGATTGCTGATTGTGTAGTGCTGAGGTCATGCCCATTAGTTCGGCCGTGAATGGTATGGATTGGTTGTTTGGGAGTCTGTAAGATTGTGTGTCCTAAATGAACCTAAGTTTGATCGTTTTATAGGTATTGATCCGAAGTGTACTTGTGGTCATCATAACGTTGGTAATCTTTATTGTCTGTTTCAATGTAAATCATATACCAATATAAGATCAAATTGTTTCTTTTATATAAAAGTTTTTATTTTATCTGATGCAAATATTAGACTTATAGCATTTGTTCATGCATATTTTATCCCAACAAAACGCTTTGAAAGCTTTGAAAGTATGTTAGACATTTTTTGTACATTTATATATATTTAGTTAGGAACTTTTTATCATCCACTGTGTGTTGTGATACTTTATGTAAATACGTTTATGTCGGAAGTGTCTTCAAATGGGCATTGCGCCTGTTGACCAATCCATTTTGAAGAAAACAAAATATCGTGTAAACCACACACACAATATATTTTGTATATTCTTACTTAGAGAATTTTAATCAACCTACAGGCGATCGCTTTCGCCTCAAGCATGCCTCTACAAGTCAGACATAACCGACATGTCAATCATGTTCAATCATTATATCAACCATTTGCTTGTACCTGTGACGCAGGATGTTATGTTGCTGTGAGTGTGTTACGAGGCATGTACCGGTGGGAGATATATTTCTTAATCCCAGAGTCCTGTTTGGCGAGCGTTCTTCACTTCACTTCACTTCTGGACTTGTAAACAAGCACAACATTGCTTATATAAATACCGCTCCAGAAAAAACAGATGACACTTTATGACTTTATATGTAACATGTTCATGTTAAATATGTAAGTATATGGTTTTTCTATATGATACTGCTATGTTGTTGTGCTGGATGTAAATAATAACGTAGCTGCAGTTACGAAAGATAATCGAGTAATAAAACACTTACAGAACAATAATTATCTTTAATGTCAATTATGTGATGTATGCTACTTTTCATGTCACTTTCAATACATTGTAATTTGTATATGTATCATGTTTGGGAGAAGCATTCAGAAAAGCAAAATATGTTTATATTAATATGTAAGTACAATACATAAAGCTAATCTGTAACCGTAAACTAGAGCTTGTTGTGTCCGAGTTAAACCAATGCAGTATCTCAATTTCATATATTTTCTCCAAAATGCATTTAAATTATCATCTACTAGTCGAATCTCTTACTTTTTACAGTAAAGTCGTGGAGTGATTTAAGAATGTCCATGTTGATTGCGGGCGTCACTAAACGAAGGTGCCGCATAAAACCGTTTTCATGTAATAACCATGGGTGTAAAAATACATATTATTTCTAATATTTGGGTAGTTTCTGCATGTAAATCAAGATGATTACAGGTAGTACTTACTTACTTTGGAGATTTAACGTGCGCTTTCCGACTGATGCGTATTTCGCACACGGGCCCGGCCAGGCCATTTAATGTGTTTCCGAAAGGGGCGAAGGTGGTCTGTGCAACCCAAGAGGGGGGTTTTAGGGGTTGCTTATATAGAATTTGGGAATTTTGAGATTTGGAATAGATGCCGATGGGATTGGGGAGGAGAACTAAGGGAGCTGGGTATGGTGGATGTTTGTTTGTTTATGTGATTTTGATTTGGTAGGTTATTGTGTTTTTAGATGCGTTTTATTAGTTCCGTTTTTATTAAGAATACGCCTAAGGCCTTGAAGTTTTCTAGTTTATTTTGTGGGTTTAGTATTGCTTCTAGAGTTAGAGCCTTGTTTAGATTGAGGGTGGTTTGTAATGCGGTTCGATGTGTTAGGTAGTGTGTGCAGTGGATGAGTGCGTGTTCTGGGGTTTCTGGTTGTTTGCAGTGTGGGCAGTTACCTGTAGTGTGTTTTTTAATTTTTTTTAGGTGGTTATTTAGGTTGGTGTGTCCTGTTTGGAGTTTAGTGATTACTCTGTCGATTTTTTTCGATGGATGGAGAATTTTGGGTTTGGTTAGTGGTTTGCTGAGCACTTTTTTGATTTGGCTATTTGAGTTTAGATATAGGTTATGCCATTTTTTGGTGATTTTTTGCTTGTTTACACTTTTAATTTCTGATTTTGAGATGGGTAAGTTTAAGCTTATTTCTGGGATTTTGAGGGATAGTTTAGCTGCTTTATCGGCGTTTTCGTTACCGTATATTCCTACGTGGGCGGGTATCCACAAGAAGGTTATTCGTTTGCCTGCCTTAGTTAGGTCGTTGGAGCTTTTAAGTATTTGATTTATTAATTTAGGTCGGTTTTTGGTATTTTTGTTTTGGAGTGCTTGCAGTCCACTTAGGGAGTCGGTAAGTATTAGGATATTTTTGTGTTTTTTGGATTCTTGATTATGGAGGGCTGAGGCCATGCCCATTAGTTCTGCCGTGAATATTGATTGGTTGTTTGGGAGTCGGAAGGATCGTGTGGTTTTAGTTGGTTGTGTGGTATGGACTCCGAAACCTGTGTGTTTGGAGGTCGGATCTGAGGATCCGTCCGTGTAAATGTGACACCAATTTGGCCAATTTTCGTGTATGTATGCTAGTGTGGTAGTTTTAGCTATGTTTGGGTCGGTTTGTTTATTTATTTGGCTAGCTAGTGTTGTGTCTATTTTGGGTATTTTAAGTTTAGGGGTGAAGATATTTGATTGTTTGCAGTTTTGTTTAAGATTTTTAATTTGGTGTTCATTTAGGTAGTTTGTTATTCTTTGGGATATTGGGGTAAGTAAGGGGTGTTTGCGAGCTAGAGCTTGGTTTTTGGGGCTGATGTTTTGGTTTATTAAGTTTTGGATGAGAGGGTTTGATTGGGACGCGGCCCAGAAATTTAAGCTTAGCTGTTCCCTGCGTAGACTTAGTGGCATTTCTCCTGTTAAGGCCTGAAGTGAGGTGTAGGAGGTGCCATGTTGGGTGCGTGTAATTAGTTTGAGAGCCTGATATTGTATTGAGTCAAGTTTTTTAGATAGAGAGTTGTTTAGGGTGTTGTATATGGCGCAGCCGTAGTCTAGTTTTGATCTAATTAGTGATATGTAGAGAGAGAGGAGGGTAGTGCAAAGCGTTCTGCTTTAAGATTAGATTAACTTCAACAAGCAAGGAAGCCAGTCCAAACACTGATGCGAGACAACACCAACTCACAGTTGCCATTAAACAAACAATGACAGAAGGTGACACCAGCTACTCAACACAGAATCTATTGGCTTCGACCGTGATGTTACAAAAACAACATGGCCTATCAGTTTAAAAGCGGCCGAAAACAGTTCACCATATCATTGACGTCAATTCCATTGAACAGAAGTCAAAATGACCATCGCATCCAGGACACGTCGCCAGACCAAGCTGAAGAAGATACGGAAAAGGTTCCAGTGGGCCGTCAATCAAATCCATCTTTTGAATGAACGCCTCGGCGAAGCGCAGATCCGGTACGACAGAGCAATGGCAGTGAACCGCCGAAGTTACCGATACCACCTCCGGTTGCGTCTGGCCGTGATCGAGGGTGTCCGGGACATGTATTTCAGCTATGCTGAGAAGATTGCCTGGGACATAGTGGAGATATCCAGCAACACAGGGCGACATACAGACTGGTGATACTACTCTCATGCGCCACCACTGTGCGTCAAACGGCCCTTTTCAGGGCCAACCATATTACACCAGAGAACACTTTGACAGATGTAACACGTTCTATCACAGCGAATTGGGCACACACATCACGGGAGACTGCACACGTAGTTGAGTCCTTATGTACTTCCATGATATGATCGCCGATGATATACACAGTGAGTTTGGTTTAACGCCGAAATCAGGTGTGCTGGATCCCATTTGTAGTGACCACTGCCTCCGTATATATGAAGATCCCACCGATAATACCCCACCACCCTCACCTAATCATACGAAAGAAAAATATATTACTTTGCTGAAATTGAAAATATTAAAGATGCCATTCTAATATACACCGGGTCAAAAAGTTTGTTTCTTCAAAATTTAGTGGTATTGCAAATGATATTGTAGAGAGGTGAATCTTAGCAAGCTGGTATGATATAAGTTAATAAAAAAATTAGCTAAATTGGTGGATCATGGATTACCTCCCGGCAACTTTCCTAGACTTATTCGTTCTTATCCGGCATAGAAATCGCCAGCATTTAAAAAAGCTAAAAGGAGAAATTTATTACAATGGTATATTTTATAATGAAGTTGAATCAATTACTATTGTACAGTACAGTTACACTTCTACTACATCCAAACAAAGAGCTACCCCAATATGTTACCCATAAAAATGTTACTCTTGTGATATCAAATTAATTAGATGTCAGTTGATGCTATTAAAGCTACAAGACCTGATTGAATTGGCGATGTATAATTTAAATTGACTGCAATCTCTTTATCAGACCCGCTTACTTAATAACCTGTCTCTAAATAAGTCAGTTTTCCCACTTGTATGGAACGAAGCTTTTGTAATATGTATGTATAAACAGGGTGGCGTTAATGAATGTTCAAACTACCGACCAATTGCTCTTACTAGTTTGGCAAAAGTCTTCAACAAGAAGTGTGTTCTCACGTACGTGTTCAGTTTCTTCAGAGCAAATAATATTTTGACTAATTTACCATATGTATCCATGCCGGGAGACAGTACCCTTTATCAGATAACACATCTGTATGATTTTATTGCTAATGCTTTGGATAGCGACAACGAAGTTAGAGCTGCTTGCTATGTTAGCAAGGTTTTTAATAAAGTATGTCATAAAGGTATATTGTTTAAATTGAAATCATGTGGTATCGATAAATATATTACTGTGGTTAAGCAGCTACCTTGAAAACAAACATCAGAGAGTATTTATTCAGAGAAATAGATCTAGGTCCAAAACCATTATGGCATACCAGTCATTTATTAATGTAGTACATATCCCAAAAGTAAGTGGTGCTTAATTCATGCACATATGTATATACTGGATAACTGTACAAAGAAAAACAAACTTTTTTACATTTAGACGCATTAAGTATATATGGGGTCATCAGGCCACATATTGATGTATAGGGAGACTAACGTAAAGTCACTAGCTCAAAGTAGACAATAATTTAACATTGCTGTTCCACAAAATGATTAATAACTTATCTCCGAATTATTTATCAGACCTTATTCCCGAAGGAGTTTCAACGTTACGTACTTTCGTCATAAAACGCAATGACACTATTCAGACACCCAGATGTCATCGGGAATTTTATGCAAAATCTTTCTTGCCCGAGATCATAGAACAATAGCGTCAGCTGCCTGGTAACTTAGTTGACGCTGTGAATATAGGGACAATTAAAAGGCTAGTACAAAAAAACACGATAAACCAACGCTATGTTGATTTAAATTCACGTTCAAGATTCTGTCAGATCAGGGAGTCTATATAGTATTTGTATAGTCTCCCTGGTCAGATAGTGCACTCCCGACTACGACTTGGTTGCACCAACTTGAAGGCTCATGAATATGAACGACATATCTGAAGTAACCTTACTTGCTCTTGTGGACGTCCAAGGGAAGATCAACTGCTCCACTTTTTCATATATTTTTTTTTATTAGGACAAGTTTCAATTATTTGCAATGGAAAGGTATTCATATGAGCCATGAGCTTGTTAACCAATCGATATTCCTCTTGGAAATAATGTTTAAACCACCATATATTGATAAATGATTGTATCGGTTGTCAAAAGGGCGTTGGAGTAGCCTAGTGGTTAAAGCGTTCGCTCGTCACGCCGAATGTGTGACGTCCATTTCTAGTGTCCCCCGCCTTGATATGGCTTGAATATTCGAAAAGACAGCGTAAAACTATACTCTCACTTTTGTCAAATTACAACATAGGCGATGTGCTGAATGTAATAATACAGATTATATCCCTATGTTCCGTGTAACTGATGTTTTGAGCTTTTACTTGACTACAATATACGACCAATGGTTATGTTTCGAAGTGTTCTTTTGGAGATATGGTTGGCCCTGAAAAGGGCCGTTTGACCACTCAGTGGTTGCACGTGACTACCTCCAGAGAGTTGCCCCTACTGGTGGACGTCTCTGGTATGCATGCTCCTCGGTAACAGCCTCATCAGCTTAACAGCATAGTCGTAGTACATCATTCTAACCCCGGCTATCACCGTCTGGCGCAATCTGATGTTGTAGCGGTAAGACCGCCGGTTATCCGCCCTTGCCTTGTCGTACCGGGTCTGTGTCGCCTTCAGCAATTCAGTCAGAACGTGGACTTGCTTGGCGGCCATCTCGTACCTCTTGCGTAGCTTTCCCAACTTGATTTGACCACGTGTTCTGGAAGCGACGGTCATCTTCAGGGAGATATCAGATATGATGTAGAAATTCATCCTGGCTCCTTTTAAACGCATCTGGGATGATCAGCTTTAACACTAACAACTCTAAATGAGGAAGCCATTGTGACCTTGAGATCATGTCATTCCATGTAATTATTCACTTGTTTTCGTAGGAATTGAAAAGAGCAACCCCGCTCAGATTTCACCTCCTTTCATCTGCTAATCTCCGCTCGTGCTGGCAGGCTTCACTCAGAAGCTTCATTGTTCTGACAATATGGCAATCAGGACGTCCAGGACACGCCCGAGCTGTGGACAGTACGTTCTGATGATTTAATGATTTAATTTAAACGTTTAATGAAATCAGTTGTTTATCAACACATCATGCATCAAACACACAGTCTACTTCATCCCAGAGACCATATACCGATCAGTATCATCCTAATGTTTCAAGGTATGCCTGTGAGAAATCGACACTACCGGAAGCGCTCGTAAAATGACCAAAATCATCATCAATCATTTGTTTGTGGATATACATGTATATACTTTTGGCTATAGTTTTGTATATGAGTTTTTCTTTGATAACAGATATAATCAGAGATCATTTATCCATATATGGTCTCAGGAAGAAAATAATGTACCTTCTATGATCAACTTATTAGCAAGTGTGTAAGATTTGTGATTTAAATTTGTTGTTTAACGCCACACTCAGCAATATTCCAACTACATGTATATGACAGCGGTTTGTAAATAATCGAATCTGGAACAGACAATCGCGAAAAAGAATGTAAACATAAAAATCTTTATATTCCTGAACATTTTATTACCAACAAGGAAATTAGTAACATGTGGCATGAACTTCATAATTACAACACAGTCACCAATTGTGCTCATGCCATTAAATAGTGATGATTGATTCATATCCCAACAACATACAGTCACAAAATAGTATCTTTAAATCTTCTTGATAAGCTACAAATACACTCATTCAAAATATCTGCATATGCTTAAAAAAGTCAACATAAGAAAGGCATGATAGTGGGTATGCCAACCAGTATCAGACAAGAAATCAACATGCTTACACAATAAATGCACTGTTATGTAAATAATCATCAATAGAAATTTACAAAATATAACATTTCCTTTCTGTTTATTAATTTAACACATTAAATTAATTTTTAATCTTCAAAACATTTCAGCAAAAAGGGATCCATTAAAATTTGTGTTGGACCACACCAGAGATATAATACATACAATGTAAATCAGTTAAACCATTCATTTTGTAGGGGCATTTATCCCTTCATTCAAGTACAATGAATGAGTGAGTGAGTGAGTTGGGCTTAACGCCGCTTTTTACCGTATTGCAGTTATATCGCAGCGTGTCAGCTTAATGTGGGAGGAAAGCCCGAAGTGATGCAGGGCTCAGACGTTTACCACTTCGTACAATGCTTGAGTGAGTGAGTTGGGTTTAACGCCGCTTTTAACAGTATTCCAGTTATATCACGGCAAGAGCACGGGCATAGTGCTGACAAACCTAGAAACATAATCGGGGTGAACCGGGATTCGAACCCACAATCATAGGTTTCTGGCGTGTCCAGGGGACACAACTCTGCACAGCGAATCGCAGCGCCTTAGACCACTAGGCCAACAGTGCCCCCTACAATGCTTGAAATCAGCTTGTTCACAGCAAGAGTTGTGACTCCAGCCACACTGACTCCACCCAGACATTAGCATTGGCTATCCCAATGACTTCATGGGAACTGACCCGTGAAGATCCGGGGTAGAATAGGTCTTCAGCAAACCATGCTTGCCATAAGGTGACTATGCTTGTCGTAAAAGGCGACTAACGGGATGGAGTGGTCAGCCTCGCTGACTTGGTTGATGCATGTCATCGATCCCAATTGCATGGATCGATGTTCATGATATAAATCACTGGATTGTCTGGTCCAGACTCAATTATTTACAGACCGCCGTCATAGAGCTGGAATATTGCTGAGTGCGGCGTTAAACAACAAACCAACCAATCAAGGGTACTCCAGGGCAGAATAGATCTCCAACAGAACTTCTTAAGATAACAAATAGTAACAAAGTCTACCAAATGAAGGGTGTCTGGTGACAATCTGTAACCTGGCTGATAATGCTGTCTGACATAGATCTGGTCTCCCTTTCCCCAGGGGCGGTCGGGTAGCCTGGTGGTTAAAGCGTTCACTCGTCACGCCGAAGACCCGGGTTCGATTCCCGACATGGGTACAATGTGTGAAGCCCATTTCTGGTGTCCCCCGCCATGATGTTGCTGGAATATTGCTAAAAGCGGCGTAAAACCAAACTCACTCACTCACTCCCTTTCTCCACACATGATAACTTACAGACCTTGATACAGATGGATTATTACAGACTGTGGCATTAAACAACATTCACTCACTCCACCCAAGACAACTTCTATCAGAAACCTCAGCAACACACACTCCAGGTTCATCAATATTCATTGGCTGCATTTCCGTGATACCAGGCTGCATTATTCAGATAATATACTGATGCGACAAGGAGCAACGTTTATATTCACCTTCATATCAATACAATTTTCATAAACCTGAAGGAATCATCCATTCCATAAATTAAAGCATCAAATTTAATCTGTTAAGTGAATACCAGATGGTAAAGAAAGATCCATGGTTGGCCAAGGCAAGGTCAAGGTCATTCTGCAGGGTCAAGGTCGCTACAGCTTGCTGACTTCCTGTGGGGAAGGCATGAGGGATGGGAAGCCGCTGTCAAAGGCTGCATTAAGGACATCTTCCAGTTTACTTGCCAAGACAATAGATAGATCTTTCTGGAAAAACAAATAGACAATAATATTCAACATGATTTCTAGAGGTGAAATTGGGTTTAATGTCGCGTCCAAGATTATTGCACTTATATAGCGATGTGCATGCACATGTGTGTGTGTGTGATTGCTTGTACTAGTCCGCACTGATGCTGATTTATAGTGCCAACTCACTGAGATACCATGCCGCAGTTTAACATGAATACCCCACTCAGACACAGTATACTGACTCCGAGCCGACCAGTCCTTGTTTTAGCCCCTTAATGCCGAGTGCCAGACAGGGTAACAAGTACCATCTTTTAGTGTCTATTGGTATGTCACTCTCCGGGCGGCGCTCCAACACTAGACCATGGAGGCGGTCACATGATTTTATGACAATGATTGTCAGTTCAATACACTGAGTTTTAAAGAAAGACATGATGGCCTGGCATCTGGTGTTGGCCAAACTACTTCTGACCACAAGGTCACAAGCTATTAAACTACGTATGTATCTTGGGTTTGTAAGGAATGAGATTCCACTCTTTGGGTCAGATACATCAAACAGCCTTCGAAATTAAACCCTGCTTTATTCCCCTCAACGTCAGGCACTTCTTATTCAGATGTCCTGTATGATGAACAATCAGATTATTGTCCTAGTTGGCATGTACAAGATTGTATGTGGGGATATCCTGCAAATCCCCCTTGTCCCTGCCATCGGCCACTGTTGTGTGACCTACCAGAATGTTAGAAGGGATATCCTGCAAGTCCTTCTCGTTCCTGCGGGGCATGATCACGCGTCTAATTCCTGCCCTATGTGCTGACAAAACTTTCTCCTTTATACCGCCAACCTGGTAGTAAGACATAAGGTTTTGGTGAACTGTTTAGCTTTACTAAGGAATCAAAACAGCTTGTTATAAGTTGTGAGCAATCTTTAATATGCCCTCCTCATAAAACCAAAAGAAAAGTTTAAAAAATTTTAGGACGATCTCTAAGAACTTTTCATTAAGATTTCCATTAATCATTATATTTTAAAGATGAGCTACATGAAGGAGAATGAGGAATTATGCATTTTGTTAGAGTAATTTATTAGAAACAAGGTGGTAAACAGTTCAACAGTATTGTTTAATGTCTAAAATCTACAAAACCTACTGGCAAAACAAGTCCTCTGAGAGTGATCTCCCCTGTCATGGCTGTGTCAGAGCGAACACATCGCTCACTGAAGAGTGACACCAAGACAGTTGCTATGGTAACACCAGCAGATGGTCCATCTTTTCCAACAGCCCCAGCAGGGAAATGAATGTGAAGGTCAGTGTTGTCCAGAAGGTCAGACTTCATGTTCAGCTGGAAAAAAGATTTGATCTTTTAAAAACGCAAATTTGTCTAAAATAATAATGTCAGCTAAATGTGGGAGACAAGTCCAAATTGGCATAAATTGTAGATGCCTTCCACTCTGGTGAAACTCACAAGCAGGGTCATTGCACTGAGAACCAATCCTTTATCTGCAGATCCTGGCATGGCAGAGGGAGGCAACTCTACACTCAACCAGGTCACCTGGACACAGATACATGCTGCATGATCACCAAGCAGGAGCTGATGGCTTACTTAGCTGCAGGAGCTGATAGACTACTTACCCTCGTAACCTGTGAAGATCTCGGGTAGAATAGGTCTTAAGCAACCCATGCTTGCCGTAAAAGGCGACTATGCTTGTCGTAAGAGGCGACTTACGGGATCGGGTGGTCAGGCTCGCTAACTTGCACGTCATCGTATCCCAATTGTGTAGATCGATGCTCATGATGTCAATCACTGGATTGTCTGGTCCTGACTCAATTATTTACAGAAAGCCATCATATAGCTGGAATATAGCTGAATGTGGCATTAAACAAAAAACAAACAAAAAAACTTACCCTCTTGGCATTGGCCCTGACCCAATTGAGAGCCAGGTTGGCAGACTCCTTCATCACATCTCCCAGTTGTCCTGTCAGAGTTATCTTCCCTTCTCCCTCCATGCGGGTAGCCTCCACAAACATGATCTCTCCCCCCATGGCGGTCCAGGCCAGCCCCACAGCTACACCCGGCTGGCCCAGGCGCTCCGACATCTCCCTCTCATACATTGGAGGCTGCAACATACAAGGAGTCAACAATACATCTTTCCTGTTTCACAGTGAAATCTAAATAGTTCACACAAGGCTTCAAAAGTTGATGGTTGGTTTGTTTTTTAGCGCCGCACTCAGCAATGTCCCAGCTATATGACGGCGGTCTGTAAATAATCCTGTGTCTGGACCAGACAACCCAGTGATTAATATCATGGTTTGTTTTTTAGCGCCGCACTCAGCAATGTCCCAGCTATATGACGGCGGTCTGTAAATAATCGAGTCTGGACCAGACAATCCAGTGATTAATATCATGAGCATCGATCCACGCAATTGGGATCGATGACATGCATCAACCAAGTCAGCGAGCCTGACCACCCGATCCGGTTAGTCGCCTTTTACGACAAGCATAGTCACCTTTTACGGCAAGTATGGGTTGCTGAAGACCTATTCTACCCCGGCGTCTTCACGGGCCAAGGCTTCAAAAGAGTGTTGTTTAATACCACTGTCAGCATTTAACTGACGTCACCACAGCCTGTTAACAATCAATTCTAGGCTAAACACTAGGATTCAATAAATTTACCATACAGAAGGTGCTCACAAAATACTACTTAATGTCCAAGTACACAGCAAATGCACATGGGTATAAGAATCTTGTCACACAACTTACCAGTATTTTCGTTTCCCTATCGAACATGTGTGTCTCTTGAATGTGTAATTCTTCATGTATTATAAACCTATCATGGTGTTGTAACCATCTCCCAGACGACCTTTCTTTTGTAGTAAGACCACTCAGCAGGTTTTACAATTGCTCCCCAGGTTTTACAATTGCAATTGTAAAACCTGGGGAGCAATTTTTAGCAACTTCATCATCTGACAAAGGGTCACCAAAACGGAAACAAAAGTCATCCTCATCCTTTTCTGCAGAATTTTCATCAATTAACTTACTTTGAGTAAGGAAAATATCGTCATCGTCAGACATCCTCTCTTGTGAACAGTCAATGACACAATGCCATGAGGTATGACGCACGCTGTTCTTTCTGCACGTACAGCCCTCTTCTGCATGTGCAGTCCGCGCAGCGGCCCGCGGTAAGAACTGTTATAAAGCGTGTCTCGTTATACCGCGCTTATTTGAGACCCGTATACCGCGTAAATATAAGCTCCAAAAATTACATAGATTAATGGATAGAGGTTTATAAGTTGGACAAACCATTCCAACTTTCATGGTTTCTCCATTACTTAACCAACATGTATGGTATTCACGTTTCTTTTGTCAGTACATAAACGTCATTTATGTAACGTGCAATATGTTATGTTTGCTTTCCGCTGTCTGATGGATGTACACAATTACACGAGGTATATTACTCTTACTGATCATGTTGATAAGTAATATAAACATATTTACTCGTAACAAATGTTGCTGTGATCAAGTCCTTTCTTATTCATCATATTGTGACAACTTTAAACTCTTCTTTTCGATGAATTGGACAAAATATGGACCCTATAGATTTTCTGAAGGTTTTAATCATTTTCAAATTCAAAATTTCAATTTCAAATTACATTCTGCTGAGGAATTGTTGTCTTTACATGTTTCTGTGTGAACGTCCCCTAAAGCATATATTCCAGTTGCAGCCACATACCCCTAGGATGTCCTCAATGGCAGCTTCATCAATGACTATCGGCATTTCGGGAGGGTGGGCGAGTGTGGAGGCCTCGTGGGAGTCCTTCTCCGACAGAATCTCGGAGGGAATATTCTTCTTGTCCCCCTGGGTGGCCTCCAACTTCTCACGCCGAGCTCTGGACACGCCCTCCGCAACCCGCACCGCCACGGCCCGGCATATGGCCGCAATTCTCCGCTCCAGGGTACGCACTCCCGCCTCACGGGTGTACTTGGACACTGACAAGACAAGCATTAGCATACAACAATACGAGCTCCTCAAACTTCAGTAATTAGTTTTGTTGGATGTTTTATGCCATATTCATGAACATTATGTCAGCCTCTTAATAACTGGGTGTGGGCCAGACAATGACATCTCAACATTTTCAAATGTTTTACATTTAAGACTACATATTCCAAATTATTTCATCCTAAATCAACATGCTGAGTTCAAGAAAGGGTCAATCAGCATGCTTAAGTGTTCTTGAAGTTAATCATGTTAATCAATGTTTAATCAATAATTATTAAAGGACATAACTTCAAAATACCAAAATCAAAAGTCAGATCACCGTTCACACACAGCACTTCCTAATATACACCCAACACTGCACAAGTACTTATTTTCTTCACCATAATTACATAAAACACTTTGAGTTGCTTCCCTTAGCTGTGTAAGGGCCCACCTGGTCATGGGTTTGAATCTCAGATTCACCACAATCATGATCCAGCCTGTCAGCACTATACTCTGCTGTTCCTTGTGGGGATTCTTACATAGAATAGTTCCCAAACATGGAACACTTCCCCAGCTTAGAATAGCTCCCCAGTAGTGACATCAATCACTGGTCTGTCATGATTTGATTATATACAGGATATCATCACATAGTTAACGTAATACCGAGTCTAGCTTTGAAAACAAACAAGGCAAAAACATTTTCCTCCCCTGCCCTTTAGAAATATGTGCATAAAATCACAAAAAGTATGTCACATACCTTATTACCAGTATATAAAAAATGGTCAGTCATAAAGCTTGTGAGTACAACGGACTTCAGATTGATGACTAAACCAAATGATTCCCCCTAGTCTATAAAACGCTTTCAATGCCGTCCAAGGTACTTTTCAATAGACAATTAAAAGCTGTCCATTTGATAGCAATGTTACAAAAAAAATCAAAACTCTAAATACAACTGAATGACATAACATTGAAAACATTAAACAATTCTTGAATGATGTATAATACTGTGCTGGTTTTTAATAAACACTGCATTTTGAGAAATGTCACACACTGTCAGAGAACAATGTCACACAATCAATCAAGTCACCAATCCTGACCAACCCATCCATTTGGTTGTCTCTCAAGCATAAGAAATGTTGTATGGTTTCTGAGTACTGCTTTGAAACGAAATGTGACAGAGACCATTTCTATATGCCCCTGCGAAACTTTGTTTGGGTGGGGGCTAAAAAACAAACTGGTATCCATCTGTTGTTGTTGTTGTTGTTGTTGGTATCCATCTATTGTTGGTGTTGTTGTTGGTATCCATCTATTGTTGTTGTTGTTGGTATCCATCTATTGTTGTTGTTGTTGGTATCCATCTATTGTTGTTGTTGTTGTTGTTGGTATCCATCTATTGTTGTTGTTGTTGTTGGTATCCATCTATTGTTGTTGTTGTTGTTGGTATCCATCTATTGTTGTTGTTGTTGTTGTTGGTATCCATCTATTGTTGTTGTTGGTATCCATCTATTGTTGTTGTTGTTGGTATCCATCTATTGTTGTTGTTGTTGTTGTTGTTGGTATCCATCTATTGTTGTTGTTGTTGTTGGTATCCATCTATTGTTGTTGTTGTTGTTGTTGTTGGTATCCATCTATTGTTGTTGTTGTTGTTGGTATCCATCTATTGTTGTTGTTGTTGTTGTTGTTGGTATCCATCTATTGTTGTTGTTGTTGGTATCCATCTATTGTTGTTGTTGTTGGTATCCATCTATTGTTGTTGTTGTTTTTATCCATCTATTGTTGTTGTTGTTGTTATTATTATTATTATACCGCAGGTGTCCAGGTACTAGTTTCTGCTCAAATGCAGTTTTATTTGTTCCCAGTGGATCTGTTTGCATTCCAGTTATCATTCTTAACTCCCAGGGGAGTATACCAGTTTTTTAAAGGTTTATATATCTATGACTGAGGCTGTTTTTTGCCAACATGAGCTGGGATGACATAACACAAATACTTTTCGAAGTTAAACCCAGCACACTCATCAAAACACTTCCCATCAAGTATGCTCACCCAGAACTTTAATGGAATCCTCAGGGATCTGGATCTGCTCCACGCTCAGTCCATGTTCCTTGAGTTGTTTGGGCATGAGATGGCGCACGCCGATGTTGACCTTCTCCTCCTGGGTGTAGCCTGGGATCTGGATCAGCTCCATGCGGTCCAGCAGGGCTGGCGGGATGGTCGACATGTTGTTGGCGGTCGCGATGAACAGCACTTGGGATAGGTCAAATGGAACATTCAGATAGCTGAACTTGTTGAGGAACAATGTGCTATGATTATGAAACAAATCACTATGGTTTTATATAAGTTTGTGGGTATGGGACATCACAAGGCGACACCAAATCTTGAAAGGCAGCAAGGTTATATGTTTGTGGATCCAAGAGGAGTCATTTTGACAAGTTTTTGACGGAGTCTGATACTGACGGAGCATGTCGATAAACATGAGTTTGGGCAGTTACTGTGAATCTGATGCACAGAAATTTTGACATATGAAACCTCTGGCTAGCCCATTTCTGCATATAAAATCCTCAAGGACATCTGCATATAACGGTTATCTCCCTTTTATTGTACAAAGATACTGATCCACGAAGTTGTTGTTCTGTTCCGGGTCCAGGACTTCCAGCAGAGCAGCGGCAGGGTCACCATGGAGACTCTTGCTCTGCAACACAAACAGTGGGTGAGTTAGTGAGTGAGGAGGGGTTGTTTTAAGTCACAATCAGCAATATTCCAGCTCCATCACAGGGACCTGTATATAATCTAGTCTGGGCCAGGCAATGATCCATTCCCAATAAGGTGTTCGACCCCCATCAGATTTTATAATTACAATTTGTACTTAAACTGCACTCAGTACCTCTTGATATTGTATCACCACTTTGTATATAATACATGTATCTATATTGTACTTGGGCCTGTGGCCTTTATACTGAAATAAACTTCTTCTACTCCATCCCCATCAGATACTCCACCCCCATCAGATACTCCACCCCCATCAGGGTACTCCACCCCCATCAGGGTACTCCACCCCCATCAGGGTACTTCACCCCCATCAGGGTACTTCACCCCCATCAGGGTACTCCACCCCCATCAGATACTCCACCCCCATCAAGTACTCCACCCCCATCAGGGTACTCCACCCCCATCAGATACTCCACCCCCATCACATACTCCACCCCCATCAGGGTACTTCACCCCCATCAGATACTCCACCCCCATCAGATACTTCACCCCCATCAGATACTCCACCCCCATCAGATACTCCACCCCCATCAAGTACTCCATCCCCATCACATACTCCACCCCCATCAGATACTCCACCCCCATCACATACTCCACCCCCATCAGGGTACTCCACCCCCATCCAGTACTACACCCCCATCACGTACTCCACCCCCATCAAGTACTCCACCCCCATCAGATACTCCACCCCCATCACATACTCCACCCCCATCAGATACTCCACCCCCATCAGATACTCCACCCCCATCACATACTCCACCCCCATCAAGTACTCCACCCCCATCAGATACTCCACCCCCATCAGATACTCCACCCCCATCAGAGTACCCCATCCCCATCACATACTCCACCACTATCAGATACTCCACCCCCATCAGAGTACTCCAACCCCATCATGTACTCCATCTCCATCAGATACTCAACCCCTATCAGGGTACTCCACCCCCATCCAATATGCCACCCCCATCAGATACTCCGGACCCATCAGATACTCCACCCCCATCAGAGTTATCCATCCCCATCAGAGTTATCCATCCCCATCAGAGTTATCCACCCCCATCAGAGTTATCCATCCCCATCAGAGTTATCCATCCCCATCAGATACTCCACCCCCATCAGAGTTATCCACCCCCATCAGAGTTATCCACCCCCATCAGAGTTATCCACCCCCATCAGAGTTATCCATCCCCATCAGAGTTATCCATCCCCATCAGATACTCCACCCCCATCAGATACTCCACCCCCATCAGAGTTATCCACCCCCATCAGAGTTATCCACCCCCATCAGAGTTATCCATCCCCATCAGAGTTATCCATCCCCATCAGATACTCCACCCCCATCAGAGTTATCCATCCCCATCAGAGTTATCCACCCCCATCAGAGTTATCCATCCCCATCAGATACTCCACCCCCATCAGAGTTATCCATCCCCATCAGAGTTATCCATCCCCATCAGAGTTATCCACCCCCATCAGATACTCCACCCCCATCAGAGTTATCCACCCCCATCAGATACTCCACCCCCATCAGATACTCCACCCCCATCAGAGTTATCCACCCCCATCAGAGTTATCCATCCCCATCAGATATTCCACCCCCATCAGATACTCCACCCCCATCAGAGTTATCCACCCCCATCAGAGTTATCCATCCCCATCAGAGTTATCCACCCCAATCAGAGTTATCCATCCCCATCAGATACTCCACCCCCATCAGAGTTATCCACCCCAATCAGAGTTATCCACCCCCATCAGAGTTATCCACCCCCATCAGAGTTATCCACCCCCATCAGAGTTATCCAACCCCATCAGAGTTATCCATCCCCATCAGAGTTATCCACCCCCATCAGAGTTATCCACCCCCATCAGAGTTATCCATCCCCATCAGATACTCCACCCCCATCAGATACTCCACCCCCATCAGATACTCCACCCCCATCAGAGTTATCCACCCCCATCAGAGTTATCCATCCCCATCAGAGTTATCCACCCCCATCAGATACTCCATCCCCATCAGAGTTATCCACCCCCATCAGAGTTATCCATCCCCATCAGAGTTATCCACCCCCATCAGAGTTATCCACCCCCATCAGAGTTATCCACCCCCATCAGATACTCCATCCCCATCAGAGTTATCCACCCCCATCAGAGTTATCCATCCCCATCAGAGTTATCCACCCCCATCAGAGTTATCCATCCCCATCAGATACTCCACCCCATCAGAGTTATCCACCCCCATCAGATACTCCACCCCCATCAGAGTTATCCACCCCCATCAGAGTTATCCATCCCCATCAGAGTTATCCACCCCAATCAGAGTTATCCACCCCCATCAGATACTCCACCCCCATCAGAGTTATCCACCCCCATCAGAGTTATCCACCCCCATCAGATACTCCACCCCCATCAGAGTTATCCACCCCCATCAGAGTTATCCACCCCCATCAGATACTCCACCCCCATCAGAGTTATCCACCCCCATCAGATACTCCACCCCCATCAGTGTTATCAACCCCCATCAGAGTTATCCACCCCCATCAGAGTTATCCACCCCCATCAGATACTCCACCCCCATCAGATACTCCACCCCCATCAGAGTTATCCACCCCCATCAGAGTTATCCATCCCCATCAGATATTCCACCCCCATCAGATACTCCACCCCCATCAGAGTTATCCACCCCCATCAGAGTTATCCACCCCCATCAGAGTTATCCACCCCCATCAGAGTTATCCATCCCCATCAGATACTCCACCCCCATCAGAGTTATCCACCCCCATCAGAGTTATCCACCCCCATCAGAGTTATCCACCCCCATCAGAGTTATCCATCCCCATCAGATATTCCACCCCCATCAGGGTACTTTAATGGTGATCTATTTGACCCTGAATCCTTACAGGAAGAAAGCAATATTACTAGTTATTTATGCAAGTTTAATTTGCACAAACATTTAAGCTCTATATTTCTTTATCCATAAAAGCATTTAAAATATGTCTCTGTGAAGACAAACTCATTCATTAAGCCTTACTGTAATCTTTCATTTTCCTGAGATACTCAGTGTAATATAATTTTTTTTCCAGTCTTCAAAGTACTCTTCCCTCTTATCAGCACTTTATACTTCAATAGGGCGATACGCTTTGTCACAGCTGACTTTATTACACATTGAGAAAGAATTATAATGCCTGCACATACCAGTTTATCAATCTCGTCCAGCAGGAAGACAGGGTTGTGGGTATTGACCAGCTTCAGCCCCTGAATGATGCGACCAGGCATGGAGCCGATGTAGGTCCGCCGATGCCCCCGGATGTCCGACTGGTCACACACTCCCCCAAGTGCTATCCTAGTGGACAAAC
The DNA here is from genome assembly GCF_023055435.1 of Haliotis rufescens. Taxonomy (NCBI): domain Eukaryota; kingdom Metazoa; phylum Mollusca; class Gastropoda; order Lepetellida; family Haliotidae; genus Haliotis; species Haliotis rufescens. The sequence continues at coordinate 16,779,313 of NW_025963857.1, forward strand.
AGAATTCACAAAACTATCAGAAAAAGCCTGTTTAGTTCGTGTATCACATAGCCTATACAAAATCTGATTGGTTAAAAAACATTTACAAATACAAAACTTTCTTCAGTAAACATAACATAAACACATGAAAAGTAATCCAGTTAGTCCTACAATACTAAAGAAAAACACAAAGACATTATCAATGCATGATAAATGTAATTACTAACGAGGAAAAGGATATAAGACTTGATGCAGTCCAACAATCTCTCAGGCTATGTAAACCGTACTCTATGTAGGTCCTGACCCGTGAAGATCTGGGTTAGAATAGGTCTTCAGCAACCCACGCTTGCCATAAAAGGCGACTATGCTTGTCGTAAAAGGCGACTAATGGAATGAGGTGGTCAGGCTCATGACTTGGTTGAAACATTTTATCGATCCCAATTGCGTGGATAGATGCTCATGATATAAATCAATGGATTGTCTGGTCCAGAGTCCATTATTTACAGACCGCCGTCATATAGCTGGAATATTGCTGAGTGAGGCGTAAAACCACAAACCAACAACAAACTAACAACAAGCAACTATGTAGGTCCTGGTTGAGTTACCTATGAAATTCTCTCCCCAGTGTGCTGGCTATTGACCGTCCCACACTGGTCTTCCCCACCCCTGGGGGACCAACGAAACAAAGGATGGGACCTTTGAGGGAGTTCTTGAGCTGGCGGACTGCCAGGTATTCCAGGACACGTTTCTTCAACTTGTCCAGGCCATAGTGGTCCTCATCCAGGTCCTTCCTGTGAGGACATGTCATCAGTGGTAGAAGTCTGATGGAACTATTACACTCTATACAGTTAAAGTCTAGGAGTCCACTTCTGTTTTGGTATATGACCTTTATTTATCATAGAAAACTGGCTTTCATAGGAGATATTGCTTGGGTGATATCAATCAATATCTCCTACGAGGTATCTTTACAATGAAATTGCATCACAATGCTTTGCAGGTCATTGTGATGTCATCGGTCACCATGATGTCACAATCAAATCACGTCACTAATCTCTGCCACTGAAGATGATACAGGTACACAGTAATGTCCCATTAATCATAAATTGGGACCAACCATGAGATAAGGGACCTTATGGGTGAAAAGTCACATTTTGACTTTTCATTATATTATAAAACTACAGCATCATCAGAACACAAAAATACAATTCACAGGCTTCAATTCATATCGATAACAGAGAAATAAGTCATCACACATATCGATCTTCACTGAAGTAAGTTGACATCAAACGTCTTTATGACGTTGCAGCACAATTGTATCCTAGCACCCATAGGGTCCCTTTTCTCCTGGTGGGTCCCAATTGTTCCCAATTGTCATCATCCCAAAGGTGTGTTTTCCATACAAAGAGGGTTGGGACTGGCGTCACTGTAACTGTTACCACTGCCTACACCACATGTCACATGACTCACCTGGCCTGCAAGATGTCCAGAGCGTCCTTGCTCTGCCGGGACCACGGTAGCTCCACCATCAACTCTAGGTAGTTCCTGCAACACACAACACTCAGTCACATGTCATTACGCAGCCGAATTGCTCACTTGCAACTCTGAAAAGGTAAGTTTTCGCTTTAAGCAATATTCCAGCAATATCAGGGCAGGGGACAGCAGAACAGGCTTCACACACTGTACCCATGCTGGTATTCGAACCCAGGTCTTCAGCCAGATGAGCAAACACTTTACCCACAAGGCTACCCCACTGCCCGAAACCATTAAAAATAATCTCCCTAGTACTTGATCAGATCATATTGTTCAAGGATCGGTTGAAAAATGGAATGCAACAGTGATCCTGGCGAGTTACCTGATCATTGCATGTTCCGGCATGTGCTGCGGCATCTTCTTCAGCCTCTTCAGTTCCTTCATCGACGCCTTGTGCGCCTGCTCGGGCATGTTGGCCGCTCTGCCATAACAGAAACATGTAGCTGCAGTAGTCTCAGAAAAATCTGAGAATCCTCTAGTTTCAAACTGCCTAGCTAAAGAGTTGTCTGATGACACCATGTTTGCTATTCACATGTATTAGGATTATTGACAGTTTGTTTCTTGTTTAACGCTGCATTCACCAATATTACAGCTATATGACAGCAGTCTGTAAAAAATTAAGTCTGGACCAGACAATCCAGTGATTGACATCATGAGCATCGATCTATGCAGCTGGCATATGATGACAAGTCTGCAAGCCTGACCACCCGATCCCGTTAGTCCTCTTAGGACAAGCATGGGTTGCTGAAGACCAATTCCAACCAGGATCTTCTATCAAGGTTGAATAAACTGGCAGTAAAGCTAGGCTATCCGTGGTATGATTTAAATAAAATACATGAATTATTGACTTTAACACACTAGCATATCATGAAGGCAAGGTATCAGTTTCATCATGGACAGCATACAGCATGGCCTACACAATACCATTTTTTGTCAAACATTTGCATAGACCGACCGGGGCAAAGATTTAACAATTCTAACCAGAATTCCCACAAGTTCCCAATTTATCCCCTCTTATGACTTGTAATTGGATGCTGGGGACACATTCCACCCACTGGCAGTGATCTACCACTACAACAGCCTGATGACTGAGTGTACTTTATCTTCTGGGGTCACAGTCTACCCCTCTATCATGGCAGTGATCTACCACTACAACAAGCTGGTCACTGAGTGTACTTTATCTTCTGGGGACACAGTCTACCCCTCTATCATGGCAGTGATCTACCACTACAACAAGCTGGTCACTGAGTGTACTTTATCTTCTGGGGACACAGTCTACCCCTCTATCATGGCAGTGATCTACCACTACAACAAGCTGGTCACTGAGTGTACTTTATCTTCTGGGGACACAGTCTACCCCTCTATCATGGCAGTGATCTACCACTACAACAAGCTGGTCACTGAGTGTACTTTATCTTCTGGGGACACAGTCTACCCCTCTATCATGGCAGTGATCTACAACAACAACAAGCTGGTCACAGAGCATACTTTATCTTCTGCTCCAGGTCCAGGTCATCCGACTCGTTGTCTCCATCCTCCTCCTCCAAGTCTGTGCTGAGCTTCCGGAACAGACTCCGCATGTTGGTTGGCCTTGACCCTTCCTTCCGCGTCACAATTTCCACCTTGCCATCCTTCCGCGCCCGCTGAAGAAGCTTTAGACCCTAGTAGTAGATAAATAGAGATTTATACATCCTGCAACTTTAGCCACTAGTCCAAAGCCAGGGACTAGTACAATTTCTTTTAATCTAGTAACCTTTGCAAATTAACTCCATAGATTAACACTAGAAATAATGTACAGCCATAAAAATTTGTTGTTTTTTTAGACTTGTAAACCTTAATTTCCGTAGTTCTCAGAGTTTGTAGCTGGTCCTGATTGACCACGACAACAATGGTTACTATGTTTACATTTTCTGTCAGTTTAATTCAGTTCCAATCCATAGCAAAATTGAAACATTGAGAACTGGTTAAGAGTTATAGCCTTCAAACGCTACTAATCCATGGGGACTACCATCTTCGGGTGCCTCAGTACAAGTTAGAAGTCTTAGGCGAGCGGACTAGCTTTAGTTTCAAAGTATGGATGTCATATGACAAGTCCATGCTAGCAGATTCAAAAACATTTGGAACAGACAGTTAATATGTAAGCAAGGATTATATCCTACCTAAATATCATCCCGGGGGAAGTTTTACTCTAGAGTATAGTATCCTACCTTAGTGCCACACTGGTATCAGTTCAAATTCACTAGGGAGAATCATCCTGACACTAGAGAATTTTATCCATGGGATAAAAAATAGGGTAGGATAATATTCACTCTTACAAATACACAGGTGTGCTTGTATCATTCCTTGTAAGAACACTGGTATCTGAAAGACTCTCATGTACTAGCTCTATGTGAGTGACTGAGTGATATGGTTTTACGCCGCTTTTGGCAATATTCCAGCAATATCACAGCGGGGGACACCATAAATGGGCTTCACACGTTGTACCCCTTTCGGGAATCGAACCCGGGTCTTCAGCGTGACGAGCGAGCGCTTTAACCACTAGGCTACCCGACCGCCCCTCTAGCTCTATGTATTGAATCCTCTATGCTGCCTCTAGAAGTACCTCAATCTGCCTCATCAGCAGGGGAAGAGCCTTCTTGAACCTGTCCGTCAGGTCCACGGCATCCAGCACCTGAATCTTCTCCGTGTAGGAAGCTTTCACAATGGCTGCACACACGTCCGGAAGATGCTGACTCGGCAGATTTTCAAGCATTTTCTGCCAAGGATTAAAATCAAGTAAAGAGTTATGACTGCTACACAAATAGAAAGAGACATACAATATATCCATGTAACAGTGAATCCTTCAGTAGGCAAATAGGATTCTGGCACCACCACAGGGAATGTGAAGAGCAAAGTTTGTGATACTAAATCCAAGAGGAATCATTATTCAGCATCTACAAATTTGTTAAACTCTTCTGAACACGAATGTTACTATGGTTACCTTCAACTTGGCAACAACTGGGATTGAGATATCGAGCATCTCTACAAGTTTGGCAGCCTGGTCACGGAAATTCTCCGCTAATGCAGTGAGCTCTTGATTTTCATCCATATCGTCTTCAATAAAAAAAATTAGACATAATACACATATGATCGAGTTGGCATATTTGTGAAACACCCAAATGAGCATTTAGCTGGGTCAAATGTGAATCTGCCTAGAATGTTGAACTTTTAGTGTACAGCTCTTGCATTCATTGAGAGGATTTTGCCAAGTCTCAGTTGATCCATGGTTTGAAAACATTTTCAGGACCATGGATTTATCTAGGAATCCAATCTTCCCTTGGCAGGCAAAATGGGAACAAACTGTTATATCGTTCAAAATTGGTATTTCTTATTTTCTTAAGTTTCAGAGGTATTTCAACATTGCATTGAAATATTGTATTGAAACATTGCATTGAAACATTGCATCAAAGGCTCTTCCTATTTAATTGTCCTGTTATTAGTGAAATAGAAGTCACTTTGACCAAGCCACTTTTTTTAGTTATAATGATATTAACATGAATTGGGAAATGATGTATTACCATTTGGTAATTTTCACTGACATTTGTTGCAGATTTAGCACCAAATTTTGGCCTCTGTGCAGGTTTAGATAAATCCCAGAGGACAGAAGTGTATAAGTTGTAAATATATGTCACTTGTCAGCTGTTGTCTCACAAACTTCCTATTAAACAAATAATTCCAACTTCTAAGACCCAAACCTTAGACCATGTTGGTGTCACTATTGAAACTTACCTCGGTCATTGTCAGAAAGTTTGTCCAACTGTGTAACCATGGCAATAGGATAGGGTGTTTCCTGAAGTATTGATTCCACCTTAAACCGGCACAATCCAGTAACAAGTAATGTGTATGCTGGTCTTGGCCAGTTGGTACCAGTTATCTGAACAACAACAGCAGCTGTGCCTATTGAATGGAGTGCTGTTAACTCATCATCCTACAAATTTAATTCAGAGAAAATTGAAAAGTGTCAGTTTGATTAATAACATAAGGATGGTTATTATATTCATATATTAAAATGAAAGGCATACAACAACCACATCATCAGAGTGACCATGATCAACACATCACTGGAAATATTTCTTACATCAGACTAAAAATGTTTGTTCTTTACTTCATGAATCTCACAATGACCCCTAATTTATGAAATTTCATATCATCTTCATTATTATTGCCAACAAAACAATAGAAAAAATGAATTGTAGGTTTACAATCAAGTTTTATCCTAAACATGCTGAAGACTGAATACAGATGTATTGTACCAAACTTTACACAGTGAGAAAATTTAGTCATATCCTTTCATATCAATCGATTTCACTAACACTGTTCCTAATAATCATAAATAAATGGATAATATCTACTTTGGAGCATTTGTTGGAGAGAGGCATCTTTTTTTTATAAATATTCACCATGTCACATGACTCAAAACAAATTTCTAAACCCTGTCCTCTACTTTATACATGTATTTAACAAAATTATTCAAAACGCAAAAAGAAAAAGATTATTTCCTACCGATGATGATTAAATAAGTGATGCCAAGTTACCTCATCATCCTTAGATGGATCCTTAGGAATGACGCCAATGACAGTACTGCTTAGTGTATTTCGTCCAAGGAGACGGCTCTTCACCATAGTCATACTAAAATAAAGTACAACCGTGACTAAACTATTAACCTTGGTAAAAAAGCATGTATATATTTTCCTAATGTTCATGAGTATTCAGCACATGGTTACATTCAACTTCCAATATCCTCTGACATATAGTATTATATATTTTTTAAATTAGATCTTTAAAAAAATAATAATAGTCCACATGTTATGTGTTAACATCCATCTAGTCAGTATAGTTGCTCATAGCACTACATAACATTTAGACCTGTGAAAATCAGGAATAGAATAGGTCTTCAGCAACCCACGCTTGTCATAAGAAGCAACTGCATGTTGTAAGTGGAGACTAAAGGGATTGGGTGGTCAGGTGCGCTGACTTGGTTGATGCATGACATTGTATCCCAATTGCATAGATTGATGCTCATGATGTCAGTCACTGGGTTGTCTGGTCCAGACTCGACTATTTACAGACTGTCTTCATATAGCTGGAATATTGCTGAGTGCGGTGTTAAACAGCAAACAAACATAAGATTTGTGTAGCACACTTTCCTGAAGAATTGGGTTTTCAAGTTTGAATGAAGTTCCATTACTTTGGTGCAGAATAGAAAAATGTTCAGGAGCCAAAATTAAGACTCTAATTTGAAAGTTGAAGCACATAGTTCATGTTGGTGCTTATACATCTTTTGAAAGAAGGTTCAGTGAAAATCATGACTGTCCATCCCCTTAATCCCACATAATATCACAACAGTCACAACATTATGTTCAAAAGTAATATTCATTTTGATAGATGAAAAATGCATCACACCAAATATATATTTATATATACGTCTTTGAGCACACTCAGCGAATGCATTTAATAAATGGCTCCAAATTATTTGAACTGACTTGCAAGAAGTACAATTATATTAAATATTAATTCTTATTGTTTATCATAAAAACAACAACAGACACCTAGATCTAGTCCATAGACCAGAGCCTCGGGCTTCAGTTTACTATCTCGATGTTTCTGGATCAAGATAACTTAATTTAGGGTCTATAATCATGATAATAAGTTGTTTATTTCATTTATCTGAAGCCTTATTAAATACAATAAATATAGACGTGAGTGTTTGCTAAACGTCTCTATTAAAATATTAAAATGGATACATGTGGATTCATTAGGGTTTCGCTTTTCTTTACATAATGACAAGGTATTTGGACCCAGCTGACAGGCACCTGTCACGTGACAATAACATTAACAGCAAACGTACTGACACAGTTGTGAACGTGATCATGAAACATGCCGTTGAAAACAAACGAAGACAACGTGTGCATTTCAAAGAAACGTACTTCCTGATGCTTCTGACTGGAATTCGCATCGAGGAACCTGGTAGTAATACATTTTCTGCTACTAAGAGTAGAGGCACCCGTCTCGGTATGGCTATGGAGGACGCCATTTTGTCCAAGATGATCTTTGACCTCAAAAGTTTTATTATACTTTTCTACATATGAGAATAATGATATGATATTGCTGATTTAACATTATTTTTTACTTTGACGCAGAATCATATTAAGTTTTACTGTTTCTATACAAATTTATCTTTGCTTATGCAACGGTAAATCACATGACACTTCTTGTAAACAAAATGGCCGCACCAAGTCAGCTGCCTCACGTAGTGATGTCATTTGGGGTCACGGTCGTTTACGCAACACGGATATAACCAGTAGACGGCGTCTTTCATCAACGTTGCATAAAATATGGCATCAAAACTACCGACAGAGGTGAGTAGTTAACGGTGCTAGTGTGTATTATGTCTGTAACCTTGATTTCGAGAATGACATGACAACTTGTGATGTGAATGACAACACTCCACAGGAAGGCGTTATTGGTCAGTAAATAAGAACAAATACCCCCTTAAAAAATTTTGCAGGGGAGTTTTGGTTTTTTTTTACTGACCAATAACGAGTTCCTGTGCAACACTCTAGCTAGATCATAGATAATTAGATACCATTTTGACACCGTATCTTTTCCTTTGCAAAAGATCAAATGCTTGTATTTTTCAAATCATCTCATTTGTCACATGGTTTGAACAGGATATAGCCTGATGAACAGTTGTGTAATAAACATCTAACTGAAGATATGTCCAGTCATAATCGTCTAGATTATAAGCAACAAAGGCCATCAAGCATTTTGAATTGCATGAGACAGGTGATGGAGAAAGGTGATGAAGTATGTGCTGTATGTGTTTGCTGAACATGCTAAAGGCACTTTAACGACACAAACAGCAGTACTCAAGCTATATATTATGGTGGCCGGTAAATAATCGAGTCTAGACCAGACAGAATCCTGTGATTGATATAAGCGACAGTCCACAGAGTTGGGGCACACTGACACGCCATCAACCAAGTCACAGAGTCCGACCACCCGATCTATTAAGTCATCTCTTATGACCAGCATATGATGTTCAGGACCATTTCTAACCCCGAATCTCCAGGGGTTCTGAATTTAGTCCCTTCTTATGACCAGCAATTACCCCTCAGGGTAAGATGGCACAAAATCAGCCAAGTCATCGAGCCTGACGTTTCAATCCGTTTGGTTGCCTCTTACGAACGGGATAGGTTGCTGGCGACATAGCTATCCCCACAGGGTGAATGGAAGTGTGATCTAGATTATAATAGGGCCTTGGTAACTTGTAAGGTAATCACTTTGCGGTAGGGAGAGGTCAATTACATTTAAAGTAATTTCTTTAACATAGACATGATAGATATGATACTTCTCTGTGTCAGCTTTCGAAAACATTTAAGCTTCATGTCTTTATCACCTCGTTTTTGGAAGGTTTTTTTAACACAATTAGACCCCCACTAAACACAGATATTCCTGCAGTGGTACTCCTTTTTGGGTGTAGATGCCACAGTGCCCTGAACAACTGAAAACAGTGCTGAAACAACAGGGTGTTTTGTATTGAGACCAGATATTATTTCAGCTACAGCTGCAAAACCAGATATATTTATACCCCCAACCTAAAAGGACTAAAAAACTAATGGATATATTTTTTTCAGCCATGGTGAACACTTTCTATTCTAACAGGAAAGGTACAGTGCAAAGTTTGATTTCAATGTTTGGATTTGCTGCAAAAATACAGTTATTTTTCATTTTCCTACTTATTTTTTTTTTTTTTTAAATGAATCGTTTGTGCCACCTATAACTAGAAAACTACGGCATGGATTCTTTTCAATTTTAGGGGGCAGTTCATAGAAGAGGTGCACTAACAAAGTTTAATTTTGATATGTATATTTTCTGAATTTTTATCATGTTTTGAACTTAGAATTTATTACTTCCGCATTTGTGCAACCTATGACTTTAAAACTACTTCATGGATTCATTTCCAATTGGGGGTACGGATTCTATACCAACAGGAGAGGTGCAGTGCAAAGTTTGTTTTCAATATTTGGGTTTTCTGAAAAAATACAGCTATTTTTCATTTGTTTACTTAGAATTTTATTACTGAAATATTTGTGCAACCTATAACTTAACTGAAAAATTTAATTCATGGATTCTTTTCCAATTGTGGGTACAGTTTCTATACCAATGGGGGAGGTGCAGTGCAAAGTTTGATTGCAATAAGTTGATTTTCTGAGAAAATATGTTGGAGTCGAAGTCAGGGATATTAGTAAGTCCTGCTCACTTTTTGTCAGCCAATATATTTTTTGCAACAATGTAATTTTTGTGGCAGACAATTTCTTTTATTTTTCCAACACAACGAAGCATACTATAATTATTTTTTTCAAGGATTTGGGGGTACAATTTATTTTTTCACTAAAATTGCGCCAATTGGTCAGCCCCTTAGTGGAAACATTGCATGGGAACTAATGGTGAAGTTTCATCTTCATTGGTCCAGTGGTTTCTTAGGAGATAATCATGATGTCATGATGATGATCTTACAGTGCAAGAAGATGTTTTAAGGGTTTTTTTAATCAAAGGTGGCTTAATCATTACCTGGCTGCCATATTGAAGTTGCACTTTTTATGCTTTGAGCAAAGTTGAACCCGCTTATGCATATATAGTAACAAACATCAACTCAAAATTTCAGCTGAGGCTGTTCAGCATTATGATGATTTAAACATTTTTGATAATTAAGAAGAAAACGGAATCATAGTTCTACACTGAAGTTGTGCAAAAACATGGTGAAAATCAAGTTTTTATCATATCTATGTCATAAACAAGTGATGGATATCCAGTAGTCATGGTAACACTAGTAGTTAGAGAAGTCAAATCATATTTAGCTTGTTTAGTGTTTGTATATTTATCAGTAGAGGACAAGGTTATGTTTTAAAGAAAACTTAGGCCAGACCCACTACCCACTGGTCGAGTTTATACCAAATTGAGTAAATAAACAACACAACTTGCATTCTTGCTGGAAAAATATACTACCGGTATTCACCCTGATGTTTTTGTACATCAAGAAAGGTAGGCTACCCAAAATTCAATTCATTACCATTATGAATATGAAAGTCTTAGAGCCATTGGCTAATTCCCTACCCAACATGCCCAACAATCAGATTGAGTGTTTCTTGATCCTATTGCCAAAATACTTGTAATGGTGATAAACTTGCACAAAGACTGGTGGACAAAAAAGAACCAAAATCACATCGATTTTTGTACATTTTGATTTCTTCTTGCATTGTGTCAAGTTACTTGTGTAAAAGTAGTTTAAAAATGTCATGTAGGAAATCTGTCGTTCACTGCTCTTGAAAAAGCAAACACAGATCGAGGTTTGTTTTTTATAGAACGTTCATACAAAGAAACAGGATCCTGGAAATAATGTTGATAATTTAGTTATTTGCTTGTTTTGGTAACTTTCAGTTTGAAACATGCGACAGTCTGCTTTTTTAATATGGAACTTGTAATTCAAAATGAGACGGGTTTTTTTGTTGTGAAATTTCTTCATTTGATTATCTGAAGAACGTTCAAAAAGAAAAATGAAAGTTTGACCAACTTCCAGTGAAATACAGTGATGATAATGGAAATTTGCATTTTGTTAAGAATTTGAGATTGTTTCACTTGAAGTTGAACACTTCAAAATACTTCTTTTTATTCTTCTTTTCTTTCCCTCCTGTGTCTACACATCTCTTTCGGAAAAATATCATTACATTCTTGCAAAATCATTATGAACTCATAAAGAATCATAAGACGCATTTCAATGATGGTATCTTCTCTGGCCTAGTTACAGAACTATTTCATTTCTTGATAGAACAGTGTTGATATTATCACTCGTGTCTCTAAAAATATCCACCTTGGCTTATCTACATGTGACAGTGATCACTGAGAGACCCTAACAGTAGCCCACAGGTCCACGGCAGTCTCTACCAACTTTTTATCATGTCAAAGGTATGCGAAACAAATAGTTTAGAGTGTAACTTTTTCTAAATTAATATGTAAGTCTGGTGAAAACTATATTTGTTATTTATTATTATGATTATAGTATTTGTACATGTGATCATGGGAATATTATAAGTTGCAGCTGCATCACGAGGGATACATAGGGTTTTATGTGTCCTGAGACGGAGACCAGTGGTATAAAACTAACAAGGGACTCCATGTACCCAGAGTGATCCTTCTACAACAGATTTATCTTACCCAAATTTTTTAATATAAAAACGTAAAAGAATTAAACCAAATTCAAAATTGATAGAAGACAGCTGTACGATAGAGCTGAGGTTAACTTGTGTCATGTCACGTGACTTTCATGTACCCAGAGTGATCCTGCTACCGACATGTTTTGATATGTGTGATAAATAAGTTTATTGTGTTTAGATGTCTACAGTTAAAGATGGTAATCTAACAACTCAAACTGGGACTGTTACAAAAACTGTCATTAAATCTGTAGTATGTCACTCCCAAAACATTGTCCACCATTTTAGATTCTTCCATTAGCCATGAAAATTAGGTCTTCAGCAACTCATTGTCTACAACATACTACATTTGGTTTTCAAAAGGGGAGGTCTGAACCCTCCCTTCTGGATCTGCTCATTGATGACTTGATTGATGCATGTCATTGTATCCCAGTTGCATGGATCGATGCTCATGATATCAGTCACTAGGTTGTCTGGTCCAGACTTGATTCTTTACAGACTTCCGTCATAGAGCATGATAGAGCTGGAATATTGCTGAGTGCATCGTTAAACAACAAACAGAACAGATTCCCCTACTCTTCGTATTAATGTTGTGCTACGTTTCATTCACAGTCTCAGTAGTATTAACACTGATTAAACAATTGGATATTTTTGTAAATAGTAACATGAGCTTGGCAATCTAATAAACAAATATTGCAGCACTAGATTTTTCAGTAGAAAGAGTTTAAGCAGCCTTACGTACCACAGGTACTGGAGACGTCAATTTCCTTGTCTTTGAGGTGAAAAACCAATTCACAATAGCCATTAATTCCCCTTGCAGAATGTGTTACATCGCTATATACGATAGTTCGCTGTAGGGAGTTGGTTATGTACGTAAATTTTATATGATAATGAATGGGAGATAAATCGGGGATTTTTTAACAGTTCGTTGTATCCTTAGTTGTTCGTTGTGGTCCTTAGCAAATGTTGAGTAGTGTAATATAAAGTAAAACTGTTGGTATTTTTAAATAGTTTGTTATAACCATAGGTAAACATGATAAAAGTAAATATGTTTTATCCACGTTTGTTAAAATCATGTTCAGATCTATCACTTTGGTCAAATCAAGCCTTTCTACTGAGGAAGTAAATAAATAAGTCTAATTTAATCCCAGCATTTTGTAATCATATAATAATGATGTGGTATGTGTACACGTTAGTGTATTATCCAGGGGTTAATTTGTGTAACTCATGTCACTGACTCATACACAAACATCTCCGACAAACTACAACACAGCCCATATGGCCAATGACCACAATGATGACTCGTCAGTTTTGAATCTGGGGCGTTGGACCTGTCACAGTCAGCAAAGCTGACCATCCCATACTGCAACTCTGCCGCTGGGCTGAAGCCTGTGTCTAGTAGTTGTTCTTCTGGCCTAGTGAACTTTACTAAGCTCTCTCAGACCATACTTTTTGCTTAATGATTAAGCATGAAAACAATTTTCAATCTACCAACGTGAGACTCTTCTTCTTTTCATGTTCTTGAGAATTGTTTTTCTTATTTATATGCGCAGAGTTTGCCCTAGACTCTTAAAACTGAGGTTCATTATGACTCCCAAGCTGGGCTACAGAGAGTCATTGTCCTTTGTAGGGGGTTTTGTTTACAAAATATTAATTGATCCGATGGGCGTTCAATAAGTTTTGCAACTTCAATATAAGACCACGTCGCAGAATATCTTTTGCACTTATATATTTTCAACAAACTTCAACGAATTAAGTGGCCAGGCTGTTGTCTCACACTTTGAGATATTATGATTCATTGTTTAGTGGAATCTATGACGTTTGGTTTAAAATCAGAATAAGAGAATTAGATTTGTCAATGTAATATTATTTGTGTTATGGAAAACTTCTGAAAATATTTATCATTAAACAGAAGCAATACTTGCGGGTTTTTTGGATGTAATCTTTATGCTGCATATCTTTGGACTTAAAAGTTTGCGACAAACAGTAAACTACGGTTATAACGAACTCAAAGGGACCACCAATTTTCGTTCGTTATAACCGTAGTTCGCTATAAACATATATACAGCATATATATACAGCAAATGGCCAGGACTTAAAATAAGTTTGTTATATATATCCGTCAGTTTGTTATAAGCATGTTCGTTACAAACGTAGTTTACTGTATATATACTGGCTAGATGTAGGAATTCAAAAGTTTGTGATATATATATATATATTGGCTACCGGTAGATGTGGGAATTCAAAAGTTTGTGACATATATATTGGCTAGATATGGTAATTCAAAAGTTTGTGACATATATATATTGGCTAGATGTTGGAATTCAAAAGTTTGTGATATCTATTGGCTAGATGTGGGATTTCAAAAGTTTGTGACATATATATATATTGGCTAGATGTGGGAATTCAAAATTTGTGATATATATATATATATATATATATATATATATTGGCTAGATGTAGGAAATCAAAAGTTTGTGACATATATATTCATGATATTGGCTAGATATGGGAATTCAAAAGTTTGTGACATATATATATTGGCTAGATGTGGGAATTCAAAAGTTTGTGACATATATATTGGCTAGATATGGGAATTCAAAAGTTTGTGACATATATATATTGGCTAGATATGGGAATTCAAAAGTTTGTGACATATAATATATATTGGCTAGATGTGGGAATTTAAAAGTTTGTGACATATATATATATTGGCTAGATGTGGGAATTCAAAAGTTTGTGACATATATATATATTGGCTAGATGTGGGAATTCAAAAGTTTGTGATATCTATTGGCTAGATGTGGGATTTCAAAAGTTTGTGCCATATATATATATATTGGCTAGATGTGGGAATTCAAAATTTGTGATATATATATATATATATTGGCTAGATGTAGGAATTCAAAAGTTTGTGACATATATATATTTATATATTGGCTAGATTTAGGAATTCAAAAGTTTTGTCTTAACATAAGACAAACTGACTCAGGCTTGTATCCTATTAATGGGTAACATTTTTAATATTCCTGTCATCTTCCTATGTAACTCTGAGTAGGTGTTTTCTTAAGACGTCATTATACACTAACCTGTTGCTTCTCTCTGCAGGTAGTCTCCCACATGCTGAGCTTCCTCAGTGTGTCTGACCGCAAGGAGGCAGCTCTGGTCAACACAGCATGGTACGAGGCATCCATGGATCCAGCTCTACAGAGAGACGTGGTGGTCAAATCCCTAGCCAGTGATGTAACTAATGGCCTAATAAGGAGAAAACTCACCCACCTTGTTGTGAACCACGTGGACAACTCTACCGCTTCTATAAATGAGATGGTGAAGTCCTTTGAATACCTCAGTGAATGCCTGCTGAGCCTGTCTCTCAAGGGCTGCAACATAACCGAAGGAACATTCGTGAAGCTTCTTGCGCTGTGCAAGAATCTGACAGTTCTCGACCTGACTAGCTGCAATTCTTTGTTTATGTCAGGCAATCTCCTGGACCGCAAGTCAGATGTTTCGGGTCTCAAAGAGTCTCTGCAGCATGTCAAAAAGTTGAGCTTGGCATCAATTAGATTTCTGTCTGATGTAAGCTTTAATAGAATTCTATCAGTGTGTCAAAATGTTGAGGAACTGTCTCTGGCTCATGCTCAGATAACTTTCAACAGTGGAACCTACTACCCTCCAGGAATTAAGGTCGGGACCAACTCTGCTGTTCTCACATTTCACACAATCCTGGATTTTGTTGACAGACAAGGGCCGAAACTCAAATCACTGAACCTAAGCCGGACCACCATCGCCAATTGCCACCTCTCCGAGTTAGCCAGATGTCAAAACATTGCTTTAGAGGAACTTATCCTTGTTGGTTGTAGGGAGATCACCGACTCTGGCCTTGGTCAGTTTTGTCGCCAACAGAAGAGTCTACAGAAGCTTGACATCAGCATTTGCACTGAAATCACTGATAGTGGCATCGCTGCCATAGCAACCAACCTGACCCAGCTGAGATCACTGAAGGCCAACAAATGCAGGCAGATCACAGACAATTCTGTTAAACTGTTCAAGTACATGCCCCTCCTGGAAAGTCTGGAGCTGTCAGAGTGTTACGAGCTGTTCAGCAAGGGAATGATTCAGGGGCTGTGTAGTGGGATACAGAGTAAACTCACCCATCTCAACCTCAGCTGCTGCTCTACCCTGACTGACTACTTTGTTGTCGAACTCACTAAAGCTGTGCCCAGTTTGGTTCACCTTGACCTTGGCTCTCTGTTCAACATCACCGACATCAGTGTCCACGCAATCGCCAAGAGGCTGAAGTATCTACGATTCTTACGTCTTGCTTGGTGTAAGGAGTTATCAGACAAAGGACTGCTGGGACTTGATGAACTGGACGACTCAAAATATGAGACCCATGTTCTTGATGGCCATAATGGACAATGCCGCTGCACTCGCAGACATTCAGAACAAGGGTCCAACATTTTCAAGAAACCATCTGGGAGTGGTGGGAAGGATAAGAAGATGTCAGTCGGAGATCTAGAGGCCATGGTGAAGAATGGGGGAGATCTCTACAGCCTCAGCAACCTGTCTGGTCTCCGAACCTTGGACCTCTCATCGTGTTCCAAATTCACAGATTTTGGTCTTAAAGAAGCAATAAAATTCAAGGAACTTAGAAGCTTATCACTTGGCATGGTACATGGGATGACCAATGAGAGTATTTTCGCCATCGCCCGTAACAATCCAAGCCTGGAGGATGTCCACCTGAACCAATGCATCAAAATCACTGATGCAGCTGTAGAGGCTCTGACAAGTAAATGTCCCCGATTGGCCCACCTGGACGTGTCTAGCTGCGACAGACTGACCAATCACACTCTGTACTATGTCCAGACCAACTGTCAGCGTCTGCGTCATCTTGATGTATCCTACTGTAGTGGAATGACCTCCGAGGCTGTGGACAAGCTGGAGGTCAGCATGACAGGCCTGCATACAGTGCACAAGAGGCTGGTGGGAGGCACTGGCACACGCTAGCAGGGGATATCAGGAACTGACTGCAGCATGTTCATTGTCTGATGATTGTCTTATTCCTAAGCTGCGAGAGTTTTTATGCTTTTGGATGATTATATTTCATATGACAAGAGACTCTGAAAGCATATTGTAGTGGTGATGCATTGACTGTTCTTAATTTATGTGTTGCTGTTTATGCAACATCTCTGACACACTTCTCTGTCACACAGGGCTTCGGATTGATATTAGTACTTATGAGTAGGACATTGATAAACTATTTAGTGCATCAGAACCATATTGTCAATAAATCAAGGGTTACTTGTTGTTTTCAAGGGCCATTGACCCAAGTCACCTGGCACACTAGTCGCAAACATGATGAAGATTTGCTATTGGACATTAATCAAACGTAGCTGTATATTATAGATTGTTATATGAGCATGATTTTACAAAACAAGTGTCAGAATTATTGTATTTCCCGAGCAAGTGTGAGGGTAATACATGAATTCCTAATGGTTTTGTAAAATCAGTATGACACACATGGAAGTGTATTAATTTCTTTATTACACATTATAACTTATTCTTTTTGAGCTCCCCTTTTGAAAAATGCAATTATCATGACCACTGTAAAAGAAAACCTCAATTGTCAAGTGACGTCAACAATCTTCAGCTATGGCGTCGTGTTTAGTGTGACGTCATTCCGACCTTACACAATATGATTTGAATGGTGTCAATAATGATGTCAGGGTAACGTAAACAAAACACTAGTGCTCGTGAAATGATATTTGCACTTGTGCAGATACCATTTTTATGAACTTGTGTTATTTCTAACCCTTTGGGTAATAAACTGATATATGAGTTATGGTAAACAGTGCGACAATGCCAGTATATACACCAACATACACACTACCACTGTGATATATGGGACTGTTTAGGAAGTATCATTGTATTGTGTGGCATATCAGGAACCAATAGAAATCCAGTTGTGAGCTTGCGTGATGTAGCCTCAGCAACTGTGGCATCAATGAGTTTTGTTTGTTTGTTTGTTGTTTTACGAGGCATTCAGCAATATTCCAGCTAATGATGGTCGTCAGTAAACAATTGAATCTGGACCAGACAGTCCTGTTATTGATATAATGAGCATCAATCCACACAATTAGGTTACGATGACATGCCAAGCTTGACCACCCAATCCTGTGAGTCGCCTCTTAGCATTGGTTGATGAAGACCTATTCTAACCCAGGTCTTCAAGAAAGTTGTGAGGATGTATTAAATGACAGGTGCTTGAATTGTTTTGTTTCCAATATTATTGAAACGGGATCGTTTATCTCATATTTGTTAAAGTAGTACTTGAAATGTGGTGTATTTTCCTAAGTAATACATTGAACGTGTTAAATTAATAGAATTCTTAAATTTTGCTTGGCTAGAGTTTTATCAAGTGTCTGGATCCTGATTCTAATTCATGGTTATCTAATCTTCCAGTGAACCAAGTGACAGTTTGTAGGATGCATATTGTGATACACAATGACGTGTGAGAAGCATGATGTGATGGTTATTCATGAATATTTTTTGTTATTTTGCCGTATTTACTGTGATATATCTGTATTTTACCACTGTTTACACCTTGCTGCTGATGTGAAGATGATGGGACAATTATGATGACATAACGCTGATGATGACAATGACTATGATGAAGGGATGATGATGGGACGATAATGATGCCAAGACACTGATGATGACGATGATGATATGATATGATGATGGGATGATAATAATGACAAAGCTGATGATGACTATGATGAGATGATGGGATGATGATGGGATGATAATAGTGACATAACAATGATGATGACTATGATGATGTGATGATGATGGGAAGATAATGATGACATGACTCTGATGATGACGGTGACTGTGATGATGTGATGATGATGAATGAATACCGGAACCTGACATGCTAAATCCATGAACTTTAGATGCTGCATATTATGATGAATATATCTTCATGTGCTATTTTATCCAAGAATAACAACACTGTGTGATGCACAGGAACTCGATGATAGCGTGTATAACATAATATATGCGTATAGAAAAAAAATCCCACCCCTCTATATACATAGAGTGATTCTTTTTCTATACGCATATATTATGTTATACACGCTATCATCGAGTTTCTGTGGTGTGATGCTGTTGTGTAGGGCTGGGACGATACACCAGCTGTGCGATCTGATACATATCACAATACATGCATGTGCTCTTAAATGTGGTGTGTAGGCCATCTTTTACATAGGCCAGATGGTCAAATACCTGGCACACTAACGATTTACAGTTGGCAGTGTCAAGTATGGCACAATGGCTGAAAATATTTAAATTTTCACCAGTAAATAGCGTTTGGTGTAACATTTATTAAAGAATACATTCAAGGAAAGAATCGATGCTTTTTACTTAGTGTGCGGCTGTGATCGATACTTGTATTGAGAATTAAAAAACGTGATCCACTGATGCATCAGAGTATCGTCCCACTTCTACTGTTGTAGAACTAAGACAATACACTAGCATTGTGTGCATAATCACATTTCTTTGTTCACAGAATGGGAAACAATATGTACAGAGATAAGACTGTGTGTAGCATATATAGTTGAATATTTCACTGCATCGGTGAATCGTCCCACTTCTACTGTTGTAGAACTAAGACAATACACTAGCATAATGTGCATAATCACATTTCTTTGTTCACAGAATGGGAAACAATATGTACAGAGATAAGACTGTGTGTAGCATATATAGTTGAATATTTCACTGCATCGGTGAATCCTGTCACCCTCTATGTATTTTTTTACATAACAAACACTGTGATCAATGACTTTTTTAGCCCATATGAACAAAGTGGCAGTATGTTTATTATGTAATGTTTTGATGCATCTACAAGAGTCCAGTTCCCGACCTTGCCGAACTACGCTGGATTTTCCAGGGTCTTTCGTGGCTATTACGAGTTAGGCCCCTTCTATGTCCCTCCTATTGACCAATCAGATTCCATCACTCATATCACTTGCATTTACTTCAAACAAAATGGCGGCTCCCAATCAAAACGATCTGATCGATAATCAAAATCTGTATTGAAATAAAACAGGTCTCACTTGAGCACCTTGATTGAAAACGTGAAAAGATTCTCAAAATATTTGTCTACGTCCAGTTGACAGTACACATGCTTTGCAAATCCTGCAGTTGACCGAAATCTGCACGTTGAAATCCATGTAGTTTGTTTGGCGATTTTGATTGGACTATGCACAGACTCGTTAGTCCAGCCAAAATTTAACTCCGGAATACCAGCCTAGTTCGGCAAGGGTGGGAACTGGACTTTTATAGTCAGTTAATGCCCTTGACTCGGGAAGATGGTTTTGATGTTGTGGAGTCATTACCTGCATAATCCAAGTATGGTGTCAGTTGGTTCTAGGGGGCCCAGTTGTGTTGCCCAGTGCAATGTGTTGTGCAGAGTTCCAATTCCATCAGACAAGCTCAATCCTACGATTGTCGACCCAGATTTGTTCTATGGGTATTGTCACGTTGGCCTTTCCTCTCACATAAAGCTCACATGTTGTGATGTAACAGACTTAAGCTATGTCAAAAAAAATCCCAGTAAATCGTTCATTTATTCTTTCATAATATCACACTAATCTCTGTTCTTATATTTGTTGAAGGTTAACAAGACATTTTGGATACTGACTTTTCCAGTAGTCTATCACACCATCAACTGTGTCTTGTAATGTTTCAATCTTAGGTTGTTATTGTGATTTGACACCTCTGATTAACTTGTTTAAATCAAATACATTCCAAATTCCAAATCGTGACTGATGTCCCCAGCTGTAACCCATCAATGACCTCAAGAGCATCCAGTCAGTAACATCTGGGCATGGTGGTAGTCAGATTTGATGTGCTTGAATGTGAAAACTTGTTTGAGAAAATACTTGAACACTTTAAATTGGCATAATTGTTGTTCTAATTATATTAATTTCATATTAATCCAATTTACTACAAATTATATTAGATTAGGTATATTTACATTATTGGAATGAGATTTGCTCTCTGTGTATTAGTCTTTGTCTCGGAGATAGATTACCGGTATTGCCACGACCTCCTTGACTGTGGTACATCTTAGATGGTGACACAGTATAAATGTATATAACTGTTTTATTGTATGTACACATGTATATATCTGTCGGGCTTTGTTCAAGATGCTATGTAAATATAACAGTTGTTAAGGAGATAGTGGTTTTATACACTAAAGTCTTGTCAATGTGGTGTTACAACCTGCACTGAAACATCGCTAATAGTAATAAAGAAGTTGTTCATTCATATATCTTATTCTTACTTATTGTGGTGCTTATTGTATTGCAATCTCATTGAAATCAGATCTTTGTAGCGAGCAGTAGGATGTAATTTTAATGAGATTGATTGCCTTGTGAAGGCAATATATCTTTATTTCCTTATATCTCATGAAAAAACAAGAGTTACGAAGAGTTCAAGTTTTTGGTCTTTTGTGAAACCCCATTTCAATAGATGTTGAACTTTCCATTGATGATCATGATGATTGTTGTGGAAGTTGGTCAGGAGCAGGGTGCTTAAAAACAGCGAAAACGGTATTAATTACCTGAGAGAGGATACATATTCATGAAGAAGATGTTGCAGGTCATATGCATACTCAAAGTATATTTATTCTTGTGTTTCATTTCCTCTTTATATTTGTAGAGATACACAGATACTACAAATAATTTTATTCAAAACATATTCTAAAACCCTGGTTATAGTATCTTGTATATATACATGATATACTTACAGATAAAATATGATATGTAACCTTACAAGATTTATGTTTATTCCTATTGATGTCTTCCGTCTGCAGCACTACCACAATACAATACATGGAAAAAGAAAAAGGAAAGCACCGGGTAATATTATTTGTTATTACTTTTATCATGACTTGACAGAACCCTATATTACTATATTATGACAGCCATTGTGCATAGATCATTATTTAATATGTAATTTAAATATATTGTACATTTAAAAATTCTAAAGAAAGAAATCAAATCAAAATGTTAGAAATAAATGTAATTATCAATTGATTTATTGTTGTTGTTTTTTCAAGTTAACAGCTAAATGAGATGTGTTTGTCTGGACTACACAAACCAGTGATTGATATTTCTATTCACCTCTTCTAAACCAGAACCAGCACAGGGGTTCTAATCCCAGATGATAATAATAATAATAATAATAATAATAATAATAATAAATGGATACCGTATTCGAGGTAATAAGCACCCACGGCGATATTTGTTAATATATTGGCTAGTGAACAATCCCAATTAGCACCTCTTCTGATTGAGCAATGTACACAAGACTTATTTATTTGTGTATAATACGCACTCGTGTGTTATATGCACCCTTAATTATAGGCAATTAAATTCTGGAAAAATATACTAGCCACATAAAGAAACTGTGCACGGAGAAAATATAGATATAAGGGCACACCGTCCACATATGAAATATTGGTTTGAACACAGCAATTATTGGAGACATTCAAACGCTCATGCACGTGCAATGCGATATGACGTCATTGATGGGGGCCTATTGACGTGCAATGTGTTACCGCACGTGCATCCTGTGCAGCTGTACACAGCATGTGCAACTCAAAATTCGCTGTCACTTTGGAAAGCATGATCTGTGGTCATTCAAAAATTCAAAACTCCTCAGGCGCAGACACAAGCATATCACAAGCAAATCATGCCAAGATTGACAGCTGCACAGCGTCATGAAGCCATTGGAATGATCCAAGCGGGAATGAGGCAACAACAGGTGGCAACACATTTCCAATGCCATCGTAACACGATATCGGCATTGGTGAGGCGTTATCAGAACACAAATGACGTTGCCGACCACCCACGTTCAGGACGTCCCCGAGTAACGACGCCAAGACAGGACAGATGGATTCGAGTTACACATCTCCGACACAGGTTCCAAACGGCAGTAACAACGTCCCAGACAATTCATGGACTGCGCCGTATCCATCCCAACACTGTCAGGAATCGTTTAGGTCAGTACGGGATTCGACCACGACGCCCTGCCATACGTCCCATCCTGACACACCGTCATCGCGTCAACCGTCTAAGATGGTGTCGAAATCATGTTCGCCAACCTCGAATATGGTGGAGAAATGTTGTCTTTACAGATGAATCGAGGTTCAACATTTCCCACAGTGACGGGCGCCAACGTGTCTACCGGCGTTTGGGAGAACGTTATGCACGCAACTGTATTATGGAGAGGAATCGTTTTGGAGGTGGCTCTGTGATGATTTGGGGTTGGATAACAGCACGGCACCGAACCCCTTTGGTGGTTGTTCAGGGCAATCTCACCGGTGTTGGCTACAGAGATCAGATTCTGAGGCCTGTGGTCATTCCTTTCCTGCAACGTCATGGCCCGGGATTGACATTTCAACAGGACAATGCTCGTCCTCACACGGCTAGGGTCGCAATGGATTTCCTCCACCATAACAATGTCATGTTACTGCCATGGCCTGCAAATTCTCCAGATCACTCCCCAATAGAGCATGTGTTGGATGAAATGGAGCGCCGTCTGCGTCGTCTTCCACATCCTCCAGATAACGTCCCTGACTTGGCACAGGATTTGAGGAGGATATGGCAGGCCATTCCCCAGGCCTTCCATGCCCATTTGGTGGACTCCATGCGTCGCCAATGCACTGCTGTGATTCACGCACAGGGTGGTCATACCCGTTATTGACTTTGTGACTTTGTCGTTTGACCCCCTACTCCATTTTGATCTTCTGACGTCATCGTAACAGATGTTGTTCAGGTCCCGTTGACATATTCTTATGGTCCGATCATTCAGCTGCTACGGCGTCTGCATCATTTTGATCTTGCTGTGTTGTATTTCAATCCAGAATATATTTTCTCCGTGCACAGTTTCTTTATGTGGCTAGTATATTTCAGGCTGTCAGCATAAACCACAAAATTTATCTTTCAACTGTTTTTTCCACAAAAATACCATTCTAATAAGAGCCCCCTATTTCTTATTTTGAGAGCGCCCTGGGCGCTTATTACGTCGAATACGGTATGTTTAATGCACTATTGTCCATCTGTCGAAGCATGCTCAAAACGCTAACACCATCATTACCCCGGCCAATGAATCAGCGTGCACTAAAATTTTTTTTATTTATCTACTCCCTGAGGAGTTTGCAACCCATACTGCCCATCAACGCCACAATATTACGAGTCACAATACCATCTCATCCCGCCGGGCGGGTACCCATTCACTGCTGAGTCAACAGAGGCATATTTTGAACAAAGTCACTTGCCTAAGGAGACACCAATGTGTTAATGTGCTTCAGTGTTGGGCAGGATTGACGCCCTAGAAACTATCAGGATTCAAGCTGCCGAACTCGAAGACCCATCCAAATACTCTTCATGGCCAACATTGCTTAACTTAACTGATTTGTGACCTGCGTGCTGTGCACAGCAGTCAGTCTGTAAATACAGATATTCAACACTGACATGGAACCAGACATCAAACGATGACATTTATTTTTATAACAAATAAGATGTGGGCTAAGGTGCCACAAGTTTCTATGGACAGTTGTGTCCCCTGGGTGTGTCAGGATCAGCTGATAGTGGGTAAAGATCCCATATTCACCCCATTAATGATCTAAGGTTTGTCAGTGCCACACTCGTACTTGGTGGTTTCACCAAAAGTGACAATGAGTTGTTTTTTCCCTCTTATTAACATGATTAGGCACTTTACATAATTTAAGTATTTATTAAAATGGTGATGGGTCACTCATTCACTCCAGCCAGCATGATTACACAATTGATTATGTAAATGAAGTGGACTTGGAAGTGAAGGGAAAGTCTTCAACATCAATCGTTATTCTGTCCTGGGGGAAGCTAGGACTAACTTATTGAAGGTAATTGGTCTTGTGCGTGATTACCTCCTGTTTGCCCTTGGGATTCAGTTGGCTGACAACATTAATGACTAGAAGGCTCCTGGTACATGTAGACTGTGTCATGTAGCCATACCCGCAGAACACCTCACTAGGTTATGGTTACCAATTACAGGTACATATAATGGAAGATCTCGGTTAGGATAGGTCTTCAGCAATCCATGCTTGGCGTAAATGGTGCCTATGCTTGTGGTAAGGGGCAACTAACGGGATCGGGTGGTCAGGCTCACTGACTTGGTTGATGCATGTCATCGTATCCCAATTGCGTGGATTGATGCTCA
Source organism: Haliotis rufescens (assembly GCF_023055435.1). Lineage (NCBI taxonomy): Eukaryota > Metazoa > Mollusca > Gastropoda > Lepetellida > Haliotidae > Haliotis > Haliotis rufescens. The sequence goes on from NW_025963857.1 coordinate 16,804,344, forward strand.
TGTCAATCACTGGATTGTTTGGTCTAGATTTGATTATTTACAGACCACTGTCATATAACTGGAATATTGCTGAGTGCGGCGTTGGACAAAGAATAATAATAAAAAAGAAAGAAGTCCACACACATACATTTAAGCTGGCTGAAGTGTGCACAGAACGTTTCCCCCAAGTTCCAAGTACATTATTGAGTTCCTTAGGGTATTACCAGTGGCTGCATACTAGAAAATGGTTATTTGACCTATTTCAAGAGATTCATCTGAGTACTTCCGAAACAACACGAATTAACGAAACACGAAACAACCCCTGGATGTCCTAAGGATAAATATAACTTTTAACAGAATATCTAGGATATTTATGTCCTAGAATATGGACCTATCTGAAGAACAAATGTTTTTCAAAGGTTTCAAAAAACTCGAAAGATAAAAGAATAACCATGTCATGCACTCAAACACAACATTTGTGATAAGGAAAACAAAGTTCCTTAGTGTGTATTGCCCAGCATCACGTGGACAAGACACGGCCATATTAGCTGTTATCATCAGTGACGCAGCTGAACAGCCTGGCAGACCGACTCTTTCCTCGACCCATGTAGTGAAGATACTTGTGTTCACATGTAGGCATAACCTTGCACTGATAGCCCTGGTCTAGTTCAGCTTTAAACATCCTGCACAGAAATTTCAAGTAATTATCCCCCGCCCAAACGAAGTTGGCGGGGGATATAGGAATGGGTTCCGTCCGTGTGTGTGTGCGTCCCGAAATCGTTTCCGGAGCATAACTCAGAAACCGTTAAATATTTCTCTCAGAAACTTTGCATGTCTATCAGACTCATGCTGAACTGGTGCCTTTTGCTATTTAGGAATTTTATAATTTTTTATTTTTTACGTTTCCATGGCAACAAGTTGGATTTATGTTCTATAAGGGTGCTGTTCGTTTCCGGAGTGTAACTCAAAAACCGTTAAATAATTTCTTACAAAACTTTGCATGTTTACCAGACACATACTGAACTGGTGCCTTTTGCTATTTAGGAATTTTATAAATTTTTATTTTTTACGTTTCCATTGCAACAAGTTGGACTTGTTAGTGCTGCAATTAGGCCATTTACAAAAAGGCCCAGTGAACATAGTTCACAGGAGCTAATGCATTGCACACAACTGGACATGTCATATATGGGATATGAGTATTTCATGCTTGTTTATTAATATTTTACAACCTGTGAAGATCCGAATTAGAATTGATCTTCAGCAACCCATGCTTGCCATAAGTGACCACCAACTTGATCAGGTGGTCAGGCCATGACACGGCTGATGCATGTTATCGTATCCGATTTGCGTAGATCGGTGCTCATGATGTCGATCACTGGATTATCTGGCCAGACTTGATTATTTACAGACATCAGAAGATGACAAATCCCACCAGCACCCACAAATTCAAAAGAATAAATAATCTGACTGTTACTTTAAGTCCAATCTGTTTGTTCGTATACAAGAGTAGTCATTGAGCTATCAAAACAATACCATGGAATTGGGATTCTGAACTTTGTATTTCTATGTCAGCTATGCACCAATATGAACAGTGTCAAACTTGTTGCCAAGGATAATCTAAAATAAAAATTATAAAAATCAATAAATAGCAAAAGGCACTATTTGACAACCTGGTCTATGTGTAGGCAAAGTGTCATGAACAAACACTTTTTAGTTTTAGACATACAGTCTGTTGACGTCAAACTTGTTGCCATTGAAACAGGAAAAAATTACAACTTTCAAAATTCCTAAATAGCAAAAGGCACCACTTCAGCCCCTGTTTAATACATGTACCAAGTTTGGATGAAAAATCTTTCAAGGTTTTCTAGTTATTCTCCGGAAATGAATTATGTATGGACGGTCGGACAGACAGACCAGATGACTATACCACCCACCCCCACCCCCACCCCCACACCTCACACACACACCGTGTGGTGATGTACGATCATGTGTGTTCGGGAGTCAACAGATTTCACAGCTGACAAATAACAAAAACAGAAAAGAACAAATTCCTCAGCTTCATCACAATTTATTGACTGAAAATAGTTTTCAGAACTTTCTCTTTGGATGTAACAAACTCTAGCATGAAAACAGGACAACTAAGCCGTAATAATCTCTCACGTTTCTTTCCAAGTATCATGCACCTACACAGGTTCAGCATGCATCATACAAGGATGTGCACGTACAGGTGTGTACAGGATGTCTGTTAACCACACACTAAAGGGCTGCACAGCAATATTAGCACAATGACTATTGCCAGTCTGTGCTACAGTTTAAGTTTGTTTTGTTTGTTTGTTTGTTTGTTGTTGTTTAACGTCACATTCAGCAATATTCAGAAGTAAATAATCGAGTCTGGACCAGATAATACAGTGATTGACATCATGAGCATCGATCCATGCAATTGGGATACGATGACATGTATCAACCAAGTCGCCTCTTACAACAAGCATAGTCGCCTTTTACGGCAAGCATGGGTTGCTGAAGACCTATTCCACCCCGGATCTATGGTCTGCTATGGTTTAAGAGCTACAATAGTTGCACTTTGTGGAAACTGGGCCAGAGACTGTCACATAGCTGTATCAGGAGAGATAATACTTCATAGTGACCTCTTCTGCCATTGGGGCCATGTGTAGTCTGTGAGTGAGTGAGTGAGTATGGTTTCTGCCCGTACAGGTGTGTACAGGATGTCTGTTAACCACACACTAAAGGGCTGCACAGCAATATTAGCACAATGACTATTGCCAGTCTGTGCTACAGTTTAAGTTTGTTTTCTTTGTTTGTTTGTTGTTTAACGTCACACTCAGCAATATTCAGAAGTAAATAATCGAGTCTGGACCAGATAATACAGTGATTGACATCATGAGCATCGATCCATGCAATTGGGATACGATGACATGTATCAACCATGTCGCCTCTTACAACAAGCATAGTCGCCTTTTACGGCAAGCATGGGTTGCTGAAGACCTATTCCACCCCGGATCTATGGTCTGCTACGGTTTAAGAGCTACAATAGTTGCACTTTGTGGAAACTGGGCCAGAGACTGTCACATAGCTGTATCAGGAGAGATAATACTTCATAGTGACCTCTTCTGCCATTGGGGCCATGTGTAGTCTGTGAGTGAGTGAGTGAGTATGGTTTCTGCCCAACATGCTGCCCACAAGCCCAGGCACTGTGAGTGAGCTACTATCAGCGGTACAGAGTTTTACCCGCTGAAAGTTCATGTTCGGCGTCCATGTAACAACCTAGTTATCAATACTTACAAACTAGAAAGAACTATTTTTAAAAGAAATATTGACATCGATATTTTTACGTTTATGCAGGTATCAATGTTAAAAACGGTGTGCAATCTCATTAATCAGATCTGATAGCAGTAGCAAGAATGAAGGTCTGATTTCATTGAGATTGGCATACTGTGTAAATCTGCAACAGAAAAAAACCCTGTAGGCAACACTACAAAATCGGTGACTTTGTTTAGCGGAATAATGCAACAGGGAAAAAAACTGCCCATTCTGTTATCAGCCAATCACTAAACAGAAAACAGCTAGGTGTGGCCTATGTTTTTTCTCTCTATCAAAAAATAAATGCAAAAATACTTGCTTGGATAGCCAATGAAATGTTAACTATTTATTCATTCTTGTGTGAATGAGTGCGCCTCATGGGCTCAACACCATTTTGAACAGTATTTCTGTTAAATCAACATGTTTCAGCGCTAATCCAAAGTCCACAATCGGAGAGAATCCAGGATTTGAACCTCTTCTCACTTAATCCTGCACAGCAAATTGTGTCTCAGATGTTTACCACTGAAACCCACAGGAATGGTGCTGGCAAACCAGGAAACAATTGGGGATTCGCGGGATTCAAACCCACGATCATAGGTTTAAGGGACACAACTCCCTACAACGAATTGTGGCGCAAAAGACGAATGTCCCCCCATTTCTATAGAAAGGTTGTGATATGACACACGGAAAGTTGACAATTGTAATATTATGAAGCCTTGTCGTGTCATCAAAGGGAATGACTGGTCGTCTTTCATGCTACAGATAGTTTACAACATTCAAGAAAAAGTTCTGAACACTTTAAAGGCAATTAATTCACATTCATGGCAAAGTCGAAATGGAGAAATCCAATGTGAAAAAGAAAATATTGCACTGTAACCATGGTAACATTCTCATAAAATACAAAACAACAACAATGCCAGAAAACAGCAATGAATAACTCTGAAAATTTGGTTGTTGTTCATTACATTTTGACAAGGTTCTTTTTTTCCCAATTTATCATCACGAAATAATGTCTCAGCGCTATATCATAATCAATGACATACTCTTAAGTACATGCAGAGAAGTACAGTTCAACATTCTGAAGGACTGACGACTTATCTTCAAGGGGAATGGCAGTCAGAAACTGGTGAAAAGTAAATGTGTTCCATTTCTGCACGAAAATAAACAACAGATGAAAACATATCTTGTAGGCTTAAAAAAAAAGAAAAGAATTAGTTCTCCGGCATCGACTTTTGAAAAATAGTGTGGGCGGGCCGTGTTTTTTTTGGTTTAAACTAGGAAGTAACTGCATGCTATATTGGATCACATTGTTTTTAAGGATTAGGATATTTTGATTTTTTTTTGAAAATGGAATTCATATGAAACATGTGGCAGACATTATGATGGTGTGGGCAGTGTCTGAAAACCAAGACTATTATTTTGTTTAGCCTTAGGAATAAAAAACAAATTGTGTCTCCGTCGACAAATACATGTGTAAAGAACTACAGCCTTCAGCACCATCCCCTTCAACATACAATGGTCAGTCCCTTGGTCATCAATGCAATTCTCATCACTAACAGTATCAATTATCATGATCTATTTGTCCATAAACATGATAAGCAGACATCTCTGCCAACAGAGGAAATTTCATACAATGAATATAGTTCCTGGTAAAATTCATTTCTTTCATATTAATCTGAAATTGTTAACATAGCATGGATGTCTTGATGAAAATAGTTCAGGCATCTTTAAATTAGTTGTTGTCGGGCCCGGAACTATTTTCTGTCAAACATCCATCAAAATGTCAGTCAGGAGGGCAAATTGACTTAAAAACACTGCAAATAAACATGGTGAACACTTTAACAACCTACAACTAATGATTTTGCAAGATTTCAAAGAAAACTGAATAAGAACATTTACATTAATCAAATTGTCTAACTGTACAGCATTTCAACAATCACCAAACAACAATCTGAACAAACCAACACCCACTACAGGGAACCTGGTCATGCTCCCAACATCTCCCTAAAATCTACTACCCTTGGCAAGCTTAAGAGCATACATACGTTGTTGATTTAATATTTTGGAGCAGCTTTACAATTCAGTACCACAACTGCCCATTAGGACATTCTTTGCCATAGGTCGCACGCCAGTGAGAAAAGTAACCAGATTTTGAGGGAATCTGTTGGACTCTCTTATTCAATGACATGGCGTGTAGAAATGATACATTACTGAAAAGATCTCATACGAGACTGTTGCTAGCCTGATTTCACAGGGCATTGTTTCGCCACTATATCTGGCAACATTTCAAAAGTTACATTATAGGGTAATTGTGCATCATCCCAAGGCAAGAGAGTTAACTGGCTATAAAAATCCAGTTTCCACCAAACTAGGCTGCAATTATGGAGTCATATTTTGGCTGGACTAAAGAGTCTATGCATAGACCAATGGAAACTGCGTTATGAAATTGACATCTGGTTCATAAACTGCCATGCATGTGTAATGCCAGCTTGGCATCAACAGATATTTTCCAAATGTTTTTAATCAAGGCACTCACGTGACTGGATGCACTTTGCAAAGAAAGATCCTTTATATTACAAAAACGATTTGTATTACTGATCAGATCGCCTTGACTAGGCACCACCATTTTGTTTGAAGCAAATGCAAGTGATATGAGAGGTGGAATCTGATTGGTCAATAGGAGAGACACAGAAGGGACATAACTCATAATAGCCACTGGTGGAAATTCCAGCCTAGTTAGGTAAGGGTGGAAACCAGACTTTTACAGTCATTTAACTCCCTTGCCTCGGGAAGATAGTAATTGTGATATGTTTGTGAAGTTTGTGGTGCTGAATTCTAAAGGAACGCCAAAATGTAAGTCACGATGCTACTAGCAGGACTAGTTCTAGAAATAAGCAAAAAGATGAAGAGGGTGTATTAAGAAAGTCTTACACATTACTGATATTGATAGGGATATTTTGATTGATTAATTTGTAAGTTATTGGCCAATTAGCTTCCGTATGTCATTATCCGAATCTAAAGTTGAGTATATGATTATAGGGTTTAATACTGCAGTCAGTAGAGAACAAATATATTCAACATTTTGCACAAAACCAGTACAGCATCAGTTACATACAGTTACCCTGTCTACTAGTACCCGCTTTACATACAGACAGTTACCCAGACGACTGGTTCCAACATTAGCTGCATACAGACAGTTGCCCAGACGACTGGTTCCAACATTAGCTGCATACAGACAGTTGCCCAGACGACTGGTTCCAACATTAGCTGCATACAGACAGTTGCCCAGACGACTGGTTCCAACATTAGCTGCATACAGACAGTTGCCTAGTCTACTTCACAGAAGACAGGCAGCTGATAATGATTTTGGTTTGTTTGCTGTTTAACACCGCACTCAGCAATATTCCAGCTATATGACGGCGGTCTGTAAATAATCTAGTCTGGACCAGACAATCCAGTGATTAATATCATGAGCATAGATCCACGCAATTGGGATCAATGATATGCATGAACCAAGTCAGCGAGCCTGACCATCCGATCCCGAGCTGCCAATAAAACCAGTCTAAAGTTGTGACTGGTTCTAATGCAGGACAGTCATATGAGCCTCTGTTAATTATAACAGTCAGTTACACTGTGAATACTGTACTGTCTAATTGTTTGACAGTATTGACTGTTTGATTGATCAAATTGTTGACCTTTTGAAATTATTTTTTGATATTTAAGCACCATGTTGGTTGTATGATAACCCAGATTTCTACTTGACTTCTGTTGCCTGGGTGGATACGGAACATCAGCACAGAACCAGTCAGACAGGGTCCCGGACACCTGAATACTGAACAGGACAAAACACAATCAACAGATCATGGAATGGATAGATTGGAATATTTCCCGGTCCCAATATCCGGAATCATGTACAACCATGTATCTTCTATTTGTTACCATTAAAGGACCAATAGGAAAGTTAAGAGTATGGGAAATAGGTTTCAAGATCCCCAATTGTGAACTTAATGACATCCCCAAAGACCAGATGTGTTACCAAGAACTCCTAACAGCATGTGCCAAGTGACCCCTAATGCTCAATATTCTTATAAATGTGGGTGCGGTAGAGCTTTTGAGTGAGTGATTGAGAATAGTTTATGCTGCTTTTAGCAATATCCAGCAATATCACGACTGGACCAGAAACAGGCTTCACACATTGTACCCATGTCTGGAATCAAACCCGGGTCTTCGTCTAGACAAGCGATCGCTTTAACCACAAGCCTATGCGAACACCCCGGTAGAGCTTTTGAGTTAACATATACAGGCCACTGAACTCATTTACCTTAGCGGAGTAGCTGATCCCTTTCAAAGATAACTATTCTAGCTGATATTTAGTGTGAAAATGTATCAACTGTAACAAGCCTGAGATTTTGTCGGATGGAGAACCTGTTTACCCATCTCCCCTCCCCACCCCCTCCCTAAACTCAAATATTGATCCAACATTGAACTTTTGGAGTGCTCCCTAAGACTCCAACTGTTTTTCTGTAAACATGGTAAAGCAACACACTGCTTCTCATTCAATTGGATGAAAAGTGAGCTGGCAAGTTCAGAATTTGCACTTCTGGGCCCACCTTCACAAAACGATCTTAGCGCTAAGACTATCGTAAGCCTATATGAATGTATAGGAGCTAAGATCACTTTGTGCAAGTGGGCCCTGGTCTAAAAGCAGAAGAAAAGTTAATTCTCTGATGTTTGATAAGCAAACAAAAACATCCGTGTTGTATTTGGTCTTCAAGTGTTTTCAGTTTAACTTTTCACCAACATATCTTCTTAATATAGCCGGATGAACATGCATAACCAACTGCATACAGATCAAAGCCTCTACTTGATCAGATTATAGTTGTCACTGTATGGAAACCATGGGTTAGGCTCGTACAGATATGTCAAATAGACGTGGTTTTGGATTATGTTCAGTAACACAGACACGCTACAAATCATGCATTGCTGCTGTCATAATGTTCAAGCTTTAGCCAAATATAAAGAAACTTCAATATTTTGTTAATCTAGTTGTGAAATGTCAGGGACACTTGAGAATAATGCGCACCCCACAGTCATGGGTACAAGTTTTGGAAAAATTGCTATTTGGTGTGTTGTGCGCAGGCAAACACTACCATCTCTCAGGTGAACGAACAGAACAAAAATAATTGGTCGATGAAAATATGAAATTTGCAATAAAACATCACCAGAGTGATGATTACAATTTTAATTTTATTTCCTATTGTCAATGTCTCATAAACTAAACCGAAAAATAGCCACAGGTAAAAACAACCATATACACTGCTACCTCAGGTGTTCCCATGGTTTGGTTCACAACAGATTGTCACGTTATACAGTGTCTGAGACTTCTTATCACAGACACTCAGCAATTTTAGGTCACATATATATCTACAAGAACTTAAAACATAACTTTTCTCCATGATGTAACACAAAATGGTTTCTACCAAATTACTAAATGTTAAGCGGAAAGAAAAAATACCGTTAATATATCATTTTCAACTTAATACAGTGATCTTGACTAGAAGATTGTCATGGTTTCACGAACATCATCACTGACTTTCACAAGGTAATAACAATTCATTATCACTTGACGTCACGGCAAAGGTTGATATTTCAACATGCTTACAAGGCCATAACAAAAACTGGCCGGATATTACAAGCAGCTTGAAGCACCACACAACTCTCTCCCAACAACCACAGCGGCTGTTCAACAATATTTCAGATGCTAGCCGTATCATAGACAAGTTATGAATGTTTTCCAAGACTAAAATAGGAACTGCATAGGCACAAGGCTTGAGCGGGAATAAAAGTTTTGAAACAAGATGGCTTTCATCCTGTTGGTGATCCTGCTACCATGGCAACACACATGTCAAGTTTGTTGGCTTGCTCTGGTCCAACACTGGTCTTGACCTCAGTGAATACAGCAGGGTAGGCTGAAGCCACGGTCTGGACAAACTGTACCAACAGTTGCTGGATGTCTGGGGATGAAAGAGACGAGTTAGTGAGTGGGTGAATGTTGTACGCCACAGTCAGCAATGTTCCACCTATATAGGGGGCACGGGCTACAGCTGGCCCAGTCGTCTAAGGCGCCGTGATTCGCTGTGCAGAGTTGCGTCCCTTGGGCACACCAGAAACTTATGATTGTGGGTTCGAATCCCAGTTCGCCCCGAATATGTTTCCAGGTTTGTCAGCACCATACCTGTGCTCGTGGGTTTCACCGAAGTGGTAAATGTCTGAGACCTGCATCACTTCGGGCTTTCCCCCCACATTAAGCTGACACGCAGCGATATAACTGGAATACTGTTAAAAGCGGTGTTAAACACAACTCACTCCACCTATATCACGGCAGCCTGTAAACAATAGTAGTGGGACGATTCACTGATGCAGCAGTGAATCACGATTTTTAACTTCTCAATATAAGTATCGATCACAATCGCACACGAAGTAAAAAGTAACAATCCTTACCTTAAATGTATTCTTTGATAAACATTACACCAAACCCTAATTAGTAGTGAAAATGAGTAGTGAAAACGTAAATATTTTCATCCATTGCGCCATACTTGACATTACCAACTGTAAATCGTTAGTGTGCCCGGTATTTGGCCATGCTGTCTATGAAAAAGATGGCTATGCATCACAGAGAAGAGCGCATGCATGTATCGTGATATGTATCAGATCTCGCAGCTGGTGTATCATCCCAGCTCTTTTTTAATAATCGATAATTGATCCAGCAAACAAGTGACTGAAAGCATGAGCAACATTTTGTGGTTTTGTTTTACACCTCGGTCAGTCACATTCACCCAGCAGTGAATGGGTACCAGGTAGGATAAGATAGTGACTGTTACCTAGCGCCTCACAGGCAGCTCAGGTTGTATACTCCCCAGGGAGATGAGAAGGAAACTGAGAGTGCACACTGATCCATTGACCGAAATACTATTATTGTTGCCTTATTATGTGCGTTATAAGTGGATGATGATGATGATGATGATGAGTGAGTGAGTGAATATGGTTTTACGCCGCTTTTAGCAATATTCCAGCAATATCAAGGCGGGGGACAGCAGAAATGGGCTTCACACATTGTACCCATGTCGGGAATCTAACCCGGGTCTTCAGCGTGACGAGCGAACGCTTTAACCACTAGGCTACCCGACCGCCCCCGATGATGATGATGATGATGATGATTATTATTATTATTATTATTCCAGCCATGTCACAGAATCGAATATTTACACCAATTGACATGAATATTTCAAAATTAAAGCATGTCTCACCTTGTTTGACAGTGTCTGAACCGAGTATGCTGGCGATCAACTTCAGTATTTGTGGAAGGAGCTTTATCACCTGTGGAATAAACATCAAAGATAAAATGTTTGAAAACAATTGAGACAATTTTGTAACTGTGGGTGTCTGACTTGCAATGTGTTACAACTATTAAACATCTTGGATAATTTATGACAGAACCATTTGAATATCAGGAAAATGCTCACTAAAACCAAGGGAGAGAACAACCCAAGTTATCGCCACTTGGACCAAACAATAGATTTTCATCTTTACCTTTTCGTAAAAAAATTTCATTATCGCAAAAATCGCAAAACATGAAAAGAAGAGCCATGATGCTCTGTAGCTCACCTGAATGTCCTAAAATACCATTGGTTTTGGTTGGTTTGTTGTTTAACGCCGCACTCAGCAATATTCCAGCTATATGACGGCGGTCTGTAAATAATCAAGTCTGGACCAGACAATCTAGTGATTGATATCATGAGCATCGATCCACGCAATTGGGATCGATAACATGCATCAACCAAGTTAGCGAGCCTGACCACCCGATCCCGTTAATCGCCTTTTACATCAAGCATAGTCACCTTTTACGGCAAGCATCCTGAAATACCATTGATGACATTGATGACATATAGAACAATTAAAATCATTGTTTTACACAAGTTCAAAATATTCAAAAGAAATGTTACTGCAACTATAAAGTACTGTCTTCGTACACGAGACATAAAGATAAAAACAAGAGTGTCATGGGTCAAAATGACATTTTCAATATGGCTGCCATGAATGGGCTGGGAGCAGTTTTCGCACAGACTATTGCTGGAAACATCAAATATGATCTTGTTTTCATTCTACATCATTTTATCAAAATGTAAACATAAACAGGAGGGGGTAGGAGAAGACTATCAGGTGAGCTAAGCATGACGTGAGACAGTGAGAAACAGAAGGCAGCACTGACATGTTCGCTGCCGTGGCTGTAGAGCTGCAGCAGGCAGGTGAAGATGGTGGTCCACTCCTCCATGTCCTCCTTGAGCGGCAGACACTGCACGATCACCGGCACCACCTGGAGACACACAGGGTGACCAATCATAGGTCAGTAGGCAGTGAGATGGAGGGCCTTTAGTCAGTAGGCAGTGAGGTGCAGGGCCATTTAGTCAGTAGGCAGTGAGGTGCAGGGCCATTTAGTCAGTAGGCAGTGAGGTGGAGGGCCTTTAGTCAGTAGGCAGTAAGGTGGAGGGCCTTTAGTCAGTAGGCAGTAAGGTGGGGGGCCTTTAGTCAGGAGACAGTTAGGTTGAGGGCCTTTAGTCAGTAGGCAGTAAGGTGGAGGGCCTTTAGTCAGTAGACAGTAAGATGCGTGAGGCCTTTAGTCAGTAGGATGTAGGGCCTTTAGTCAGTAAGGTGGAGGGCCTTTAGTCAGTAGGCAGTAAGGTGGAGGGCCTTTAGTGATGCTGTGCCAAGAATACATCATACATGACTTCACAAAATGAAATGATGATCCCAGAGCAATGAATAATGATGGACCTATACTATCATTGTTTTGGGCAATCTGACCAAGCCTGCAAAATAGCTCCAAATGAAAATGTTTTTTCACCAGCTTAATTTTCATATAAATATAATTATATGTGCCTCACAAATCATGTCAGTGTCTTTGTCCGTAGTTGTTTCATGGGCAGTATTAAAAAGACAAACAAAACTCCCTCCCTACCTACCTACCATGCCCACTTCCTATAACTGGAATGTGTTGCCCCAAACAGACACAGATAACATCAGTCAATCCAATTTGTCTTATCTAAACTGCAGGACGTAAGAAAGCATACACCCATGTCTAATGGTGGCTAAAAGTGAAGCAAACAACAAACAGTTATTTAATTATCGTTATTCCATGACATGGTTGAATCAAACATGGTCAGGTATTTGAAAAAAAACATGGTTGAATCAAACATGGTCAGGTATTTGAAAAAAAACATGGTTGAATCAAACATGGTCAGGTATTTGAAAAAAAACATGGTTGAATCAAACATGGTCAGGTATTTGAAACAGGTATCATAGTTGTGTTTTGGACCTTAATTTTGCAGTTGTTAGCCTGGTATCGTTTTGATCAAGTTTGAAATTCTTTTGTCAAATCTAATTTTCAAGAGTATACTTTCTTTTGCCCAGGGATTATGTAAATCTCTTATTCTCCATGTTAAACTGTCCCATGATCACTTACATGTTCAAGAGGAACTTGATCCTTGTTGGCCATAATGAGGCGGCAGCTGGCAGCAGCGATGTTGTCCATGACGCGGCCGTTAGTCTCCTTGTTCAGGATGTCAAACAACATCTTCAGGATGTCCTTGTACTGGCTGGGGTGGGGTCAAGGTCACAAGTGTCATGGTGATTGCCCGCAGAAGCTTCGGACCGATTACACGTTGTGGATTTATTAGCTTTAACCATTGAAGCCATGTCACTGACATAAGTGACTCAGTATGGATTAATGCCATTTATAGCAATATTCCAGCTAAATCACGGAAGAAAAACACCTGAAACAGGCTTCACACATTGTACCAATTGTAGGATGTGAATCCAGGTCTTGAGTGTGACAGGCAAACTACTCCACACTCTCAAGTAGGTGTGTGTGCGAGCCTGTGTGCATGGGTGCGTGTGTGTGAGTGAGTGTTCATTGTTTAATGCTGCACTCATCAATATTCCTGTTATATGGCAGTGGCCTGTAAAAAATCGACTTCAGTTATTCTAATTGTGAACCTTCTTTCACAAACATCCCACTGTCAAATGCTTCTGGGCTACCTTGGCATAAAACATACTTTACTAGATAAGTCACTGCAATCTGTAGACAAACTACTCAAAAGAAGTTAAAAAACTTTTCTTTTTTTTCCATATTACCAGTTAATCTGTAATGGCACGGTAATGAAAAAATCAGGGGTTCATTAGGATAATCCAGTGATTGATCTTATGAGCAGCGATCCACAACACCGGGGTACATTGACAAAACCATCAACCAAGTCACCAGGCCTGGCCACCTGGGTGCCGTTGTACAAAGCGATCTTAGTGCTAAGGTGATCGTAACTCCCATACCTTAACATAGACTTACGACAGTCGTAGCGCTAAGGTTGTTTTGTACAATGGCACCCTGGTCCATTAAGTCCCCTCTCATGACCAACAGGTTGCTAAGGACATATTGTACGTCAGGGTGACCTGAAGAGACCGATTAACTATTGTAATACGAAGTGAAGTGAGTATGGCTTTACGCCGCTTTTAGCAATATTCCAGCAATATCACGGTGGGGGACACCAGAAATGGGCTTCACACATTGTATCCATGTCGGGAATCGAACCTTGGTCTTCGGCGTGACGAGCGAATGCTTTAACCACTAGGCTACCCTAGGCCCCTGTAATATGAAAGAATGGGGTGTTCTTTGACTTCATTTGAGTGGTATACTTAAGATGAGATATTCCACTGGCCCCTCTGTACACCGACATCAAGGATACACCTGCATCTTCTCTCCCCCGTACATGGCCAGCACGCCCAGAGCGTACACCGCGTTACTGCGGACTTCGTCATCCTCCTCACGTATCATCCTCACGAACACTGGATACAATGTGTCCACGAAGGCTACTGAGGTAGGACCACATGCTTCGATTGTTTCGGCAAGAGTCCCGACTGCAAACGACTTTTCTGATGTGGAGCTTGTCTCTTTCTGCAATAAAATTTGGTCATATTGAGGATAAGTCTGGAGAGAGCAATTCAAAGGCTTCACCTTCCCTCGTGCTAATTCCTGTCTTGCACACTATTGTTGTGATTGTAAGTACATGTATGTGACGATTACTCCAAACTAATTCCAATGGTATTCTCCCCTGTGTCAAACCCTGTGATCTTCTCTATTTCAAAGTCAGTCTCAAATACATCGAACCCTGTGATCTGCTCTACATCAAACCCTGTGATCTCCTCTATATTAAACCCTGTGATCTCCTCTAATCAAACCCACTGATCACCTCTATATTAAACCCTGTGATCTCCTCTATATCAAACCCTGTGATCTCCTCTATTTCAAAGCCAGTCTCAAATACATCGAACCCTGTGATCTCCTCTAATCAAAACCCTCTGATCTCCTCTATATTAAACCCTGTGATCTCCTCTATTTCAAAGCCAGTCTCAAATACATCAAACCTTGTGATCTGCTCTACATCAAACCCTGCAATCACATCTATATTAAACCCTCTGATCTCCTCTATATCAAACCCTGTGATCTCCTCTATTTCAAAGCCAGTCTCAAATACATCGAACCCTGTGATCTCCTCTAATCAAACCATCTGATCTCCTCTATATTAAACCCTGTGATCTCCTCTATTTCAAAGCCAGTCTCAAATACATCAAACCTTGTGATCTGCTCTACATCAAACCCTGCAATCACTTCTATATAAAACCCTCTGATCTCCCCTGTATCAAACTCTGTGATCTCCTCTATATTAAACCCTCTGATCTCCTCTATATCAAACCCTGTGATCTCCTCTAATCAAACCCACTGATCTCCCCACTTACCAGTCTTTTGAGGAGGTCAGTGAGGAAGCTGCTGAAGAATGGGAGGAACTGTTGACCTCCCAGAAGCCTCGCCATCACCGGCAACACATCCCCCGCAGATTCGATCAGCATCCCGTCATATTCCGCCTGGGTTTCATCATCATCTTCATCCTCCTGATCCTGACATGCCAGCTGGGGTCAAGGACAGGTCATAGTCAAGGTCAAGGTCATGGCCAAGGTCAATCACATATCACACAAATGATCTCTTCATAACAACATGACAATTTTGTGTTTCTTCATGTTTGTTTGATGGAATAGAAAATAATTCATCAGTTTTTCCATTAGGCTTTACAAAAAAGAAAGAATTGGTTCCCAGGCAATGATTTTTGAAGGTAGAGTGCAGGCGGGCGGTGTCTTTTTTTTTGTAGTTCAAACTAGTTTGTAACCAGGTAACCAAATAAACAGTTGTGTACAATCAACCTGGGAAAGGGCCTTCCTACATAAATGTATTCCTTGATGAGTAAAATACTGGAATACAGTATTTGACGAACGTTTGACATGCAGTGAATTTTATGATGATGCAGGCTATTAATTTTTAGCCTTATCATAGCATTTGAGCTCAATGATTGAGGAAGTTCAAATTGACACCACTTTGTGAAAACTAATCAACAAGGATATAGTTCTGAAAAACATGGGGCTGGGACTGGGTTCAAATCTATCAGATCCCTCCAGGACCAAGCAACTCAAAACCTTTGACTACTACCAGATTTTCAAGTTTTTCCTAAGATAAATGCAAATCGCTGTATTAAAGCTCAAACATCCACACTTACCTTGTGTGTAAAGATCTCCTTTACGGTTGTGAGTATAGCATCAGTGGAGCCAGACTCACTCAGCACTGGCTCCCCTATCTTCTCCAGCATGTCGTGCAGAGCATCCACTGCCGCCATGACAACCGTGCGGTCCATGTCCGTCTTGACTACCTCCAGTAGCTTCTGGATGACTGCCGGCATCATGGAGCTCAGTGCTGGGGAGAGTGAGTGAGTGAGTGAGTGAGTGAGTGAGTGAGTGAGTGAGTGAGTGAGTGAGTGAGTGAGTGAGTGAGTGAGTGAGTGAGTGAGTGAGTGAGTGAGTGAGTGAGTGAGTGAGTGAGTATAGTTTTATGCCTTATTCAGCACAGATGTGACCATGAATGCACCTGTGCCTGTCTGAGAGCAAGCGAGCGACAGTGAGTGAGCATAGTTTTATGCCTTATTCAGCACGGATGTGATCATGAATGGCATCTTGCATGATGTACCTGTGCCTGTCTGAGACTTGTGAGTGAGTGAGTGAGTGAGTGAGTGTTAAAAACACCGCTAAGAAGAGAAGTGAAGAGGCACAGTTAATGTTTCCTTAAAGGCCATGGATCATAATTGGAACAAAGCCCATGACCAATGGATCCCAGCACAACTATGGGATGGAACTCTGCTCAGCAAATAACAGCACCTTCCACAGATATAACAGCCCCATACTGACGCCATTAGGAACATCGGTGATAATTCAGGTAAGAAAATAGTAACTTGTTTATATCCCTGTGTTATTGGTTTTCGAAACATTTGTAGTTTTCTCTCTGTAAAACATGTCATTCACTTTTAAAAGACAACTTTCTCTCAAAAACAAGCCATCATCTGAGGATTTCCAATATCTGTGTGAAGCTACCCGCCCCCAACTTTGTGTGAGTAATCGCAATAAAAATGGCCGTCCGAAAACGTATGACATCCAAAAACCTATGATCCGTCGAGAATCATCTATGTGACAATGCCTGTAGCATGGTCATGCATGGACAGATCTGGGTTCAAAATATCATTATCATTCTGCCAAAATCAAAATAATGATAATGATAGACCTTTTAAAAACAAGAACACAATCAAACATGCATCTGGAGAATCCATGAGGCTGACCTGTTTTTGTCTCGGGTGACTGTGTCTCGGTGAACACCTGGAAGACACACAGACAAAACTGAGACAGGGAGGAGATGGCGCCTTTCTTTACCCCCGGGGCGGGGAACTCTATCAGGCCGAGGACCTCTGTGTAACTGGTCTCCAGGTAGGGCAGGAACACAGACCTGTAGCAGAACATACGAACATGTGGCAGAACATACATCAACGTAGAGTGAAACATTTTCCCGAGTCAAGGGAGTGAACTCACAATATAAGTTCAGTTACCACCCTTGCCAAACCAGGCCGGAATTTTGGAGTCTATTTTGGTTGGACTAACGAGTCTATGCAGAGTCCAATAAAAATCAAATAACCAAATCAACAACCGGTTTGTAAACTGCAGTGCAGATTTCATTCAATTGCAGGATTTACAAAGCATATGTACCATCAACTTGGCGTCGACAGAAATTTTCCAAATCTTTAAAAGTTTTTAATCCAGATGCTCAGGTAGTTTTATGCATTTCGTGATGTAAACCCGTTTTATTACAAAATAGATCTTGATTATCGATCAGATCGTCTTGACTGGGCACTGCCATTTTGTTTGAAGCAAATGCAAGAGATGGAAGAGAGATGGAATCTGATTGGTCAGTAGGATGGACATAGAAGGGACATAACTTGTCATAGCCACCGATGAAATTCCAGCCTAGTTTGGGAAGAGGGGAAACAGGACTCACATAGTCAGTTAATGCCATTGCCTAGGGCAGGTGAGAGCGAGAGAGCTGAATATACATGCATATATAGCAGAAAGACTTCCTTCCCATTCCTCACATGTTAATTAATGAAACTTTTAAATATTTTCAGAAATGTTTTCAATGTTTGTTTGTTGTGTAACGCCACTCTCAGCAATATTCCAGATATATGAAGGTAGTCAGTAAATAATCAAGTCTGGACCAGACAATCCAGTGATTGACATCATGAGCATCGATCTACACAATTTGGATACGATGACAGTCATCAACCATGTCAGCGAACCTGACCTCCCAATCTTATTAGTCACCTCTTTCAACAAGCGTAGTCACCTCTTACGGCAAGCAGGGGTTGCTGAAGGCCTATTCCCTACCTGGATCATATTGTCAGAGAAGGTATTTGTAAGTTGCAACAACTTCCACTATGAAACAGGCTAGATGTGCCATGTGAATTCTATTGAGAAGGCTGCATCAGATAAGTAAGACAAAGGATGCAAACAAATGTAACAAGTTCTATGGATGGTGATACTGACCCACAGTTGACGGCCAGCTCCCCAAGAGATGTGCACGCGTCTTCTTTCTCGTCCAGGTAGGAGTTCTCCACACTGATGCTGGGGATACAACATTAACATTATACTCAACTAGAATGTTGTTTTACCTTAGTCAGCAATAGTCACATCGTCCTGTAGATGATCGAGTCCAGACCAGGTAAACCAGTGACTGACAGAATTAAAAACATTTGGTTTATAGACACAGTCAGCAATATTCCAGCTATATCTCGGCAGATTAAATATATAATAGAGCTTGGACCAGGGAAACCTGTGACAGAAAGCATATTTTTTGTATAACGCAAATATTCAACAATATCACAGCAATATCACACCAATGATAACCCACAGTTGATAACATACGTAACATCCCACGTCACCACTGGGTTACTATGACAACCAATCAACAAAGTCACAGAGACTGACAGCTTCATCATCATTCAAACCCTTATGATGAGCATGAGGAAAAGGGGAGCTTTTCGACCCTGGAATGCCCTTAGACGATGACTCATGATGGCCTACTAGTCCACAGCTCATCCCGGACTAGTGAGTTGAGGAAAATAAACAAGTTCCTCTAGGTTTCCACTAGTCTTGGACCAACATACTAGTTTCCAAGTCTATCCTTAAAAAAATATGTATTTTAAGCAACATTACTGTGAACCAATTCTTTGTTAAGCCAAAGTGGTCATTTTATATCATCCTCAATAATCTAGGGTACTATAGCTTCTGTGATGATTAATACCCTGGATCAGTTCGCTGCCATGGCTTTGTTTAGAACCTTTTCAGAAGATGCACTGCTAAAAATAATCATCAAATCAGATTACACTCATTGAGAAGAGAAATCCGGTGCGATGTTATTGATAATAGAGGTAGAGATGGTGATGTCATTTCAGAAACAAAGCTTCGGTATCATTTCTTGTTTGGTTGTTTGTTTAACGTCGCAATCAGCATTATTCCTGCCATAAGACAGCGGTCTGTAAATAATCGAGTCTGGACCAGACAATCTAGTGATTGGTATCAAGAGCAACAATTTACGCAATTGGGATACGATGACATGCATCAACCAAGTCAGCGAGCCTGACCACCCGATCCTCTTAGTCGCCTCTTACGACAAGCATGGGTTGCTGAAGACCAATTCTAACCCGGGTCTTCACGGGTCGCTTTGGTATCAGATGGATCCAGGGTATTTATCATAATGAATGAAGATATAACACACAACATAATCGAGGATAGATTTCAATGTATAGAGAATTCAGTGAAATATGTTGGACTCTAATCTCTCATGGCTGAAAGGTGCCATCTTAAAATTTCAGTAGCATTAGGGCCCCAGAGGCTTTCTGGTTACATAAATCTGTAACCTTCTGTATGGCTTATAGATGATATCACACTCAACGTACCCATCAATTTTGTTATTATCATCATCCTCTTCATCGTCATCCCCTATGTCTTCTTCATCCTGGAAATCACCATCATTGAATATGGCCACTTGCTCTGCCTCCTCTTTGAAATGAGGCTGTAATAGATTGTGATTTGTCAGAATGAGGCTGTTATAGATTGTGATTTGTCAGAAGGAGGCTGTAATAGATTGTGATTTGTCAGAATGAGGCTGTTATAGATTGTGATTTGTCAGAATGAGGCTGTTATAGATTGTGATTTGTCAGAAGGAGGCTGTAATAGTTTGTGATTGTCAGAATGAGGCTGTAATAGATTGTGATTGGTCAGAAGGATGCTGTAATAGTTTGTGATTGGTCAGAATGAGGCTGTAATAGTTTGTGATTGGTCAGAATGATGCTGTAATAGTTTGTGATTGGTCAGAATGAGGCTGTAATAGTTTGTGATTGGTCAGAATGAGGCTGTAATAGATTGTGATTGGTCAGAATGAGGCTTTAATAGAATGTGATTGGTCAGAATGAGGCTGTAATAGATTGTGATTGGTCAGAATGAGGCTGTAATAGAACGTGATTGGTAAGAAGGATGCTGTAATAGATTGTGATTGGTCAAAATAAGGCTGTTATAGATTATGATTGATCAGAATGAGGCTGTAATAGATTGTGATTGGTCAGAATGAGGCTGTAATAGATTGTGATTGGTCAGAATGAGGCTGTAATAGAATGTGATTGATCAGAATGAGGCTGTAATAGATTGTGATTTGTCAGAATGAGGCTGTAATAGATTGTGATTGATCAGAATGAGGCTGTAATAGATTGTCATTGGTCATATTGTGATTGGTCAGAATGAAGCTGAAATAGATTATGATTGGCCTTGGACAAAGCTTTCAGAGATTAGGATTGTGAAAGAGATTGTTGAATTGATTCGAGTGTGTGAGGACTAACTCACCGTAACGCCCTCATTGGACTTGACAGAGAGCAACATGTAGTGCACTATCTTGGCCAGATAGGAGCCCATCTCCTCCTTCAACAGGTTGGACACAGCAGCAAACAGGCTGTAGCTAGAGACAAAACGGTCAAACAGGTTGTCAGTCAATGTGTACACAACTACCTATAATACTCCATGCATATCACAGCAGTGAGTGAGTGAGTGAGTGAGTGAGTGAGTGAGTGTGAGTGTGAGTGTGAGTGTGAGTGTGTGTGTGTGTGTGTGTGTGTGTGTGTGTGTGTGTGTGTGTGTTAAAGAGTGATATCTTGTCCATTTGCTCTAAACATCACTTAATGTATTTACTTACACACAACGTCGGACATCTGGGTCATCAGCATTCTCCAGCAGGTTGATACCAAATTGTATACACTCTTTACACAGAGGCAGGAAGGTCTCGTCACCGACACTCCGCGCAAGCACTCCAAGGGTATCTGAGAGGAATTATAACATTGAAAGAGTCTGGACAGGAAATATGCATCCTTGTTTATCAAGTACATCATATCTGCATCCTAGCTTATCAAGTACATCATATCTCCTACCCGTGAAGATTCCGGGGTAGAATAGATCTCCAGCAACCCATGCTTGCCATAAAAGGCGACTATGCTTGTCGTAAAAGGCGACTAACGATATTGGGCGGTCAGGCTTGCTGACTTGGTTGATGCATGTCATCGATCACAATTGCGTGGATCGATGCTCATGATGTCAATCACTGGATTGTCTGGTCCAGACTCGATTATTTACAGACTGCCGTCATATAGCTGGAATATTGCTGATTGCGGCGTTAAACAACAAACAAAGAAACAAAAAAACATCATATCTCCATTCTTTATGGATAAATACCCTGGAGCCACTAACTACAATAGCTTTGTTCTGAATCCTGACCAAAAGTGAGTGAGTGAGTGAGTTGGGTTTAACGCCACTTTTAACAGTATTCCAGTATATATCATGGCGTGTCAGCTTAATGTGGGAGGAAAGCCCGAAGTGATGCAGGTCTCAGACGTTTACCACTTCAGTGAAACCCACGAGCACAGGTATGGTGCTGACAAACCTAGAAACATAATCGGGGCGAACCGGGATTCGAACCCACAATCATAGGTTTCTGGCGTGCCCAAGGGACGCAACTCTGCACAGCGAATCGCGGCGCCTTAGACGACTGGGCCACCCGTTCCCCCCCTGACCAAAAGGCACAACACTAAAAATAGCTGTCAAATCAATTTTTTTTCAAAAACGAGTGAAATCCCCTGCCAAATTAGTGACAGAAGTGGTTAATGTATCCAGGGTATCTGTTCAAAATAGAATAGAGAGATAATACACTGGATATCCATGTATCGTGGATCATATGTTTTCATTCAGAGATCATACGTTTTCAGACGGCCATGTTTATCGCGATCTTTCGCGATTATAACATCACCAGTGTTTGAAATAATCTTAAAACCCAACAAGAGGTGACCCAAAGTGTTGCCAGCCCATATTCAAAATAACCTGCCCCCTTCAGGCATTATAAATATTGAAAAATCGCAAAATCTTAGAGACAAATCACGTCTTGATTCAGTTGAAAGAATGCAAACAATTACTGGAGAATCTACAAGGAGTCATAATAAAACTGAATACGTAAATAGTCTTCAAATTATCTGCCGATGTCGGGCAGGTGCAAGACAATTTCATGCAGCCTGACAGAAGCTACCGGCTGGCAGGCAGTTATTTTAGACACTGGGCATCAGACACATATTGTAAATACTCAGATAAAGGCTTGTTTTTAAGATAAAGTTGTCTATTATTAATGAGTGAGATGTTTTACAGTTGTTCTTGTGATTAGCATGAAAACTACAATGTTTCTTAAGCGTCCAAAAACCCGTGACACGGGGATACAATCAAATCACATCCCCTTATTTATCTAGGATCACTTCAATCATTAAAGGGCAGTAATCTGTGGAGTCCAGATCGAGTAGAAATACTTTACTATCAGGTTCAAAGTACATAACGATAACCTAACATTATATAGAAGCCTTCTACTATAACCGTGAGGCTTTATGCTATCGTACCTATAGTCTGTATCTGTAGTTTCCTCATGTCCTCGTTGTCGACGGCAGTGAGGTACACTTTGAAGTGATCCATCACTTCCTGGAAGTATGGCACCAGACCTTCCTTAGCGGCCAGAGCTGAAATGACAACGTTGAGTGAATGAGTCACCTTGGCTGACCAGAGCTGTAAAAGTGAGTGAGTGAGTATGGTTTTACGCCGCTTTTAGCAATATTCCAGCAATATCATGGTGGGGGACACCAGAAATGGGCTTCACACATTGTACCCATGTCGGGAATCGAACCCGGGTCTTCAGCGTGACGAGCGAATGCTTTAACCACTAGGCTACCCGACCACCCCAGAGCTGAAATAAGACCCAACATGGGCTGGGGGAGATCTACAGGGTATGATGTGGGGTGGGGTGGGGTGGGGGGGAGAGAAAGACTCACCTGCAGCTCCCAGTGCACTGATGGCCAGCTCCTTGGCTCTCATTGACGGGGAACTCTTCAGCACCATCAACAGGTGCTCCATCAGGTTTGGCAGGAATGGAAGGATTTCTTTTTCTGGAAATCACAAATGGTTGCAATTGCTTTAATGATACGACACTGATAGACAATTCCACTCATGACCTTTATGAATGTGAATGTTGATTAATTGGCAATCAATATTCTGAAAGATGTGAAAGAATTACAAACATGTATAATCTAGTCTACATGTATAATATGTATCTATTGACTTTTAGTCAAAAAAATTCATAACTTTACATCTACACCAGACTATAATAAGAGTTTCCCTCCCTTAAATCGCCAAACATATTCACTTGTTATTTACTGAACCAAAGCATGAACGCATTAAATGGTGTGATATCTATCCATTGATTTTTAGTCAGAGCAAATTCATAAGTTTACATCTACACCAGACTATAATAAGAGTTTCCCTCGCTTAAATAGCCAAATATATTCTCTTGTTATCTACTGAAACATAGCATGAAGATATTTTTTTGCTTGACACCATGTGCAATGAAGTAAGGAATTAATTATTGTCTGAAGGTAGGGAGGCTCAGAATACTTCGCAATAGCATTTTTAACTATCACAATACTACAATAGTTAAAATGACCTTTTACAGTCGGTTCAAAAATATTTGAGTCTACCGCCCGAACATGGCTCTAAGCATCTTTTTCAGAGGAGTTTTGCGTTATCATATGGACTATTTTTAGCCAAGCTTACATCACTGAACAGAATATTACCAGACTCGGACTAGAGACTAAAGTCGCAGACTGCTCCTACAATTTACACACCTAGATTTTCAATAAACATTTCCAGAGCGTAGTAACTTTTGGTGAGACCCTTAGGGTTCTTGTCAGCCTCCTGGGTAGCCCGCCCTAGATACTGGAACAACAGGGGAAGTAACTCCGAGGCAAACTTGCTGATGTTCGGCTGTAATAGGAAAAGAAACATTTTGATGTTTGATTTTTGTCAGACTTAGGTCTCCAGTCTTTCATATCACCATGCTCAAAAGGGACAGAAAGCTATCTTTTAGTTATATATTGCATTTCTCATGTATAATTGCATACTAAAACGTAAGAAAAGAAAAAAACATACAATTATTAATCAATTGTTTGTTGTTTAACACAGCACTCAGCAACATTCGAGCTATATGACAGTGCTCTGTAAATAGTAAGTCTGGACCACACATTCCAGTGATTGATGTCATGAGCATGATGAGCATCAATCTATGCAATTGAAATACAATGACAGCTCCACCAAGTCAGCGAGCCCAACCACCCAATTCCGACTGAGACCAATTCTAACCTGCATTTTCAGAGGGGATAAATTATACTAATATTTACAGTTACACCACCAATCAATTTAGATTACCAAACATAAAACAATTGAAATCCTGGTATGCACACATTTTT
This sequence comes from Haliotis rufescens, assembly GCF_023055435.1. Classification (NCBI taxonomy): domain Eukaryota; kingdom Metazoa; phylum Mollusca; class Gastropoda; order Lepetellida; family Haliotidae; genus Haliotis; species Haliotis rufescens. The sequence continues at coordinate 16,828,988 of NW_025963857.1, forward strand.
TGTGAGGTTAATATTTTTTGTCTCTACCATGCACATCTTTTAGTTAGTTTTTTTGTTTAACACTGCACTCAGCAATATTCCAGCTATATGATGGCGGTTTGTAAATAATCAAGTCTGGACCAGATAATCCAGTGATTGACATCATAAGCATCGAGCCACGCAATTGGGATTGATGACATGCATCAATCAAGCCAGGGAGCCTGACCATCCGATCCCGTTAGTTGCCACTTACGACAAGCAAAGTGGCCTTTTATGGCAAGCAGGGGTTGCTGAAGATCTATTCTATCCCAGATCTTTACGGGTCGCACATCTTTAAAGTACATGTGACCCAAACCAGCCAATCAGTATTGCTACTGTTACCTGTAGATGCTCGGAGAACTGTCCCAGGGCAAACAGTGCTGAGTTTCTGACAATGGGGTCGGGATCATTCAGGCCTTTACACACACACTGCAGGATGGCATTCAGGTGCCTGGAGATGGTAATGATAAAAAGGTTTTCATTCTCAGCTCCCTGAGGATCATACAACCATGAAAAATCAATTGGACACATTGAGCAACATTCAGATGAGTGTTTCATTGGAAAATAATTCAATTTTCAACTAAATGTAAACTACAGTTGCTAAAAATACCCGTGATTATTAACATGATTATTGCTATTTGTTTTGTTAACAAACAGCAACATATCACAAGCATGAAATACTCATATCCACCACCAAAATGACAAGTCCAGTTGTGTACAAGCCATTAGCCCCTGTGAAGTATGTTCACTGGACCTTTTTGTAAATGGCCTAATTGCAAGCACTAAAAAAAGTCTCATTAGAGCTGAGCGCTTACTGCGTCGAATACGGTAGTCTGCATTAATCACTAGCTACCTCTATGCCCTGTATTCACCCTGGAGTACATCTTCCCGAGGCAAGAGAGTTAACTGACTTTAAAAGACCAGTTTCCACCCTTGCCGACTAGACTGGAATTACTGGGCTCGATCGTGGTTATTACCAATTATGTCCCTTCTAAGCCTCTCCTAAGGACCAATCAGATTCCACCTCTCGTATCACTTGCATTTGCTTCACACAAAATGGTTGCGCCCGGTCGGGACGATCTGATAGATAATCAATATCTATATTGTGATAAAACGGGTCTTACATCGCGAAATGCATCAAATCACATGAGCACCTTGATTAAAATCATGAGAAGATTTTAAAAATATCTGCTGACAACGAGTTGGTGGTGCACATGATTTGCAACTCCTGCAATCAACCAAAATCTGCACGACAGTTTACGAACCGGATTTCAATTTCGGTGTGCGATTTTGATTGGACTATGCATAGACTCGTTAGTCCAGCCAAAATGTAACTGCATAATACCAGCCTAGTTCGGCAAGGGTGGAAACTGGACTTTTATAGTCAGCATGGTCAGTTAACTCTCTTGCCTCGGGAAGATGGGTGGAGTAAAGCTGTCCTTGTAACATGGCCATGAAAATCAAGTTGGTATTGTAGCTTACTTGTTCATGATGTAGTCAGCACAGCCCTCAGCTATGACAGCCATAGCGATGTATGCAGCCTTCCGGAACCCTGGCTTGTCACTGGCCAGACCACTCTCAACTAGCGGCATCTTTCATAAGACATATTGTATAGTTACCATAGCTACCAGACAAATGGCTTGTCACTGGCCAGACCACTCTCAACTAGTGGCATCTTTCATAAGACATATTGTATAGTTACCATAGCTACCAGACACATGGCTTGTCACTGGCCAGACCACTCTCAACTAGTGGCATCTTTCATAAGACATATTGTATAGTTACCATAGCTACCAGACACATGGCTTGTCGCTGGCCAGACCACTCTCAACTAGCTGCATCTTTCAAAAGACTTATTGTATAGTTACCATAGCTACCAGACACATGGCTTGTCACTGGCAAGACCACTCTCAACTAGAGGCATCTTTCAAAAGACTTATTGTATAGTTACCATAGCTACCAGACACATGGCTTGTCGCTAAATCTTAAGTCAACAATGTCTCTATCATCTCCCAAAACAAGAAAAGATTGCATATGTCCACAGTGTGCTAGAGTGGATGAAAGTGCCTTGTAAGGATTTTGGTAAACTTAATCATTTTTAGTCAGTGAGTATGGTTTTACACCGCTTTTAGCAATATTCCAGCAATATCACGGCGGAGGACACCAGAAATGGGCTTCACACGTTGTACCCGTGTGGGGAATCAAACCCAGGTCTTTGACGTGACGAGCGAACGCTTTAACCACTAGGCTACCCAACCATCCCTGATTATTTTGAACATCATGGATAGCAAATTGTTTTACTCACCACTTCTGGGACAAGCTTGTCTGGAGGAAGATGAAGAGCCAGCGTGTCGATAACCTGTACAGTAAATACACTGATCAACATGAGTGAGTGAGGTTTTACGCCGCTTTTAGCAATATTCCAGCAATATCACGGCGGGGGACACCAGAAATTGGCTTCACACATTGTACCCATGTAGGGAATCGAACCCGGGTCTTCGGCGTGACGAGCGAACGCTTTAACCACTAGGGTACCCGACCGCCCCCTGATCAACATGAGCAACATGGACGCCTGATATAGCAGTCGACAACCTGCATTCAGTGATTAACATCACCATATAAACACAGACAGCAATTACACTGGGACAAAGCCATCTTAGCGCTAAGATTACCGCAAGACTCTGTTAAAGTATGGGAGGTATGGTCATCTTAGCGCTAAGATCGCTTTGTGCAAGTGGGCCCTGGAGATGTGTCCTTCTGCATCAAGTGTTAAAGAGGAAGAAACTCCCATTTTCAAATATTCAATTTAAAGTGAGTGAAAGCAGATTTATTGAAAGCTGCAGTCAGCAATATAAGCATGAGCAAGCACCGTAGCTACTAGAGCATAATAACATGCCACGCCCATCATCATCATCATTATTATTATTCTCAATCTGCCCAACTTCAATTATGGAGTCAGTCGGGTAGATGTAAAGTCACTTTGAATTATATCTGCCTTATAATTCCACCATTCATCTAACTGTGGAAGGAAAGTGTAGAATGACACAGATGGGGACCCACAGGGATGAGGATGGAGTTGACAGACTGCGGATATGATTCAGTGCATCTGGAACTAGAATCCAGGATCAAAAGATCCTGGTGCAGCCAAGGGATGCAACTGGAGTTTGTATTACTGGTGGGGTGCCTTAGATCACTGGTGAGATGCTTTAAATCCCTGTTGGCTGCCTTAAATAAGTAGTGGGATGCCTTAGATCCCTAGTGGCTGCCTTAGATCACTAGTGGGATGCCTTAGATCACTGTCGGGATGCCTTAGATCACTGGTGGGGTGCCTTAGATCACTGGTGGGGTGCCTTAGATCACTAGTGGGATGCCTTAGATCACTGTTGGGGTGCCTTAGATCACTGGTGGGATGCCTTAGATCACTCGTGGTTTCCTTAGATCGCTGGTGTGATGCCTTAGATCACTGTCGGGGTGCTTTAGATCACTCGTGGTTTCCTTAGATCGCTGGTGGGATGCCTTAGATCACTAGTTGGGTGCTTTAGATCACTGTTGGGGTGCCTTAGATCACTGGTGGGATGCCTTAGATCACTGTCGGGATGCCTTAGATCACTGGTGGGGTGCCTTAGATCACAGCTGGGGTGCCTTAGATCACTAGTGGGATGCCTTAGATCACTGGTTGGGTTCCTTAGATTAATGGCCTCAAATGAACAGTTCAGAAGAATAAAGAGAACAAACACAGTTGTTGCTTAGTCACGAGAAATATGAAAAGACTGAAAACAATCAAATAAGTAGTAACTAATGAACACATAATCCTCTGACAAACTGGTAAAGCCAACAAACATGGTTTCAACATTAAAGAAAATGAAATGCCAGAAAAATAACATCAAAATAACTTTTCCATTTCACCTGCGAGGCCACCTTGCTTGGACTCTCCCCATCGCGTGAACTCTGTCCACACACACACACACACAGATAGACAGACAGACAGACCTTTGTAACAATGCCTCATGGGTTTTACTGACTGGCATAAAACAATTTCAAAGCACTATCGTAAACAAACATTGGTGTTAAGGTTATTGTGAAGTTTAACTAAACTCTTTCAACACCATTCCACCAGAAACGTTTGCTGCTATGACACTGTGTTCCCAGAGACTCTGGTGTGATAGATGAAGCCTAAAGTTATCAAGGAAAATATCAGCTTGTAAAACATCTTTGCAACTTAACAAGTTTGTTGTTAATAAAAAATGTAAGCTAACACATTCACAAAAACAGTTGTATTGCGAAGACCTTTCTTCAAGTCAACCCTGGTCTACTATCTATACAGATGGCAGTTTTGTGATCAGTATCCCCAACAATGAACAGATACAACTATTTTTAGCATTTATTATAATAAGTCATAGCATAATAATTATTATTATACAAGTTGGCCTGTGAGCAAAACATGGAAACATGAGACTTGGGATAATGCTAAGACGTTTTTGAGAGCCAAGTTGACCCAAGAACTATATCCGAGCGTTCTCTTGATAGACATTGTATTGATGTTGCCTGTACTTGGGAGAGAAATAGTAATACAGTGTTCGAAATTAAGTGTCTTCATCTATGGTATTTGTATCCAGGGACCCCTGATTCTTTTACCATTAGGGTTTTGACAAGGACCTCTTGTTTGGTATGTTTAATTTCGAACACTGTCAATAGAATATTCTTTGTGACCTCTCTGATCTGACGACCTTACCTGTGGTGCATACTGTCCAGGTGAGTGTGACTCCACATCCTCATCTTCCTCAGTGTCATCGTCCTCCTCGATGGTTGTCATGACAGTGAACATCACCTGGAGGATGGTTGGGACAAGCTTCTGCTTCATGATGGCCTGGGGGAACAAGGGATCAGTCAGTCAGACATGATGGCCTGGGGGAACAAGGGATCAGTCAGTCAGACATGATGGCCTGGAGAACAAGGGATCAGTCAGTCAGACATGATGGCCTGGGGGAACAAGGGATCAGTCAGTCAGACATGATGGCCTGGGGAACAAGGGATCAGTCAGTCAGACATGATGGCCTGGGGGAACAAGGGATCAGTCAGTCAGACATGATGGCCTGGGGAACAAGGGATCAGTCAGTCAGACATGATGGCCTGGGGAACAAGAGATCAGTCAGTCAGGCATGATGGCCTGGAGAACAAGGGATCAGTCAGTCAGACATGATGGCCTGGGAGAACAAGGGATCAGTCAGTCAGACATGATGGCCTGGGGGAACAAGGGATCAGTCAGTCAGACATGATGGCCTGGGGGAACAAGGGATCAGTCAGTCAGACATGATGGCCTGGGGGAACAAGGGATCAGTCAGTCAGACATGATGACCTGGAGAACAAGGGATCAGTCAGTCAGACATGATGGCCTGGAGAAGAAGGGATCAGTCAGTCAGACATGATGGCCTGGAGAACAAGGGATCAGTCAGTCAGACATGATGGCCTGGGGAACAAGGGATCAGTCAGTCAGACATGATGGCCTGGAGAACAAGGGATCAGTCAGTCAGACATGATGGCCTGGGGGAACAAGGGATCAGTCAGTCAGACATGATGGCCTGGGGAACAAGGGATCAGTCAGTCAGACATGATGGCCTGGGGGAACAAGGGATCAGTCAGTCAGACATGATGGCCTGGGGAACAAGGGATCAGTCAGTCGGACATGATGGCCTGGGGAACAAGAGATCAGTCAGTCAGGCATGATGGCCTGGAGAACAAGGGATCAGTCAGTCAGACATGATGGCCTGGGAGAACAAGGGATCAGTCAGTCAGACATGATGGCCTGGGGGAACAAGGGATCAGTCAGTCAGACATGATGGCCTGGGGGAACAAGGGATCAGTCAGTCAGACATGATGGCCTGGGGGAACAAGGGATCAGTCAGTCAGACATGATGGCCTGGGGGAACAAGGGATCAGTCAGTCAGACATGATGGCCTGGAGAAGAAGGGATCAGTCAGTCAGACATGATGGCCTGGAGAACAAGGGATCAGTCAGTCAGACATGATGGCCTGGGGAACAAGGGATCCGTTACCGAGACCAAAGATGTCGTCAATGGGCAATTTCAAAAACAACAACCTTGTTGTAACTACCATTCAGAACAATGAACTCATGGGGCAAAAATCTCTCAAACATCCATGGCAAATTGAATTATCAAAAATCCATTTTCTTCTCCCATTTTGCCCTTGGTTACACAGTCACATCTGACACATCATCCAGGAACAATGTAATGGTGTAAAGGATCCTTCCTTTGTACATCAGTCATTTAGCTTGAGCTGCTGAAATCAGGTTTAAAGGTTGCGTCCAAGATTATTGCACTTATATAGCAACGTGTGTGTGCGTGCGTGTGTGCGTGTGTGACAGCTTGTACTTGTCCGGACCGATTTATAGTGCTAGCACATGAATACCCCGCTCAGAAACAGTTAACTGACTTCAAGCCGACCAGTCCTTCTTTTACCTACTTAATGCCGAGCGTCAGACTGGGTAACAAACAAGTACCATCTTTTAACATCTTTTGGTATGACGCGGCTGGGGATCGAACCCTGACCTTCCGCTCTCCAGGCGCACACTCTACCACTAGACCACGAAGGCAGTCCATTAAGCTTAAACTATCAATATAAATAATTAATCTTCAAGAGAACTACAAACCTTATGACGTCACATGTCGTTGACTGTGTTTGCAACTGAATGTCTGAGGAACTTGTATTCCCTAGGTCAAGGTCACACATGAAATACGGCGTTCTGATTGCACACACTTTAAAGTTTGACCGATGTTTGTGGATCTGACTATTGAAAACTATGATTACTTAGAACATCTTTTTGCTTCTATTAACCTGAAACTAATCATGATTTTTTTTATTTTTTGCTACATCCTGGAAATTTAAGAAAGAAAATTTCAAAAACAAGAAAAATTGATCTGGACAATTCTTCTTTTATGTTTCATTCTATTATGATGACCATATATTATTTTTGACACTGTTCATGCTATATGTACCTTCTTCTTGAGTCTTGTGAGTGAACTTATGAAGGACATGCCCTTGACCCGGACGCTGTCTCCCAGTTCACCATTTGCTGCTAACTGGGGAAAAAAAAGTTGAACAAAATAGACAACCCATCTGTACTTCACAACTACATGTGGATTCCGGGTAAGAATACCATCTAACTGTATTCTACATTCTTGCATCTTCCCGAGGCAAGAGAGTTAACTGATTATTATAAAAGTCCAGCTTCCACCCTTGCCGAATTAGGCTGGTATTATAGAGTTACATTTTGGCTGGACTAACGAGTCTATGCATAGTCCAATCAAATTCGCGCAACGAAATCGAAATCCGGTTCATAAAATGTCATGCAGATTTCGGTCGACTGCAGGATTTGCAAATCATGTGCACCGCTAACTCGTTGTCAACAGATAATTTCAAAATCTTTTCTTGTTTTTAATCAAGGTGCTCACGTGTTTTGATGCATTTCGCGATGTAAGACACGTTTTATCACAATATAGATCTTGTTTATCGATCAGATCGTCCTGACTGGATGCCGCCATTTTGTTTGAAGCAAATGCAAGTGATATGGGAGGTGGAATCTGATGGGTCCATGGGAGAGGCTTAGAAGGGATATAACTGGTAACAGCCACTGGTAGCGCTACGATCGAGCCCATGAATTCCAACCTAGTTTGGCAAGGGTGGAAACTGGACTTTTTAAGTCAGGTAACTCTCTTGCCTCGGGAAGATGACATTCTTGAAGAGTGGAAAAGATTTACACTGCTGCAGTTGATCTGTATTAGCCCTTCAAGTATACACCAACTTCATCCTAGGCAGTGCTGATTAGTTTATTAGTAAAGGAATGTTACTAATCGTGTAGCAAGCACTCGTGGTTTTATGCAGCTTTCAGCAATATTCCACCAAAATCACTATGAGAGACACCAGAAGAGAGCTTCACACATTCTACCCATGTGGGGAATCAAACCCAGGCCTTCGGCTTGATGAGTGAACGCTTTAACAACTAGGCTACCCAACCAACAACCAATCGTGTAGCAATTACAGCAATAGGAGAAAGGTATCACTTTGTAAGTTAGCATATTTATTAACACACAAACATGGTAAAGTGACAATTCGGCAAACGTCTAGCAACAGTATGACTGACAACTCACCTCCAAGCTAAACTCGACGATGAGACGTATATGCGGCATGATAATGGCCACTTCCGTCTCCAGGAGCTCGTCAAACAGCTCCATCACCTCACACGCCTTGTCCTGGGGAGATGGACGAACATAATGTAGTCAATGTAATTAGTGCCAAGATTTAACATTCTACTTCAAGCTTTGACAACTGGAATACTTTCAGGCTATTATCAAAAACATCTCATGCAAAGCGGCCCAGTTATTTGGAATTGGGTTGGTAGGCAAAGTCGGTGGGGAGGAACATGTATTTTGTTTTTTCAACAGGATCATTAAATGATTACAGTGCTGAGTTTGGCATGATGTTGTTCATATATTAACAGCACTCACACAGTTATGCAGTGAACAGTTCCAATGTCAACAGACAGCAACTTGACAAGGACTTGGATATGAACCACAAGTAAAAAAACATGCCAAAGTTCACATTCCTCAGTCCTACACTGTACAGATGTGTACAAAGCCAAAAAATGAATTTAGAGGGAATTAATAAGAGCATGGTCCAAACACAAAGGTCAAATCAAAGTAGAAACTAAAAATATTCCAATAAAGGAAGATATGTGTTGACTTCGACTAAACTTACATTCAGCAAATTTCATAACATTATTCCTTTCGAATAAAAAAGGCTGAGCAATGGTAAAAAAATAGCTTTCTCATTGGATACTGTGGCAGCCATTTTCAAAATCAGATTGGAACTTCTTGAAAACATTGGGGTGTTGCGGTGGGAACAAGGATGTGAATTTCATCCCACTGGTCCAGTGGTTTCTGAGGGGATGTGAATGACGGACGACACTCAATAATTTATTCCAATACTGCTGCTGGCAGCCATATTTGATTTCCACTGAAGATGCCTTGAACACACTTGGAACTACCCGTACATGTTGTGACCATCTCACCTACTAAGTTTCAAGCTTCTGGCCCTTTTGATTTCAGATTAGTATATTTTTTTAAATCAAAGATGGCTACCTGGAGGCCATATTGAAAATGTAATTTTCATGCCTGAAAACATTTGAACCCAAACACTAAATCCACACAAAACTTAAGCTCAATCCATCCAGCTAATTTGGATAATATGTGAAAAATGTAAAAAGTGAGTGAGTGAGTTCGCCGCTTTTAGCAATATTCCAGCAATATCACAGCGGGGGACACCAGAAATGGGCTTCACACATTGTGCCCATGTGGGAAATTGAACCTGGGTCTTCAGCGAGACAAGTGAATGCTTTAACCACAAGGCTACCCCACTCCCCTGAAAAATGGCAAAAGATTATGGAAGATGACACCAACGCAGGCAGATGACTTGCGATGACATAAGATCACACGGTCTGTCACATCAGGGAAACTTATCACGGGTCTTATCTTTCACAGGAGCACAAGTTACTTGCCTCATCTTGAAGGGCCAGCTCTCTCACTATCTGAACAACGCGAGGTACACTTGATTGAATAAATTTCTGAAGAAAAGAAAATTGTTAATGAAGCAATGTTCTGATACCACAGAAGAATCAAACTGCTATAACTGTATAACTGCTGTATCATAGTGGCCTGTAAATAACTGCATCAACACATAAGAAAATATAGAACCTAAACTTATATATTTAAAATATCTAATATTGTTTACACATAAAATTCATGTTCTGTGAAAATTTAGAGGCATAAATATTTACAAAGTGTTGTCTACATACTAAACACGACTGCAAATAAACACTGTGATGCATTTTTTATTTATGCTAAATTATCTAAAAAACAATAAGGTTGAACATGTTGATGGGAATAAAATTCTCAAATATGTTTTCGAAATAATCAACACCAAAGATACAGTAGAACATGGGTATAACAAACTACAGAGATCGGAGAAATCAGTTTGCTATATACGTGGTTCGTTATATACGTTTTTGCTCGGAAACGTCCACTATCTCGGATAAAACAAAACACAATACACGTAATTTGTCTTACCTGCTTACAGACAAGATTAGTCCAATTACATGTACAGGTAAGTCTAACATAATGCAAGTTTAACAAGGTTGAATCATCAACGCTGATTGTGTTGATTCGCCGCTGATTGCGTATAGCTAATTGTCAGTGACACTTGACACCGAGTGAGATTTCTCAGTTCGCTATACACGTCACTAATTAGTGGTATTTGGGCTTGTCAGGAATCAGATATCAATTCACTACATATGTTAATTCGCTGTAGAGAGTTCGTTATGTACGTAAATTTTATATGATAATATATAGGAGATAAATCGGGAATTTTGTAACAGTTCGTTTTATCCGTTTTTTCGCTCCATCCGTTTTCGTTATATCCATGTATTTATAATCGAAAAGAATTGAAAGTAGACAAGACTTTCTTGACAAATTTTGTTTGAATAATGTTTACATTTCTCATGTGTACAAGTTAAGATTTTGTCATTTCAAGAGTGAAATATTTCAACTTACACTCTCGTCATCTCCCACGAAGAACACCAACTCTGTCATAGACCTATACACAAGAACACATGCCTCATGAACAGTAAAAGGAAACAAGCAAAACCAAATTTAATTAATTAAGTACAGTAAACTACGGTCATAAGGAACTCAAAGGGACCACTAATTTTAGTTCGTAATAACTGTTTTTCATTATAAGCATATATACAGCATTTTTCAACAAATGTCCGGGACTAAAAAATATTTTGTTACTTTGGTCAGTTCGTTATAAGCATGTTCATTATAAACGTAGTTTACTGTAGTTCCGTCCAATGACATCACTTTACTGTTACCTTAAGTGTCCATGTTAAACTGTCTATAACTGTATAAGGGACAGCTGGATCACTTGTTTGATTACACTGTTAGAATCTACACCCGGACCTTAATATTGCATTTATTTTTAACATATACCGTATTCGACGTAATAAGCGCCCAGGGCACTCTCAAAATTAGAAATAGGGGGCTCTTAGAATATTATTTTGGTGAAAAAACTAGAGTTGAAAGACAAATTTTGTGATTTATGCTGACAGCTGAAATGTTTATGTACGACAGATATATTTTTTCCAGAATTTAATTGCCATTAATTAAGGGTGCATATAACACACGAGTGCGTGTTATACACACATAAATAAGTCTTGTGTACATTGATCAATCAGAAGGGGTGCTAATTGGGATTGTTCCTTAGCCAATATATTAGCAAATATCGCCGTGGGCACTTATTAGAGAGGGGCGCTTATTATGTCGAATACGGTACTACTCAAAAGAAGTAACAGAATACCCAATTTCCTCATGACTACAGTTCATCTGTCACGACAGGTTCGTATTGCAACACACAGCCTTGACATACTCTGGCATTCCAATTGTGGCGTTGTTTAACTAGTTTTGAGTAGTATATCAATAACCGATCACATTAGATCATATATGACTGATTAATTAAAACAGATCAGAATCAATGATCATGTAACATTACATCTGACATGCTTCCCCGAACTCCCCCTGGTATTCATGCCTGCCTGTCAATCAATCTCGTGGGGTATTTATATATCTGCCTGTTTCAATATGTAGATCTTGCGACATGCAACGAAACCATGCCAATGCTTTTCTATATTTTGGTATGGTAATATCAACGAGATAGCATTCTCTATAAATGTAAGATTTAAAAAGTTTATAATAAAAGTGTTTATTTGATAATGCTAATGAAACAACCCATGATTGTAAATAAATATCTTTTAGTCTTTGTTTCAGTCATCATACCAAACATTACCAAAACCAGATTCAAATAAGAGTTCTCTAACACCAGTTGCCCAGTTTCTTTTACCATTTGAATCAAACAACAATAACATATTATAACACTTTTTTGGAAATCTATACAAAGGCATATTTAAAATTCTTAACCAACATTTGATAACTTTAATATATGCAAAAATATACAGTGGATAGCGACCACAATCACCATAAACCATAACCACGGGTGTATTAACTTTTTCACCTTAATATTTCTTACATGCATACAAGTGAATCTTTTCTATAGCATCTACTTTTGAGAGTCCCCAAATGCAATGCTTCATGGATTATCTCCCCTACCTGACAGCGTAGTAGGGCACCTGTCGGCTCTGTGAGTCGTTGATCAGCTCTGTGAGGAGCTGCAGGACGGACCGTAGGTGTGGCTTGAGCTGCTCACAAGCCACAGAACAAACAGTGTACAGAACAAACGCCCCAAGCTGGAAAACAAGTGATTTTGTGTAAAGTCTAATCAAACCCTTGACTGTTGTCATGATTGATTGAGTATGGTTTTAAGCTGCTTTAAGCAATATTCCAGCAATATCACGGCAAGGGACATCCAGAAATGGGCTTCACACATCGTACCCATGTTGGGAATCGAACCAAGGTCTTAGGCGTGACGAGCAAACGCTTAAACCACTAGGCTACCCGACCACCTGATTGTTATCATGAGCATTAATTATTGTTATTGCTGTACAGTGACAATCAGCCTTGTCACACATCATGGTGCGAGGGAGAGAATTGGGACTTAATCCACTTCAACTGTATTTCATTTATAAACCTGTGTGTCAGCTTTATGTAGGAGGAAAGCCCAAAGTGATACAAGTTTAACGCCCCAGTGATACCCATGAGCATGGGGCCGACAAATCCAGAATTATAATCACTAAACGCCTCACTCAGCAATATTCCAGCAATATGACGGTGGTCTGTAAATAATCAAGTCTTGACCAGACAATCCACTGATTGATATCATGAGCATTGATCTACGCAATTGGGATTGATGACATGCATCAACCAAGTCAGCAAGCCTGACCATCCGATCCCGTTAGTTGCCTCTTACGACAAGTATAGTCGTCTTTTACGGCAAGCATGGGTTGCTGAAGACCTATTCTACCCCGGATCTTCACGGGTTGTCTCAGAGGAAACATTTGGGTTGTCTCGAAGTAAAAGTTTGGTCCATGCATATCATTTTTCAGGTGAGTCTAACCTCCGAAAACTCAGTATCTACGTATGTCCCTTCAACTTCGACACAACAGTGTTTGACTGTATATGAAACTGTGGATACATATACCTATCGACATCATTCAACAGTAGTCATTTTGTCCTTAGGCGTGTCCTTGTCACGTGATCACGGACTGGAGCAGAAAATACAGTTTTAATAATCATCAGTTTCCTACATAGTCACATCTGACAACAGAAGGATGTATTTGTGACCTATTCTGCCCCCAATTTCCCCCCGTGACATAGTGAAGATGTCAGTTCAAACATTAAAGTGAGTGAGTGAGTTGGGTTTAACGCCGCTTTTAACAGTATTCCAGTTATATTGCGGCATGTCAGCTTAATGTGGGAGGAAAGCCCGAAGTGATGCAGGTCTCAGACGTTTACCACTTCGGTGAAACCCATGAGCACGGGTATGGTGCTGACAAACCTAGAAACGTAACCCGGGCAAACCGGGATTCGAACCCACAATCATAGGTTTCTGGCGTGCCCAAGCCAAGGGACGCAACTCTGCACAGCGAATCGCGGCGCCTAAGACGACTGGGCCACCAGTGCCCCCTCAAACATTAAAAAGTAAATGTTTCATGTGAGACTTAGCCACTGGAAAGATGGATGGACGAAGTGCATCCTGTGATTCGTACCTCCCTCTTGGCTACATCAGGGTCCTTTGTTGTTGTGATCATGAAGTCGAACACCTGGGGCCAGCTGTTGGTGGCCAGGTCATGTTTGGCTACAGTGCCCACAATCTGAGCTACAGCATTGCGCACACCCTTCCTGGAAAACACCATTGGATAAACAATCAAATCTATTGTGAGATGCCCCCCATCAAACATTCAAGATGCCCCCGATCAAATCGATGTATGTTGTTTAACGCCGCACACAGCAATATTCCAGCTATTTGACGGCGATCTGTAAATACTCAAGTCTGGACCAGACAATCCAGTAGTTGACATGCATCCCGTTAGTCGCCTCTTACGGCAAGCAAAGTCGCCTTTTACGACAAGCATGGATTGCCGAAGACCTATTCTGCCCCGGATCTTCATGGGTCCATACAGATATAGTCCTGTGGCGTTGACTTACTCAGACTCCTGTACCAGAAGCTGCAGGATGTTGTCTCGGATACTGAAACATAAGGAAACATGGTTGTAATGTTCCATAAAACTCAATAACTTACCATAATAACTTCACATTTCCAAGTCTTAAAGTAAACCTGCATGATCATTTGTTTTGAAGAATACAAAGAAAATACAAACAAATTCCATCAAATTAAGAACATAAAAGTAAGCCCCATCATCATTGCTCATTTTAAAATAATTACAACAAAATAATTAAAAATATGACAATAAATCTAGCCCGAAAGATAATTTTATTTCAAGTTTGAAAAACAATGGTAACATCCTTCCGCAAATTTTTAACAAAACTTAATCTAACCTTTGGCGAACATCTTCTGTCAATGCCTTCCATTGCTTTGATTTCTGGATTTTTCGTCTCAAAAGAACAGCTGCATATTGTCGAATCTGACAAGGAAATACCCAAATGAAATAACAACGCAAATAGTAGAAAAAACATTTTATCTAGAATTCTGTTAGGACAGGTACAATGTAGAAGGCTTGGTCAGTCTAACATGAAGCAAAATCTCACTTCCTCAGCAACAAGGAAGGATAGTCAGGACATCAATTCCAATTTGTTTGTTTTAACAGCAATATTCCAGCTTTATGGCAGTGATCAGTAAATAACCAAGTATGGAACAGACAATCCAGTGATTGACATCATGAGCATTGATCCAAGCAACTGGGATACAATGCCATTTAATACTTACTGTTTCTGAATAAAAACCCACTGGCTTCATGAAAATGTTGTTTTTTTCAACCCTGTCTTAACATGACGCCAACTATGCCAGCACAAGAGCTTACCTGAGGTGTCTGTGATGTCGTCAACACCTGTCTTAACGTGACACCAACTATGCCATCACAAGAGCTTACCTGAGGTGTCTGTGATGTCGCCAACACCTGTCTTAACGTGACGCCAACTATGCCATCACAAGAGCTTACCTGAGGTGTCTGTGATGTCGCCAACACCTGTCTTAACGTGACGCCAACTATGCCAGCACAAGAGCTTACCTGAGGTGTCTGTGATGTCGCCAACACCTGTCTTAACGTGACGCCAACTATGGCAGCACAAGAGCTTACCTGAGGTGTCTGTGATGTCGCCAACACCTGTCTTAACGTGACGCCAACTATGCCAGCACAAGAGCTTACCTGAGGTGTCTGTGATGTCGCCAACACCTGTCTTAACGTGACACCAACTATGCCAGCACAAGAGCTTACCTGAGGTGTCTGTGATGTCGCCAACACCTGTCTTAACGTGACACCAACTATGCCAGCACAAGAGCTTACCTGAGGTGTCTGTGATGTCGCCAACACCTGGCAGAGAGATCCGAGAGCAGAGGGATCCTTAAATGCCTCCCTTAGACTCTGAGTTGCCTGGAAACAGAAAACAACAGCTGTGAGGTCAAACTTCATCACAACTCCAATTCATACAAAGTATTATGCAGTATTTGATACTAACCAAAATTTGCCAGTGGTCCAAAGGACTAGCACATAGGAAAATATACTGGTCCTGTTGGATCTCCACTGGACACAGTGGTCCTAACCAAAAAGGGTTTTAAAAGTTATTAATTCATTGAAAAATTACAATAAGAAACCGGCCAAGATGGTAATCACTGTACAATGAAGGGTTGTTGAGGTTGCTGGTTGCTGGATTTGTTTAGAGTCAATATATCGCAGATTTCAAAAGTATTACAAACTCAAATTACTTTGTTCATCCCCAAAATAACACTAGACCAGTGGATCACCATTTATCTATTACTAGTCCTGAAGAAAATAAGCTATACTCAGAAAAGTCGACCAGTGTTAGTGCCGAACACCGACATGTTGACTGCTAAGCTGCAAGCAAGGTAGTCGGCATGGTAAGGGTGGTCAAATAATGGATACTACACAGCGGGTGTTTGTTTGTGAACACTGAGGCTTGTGTTGCTTCATTTCCTCTAGACCGCCTCCGTGGTCTAGTGGTAGAGCGTCCGCCCGGAGAGCGGAAGGTCCCGGGGTTGGATCCCCGACCGCGTCATACCAAAAGACGTTAAAAGATGGTACTTGTTGTTACCCTGTCTGGCGCTCGGCATTAAGGGGCTAAAACAAGGACTGGTCGGCTCGGAGTCAGTATACTGTGTCTGAGTGGGGTATTCATGTTAAACTGTGGCATGGTATCTCAGTGTGCTAGCACTATAAATCGGCATCAGTCCGGACTAGTACAAGCAGCCACACACACACATACACGTCGCTTTATAAGTGCAATAATCTTGGACGCGACGTTAAACCCCATTTCACCTCACCTCATTTCCTCTAAGGATGACCATGACGACATAGAGAACAATGCTTACAGCACAACTGTGATAGCTGATTATTGTGTCTCATTGAAGTAGTCGAAATGTCAGTGTAAATTATGGTGTGGGTGTATATGAAAGCAAGCCGCAAGTCTCACACACAGGGATGGTTGAAAATGAATTATCTCACCCACATTCATTCATACAAGCCCTGAATATATGTCCAAAGTTTTATCAAGTAAAATGCCATAATGACAGCTAGCAGACGACGAAAACGAACCAAGTCACTTTCATTTGCTTAATGCATTCGGATAAACATCAGTTCATTTCAACTTAACCATACTTACGCGAGATAAGAGAGTTACCTAAGGTGTGTTCTGATTGATTTCTCAGGAGGATACATAAGCGGGCTACATGGAAAATAATTGCCTGCTGCTTAACCAATCAGAAGTTAGTATTTTAATGTGAGGTGACATAATGAAACTTGTCACACATGTACTCTCATCATGTTCATATTCTGCTCTATTGATACAAAGGTCTGACAGCTTTGCTGCAATTCTTCTATCAAGCTGAAAAGCACAATGACAATATTTTGTTAAGGATGTAGGCAAGTCAACTGCCATCACTAATTCTTAAAACAATAATGAAGGTAAATATGTATAATTAGGTAAATATTACCATACAATCATGACAATTAATTATCTCTTTTTAAGTCATTATCCCGGTTATGGGTATAATTAAGTCACTAATGATAATTTTAATTTATTTTATCAAGATACAGTAGATGTGTTTAACATGTTTAATGTGATATGAAAGTATATATATCTTTGAAAGTATTCAAATAGACATTTTGAGGGAATAGTGACAGGTAAAAAGCGACTGTGTGTATGACTGTAGCGAATGTATGTATGACTGTAAAGTTACTGTATACATGTAGATCTATTGATATTTTCCTATATATCTGGTACTGTTTATGCTATTTTTGTACTATTGCTAATGGCTTTTATTAACCTCCACAATTTACGTGTCTTTCGCTAACAGACATTATTTTTAAACGGTCATATTCTTGGGAAACATGCAATGATTTCATCGCACATGGCCGATGACTCACTATAAATTGGCGCGCTGTCAAATTCCAACACGTGTTTTCGTACAGACAGTTTAAATTATCGAAATCGGGATATGTGTAAGGATTCGGCGAACAAAAATAACGGATCGAATACACAAAACAACAACGTTGATCGTGAGATAATTGACATTATGATTTAAAACGGAACCTCTTGAATAACAGCATTGTCTGGTTGGAGAAGTTTCGCGAGAATTGCTTCTAAGGGCGCCGCCATCTTTATTAGCGATATTCGTTATCTCTCAATATGAAGAGTTCTTTCTTGACAAACCAAATATGATCTATTTCAAATATATTGGTACGGATGGTCGAAACGAGTAACGGTTATAGGACATTTTGGTTTATGCCAATTTATTTTTTGACATTGTACTTGCATTGTGCAGGTATATCCTGTGATGTCCGATAGGTATGTAGTGATATTAAATGCAATATTGTATCCATGTTCCGTGGCGTTTGAAGTACAGTCGATTGAATAAAGCACGAAGTCAATCTAGTGATCATATATGATTGGAATATTTACATTCAACGTTTCATGTTTCAACGTCGAACATTCATTATTTAGTATATGTATTAAAATAAATATCAATTTATATTCCTGACATTCTGGAACGCACAAACGCATGAATGGGCAGTAGCTGATATAATATATCCTATTTAGCCTCTCAACATTAACCGCCTCCGTGGTCTAGTGGTAGGGCGTCCGCCCGGAGAGCGGAAGGCCCGGGGTTCGATGCCGGCCGGCTTCATACCAAAAGACGTTAAAAGATGGTACTTGTTGTCTGGCACTCGACATTAAGAGGCTAAAACAAGGACTGGTCGGATCGGAGTCAGTATACTGTTTTTCATGTTAAACTGCGGCATGGTATCTCAGTGGGCTAGCACTATGAATTGGGATCGGTCCGGACTAGTACAAGCACACACACAAAAACGTGCATGCACGTCGCTATATGTGCAATAATCTTGGACGCGACGTTAAACCCGATTTTACCTCAAGGTTCCATCTTAAATTAACTCTGGCTTCTCCTACTAAGGATCACGGTTGCCTAGCATTGTTTGTTTGTTTGTTTGTTGTTAAACGCCGCACTATATGACGGCGGTCTGTTATTAATCGAGTCTGGACTAGACAATCCAGTGATTGACATCATGAGAATCGATCCACGCAATTGGGATACGATGACATGCATTTCCGTGTCTCGAAAACGAATATAATCGGGGAGTTCCAAATGCCAGGCTAATATATTGTTGTGTATAAGTTATACATCCTGCACTTTCTTAGCGCCATGACATCTGCATTCAAAGGGGTGTACTATAGAGGGCATATATTTGTGTTCTATGGCGGATTTCCTTTACTAAGATCGACATTTCCGAAAATAAGATTTCAGAAAGGTGATATCTGATTGGCTCACGCAACCTTCATTTGGATTGTTCGGTCCAATTTCGCTTAGGTTTCACCAGATGCAACCTTCTATGGATGTGTCGTCAGATCTTTACGCACTAATGTATCATATTGTAGTAAAAGCTCTGATTCTAATGAGCTGGTGTATCAATACTACGGTGCCATTTTCGCCGTTGCTGGCTGCTTCGACAACATAATTTTGACATCTTGATCTGCCAGTGAGATGTGTTGCACTCGACCATTTGAAATTATTTTATTAATTGTATTTTTATTCCCATGATTATGAACAAGAATGCTTTAAGAAGATGTACCACTTAAGTTGCGGATAATAACTTCAGGTTTGTAACATTTAGCGGCGTTTTGATGTAGATTCTAACACAAAGCTGATCCCTACACTCAACCACCAAGTAATGAGATGTATATTCATGATATGTTCTAATTAGCAGCAGATTAACATTAACAGCAACAGGTAATATAGATAACATCCAGACAATGAAGCCACATGTACTGTAAGGATATATAGATTTAGAAAGTTAGTAAAAAGCTGATCGGATACTAATTTATAAAAAATCTATTGCTTCATATCAGATCTTCATTGGCAGCCGGGATGCGATTCCCTAATCACTGTTGATCAAAGGTTTGTGACTCCCAGCAAAATCTCCCTTGCCATCAATTCAGTTTGATCAGAGACCATGTGGTCCCCATCTCTACCAAACCTTCTAGAATGCCAATAAAAACCTTTAAGAGTGGTTTTATTGTAAGATTTGTTCAGATCTCATTCCTAATTCATTTTTAATCGACCACTGATTACTCTATTAAACCAATCTTTTCTTTTTAAGGACGGGTGGCCCAGTCGCCTAAGGCGCCGCAATTCTCTGTACAGAGTTGCGTCCCTTGGCCAGGCCAGAAACCTATGATTGTGGATTCGAATCCCAGTTCGACCCGATTATGTTTCTAGGTTTGTCGGCACCATACCCGTGCTCGTGGGTTTCAACGAAGTGGTAAACGACTAAGACCTGCATCACTTCGGGCTTTCCTCCCACATTAAGCTGACACGCTGAGATATAACTGGAATACTGTTAAAAGCGGCGTTAAACACAACTCACTCACTCTTTAGGACCGCATCTGCGGTAGAGTGACGTCAATTTTAGAAGCAGGCTATAATGTATAAAAAAATCTCGCGTGATCTCGCGACATGCACCTTGCAGCAGACGAGCCAAGATGGCGTCCAATTTCCACGGAAAACAACATAGCTTTAGTGATAGAAAGCTGTCAGAAGGATTGGAACACATACGATTAGCTGAGAAGTGGTAAAAAACAGTTTCCTATTTGAAGTGTAATCAAAATATATGGCTTGTGAACTATACTTGTCATATTTGTTCGATACTGAGACCGTAATTATGGACCCAAACACGGTCTTTGACATCAAGTGACATGGCACAGCAACACCCGCTCACATCATAAGACCATCATCAACTCCGCTTTTCTCACTTAGTAACAGCGACGTATGTTACTGTTATCTATTTGTTAACAACTGCTAGCTGGCTATCCCGTGTGACAATATGGTAAAATTTGTTGACATAAGAAAATCATCAACATTACTGCCAAAGAAAATATTGCTTACGGTAGATCTACACGTCATTGTATGATAGAGGTAGGGACGTAAATATTATCATGTCCCATATGTGCTAACTGGCTATTTCATTTGACGATAGTGAATTTGTTTTGGCAACAATGCAGTTTACCGGGCGCAGCCCGAGCTCTACCATCCGCTCAATTACCGCGCTATAGTGCCACCGCTGTCTCGTTATACCGTTACCGTGCCTCACGCTCTGGTGACTCTCGCTTCACGATCCAACACCCGTTTTCGGTCTTAGGGAAACTTACACAACTTTACGATCCAACACCCGTTTTTCGGTCTTAGGGAAACTTACACGTCTTTACGATCCAACACCCGTTTTCGGTCTTAGGGAAACTTACACGTCTTTACGATCCAAAACCCCTTTTCGGTCATTAGGGTCAGTGGGTTTGGGCAAGGGTTAGCCATAAATTCTTACCTTTTCAAGCGTTAATCCAGTTAATCCCATTGGTCGGTCATGTTGACATAAACAATTGCGGGTGTGGTTTCGAGAAAAGATGAATTGGAGAGCGGGCAGTGACGTCACACGCATGCGCAATTCATTGTTTACTGAATTACGCATGCATGTCAATGGGGATTCTAATGACCTGTTAAACGAGCACTGATTACATGTGATAGCGCCTGTGGTCCAGTGGTAGAGCGTAGGCTAATTAACGCATTAATTAGCAGAGCCGGTGAGCCGGCGAAGCGCGTTCGAGCCCCCACAGCGCTAATTGGATCTGAAAAAGTGCGCCCGGTAAAGTGCACTACTCCCTTTGTTTTATTGATGTTAAAGAAATTAAATTGATTTAAATTTCCCCACTTCTTATCTTCCATTTTCTGAAACCTGTGCCTAGGCGTATAAACAGCTGATAAATTAGGCTAGTCAAGTTAGTATTGAAAATGTTGAATAGCCTGTATATTTTTGTATTCTTCATTCATTAATATGTATGTAATGTTATCCAAACAAGCATATGTT
Organism: Haliotis rufescens; assembly: GCF_023055435.1. Classification (NCBI taxonomy): domain Eukaryota; kingdom Metazoa; phylum Mollusca; class Gastropoda; order Lepetellida; family Haliotidae; genus Haliotis; species Haliotis rufescens. The sequence continues at coordinate 16,850,654 of NW_025963857.1, forward strand.
CATTTGGAAAAATTAAATAATTATTTCCTATGGCTGCTTACTTTAAATGAAAATAATCCTGATTTCAGTATGAAGACATCTCTGTTCAAATGGAAGCCAGATGTGGATGGAGCAGTAGACGAATACAGGAAAGCTGGTAAATAATTCTTTGCATGTTTATTATTTAATAAATAGAACTTTCAGAATTTCATTGACATATGTTTGAGAATTTATTCAATCTTTTTTTTCAAAACATTTACCTAAGTGTTTTACTCTTCAGCAACAAGTTTTAAGAATGCCAAAGCCTATGATGAAGCCAAGGACATGTATCTGAAGACTGCTGAACTCCAACAACAAAGTGGAGCGTATCCTTAAAATGTCACAAAGTAAATAAATAAGTTAGGTCCTATATTGCTGTTGACAGTTTGAAAGGTAATATGAATCTAAATAAAACTACAAGATATCAATTATTTGCTGGTACACACATGACACATGCATGATACGTGTATCACTTCTTTTTGTCAATCATTTTCTGGTGAGAAACAGTTGACGATATTCACAATATTTAACTACAGTACTTATTTAGTAATATTTACATGCTTTACCTTAAAATTGCCTGCAAAATACGAGTAGGCACCATAATCATGCTAAAAAAAATCTCCACAATAGCTATGTATTGCTATCCAACGGTGACCATATTATGTGAAAATATGACAACTTGAACTGAGTAGCAGAGAAGATATCCAATTCTTTGAAACACAGTTTGTTAAGTCTTTGAATGGCATTTAGAAGTGATTCATATAACAGCGAGAATTTATAATGTCAACTTCCATATTATAAGGAACGCAATGTTTTGGAGTACAGTTAAAACTGTTGTGTCAAACTTTGATGTGGTGAACTTACGCTTGTCTCAATGTAAAACTAAAGCTAGGTCCCTGAGTATTCCTTCTTTATGCATCATTTTAGGTTGTGTCAAACCTCGGATAACTTGAAGTATTTATGTAGGTCCCTTCATTTTCAACACAGCAGTGTTTGACTGTATATGCATACCCCTTGACCTTCATTAGGTGAATGAAGGAGTAAGCATATACTCCAAAATGTTGTGTTCCTTATAATCATGATAATAACGAAGTTGACATCCATAAAATCTCTCTCTTACAGTTTATGTTTTCTTTTCTAAGTAAACAAAGATGTACATGTATCTTCCTTGGCCTCATTTTGAGATATAAAAAAATTGGTATGGCTAAAACTCATGAAAACAAAGGTGTATGCCGTTTTTATGTCCATAGTAATTTGAATGTGCATGATGAGAGGAGCAAAGGTAGATTATTGTCAATATCTGTTCAGAATTGTTTTTCCTTGATTCTGTCCAGAACATTTCATGCTGCCAAGTAAGTATTATTTTGTTTCCAGATAAACTAAAGGTTATTTGTTTCTACATGTGTTGTTTTCCATACCTGGTCAAATCTGGATTTATTTTACTGTTGCAGAGTTGAAGAAATCTGATTGGCATGGCTATGTGGCTTTTCTATGTGTATAAAATAGTTTTACAATAGATAGGCCTTCTTGCTGCAGTGTCATTAACTTAAAAGAAATTAGATTTCAATTATTGTATCATCTTAATGAATGTGATCTGGTGTATTATTTATCAGGTTCATGTTTAACCCTACCAGTCTGTTACTTTAGACACTAGTCTGAAGCCAGAGTCTATTAAAATTTCTTTCATTCTTTTAAGCTATGCAGATAAAAGCTCAAACATTAACATGATTTACACTAAGAAAATATTTTCTACTGAAAATAGTTTCAGGCGACAGGTTTGGGCTAGCAGTCTCAATATATTTAGGCACCCACTAACTTACCTTTAGAAGTTTTATCAACAATATATGGACTTCAGGCATATTATTATGTCATTGTCATTTGAACATTTAAATGCTATTATTCAACACAGGATGGAAACAAATAAACATGAATCACGTCAATCATGTTATTGAATTTCATTGGCCATGTTGGCAGCCACAAGGACATTTAATCCCATTCATTATGATAACAAACCTACATTATTGTTACAGGTCATTTGAACAGGCTGCCATGATCTGTAAAGAGAACAAGGAGATAGATCAGTGTCTCCACCTAATGCAGACTGCGGCGGTGATGTTCCAGGAGCACGGCACTCCTGACACAGCAGCACTCACACTGGATAAAGCTGCCAAGTAAGGATATGTTCTGTGGTAACCTCAATATTTGTTGAAGAAAGTCCAAATATCAAGTATGACATTGGCAGATCCAGAGGGGTGTGTGCAGACATCTTATGTGACAACCTACGTCAGTTCCTCCAGGTGTTTTGGTACACTTTGTGACTTTGGTAGTGTGCAGTTGAATTGTCTCCTCATATTAGGTCCAGTGGGAGCATGCGTTCAGTTGATGTAGGTCTAGCAAAAGTTGTTTCACATCCCAACCCATGTGGGGTATTTTCTATATGGTGTCTTTTTTTTCATGATCATGATATGTATGTGGATTTTGAACAAGCTTATGGTATGTTTGTGGGGATGGTTATTTTGAGGTTTAATGTGTATCACAATATTTTGCTATGGTCAAGGCCGTATCGTGACACGTATCATGAAATATTGTATAATTATAAATTTTGAATTCAGCACCAATCTGATACATTAAGGTATTAATTGAAGTTCATAGGTGGAACAAAACAAGATGCTGGTACAACCTGATGTGCCCTCTTGCGGCCCCAGATGCATGCTGCGGGGCAGAGAAGGCATTTAGCAAGAAAAAAACGTTAAAAACTCATTATTTGACATCACCCGATATATCGAGCAAGAAAAAAATGATATTATGATACATATCGTGGAAAGAATGAACCTCAATTTACAGATATGCCAATAATCATGATAATACCACACACCCTTATATGTTTGAAAGTGGTTTCAAGGTGTTTTTGTATTGCCACCTTGTTACATGTATATAATGTATTTACACCCTGTTGTTAAATGTACATGTACATCCCCTTGTTGTTACCATGGTTACATATACACATGCAACATTGTTTATGCAAACAGAATGGTGGAGATGAACCAGCCTGAGAAAGCCATTGATATCTACCTAAAGGCCTGTGATGTTGCTGAGGTTAGTCTTGACTTGGAATCATAATGGCAGTTAGGTCTAAAACTTGTCTGAATTTCAACCATGCCTTTAGTGAAGAAAGTGTGCATTTACAGAAAGGGTTTCCATTTCTGCTGAAAGATTATTTGGAGAGCATGTGGATACAAGAACATACTGAGAGATTATCACAGAATGGTAACCCAGCAATTGATTTGGAGAACTCATTTATCACATCATCAGTTTATGTACCATTATCATGATTATTAGTGATTATCATGTAAATGCATGTTTCCAGTCAGGCATGGCATTTTCGAGTTTGCTTAGATGTTGGATATTTAGAGAAAGTATGAGTAAGTCAGATGTGTCCTCTTCAGCATGTTTAGGCTAAGTTAGGGTATTTCAACATCGTCATTGTTATTCAAATGTGCAAGCTCCTTGATAATATGATGTAATGAGACATCATCAATGAAACTGTGACATATTACCCCGTTCGCATGCACACATTTACTCATGTAAGTAATTTTGCACATGTGTATCTAGACATACATGTGTATGTGTAATTTGCTATGCATTCACATGAAAATTAACTTAGATGTGTAAATAAGGTACGTACATGGTGTAAGGCACACACATTCATCAGTCTGTTCACGACTTTCAACATGAAATAGTTGTTTTCCAATTAAAGCCGATTGAGAAGAGTGTTACCTTACAGAAGTCTTTGCATGAAGCAACATGTGTTTGATTTAATCTGTAAACAAATTTTTGACTCCTAGAAACCTAACCATGCTATAGAACATGATAGAAAAAACATTATTATCTCATTTTGATTAGGAAGTCTTTTAGAACGGTTTTGTAGACGTGTGTTAAAGTCCTTTTTCTTGAATGATGTCTTTAAGGAGCTATAAGCATTGATAAGCTCAACAAGTTGTAAGCAAATGGCCAGTAGAATCAGATTGACTTCTCTGTTTTACATTACAGCTTATTTAGGTCTTTCTTGAATGAACTAAACTGAATTTATGTTTCCCCAGATTGAAGATCGACCTCGACAGTGTGCAGAATACATTGGAAAAGCTGCAAGGCTCATGATAAGGTGTAGAAGGTAGGAAACAAGGATTTTTGTGTCCATAAAAGAAGTGATAAAATGATGAAATAACTGTTTAAAGGCTGGTCAGGGAGAGCCATGGGAGGTCAGGATAACATGTTTTCATATTTGACCTGTTTTTAACCCCGAATTAACATGAGTAATCTTTGCTATTTTCTTATCAAGTGTCATATTGGTGTTAATATTTTAATACTTTTTAAATTTTTTTTTTATCATTACAAACTGTTTCAGAGTAAGGATTTACATCAGTCAATGTTAAGCATAGCCTAGTAGGGGAAAGAATAGGTCGCCAGTACCCATACTTGTACCAAGATTTGACTCAAATAAGAATTAGGTGGTTAGAGTGTGTTACCTGGCTGGATGGATGTCCTAGTACCCACATGGCAAGATTATTGCCCATCACATCAACCACTGCTTTGCCTGACTGAGACGTGACTGTTTAAAGGCAGTTGAAATAAAACTGAAATGTGGAATAAAAGCTCTCTGTCGCTCTCTGTTTAACATACATTTTTGTAATCCTCTACTTCTGCTATGCTATGTATGCAGGTATGTAGACGCAGTGAAGACAATGAAGAAAGAGATAGACTATTACACAGAGTGTGAGAACTTTGAACTGCTGAATAAGGTGATCATGGGAACAGTGTTGGTCCACCTCACTCAGGAGGACTATGTGGCTGCTGACCTCTTCTTCAAGTCTTGTCTCACGTGAGTCCAGTTGATCGATGTTCGGCCACCTTGGCATTGCTGTGTTGTATGCAAGCCCAGTACAATCTGATACTACACCTCACTGTGTTAAATTCTAAAGATACCTTCATTGGAGTTTGAAGCCGATGGACTTTCTGATCAGCCAACCAGCTTTGGGATTTCTAAATTCTTGGCACGAGTGGATGAAAAATTCAGACCAGCTTTTCAGATTTGTGTATCTTGAAAACGAACTAAAACAACCTTTCATGATTGTACATGATGAAGGCCACGCCATTATGTTGTAGTGGATGTTTTGTTCACCCTGTCTTTCTGTAGCATCTACACACAAATGGGTGTACTATTGAAGACACGTTTGTGTCCTGCGTAGGTTTTCTGTTTTTAAAATAAAACTTTACAAATCGGGGCAAATCATTTTAGAAAGCTGACATCTGATTGGCTCAAGAACCCATTCATCCTTCATTAAGATTGGGCAGTCAAAGGTCGCTTAGGGTTCACCCAACACAACCTTCTATGGTTGTGTCCTCAGATCATAACACAGAAAGGTATTGTATCAGAGTAAGAGATCCAATTCTAACAAGATTGTGTATTATGTCATTGTGTCTCATTCTGTCAGTCAGTTTGCTGCTATTTCATGGTTTTGGTTTACTTGGTTTCTGTCTGTGTGAAATTGTTTGGAAAACCTGTGTTTGACATATCAAGATGTTACAGGTTTTGAAATACTATGATGAGTCTGAAGGCATTGTAGATCATAGCTGACAGCAAAGAAAAAATCAGTTATTCAATATGTTCAATAACTTGATAAATGTTTTAGAATTTTGATGATATGAAAAATGCTTCTACTTCAACATGAATGATTTTACTTACATTTTATGTTGGAGGAAAGCATGAAGTGAATAATGCACAAAAGTGATACATATCACATGTTTAACTTTGACTTGTATCAGTGTTGTTAGCTTTTGTGACATGACACACTTGGAGCAGCATATGAATAGATGCAAATTAGAAGTCACTAGAAAAAGCGTTTTCTTCAGAATTATTTTTAAAAATGGCTTATTCCTTCGTTTAAAATACCAAATAGACTTGACCAAAGGGAATGGCTGCCAACCCACACAGAGTGAGTGAGTGGGGTTTAACACACTTTTAACAGTATTCCAGTTATATGATGATGGTGTGTCAGCTTAATGTGGAAGGAAAGCCCGAAGTGATGCGGATCTCAGACATTTACCACTTTGATGAAACCCACAAGTATGGGCATGATGGGTGAGGTGCTGACAAACCTTGAAATATAAACGGGCCAACCAGGATTTGAACCCTCAGTCATAAGTTTCAAGTGTGTACAAAGGATGCAACTCTGCACAGCCAATGGTATCGCCTCAGGCGACTGGACCACCCATGCCCTCTGAGATTTCTTAACGCATTCAACTGACAATATGACCTGTGGGGATTCTGGTCAGAATGCACCCCCAGTATTGCATGCTTGTCCTGAGAGCTGACTGATGTGGATCAGGTGGATGTAATGTGTGACTTGGCTGATGTGTGTCACTGTGCCCTGACAGTGTGAGTTGTTGTTCATGCCATCAACTTCTGGTTTCTTTGGCCAAGGCTGCTGTGATGTAGCTGGAATATTGTGGTTTTCTGTGAAACGTAACATTCTTTACTGATGGGACCTTTTTCCTCCTACAAGAACAATTATTTACAACTGTGACAAATGTTAAGAAATATGAATAACTTTAGTCATGAGTTATTGGTGTGTGTATTTTCCCAGTTTGACAACATTCGGGTGCAGTGAAGAAGCAGGAGCACTGGAGGACCTACTGACAGCCTATGACCAGGGAGATGAGGAGATGGGGAGGAGGACATTGAAACTCCCCCTCTTTAAGTACTTGGATAATGCTGTAAGTAGACATTATCACCATTTCATTAGCTGCTGAAGGAATTATATATATGATCATGACACTAGCAGCCATTTCTGTACATCATGGTACATGGCAATGCTCGAAGAAACCGTGTTTGTTTCTTTGTTACCATGGTTACAAACTCGTGAAGATCTTCAGAAAAACTTATATTGATCCCACATTTCAACTGCCTACTTATAATTTCAATGCCATTTCTAGTGATGTGTAGGCTTAATATAATAAATTGTATCAATCTGCACAAAAAGGTTCAAATATCAGTATAGTCATGTAGGGGACAGATAGCAGCTAATCTTGTTATGTCCAAGTATACCCAATGCTAGCTTACAGTTGTTGGGAGCATAATCAGGTTTAAGACAGGGGACTAATGTAAAAGAGTCCCTAATGGTTTGCTTGCTCCAAATATGAGTTGCTCTTGTACCTATTTCCTTTTCCTCCATTTTTCAGTTTGCCAAACTGGCGCGAGACCTAGTGATTCCTGGAGGAGCCGTGTCTCCAACAGGCAACTCTAGTGCTCTTCAAAGCCCGGGCCAAGAAAGTGCGGGAGAGGCTTTTCCTGATGGTCTTTGTTAGTATTAATGATTTGCAGGGTGGGTGGAATGTTTGTAAGGAGAGCTTAAAAGATTGAATGCAACTATAGGTAGAACTTATCAGCTATTTGGTTGTTTGAGGGGTCATTCTGGTCAATGTGGATCCCATTAAGTAATAACCAGTTTTTAGTTGTAACTGAGGAAGAGGAGTGTTTTAACTAACTTATGAACCGTCCAAATGCAAGAAATATCAGATAGAATTGAAAAAACCCACTGGGTTACCCATATAGGGAAACAATACAGTAGTCGATGACAGCGGTCGAGAGAAAGACCAAGTGCAGCATGGACACAACTTAAGTTATTGACATGTAAGATTGAACACCCTTTCATCACCTGCCTGGTGGCTCAGTGGGAAGGCAATGGGTTAAAATACTAAACGTTACAATATGTGAGGTTGCAGGTTCGATTCATATGATGGAATTTTCATGTAAAAACAGTTGTGACTTTTTACCTGTCAAAACACCCTGCTACACATGATTTGTCATCAAATTGCTGTAGGTGTTGTTTTGTTAACCTTTGATGAAATTACAACAATCAGCAAAAGGCTTTAACAAATTTGCAACTGGTGAAATTTACCAATCAGTGAATGCCTTTAATGAATTAATAGTCTTACCTCGGGTTTTTGAAACGTTTGGATGAAAATATAATATTTATTTTTGAGGCATTAAGGATATAGGCACAGTTTTAGACAAAATGAGCCAGGAGTATTCAACCTGGCTAATGAGGCACTAGAAGGTTAATGGTCACACTAGCATCTACTGTGGGTAGCAACTACACTATGTTATGAGGGTATTTCCTCTGAAAGTGTTTTTAACTGGTGAAGATGAAACTTGGCAGACATGTTCCCACTAACAATGTCAGCTGAAGGTGTTAAAGAGGTCCAAAAACTCAAAGAAAACCCACATAAAAGCATTATTAAGCCACTGTAGATAGGACAGGGATTTATCCGGATATCGGCCTCTGAGCAGGTCAAGATACGTGTAAAACCCTGTAGAGCATGGTAAAGTGTAACGTGGTATGAAGTGGGTATGTAAGAGGTGCTCTTCATCTATGCCTTTGCTGTGTTTAAAATATGACCTTTGCCAGTGACCGAACTTTCAATTTCTAGACAGTAACAATTTCCTATTCTTCCCATGAATTAATTAAAGATTGATCTGTATACAATGGGTATATATCAAAATGAAAGCATGATAGCTTTGCCAAAGTGTACATATTATCCCAAAATGTTTATAGGGCTTAACAATGCTTCAACTCTCTTGCTGCTAAAGTTAGCTAGAAGCTTGAAGAAATGTTTGATGGAGCAAGTCAACTCTGTCTTGTAAATCTTTGGACTTGTTCATAATCATGATGGTAGATGATTTCAATCATGTCACAGTGGAATTTGAATACCCAAACACTAAAGTTGGCTGAAAAGTGTTTGAACTGACCGACAGAGGATTCTTGGGGTCATTATGCTTTTGCAATAGTTTTGGAATAGTTATGACATGCTTACACTTTTGCAATAGTGGTACAACCTTTGCTTGACAATTGCTACAATACGTTTACCTGACCACAATAGAGATTTTATTGTATGACACAAAATGACAAAGTTAAGGGACAGACCGCTGATTATTGTTGGATATAATTTAACAAACATATCTCTTCAAACAAGATGTATTTTGGATAAAAATGAATATGATGGCCATAATTAACTTGGTTTTTCTTTCATTCTGTCTTTTCATACCATCAATAGAGTGCAGAATGGATGTTAAATATTGTTAATGTTACTTAGAGTTGATATATCTAGCCATTGGCATAAACAGTTCAATCAGTCACCACACCCCTGACCGGTATTGCTTTGACTTTTAATTCAGCAAAGATTATCTGATTTGATCTGAATGCTGGGTGTGTTATTTCTTGGAATCATTTGAGTTGCAGGCACCCATATTCCTGGATTGTTGTTCGAAATAATTCCAAAATGTTTATCTGTGAGACAAAATATGTCATCATTATGATCATTCCAAACATTCCGTCTGTGACCAGTTTAGAGACTATATTCAATCTGTACATGATGACGTGTTGCAAATCAAATTACCGGTACTATGCTTTTGTGAAGTTGCTCAAATAGAAGTGACTTGAATTGTATGAGTTGTAACACGTGAATGTAGACTTTGAGAAATAATGGTCACACTTGCAACAACCAACAGCTCTGATTGTATTAACAGAGGTGATGAAACTGGGATTACGAAACACCAGACTTTCTGATGCTCTTCTTTATTTGGTTTATTTAGAAACCTAAGATTCTGACAATAGTCATTCTTGGTTTATCCCTGTGCCAAGTATTTGGCTATGCTGTCTTCTGTCTTTCGTCAGTCTCACTAATGTTTGCACATATTAAAGATAAGAATTGTTTCGGGGACAAGCAGAATGAAAATGGGCATTGGGTACTTTCTAATGTGTATTCTTTACATAGATATGCTCAATATGCAACCATGGCCACAAGTCCCTATACCATGTATACCAAGTCGCTTAAAAACTCATGCCTAGTGAATCTTTTAGTTGGTATGTCTAATAATAGCTAACAGAACTCTACTGTCTACTGAAAGTGATGCCAGTTCAGGTTACAAGACTCAAAGGTTTTGGCAAAGAGGAAATGAATGTAATGAAGGCAGATGGGCAATACAACTGTACACATCGCTGACTGACTCACTGTTGTATGCCTGGATTCACAATGCAAGACTGAAGAAATGTTCTGTGGATTTATAGTACTGTGTCAAGTACCAGCTGGCTATTTATAAGTGTTGTTGTCAACTCTGGTTGAATATAGATGCCCGTTTCCTCTTATTGGGTTACACTAGGGCAGCATAGTCAACTGTGATATATATATATATATATAATATTACTGCTTCTAAAATAAAATATAACAGTTTGAATGTGACTTGTTCATGTGAGTGTTGTAATCCTGTTTTCTACAGATGCAATTGTTGCATCTCCAATTGATATATTGTTTAGTATGACCATGATGACAGATTGGTTCCCCATGAACCTTGAGCCAGTGAACTTGCTGTGGTTCACGAACCGTTTTAATAAACATGAATTATAACATTAACTTTGTTTATCCTTTGTGAATGTATTGCAATGGCCACTGTTTACAGTATCTGTATTGTCCGATGTGAAAACACATTTTCACATCACCCTGGAAAGAATTATAATGCAGAGTTTAAAAGTAGAGATTCTATTTGCCTTCAACTTGTTTGATGTTAAGGTGGGATAGCGACCTAGGGTCAAAGATCATGGTTTGCAAATAGCCCTTTCTTGTGTCCCCATGTAATGATGAGGCTGGAATATTGTCAACATGGCTTTAACCGGCATAAAAACATACTCACTCACATATTCATATCAGTTTCCCCAAATTGTTAACACAAGTTCCATCTCTGTTCCTTGTGTTAAGCATAGAGATACGAGCAATATTTTACATCCTGACTCATGAAAGTTAAACATAACCATCTATTGAAACGTGTCATTGATACACAAAGCTTGGGGTGTGGTCAGGTAGCCTAGTGGTTAAAACGTTCGCTCATCACGCTGAATACCCGGGTTCGATTCCCGACATGGGTACAATGTGTGAAGCCCATTTCTGGTGTCCCCTGCCGTGATATTGCTGGAATATTGCTAAAAGCGGCGTAAAACCATACTCACTCACTCACTCACTACACAAAGCTTGGACTGTAATATTCATTTTCCAGAAGATGATGATGATGCACGTAATCAGATTGAATGCATGCAATTTAAGAATTTACAAATAGTAATTGTCTGTCCACAGAGCAGAAAAAATATATATACCATACATGGTATGCAACAAGTTATGGATATTAATTATGAAGTTTGTACAAAGAATGGAAACGTGTTCGCGCTATTTCTTGGTTTCTGATACCAATTTTTCCTTTTTGAAACATGTAAAATGTATGTTCACCATTTATCAAATCTATTTATTTGTGATGTGTACATAAACATGTATTGTATATTAGCAAGTTATGGTGCAAATTTGGGTGCATTCTTCATGGATATTCTCTCTGTCGAGATAATTAGCTCACTGTTCACGCAGTGTTTGAAAATCTGACATTCTAAGAAGTCTGGAAACTATTCATGCCAGTTCCTAAAAATAATTTTATAGAAATATTACTGGTACAGGCTATTTTTCCACACTGATGCTTATGCAATTCCGGACAATCAGTTGAGGCGATTGCAAGGTAAAATGGTTTTGAACATTGTTCAAGATTATTGCACTCATAAAGAGACGAGCATGTATGTGGGTGTGGCTGCTTGTTCTAGTGGTTTTAAAGTGATAGCTCACTGAGATACCATGCCACAGTTTAAAAAAGATCCCCTACTCATACATGGTCTACTGACCTTGAGCTAACCAGTCTTTGTTTTGTACCCGGAATGCTGAACGTCGGGGCAGGGTAACAACATTACCATGTTTTAACATCTTTTGGTAGGACTTGTCCAGGGTGTCAAACCACTGACCTCCCACTCTCCAAACAGACGCTCTATCCACTACACCATGGTGGCGGTCCCCAGCTTAATTGAACTTTTAAAGTATAAATCTTGCTAAACCTTACTACAAAATGTTTTATCCCACATTTTAGCCTTATTATGAACTGTTAGACAGAGCCTGTTTTAAGAATAGCCCAGCAAGTATATAGATGGACAGCATGGTGAGTTTGAATGATGTAAATGCTGTTGTAAATTACCACTCGATTTGTGATTCCTTCATTAATGTCCATAGATAAGTAACATGTGCAATAAACTGTGAAGCTCTAGTTGATTTAATAATGTCACAATACATAGACAGCTGTGTAATATTAGATATGTCTTGTGTACACACTGTGGAACCTTGATAATCCAGACCATTCTGATGCAGGCAGATTCCATCTTAGCATCTGGGGGGCATGGGTGGCCCAGTTGTCTAAGGTGCCGCGATTCGTTGTGCAGAGTTGCGTCCCTTGGGCACGCCAGAAACCTATGATTGTGGGTTTGAATCCTGGTTCGCCCCGATTATGTTTCTAGGTTTGTCATCTCCATACCAGTGCTTGTGGATTTCACCGAAGTGGTAAACGTCTGAGACCTGCATCACTTCGGGCTTTCCTCCCACATTAAGCTGACACACCGTGATATAACTGGAATACTGTTTAAAGCGGCATTAAACCCAACTCACTCAGTCACTCTTAGCATCTGTATATGTACAGATTGTTTCTCAAGTCTATCTGCTCACTCAGCTGACTGCTTTTACAGGCATGTGATTGGCTTTTGCAGAAATCAGTTTTTGATTTGTTTAATAAGAACTACTAGCAGTATTCAAAATAATTATCATATTCCATATATTGATGACAATTATCTTTCCTTCATGAATTAATTTGGTTTGGGCCTTACCAAGTTCAAGACTTGGACTAATTTTAATTAGCTTGTTTAGTAGGGATGGGTATTGGAGGTTTGAAGTTCATCACAATATTTAACGATGCACAAGGGCGAATTGCAATGTGTATCATGATATACTGTATAATTCAAAATTTTGAATTCAGAAGCAATTTGAAACATCGGTGTATGAATTGAAGTTTATAAATGGAACAAAACAAGATACTGGTACAACATAATGTTTACTCAGTTAATAGATACGCATTGATGCACGCTTCGGGTATTTGGCAAGTGTTAACACTAAACACATGATAAAAATCGCTATTTGAAATCACCCAGTATACCGAGCATTGAAAAATGATATTGTGATACGTATCATGGTAAGAACGAAGCTCAATTTACCGATATACCACGCACCCTTATTGTATTGTGTAAGTTAGAATGTATTTGTTCATTGTATAATGATGCATTGAGCAGGTTATTCAATATAACATGGTCTGTTATAATCATGTCTTGATCAGACAAACCTGTGATTGATATGAACAGGTACTGTCAGGGTACATGGACATGTCAAACAAATCACCGAGTCTGACCATCCAATCCTTCGTCACCTCATATGACAAGCATAGTTTGTTGGAAACCCAGAATCACCCTGGAAGATCGAAGTTGATAATGTTCCAAAGTGTAAACATACACAAGGTGGTATTCCTGAAATAGTGTGGTCTGGATTCGTCATGTTCCACGATAGTGGTCAATTACATCTTTCATCATATGCATGTTATGACTGTTTTGTATATAATAATGATGGAACCTTTTTACTTTGTATTTTGCAAAGTAGTATCAATAAATCATTTTCAAAATCTATTGTGTAAATTGTTTCTTGGATTTTTCTTTTATTAAGCCGCAGTCAGCAATATTCAAGCTGTATGACAGCAGGCTGTAATCAATCGAGGTTGTACAAGAAACTGACATCAGTAATTGAACAGTGCATGGTAGTTGCACCTGAAATAGTTCTTGTTATGTTTAGGGCACAGGTGGCCAAGTCGTTTAAGGCGTTGCAGTTCGTTGTGCAGAGTTGCGTCCCTTGAGCATCCCAGAAACCAATGACGATTTGATCCTGATTATGTTTCTTGGCTTGTCAGCACCATACCTGGATCATAGGTTTCACCAGAGGCCTAGTTCGGGCTTGGCTCTCACATTAAGCTGACATGCCATGATATAACTGGAATAATGGTCAAAGCGGTAAAAAATCAACTCATTCACTCACTCTTGTCATGATAAACCTTGTTTATATCTTGGTTGAATTAAAACATAAAAATGATGGTGTTTTTACTTTTGAAAATCCCTCAATTTTTGTTACCAGTGTTAATATCTTTTATTTATGACAATACATATATATTCCAACTACATAAAAAACATAACTGTATTTCATCATAATCCCTTTTAATACTTGATATAATATATATATATTTATACTTTTCTTGTCAAATTCAACAATGCAATCCAAAATTGTTGTACCATGATCTAGAAAACACTGATTTGCAATACACTAGCTCAGCTTCATGTAAAATAAGTACACAAACATGGTTAAACTCAACAACAGAATAAAACATGCGTACATTTTCCAGACACAACCGGGCATGGCAACGTTAGTTTTCACATTTCCATCATACCATGCATACTGATACACACCATCTATACCACCGGTAAGATACACACCATCTATACCACCGGTAACTTATGACAGGGATACTCAGAAACTGTATACTATAATTATGTACAGTTAACATAATTCTCGACCCTTATGGAGATGTGCTACAGAAACCAACATCTCTGGCTTCACATGATGTATATTATTTTGTGAAGGATGTTACAAACAATTCTCAAATTAAATGAAAAGGACTTCTGTGTTCTGTTCTCCATATGTTTATATATACATGTATATGTATGTACAAAAAATAAAACTGATAAATTCCGATATCAAAGGACAGGTACCTGCTTGAAATGTGACCATGATACCTTTCACTGTGACCTTAGATTTGACCTTGAACAGTCTTGAAAACCAAGAAACGAAAAAAACTTGTACATTGATGGCGATATCTGGCACATCCTGAGGTCAATCAGAGTTTGGAATCTGCAACTGTCCTGATTACACCTTCTTGGGATATAGACATGGCCAACACCCCGTCAGACCTCCACAGTCTGCCTAGGGACAGCGATCGTCCAGAACCTGAGGAACAAACAGCCATGTAATGCTGGATGATGTGGAGAAGGAACTATCAATGCACAAATGTTCATCCAGTACTCACAAATGTAGAGAATGGATGTAGAAACAAAACATGCTGCATCCCCAGGGACGCACAATAATATTCGTTGTACCTACAGCACAGTTAAGGGTGTCTCTTATTTCATCCATCAATCATGAGCACTGTCCATATGATAATTGATTCATTCCAGGCTCTAAAGTAATTATCTAAATGAAAAGTACACTACATCATTTCATTACTTTACAGAACCCTCATATTGCCTGCAAGGTACTCTAATTATTATTTGGGGTCCCCTGTACCACCACTATTTTTAAGTCAAGTTACAACAACCCTGCATGGGTGCTGTTCTGAAAAACAGGGGGCACGGGTGGCCAAGTCGTCTAAGGCGCCGCGATTCGCTGTGCAGAGTTGCGTCCCTTGGGGACGCCAGAAATCTCTGATTGTGGATTCGAATCCCGGTTCACCCCGATTATGTTTCTAGGTTTGTCAGCACCTTACCTATGCTCATGGGTTTCACCAAAGTGGTAAACGTCTGAGACCTGCATCACTTTAAGCTCCCACATTAAGCTGACATGCCGTGATATAACTGGAATACTGTTAAAAGTGGCGTTAAACCCAACTCACTCACTCACTCACTCTGAAAAGCAACCTTAGCGCTACCACTGTTGTAAGTCTATGTTAAGGTAGAAGAGTTTTGATCGCCTTACCGCAAAGATAACTTTTGTACATCCGCACCCTGGTACAAAATGCACTTGGTCTTTAATTTCTTAAGTGATCAGGTTAACAAAATAACTCAAAATACCTGTCAAACAATGGCATCATTCTTATGAAAAATGTGAACCTGAAACTAATTTTAATCTGAAAGGAACCATCTTAGGTAACGCCCATGGTTCCTGCAAAGCTTCATGATCGTAGTCTCATGACTGTAGATAAAGCCAATTTTGAGGACCAGAAAAAAGATCATGTACAAAGGGTTTGGCCTATGTAATTGATACACCTTAATGAAAGTAAAATGGCTTTGAAAACCCCCCTCACCTTTCAAATGACTATTAATAGAATAATGTGTGTTGAAGTGTTTGAGACACAGCAACAGAACTGAACCCAACCATTGTGTTAAAGGATCGAAAATAGAAGGATATTTTCAGAAATAATCTAAGGCTAAAAAAAAATAATAGTCTTGGTTCTCAGGCATTACCTGCATCATCATAAAGTCTGCCGCACGTTTTGTTTTCATTTCCATTTTCCAAAAAATATAAAAATCCTAATACTTAAACACAATGCACAAAAAAAAATGAAAATGGAAATGTAGCGGCCATAAAATTTCCGAGTCCCGTGATGGGATTCGAACCACGGACCTTCTGATCCGAGGTCAGACGCCTTGTCCACATGACCAGAGAGGTTAACCCCGTCAGCAAGCTGACAAGGTAAGGATGTCATCTGTGGGATGACTCTACGCCATGCTACAGAAACAAAAACGAAACATGCAATGAACTTTATGATGATGTTGGCAGTGCCTGAGAACCAAGACTTATTTTTTTTCAGCCTAAAATTTGTGGAATAGGTAATCAAAAACCCACTACAAAAGTATTGGTGGATTTTGAGACTGCCTTCCTTGAGCCTACTGACAAGTGTAACCACCTTGTCTAACCTTACCACAGTGAGGACTCTCCATTTCATACAGCATCCATTCATTGGCATGGAAGGGGTTGTGGAACCACATGGAGTGATCAAGGGAGGTAATGCTGAACGATGTTCCCGTCTCCGCGGGCATCAGGGCTACATCTAGCAACATGAGGTCCGACATGTAGGCGGCGGCACACTTGTGCATGTTGATGTCATCACCTGGAATAAACAGAAATATACTGATGTCACTGAACGGAACAAAGAACTTAGTTACAGTTAAATTATCTGCCCTCACCTATATGTCTGCACACTCCCATCCAGATCTCTCTGTGAGAAGCTTGGATGTCTTGTCTGTCCTTACCTATATGTCTGCACACTCCCATCCAGACCTCTCTGTGAGGAGCTTGGATGTCTTGTCCGTCCTTACCTATATGTCTGCACACTCCCATCCAGACCTCTCTGTGAGGAGCTTGGATGTCTTGTCCGTCCTTACCTATATGTCTGCACACTCCCATCCAGACCTCTCTGTGAGGAGCTTGGATGTCTTGTCTGCCCTCACCTATATGTCTGCACACTCCCATCCAGATCTCTCTGTGAGGAGCTTGGATGTCTTGTCTGTCCTTACCTATATGTCTGCACACTCCCATCCAGACCTCTCTGTGAGGAGCTTGGATGTCTTGTCCGTCCTTACCTATATGTCTGCACACTCCCATCCAGACCTCTCTGTGAGGAGTTTGGATGTCTTGTCTGTCCTTACCTATATGTCTGCACACTCCCATCCAGATCTCTCTGTTAGGAGCTTGGATGTCTTGTCCGTCCTTACCTATATGTCTGCACACTCCCATCCAGATCTCTCTGTTAGGAGCTTGGATGTCTTGTCCGTCCTTACCTATATGTCTGCACACTCCCATCCAGATCTCTCTGTGAGGAGCTTGGATGTCTTGTCTGTCCTTACCTATATGTCTGCACACTCCCATCCAGACCTTTCTGTGAGGAGCTTGGATGTCTTGTCTGTCCTTACCTATATGTCTGCACACTCGCATCCAGACCTCTCTGTGAGGAGCTTGGATGTCTTGTCCGTCCTTACCTATATGTCTGCACACTCCCATCCAGACCTCTCTGTGAGGAGTTTGGATGTCTTGTCTGTCCTTACCTATATGTCTGCACACTCCCATCCAGATCTCTCTGTTAGGAGCTTGGATGTCTTGTCCGTCCTTACCTATATGTCTGCACACTCCCATCCAGATCTCTCTGTGAGGAGCTTGGATGTCTTGTCTGTCCTTACCTATATGTCTGCACACTCCCATCCAGACCTTTCTGTGAGGAGCTTGGATGTCTTGTCTGTCCTTACCTATATGTCTGCACACTCGCATCCAGATCTCTCTGTGAGAAACTTGGATGTCTTGTCTGTCCTTACCTATATGTCTGCACACTCCCATCCAGACCTCTCTGTGAGGAGCTTGGATGTCTTATCTGTCCTTACCTATATGTCTGCACACTCCCATCCAGACCTCTCTTTGAGGAGCTTGGATGTCTTGTCTGTCCTTACCTATATGTCTGCACACTCCCATCCAGACCTCTCTGTGAGGATCTTGGATGTCTTGTCCGTCCTTACCTATATGTCTGCACACTCCCATCCAGATCTCTCTGTGAGGAGCTTGGATGTCTTGTCTGTCCTTACCTATATGTCTGCACACTCCCATCCAGATCTCTCTGTGAGGAGCTTGGATGTCTTGTCTGTCCTTACCTATATGTCTGCACACTCCCATCCAGACCTTTCTGTGAGGAGCTTGGATGTCTTGTCTGTCCTTACCTATATGTCTGCACACTCCCATCCAGACCTCTCTGTGAGAAGCTTGGATGTCTTGTCTGTCCTTACCTATATGTCTGCACACTCCCATCCAGACCTCTCTGTGAGGAGCTTGGATGTCTTGTCTGTCCTTACCTATATTTTTGCACACTCCCATCCAGACCTCTCTGTGAGGAGCTTGGATGTCTTGTCTGTCCTTACCTATATGTTTGCACACTCGCATCCAGATCTCTCTGTGAGGAGCTTGGATGTCTTGTCTGTCCTTACCTATATGTCTGCACACTCCCATCCAGACCTCTCTGTGAGGAGCTTGGATGTCTTGTCTGTCCTTACCTATATGTTTGCACACTCCCATCCAGACCTCTCTGTGAGGAGCTTGGATGTCTTGTCTGTCCTTACCTATATGTCTGCACACTCCCATCCAGACCTTTCTGTGAGGAGCTTGGATGTCTTGTCTGTCCTTACCTATATGTCTGCACACTCCCATCCAGACCTCTCTGTGAGGAGCTTGGATGTCTTGTCTGTCCTTACCTATATGTCTGCACACTCCCATCCAGACCTTTCTGTGAGGAGCTTGGATGTCTTGTCTGTCCTTACCTATATGTTTGCACACTCCCATCCAGACCTCTCTGTGAGGAGCTTGGATGTCTTGTCTGACCTTACCTATATGTCTGCACACTCCCATGCAGACCTCTCTGTGAGGAGCTTGGATGTCTTGTCTGTCCTTACCTATATGTCTGCAAACTCCCATCCAGATCTCTCTGTGAGGAGCTTGGATGTCTTGTCTGTCCTTACCTATATGTCTGCACACTCCCATCCAGACCTTTCTGTGAGGAGCTTGGATGTCTTGTCTGTCCTTACCTATATGTTTGCACACTCCCATCCAGACCTCTCTGTGAGAAGCTTGGATGTCTTGTCTGTCCTTACCTATATGTCTGCACACTCCCATCCAGACCTTTCTGTGAGGAGCTTGGATGTCTTGTCTGTCCTTACCTATATGTCTGCACACTCCCATCCAGATCTCTCTGTGAGGAGCTTGGATGTCTTGTCTGTCCTTACCTATATGTCTGCACACTCCCATCCAGATCTCTCTGTGAGGAGCTTGGATGTCTTGTCTGTCCTTACCTATATGTCTGCACACTCCCATCCAGACCTTTCTGTGAGGAGCTTGGATGTCTTGTCTGTCCTTACCTATATGTTTGCACACTCCCATCCAGACCTCTCTGTGAGGAGCTTGGATGTCTTGTCTGACCTTACCTATATGTCTGCACACTCCCATGCAGACCTCTCTGTGAGGAGCTTGGATGTCTTGTCTGTCCTTACCTATATGTCTGCACACTCCCATCCAGATCTCTCTGTGAGGAGCTTGGATGTCTTGTCTGTCCTTACCTATATGTCTGCACACTCCCATCCAGACCTCTCTGTGAGGAGCTTGGATGTCTTGTCCGTCCTTACCTATATGTCTGCACACTCCCATCCAGACCTCTCTGTGAGGAGCTTGGATGTCTTGTCTATCCTTACCTATATGTTTGCACACTCGCATCCAGATCTCTCTGTGAGGAGCTTGGATGTCTTGTCTGTCCTTACCTATATGTCTGCACGCTCCCATCCAGATCTCTCTGTGAGGAGCTTGGATGTCTTGTCTGTCCTTACCTATATGTCTGCACACTCCCATCCACACCTTTCTGTGAGGAGCTTGGATGTCTTGTCTGTCCTTACCTATATGTCTGCACACTCCCATCCAGACCTTTCTGTGAGGAGCATGGATGATAGTCTTGTCTGTCCTTACCTATATGTCTGCACCCTCCCATCCAGACCTACCTGTGAGGAGCTTGGATGTCTTGTCTGTCCTTACCTATATGTCTGCACACTCCCATCCACACCTTTCTGTGAGGAGCTTGGATGTCTTGTCTGTCCTTACCTATATGTCTGCACACTCCCATCCAGACCTTTCTGTGAGGAGCATGGATGATAGTCTTGTCTGTCCTTACCTATATGTCCACACGCTCGCATCCAGACCTGTCTGTGAGGAGCATGAGGCTTGACCCTGGCCAGGTGCATCGGGTCGATGGGTCTGACCTCCACATTCATTGGCTCATCAAGAAACATGCCTAGCATTGTTTTCCTTTTTTCAGGCAAATTTCTGCTCCTGAAGAAAACACAATGGATAGATTTAAAAACACAAGATCAATGATATCCCATCCCCACTGATAGTGCTATGTGGCAGAACCATGACAAAATCTAACACTCAGTTTGTACAAATATCCCAGTGGGAGCTGGGGAGAGCTTCTCTTCAATATTTGAACATAACCAGATAAGCTGCGTATCTGCGTAAAATATGCATCAGAAATGCAGAAATATGCAGTAAAATAAAATCCAAGCGTATCAAATACACAACAAACATTACAGATACGCTACAAAAATAAAACTTGTGCGTATCATCAAAATATTGTGAAGTAACCCTGCGTATTCAATTAGAAAATCAGCAACTTATTTTGAAATTATAAACGCGCATTCTGTCAACCTTGCCAAACTCCACGATGACAGTTACATCATGATCATTTGCCATCACACTTTCTTGTGGAAGTACCGTGGTATTTTTGATTCCTATGAAGCTCTCGAACCCACACGAAACCAGTTTCCAGGGACTAGATGAATAGTGTTGTTAAATATTTAACTTAAATACCTACATGTGTAAAAACTAGTGGGTAACAGAAATTTGAATACCCAGATAGAATTACTGATACCCAATGATTTAAAAAACACCAAAAGCTTATATGGAGCTCTGCATAACCTATCAATCTTTGGGTAGAGTACGTGGAAAATGAAGGTCTTGTCACAAGGGTAGCTACAGAAACTTGTTAAGAAAAACATTGGTGTGAAAGTTCCACATCACAGCAGTTACTCAAAAGAATCATCATCCCTACCAACGTGAGACTGACAAAATGTTCACACCTTTTAATGCTAGCGCCATGGGGCGCATGGGTAACAGAATTGTCTCTCCAGGGCATGGATTTGAATCTTTGTCAGTCTCCACAAAACTTATGCTCATGAGTTAACAAAGTTATAAATATCCGACTTGTGTCAGCTCAAGCTTTCCTCCGACATTAAGTGGTGGCATAATCCAGTTCAGATTCAGGCACTGCACATTTTCCAGAGGCAAAATAACTGACTACAAAAGTCCAGTTTCCACCTTTGCCGAACTTGGCCGGAATTTCTGGATTCGATTGTAGCTTCACCAGTGGCTATTACAAGTTATTCCCCTTCTCTGTCCCTCTTATTGACCAATCAGGTTCCACTTCTGATATCACTTGCATTTGCTTCAAAGAAAATGACAGCTAACAGTGAAGATGATCAGATCGATAATCAAGATCTATATTGTAAAAAAACAGGTCTTATTTCACGAGATTCGAAAAATTACATGTTGACGCAAAGTTGACAGTACACATACTTTGCAAATCCTGCAATTGACCAAAATCTGCATGGCAGTTTACGAATCGATATTGATTTCGTTACATGATTTTAATTAAACTATGCATAGACTTGTTAGTTGAGCCAAAACATAACTCCATAATTCCAGCCCAGTTCAGCAAGGGTTGAAACTGGACTTAAAAAGTCAGTTAACTCATTGCCTCGGGAAGATGGGCACAGCATGCACTAGCATCCAAATATATCACTGACCTCATAAAAGAGCACATTCTAATCATGAAGATCAGGTAGCCAGTATGTGTTGTCCGTGCCAATATCACACACCAGCACCTTTGGGGATGAAGCCTTTGCCAAAGCTGGACCAGTACTGGGGAACAATCTTCCAAATTATCTCTGATGTATTCAAGAACTATCTTCCTTTAAAGCTCTGCTGAAGACTGACTTCTTAAGACAGACATACCTGAAGGACATGTTAGACCTGTTCTTTCCTTAGCGCCTTTCAGTAGTTATCACTAAGTGACTCTAACTGGAGACAGGTGTTCTACAAATAATGATCATTATGAGTTAAATAGTGGTTCTGCTTAATGTCACTTACTCTAGTGCTATCTTGGCCAAGTCCATTGTGTTGAGGAGGTTGTCGGGTCCTACAGTCTTGGGCATCTTGAACTGATGTCGATAGGGGTCAGTTTCTTCCTTCTTGAAAGAGGTCTGCATCGTCAGCACTGCCTTTCCCCTCTGGATGGCCTTCACTGTGCGGCTGCAATATGTCTTGCCATCCCGCGTACGGTCCACATAGTACACAACAGGGCGATCACCACTACCTACAGTCAATCAAAAGTTTACATCAGCTGGATAAGACAACCAATGTCATGCTTTCTTTATTAACTGTTTGATTGGCATTCCAGAAGTTGACGAGTGAGTCAGTGAGTTTTTAACAGTATTCCAGTTATATCAAAGCGTGTCAGCTTAATGCGTGAGGAAAGCCCGAAGTGATGCAGGTCTCAGAAGTTTACCACTTTGGTGAAGCCACGAGCACATGTATGCTGCTGACAAACCTAGAAACATAATCGGGGCGAACCAGGATTCGAACCCATGACCATAGGTTTCTTGTGTGCCCAAGGGACGCAACTCTGCACAGCAAATAGCAGTGCCTTATACGACTGGGCCACCTGTACCCCCCAGAAGTTGAGAAGTAACTAAGAATACCGTATTCGACGTAATAAGCGCCCCGCTCTAATAAGCGCCCACTGCGATATTTTCTAATATATTGGCTAGCGTACAATCCCAATTAGCACCCCTTCCGATTGATCAATGTACACAGGACTTATTTATTCGTGTATAATACGCATGTTATATGCATTCATAGTTATGGGAAATTAAATTCTGGAAAAAATATATCTGTCGTATATAAACATTTCAGGCTGTTAGCATAAACCACGAAATTTACGATCTTTCAACTCTGTTGTTTTTCACCAAAATAATATTTTAATAAGAGCCACCTATTTCTAACCTTGAGAGCGCCCTGGGCGCTTATTATGTCGAATACGGTACCTACAACTTGATGGATAACAACTTCTGGTTTATTGCATATAGTGACATTTCGATGTAGAATCTTGCACTATCAAGCTAGAATGGATAATGAAGAAACTACATCGAAATGGTACGTTTTCTTACTTTCTTTATTAGTTGCTTTACATATTTTGTAGGGATGTCACCAAATATCATGATGTTGATAAATAAAACTTAATGTCAATACTGTATCGATACAAATGTAAAAATATTGATTCTAAATAAATATTTCACTGCCACAGAAATGTTTATATTTATTAAGATTACAATGGTGATGAGGAGGCAGAAAATTCAACAAATCTTCAACATTTATTGGATAAGCTTATTTAACATGAACTTCATTAATATAGGTCTACATAGGTCATTTTTATCTCGACACATGTATACAGAATCAGTAAGTTTTTTATTAATCGATGTTGTGATATATTGTGACACTTTTGAGTCGAAATATCAACACTAAAATGTCCAAATCTATGATACTGCTAGTTGCTGGGGACCCATTCTAAAACTGAATACAGCGAGTATTTCAGATATGTGATGGTGGCCTATAAATAATCAAGTCTGGACCCCCCAAAACAATGACTGATACCATGAGCACAGTGTTTGATCAACTACGTCCCCCAGCCTGACACGTGTGTGTGTGTGTCTGTGTGTGTGTGCATGTGTGTGTGTGTGTGTGTGTGTGTGTGTGTGTGTGTGTGTGTGTGCGTGTTGTTTAACATCACACTCAGCTACAGCAGGCTGTTAATAATCAGATCTGAACCAGTCTATCCAGTGATTGATATTGTGAGCAACGATCCACCCCATTGAGGTACACTGACATGTTATTAGCCAAGTCACTGAGCCTGATCACCCAATCCAAAGTCCCCTCTTACGACCAGCATAGCTTGCTGGGGACCACTTCTGACCCAGAATCACCATGGTCATTACCTCCTTGCAGGAAATAGCAGTGTAGGCTGTGCGCAAACTGGGACTCTGGAACTGTCTTAGCAGCCGCTACCAACGCTTGACCAATCAGCTGACCACCGAACACCGACTTTGTGTACTTGGGGTGCAATAGATACGTACTCCTGTTGAAGATAATCAAGGAATCAATGTGAGTTAATGTTGTCAATAATGTCACAGCAGTGCAACAACCAAGCAAAATATGGATCCAGCAATGACTTTTGATGATGTGAGTGAGTATGGTTGTACGCTGCCTTTAGAAATATGGCAGGGGACACTAGAAATGGGCTTCACACATAGAGCAGGTAGCTTGTTGATTCTCGACCTGGGTAGCCTGCAACCTCGGGGTATCGCGGTACTTGTCATGTACGCTAAACGGAACAAATTGCACTCACTAACCTTTATGATTATTCGTGTTCTCTATATCAGATGTCATTTATTTTATCTAACAATGCATATTTTACTGATAAAAGTTCATTATTTACATTAGTAGCTCCGAGTAAAAGCCGGGCCTCGAGCTCTGTTTGACAAGGGAGAGAACTCCATCGTATCGCGGTACAGAGAAAAGTTGTGTATTGAGGTCCGAATTGGACAAAAAGAGGACATAATTCTACCAATTACTTGGTACGATCCTGCCAGACATCAGTGATTTGCCCAGACAAGTGCAAAGACAGCACAAGTAAAATTCTAAATGTGTTATCAGCAATAGGTATTCAATGCATATTTACCGAAAAGTCAACATCAAAATATCAGAAATGATATTTTAAGATTGTTTAAAAAAAATTAGATGGCAATAATTTGTCACAAAATGGAAAAATGTTAAAAGTCAACAATAAATATATAAAAAGCACTCCTAGTATGGCCAAAGTATGTATTTATCTTTTGGTTACTAGTGAAGAACGTATTTCTAAGTTTAAAATTATGGCCCTTATGATATCCCAATAGATTCTGGGCACAGAGCGGGGAAAAATGTGCGGACTACGTAACTTCCGTTACCTCATTAGTCGCCATGAATATGCAGATGATCTAGTTCAGGTCGATCGAGAAAGTTTACTTGGGGAACTACGGGTTATATCATTGGCCATTGATAGATGGGGGTAAGGCAATATTACAAAAGATGCCAGAAATATGTATCAACGCATTAATAACTCCTAACTTACAGCAGACGGAACATTTAGAGGAAATTGAAATTGTTTACGAAGTGTGCACTTCCTGGTTACTGATTAGCATTAATAGACAGCTGCCAAGAGGCGTGTCCCGCGTGAACTATCGGAAATCACAAATGCCGCGATACGATGAATGCCGCGGTACCATGGGGTCCGAGTATACTGTCAAATTGTAGGCTATCTGAGGTACAATTAAATAAATAAACAATTCCTGTTCAGTCCACATCACGTGACTGGATGTCATCCATATCATTGTCTGGACTGAACAGGAAATGTCACAAAACTGTGAGCCTTTGTAATAAAAGAGAGAATCTGGCATTAAAATGTACAAACATAAAGATCTGGGTACAATTCATTATATGAAAGGATCCAGCTGAATATTGGTGGTACCCTGGTCAGGAACGACCAGATCATCATTAATGAATGTGAAAGGGATAATTAATTTTATCAAATAATGGACACAGCCTCTACTAGAGACCTGCCTATAAAAGAGCCCCAGCTTCTTTTTAATGGACAGAATGTATGACCTGAATTCAATATTTGAGTCGTGTAGTGGAAATCCAGGCGTCTAATCGAGGAAATACGGTATCTACTGAAAACGGCGCAATCAGCACACACCCACACCTCCCCTCACCCCACCCACACCCACCTCTCATACTTAGTCACTGCACTGCTATCCTGGGTTGTTTACAGCTGAGGTTGATACATCGCCTATTAATCACTGATTATATATTATACCGGTTACTTCGTAAATAAGACGGACGGCCTGATTTCCAGGTAGATTATCCGACAATGACATCCGATATAAGACGTACCCCCAAGGTAGCAAATCGTAAGAGCTGCGTAGCTTTTAAAAACAAACCTGTATATATTTTCGTCAATCTTATCCAAGTTCAGGAATGATTTCTTTAAGAAATCGTCTAAATCGGGTTCAGAGTCCTCCATTCTGCTATCAAGGGCAAATAACTCTAATTTACGGGACATGACATTAACATTCTGGTAGAGAACCCGTCCCAGTTTGATACATGGTATGATACAGTAGGAATGGGTCAGTACCACTGCGCGTCATAGATGCAGGAAAAAATGAAAAATGTTACATGTATTTGGGGGTCAGCAAATTATGATACAGTCCCAAGACCAGCCTCACCCCACCGACCCTCTGATAACTACCAGTCCCTTCTACTTTCATTCCGGCCGTCAACCATCATGTTGGCGCCGTCCGGCTAGTCAAATTGGTCCTCTACAGGAGCCCGGTTGTTCACAACTATTTTCCATTAAACACAATCACGTGACAATAGTTGGTTGTTATTGAATAATAATCAGTAACCGAAATTAAAATACCAGTTTTGTCATATTTAATGTCCGATTAAAAATATGTTCTTCATTGTTACCATGTAATGTGAACCTTGACATGATCCTGGAGTAGAAAGTATATAATGTAAGTACGGACGATTTACCTCTCACAGCAGTGACATGGTTGCTGCATGCATGACACCTCCAAGGTCACCCTATACTTCTGGTTATACCAACAGTGCCGGTATAGGCGAGAAATCTTTTGTTACGTGGAGAGATGTTGACACAGGATGCGCGTTGTATTATTCGTTAGGTACATTAATTGTTTTCTTAAACGTGAATCATAGAGAGAAACACACTCTATATCTCTTCGTTCTTACACAAAGAGAGTTGCATGCAACTAACAGATATCAGAGGACTTAATTCCGAATTCCCTCCTCTGATAAGCGTTAAAACCTGCAGATGGCTAACCAAATGGGGCCTTCTCCAAACCCCCAAAAGAAAAGCTGGACAGTTTTGATGGATGTCATTCCACCTATCGTTATTGATTTAAATACATGTACTACAATGACACAGGCATTGAACTCGAATTTTCCGATGACTAGGATCTTATCTAATGTCCTGACTTTCAGCTACTTGGAAAGTGTTTAGTCAATAATTCTAGTCGATTCTATAATATTATAAATTTTCATATACTGAGGATGTTTAAATCATATTTCACGTCATGAAACGTTAAATCGTTCATTCTTAAACTAACCATCCCGACCCCAATTACAAGATCATGATAGGGGTCACAAAAAATACGTGATAACAATGAAGAAAATATTTTGTAACTGGACATGAAATATTACACAATTGGTAATTTTAGTTAGGTCACTGATGATATATCAATAACAGCCAACTGCCGTAGCGCGAGGGAGGGGACCGAAGGAGGGCTGAGATTTCTTTTATTGAGATTAGAAGAAAAACACCTCGCAACAATGTAATATTTGTGGAAGGCAATTTCTTTTTATATACTGAGGCACAATTATTCTTACAAGAATTTTCGGGTACAATTTAGCTTTTTCGATAAAATCCCAGCCCGAGACAACAGGCAAGTGGACACCCAACGTTACCCAGGAAGAGAACCTTGACGCACAAGGATTGGAGGATACACAGCACCAAGATTCTATCTTATGACAATGGACACGATGTTTACAGTCTGGCAAGAAGACAAAGAAGACAGGATTTCTGTGATTTCACACCAGAAAAAAAGGCTACTACAACAGAGTGAGGGGAGCCACGCTACAGACTGGAGACCGCGTCCTGGAGAAGATATTGTCACAGGTGACCACAGGCTATCGAATAAATGGGAAGATCTTTACATCATCATACGAAAGCCCAGTCAAAATATGCCCGTCTTTGTAGTGCGGAAAAAGAAATGGTGAAGGTCGACAGCGGACTTTACACACGAATCTTCTCTTGCCCATCGGCGCTCTTCATGACCCTGACAGGATCGAGTGACTCATCTTCCGAAGCGGAGCCTCCATCACCCAGACCTAAGTATGTGCAAAGGCCATGACCAAGAAACTAATGACGATTGCACTGTTCCAGATCTAGTCCCCCAAGCTGAAGCAGACAATGTTGAAGAGATGGATGTCACAGTGACGCTGTTCCAGCTACTGATGGAAGTGATGTTCCACGACATTCAACACATCACCAACAGCCTCATGGTTGGGTGAGTTAGGGGCAATATGCAAGGATGGAGGGCTTGCTGACTGGCGAAGGTCGCCGCCTGGAGCATTTAACCATCACTGGAATATTTGAATAGACCACCCCGAGCATCATGAATGCATCATAGCACAGCAACCATTGCGCATTGCTTGCTCTGTTGTTTCTCTGGAGTTCTATTGTCTTGCCGGTGTCCTCCCATTAGTTAGACGTCCCAATAGTTAGACAGCTTATAACAACACTAATCCTTATGCTTGTTACCTCAGACTTTAAAATGGAATAGTCTAGATAAGATCTGACAAACAAAGCAAAGCAGCTTTAAATAGATACTTTAATATTATACTTAACATTTAATGACACTTTACATTTGATAAATTTTGTACAGTTTGTAACAACACTTTGTGCCAGTTTTTGGTAATGTACACTTTACATTTAATAACTTTTACAGTTTATTTATCCCAGACGGAGCAAGTGTGCTAGGTGACAGAGGTCTGTTGAGTCGCTCTTGAACTTCTGTCTTCAGTTGTCGAAAAAGCCGGCCATGGGTTGTTGATTGGCGATCTGGCAAAAGGGCGAACACTAGAGGGAAGGTGTTGGGGCCAACTCTGGCATGAATGATGTATACTTAATCCCATAAACCTGGACATGCTGTGAAGGTACCATCCATGTAAAGGGTGTCAGCTTCCTGGAGGGCTTGTATCGGTTCTGCAGTGAAGAAAGCCAGGATCTCGTCGCCGTCGCTGAACAGTAGAAAGGAACGTCCATCTGTTGTCTCTGACCATTTGTCTTCAATGTCTACTGCTGACCGCGACCTGGGTAACGCTGGAATGTAACGCCTGAACAAGAGCAAAGGAACAGTTACACATATGTTACATGATATATTGATAACGATTTCATTAACTTGAAATGTTTAAGAGCAAAACAAGTTATGTGGGACCTAAAAAAAAAGTAAATTCTAACCAAGTCAAAAATACGGGATGATATTTACCTGTAAAGTGCACTTTTCACGCTCTGAAATGACGGCATCGCTGGCATGTTGGCTTCATCTACTTGAGTATCTTGCTCCTCGTACAATGCCTGCATCTGTGTGGTTTCTTCTCGCGCTCTTTTACGAAGATTGCTGACAAAGTTCACTCTGGTTTCATCTTCAGGCGGATGGTTATGTTCCGACTGATTGCAAAGAAAGTCACCGACAGTCATACATTTCCCATTGCACATCTTGACGACATTTCTCCAATGTGTGCAGGTTTGCCTCTCGCGGTTTCTGTTGTAAATATATCCATCTAATATCAACTGCTCACTTCCACGCCGAGAGGTGATGTACTCTACTTTCCTTAAACCAGCCATATCGATACTGATAATGATACGTACCCCAAGATCATTTTTATTTGTTGGACGAGTAGATAATCTAAACTCAACTCCTTCAACTGATCATACAGTAAGACAATTAAGCTTCTCCATAGTTTACATAGTTAATATCATGCCTATTGAACCTGTGCTGAGAGTAAGGTAATTTAGGTTAATTAAACGAAATTATAACATATATACTCCCTAAACTGTGAGTCCCCTATCCCTACTCAGTACTTTAATCTAATTAGGACTGATCCATTACACCTGTAGGTATATTCCCTCTTTGCCTTATTACAAATGTCTAACAATTGGGACGTCTAACTAATGGGACGTCTAACTAATGGGATATAACCGTCTTGCCCCAACTCCGTATATTCAGTGACATGGTGCCTTATGTGACTCGTCAGTTCACTTTCACATTTTCAATGGAGTCTCCCTTGAGTGTAAGTCAGTGTTATATTCAGTGGATATATTTCTATTTATCACAGGCTAGTTCATTTATGAATTGTATATTTATGTGTTCTTTTTTAGCCATTCATCTTTATTACTGTGTATAACGGTATGTGTAGTAGAAATAAATAAACTCAGCTAATTCTAAATAGCATTCTCATGTGCATGTGTTACTTATCATATTTTGTAAGTAAATACTATTATGCGTATCCATATTATAGCTAGCTATTTACCTTTAACTAAGTTTTGTACTTAACCAAGCATACATGAATGAATGTATGATGTGGTGAGGGATTATTGTAAATACATAAGAATGTTAACATAGTTATGTAAAATGTTACATTATGCTGACATTATGTATATTAATGTTCAATTAAGTCACCACGGCAAATTATATACAAATAGCTCAGTGTCAAATACATTTGAGTGGTATTTTTCTATATTTTATTGTATATATTCTTGTTGTTATAAACAAAAATAATGTACCATGGATACATGTAATTATCACCACTATATAGAACTTGCGTTTGTCAACTGACATTACATACCCCCGGCCATAATCAGCCCCAATCCCGTTGTTTATATTACTGGCTTCATCCTTTGTATATGTCACTGACTTCACCGATGATTGTCATCACTACCCTTGTGTGTACATAACAGGCTTCTCTACTCCAGTATAACAATATCTACTCTACTGTATAAACATTGCCTCCTACTTGTATATATATACTTGCCAACCACACTCTGTATATCACTTGCTTGATAACGGTGTTAGAACCTACATCGAAACGTCGATCTTCTTAATTGTAATAAAAAAGTTGTTCATCCATAAATTCTTACCCTTACTTAACTGACATGAAGACAAGTCTTCTTGTCTATCAAATGTGGCACTTTATTAATGAATCATGTTAATAGGCGGTTCCTTGGATATTTAAAGGTAACTAATTAATTACTACTGATCACAGTATCATATCATACGATTGGGATATTTGCTGATAAGTTAATAATGCTAATGTTTTATTTGTATTTGTAGGTATATTGCATATCTTAACTGTGTATTTATTTCCACCGGGCCTTTCATCAATCTTTAGAACGTCAACCTGCGTTTGTGATTACTTCAATAAACCACTGGGTACATTTAAGCAGATACAAGAGGAGTGATATATCATTAGAGATTATTTGGGTTTTTATGCCTGAAGACATACGGCAGGAGGAGCCCATTGTCCCATGACCTACGTTTTTTGTGTAAACCCCGAGACCACAGCCCCCCCTCTCCAGAATATCAAATAGTCGTTCGCTCACTGGTTAGTACTCTATGTGCATAATTCATGCTTCTAATTTAAAACGTTGCCTACATTTCTTCATAGTCATTAACGTCCAATGGCTGTCTCTTATATCAGTATGTGGACAATACACCTAAACCATTGAATATAGAGAGATAACATGTCAGGTCGCTGTGACCTTCGTATTGGTCCTGGAATTTCCCAGGTTAATTTCATGACTCATACTCCAAAATAACCTGGAAAACCATGATTAAGTAATTGCCTAACATATCTACAAATCACGAAGAAGTATATATCAGTATTTTTCTAAACCATTGAATATAGAGAGATAACATGTCAGGTCGTTGTGACCTTCGTATAGGTCCTTGAATTTCCCAGGTTAATTTCATGACTCATACTCCAAAATAACCTGGAAAAACAATGATTAAGTAATTGCCTAAAATATCTACCAATCACGAAGAAGTATATATCAGTATTTTTCTAAACCATTGAATATAGAGAGATAACATGTCAGGTCGTTGTGACCTTCGTATAGGTCCTGGAATTTCCCAGGTTAGTTTCATGACTCATACTCCAAAATAACCTGGAAAAACCATGATTAGGTAATTGCCTAAAATATCTACCAATCACGAAGAAGTATATATCAGTATTTTATAAATACTGAAGGGTATCGAGAATCCGTTACATTTGCATCAGACAGGAAAGTATGGGGTAAGCATTGATTTACGCTGTTAGCAGGGACTATTCAAAAACAGTTTGTAATAGTTTCATGTAACGACTATATTTTATGCGTTTCAATGGCATTACATTTCTTAATTCATTTTTGGTATCATCACGATTTGATGTATTAACAGGTGCTCATGATATACTCTTCAAAAAAAGAAACGCAAAGCCAGATGTGTGTGAGGTAGGACAATACATGTATACGAGGAACTGTAAAAGGTATTGAGCCAAAATGTTGTGGAGAAAATACTTGGTGATTGTAGTCGTCTCAGTTATCGTTAAATAGGAAAAGTACAAGGTGAAGGTCAGCTACCATCAATAACGCTTACATGTATGTCCCCTGTTGGAATCGATAGCGGCCTGACATCTCCTGCCCATGGAAGAGACGGCTATGCGAATCAAATCCTGGGGAATGGTAGCCCACTCGGCCTGCAACGCAAATGCCAAATGCTGCAACGTCTGGGGTTGTGGTTGACGTCGGCGTAGCCATCTATCCAATTCATCCCACAGGTGCTCTATCAGGTTCAAATCCGGGGATCTGGAGGGCCTGGGGAGAACATGAACGTTGTTGTTGTGTAGACAGGCTCTTGTGATCCGTGCTGTATGCGGTCGAGCGTTGTCCCGCTGAATACACCGTTTTGACTGTAATTGGGAGGACGTGTGGTAGGAGAATTTCGTTGATGT
Source organism: Haliotis rufescens (assembly GCF_023055435.1). Taxonomy (NCBI): domain Eukaryota; kingdom Metazoa; phylum Mollusca; class Gastropoda; order Lepetellida; family Haliotidae; genus Haliotis; species Haliotis rufescens. The sequence goes on from NW_025963857.1 coordinate 16,883,750, forward strand.
ATCGTTTAGCCGTAAGATTGCCCTGGATATGGATCAAACCTGTCATGCCATGATGAGGGATAGCCGCCCACGTCGTAACGCTACCCCTACTTCCTGTGCGCAGTTTCCGGCGTAACGTTCTCCCCGACGTCTGTAGACCCGTGCTCTTCTATCCCCTCGACGGAGGAGAAATCTTGATTCGTCGCTGAACCAGACATCTCTCCATCACAATTGAGGCCATACCCTGTGTTGACGACATCAATGCAGTCGTTGTTGACGATGTTGTCGACTCAATATGACGCGTCGAACAGGACGTCTTGCTCGGAGATCTGCTCCTCTTAAACGGTTGGGCCTGGTAGGAGATTCTGCGCACTCCGGGTATTTGGGATGCGGTTTAAATGGCTGTGGTCGTCCTTTTGCGTAGGTGGCGCAGTCGGATGTAGCGATTTTGGGCGGGGCTGGTTACTCTTTGTCGTCCCGACCTTGGCCGATCACGTGTTGACCCATGCTGTTGAAACCAATCCCATAGCCTTGTGATGGTGCATAGCGTTACATTGAAAACCCTGGCTACAGCTGATCGGGATTCCCCAGCCTGCAACCGACCTATGACTTTGTTTCTTTGTACTTCTGTTAATCTTGGCATGTTGTTGAACCGTCACTGACGCAGATGCCAGGTAATCAAAAACCCTGCACTTTAATGCCGTTCATAGTGCTGCTGCACGTGCACTGCGTGCAGCTCCAGGGCCCTTTTGTTAATGCACTGGGTGCGTTTTTCCGAATCGTACGTGTTTCCCGACTAATGGTTTGCATATCCTTATTGTTATAATTTTGTTCCGGAAAATTTGTCACTGACACTTTAACACATTAAACCTCTTCATTTACACCTCTTGGTCCGCTAATTTTGCTTTTATGGCCAAAAATATCCGTATTGCGTTTCTTTTTTTGTTGAAGAGTATATATAGTAGGAACTGTTCTTTGTAGTTTTGTAGCAGAGATTTCTTATGTTTCCGAATTGTATTTGTCGATTCATCGCTTTTCTATTGTTATGAAATCCTTTCTATCATTGAATTCTGTCCCGTTTGACCCGAATCTGATTGACACGATTCAGGAAAAACTTTCCTTTCGAAATGTCTGTTGACAGACATTGGGAGAGTACCCGGGTTTGCTACCAGGAATACAGCCCTTCTGATAATCTGGATAATGCAGAAGGCTGCATTGTTGGGGAGTCTTCACAATCTCCTAAACACATTTTCAGTGGATGCCCAGCTTTGGCACAAACACAGTATCAAAAACGACATGATGGTGTGGCTCGATCATTTTATTACCGCCTTCACCATGCCTGTGGTTTTAACACAGAGGTCCATCCATGGTACGACACGGAATATGTAGAGGACGTCATCGAAAATGATAAATACAAAATTCTTTGGAATAGGCCAGTTTACAGCCTCAGACGTATCCAGACCAACACACACGATCTTGTCCTTTTTTATAGATCCTATGAAATCACTCATATCATTGAACTTTCTGTCCCTTTTGACACTAATAAGACTTACAAGATTCGGGAAAAACAGGGCAAATATGCGGACCTCGCTTTCGTAATGTCACGCTTGCATTCCAAGTACCAAGTTGTCCGACTCCCCATTGTTCTCGGTGCCTTAGGTTTGGTACCTCCCAATCTGTTGACAGACATTGGGCGAGTACACGGGTTTGCTACCAGCCCTTCTGACAATCTGGGTAATGCAGAAGGCTGCAGTGTTGGGGAGTCTTCACATTCTCCCAAAAGTTCTGGGTGGGTTTGACTAGGCAGCGCTTCCTGGGAGAAGTCCCATTCGCTGTCTGGGCTGCGTGTAGAGAGGGCAAGGACCCTGAGCTGATGATGAGCCTAAGAAGCCTGACTGTGCCAGGATCACTATTATGCATTATTTTATTTTTATCTGTACATAATAATAATAATAATTTAAGATGATTTATGAGCTGCTTTCATTATTTCAACAGGAAAACAAGTTTTCCGGTAAGTTTTAATTTTAAAACATTTCATTTTCTTACAGCGATGTTTGAGTAATATAGAAATATGTGAGTGAGTTAAATTTAACGTCGCATCATCATTATTTCAGCCATATAGCGACAAGAAATATGTAATATATAAATAACGAAATAGTAATTGCTTTTATAATACATCTTTTCTGGCTTGATGTAATTGCTTGAAGTTCGCTATACTGCCTAACAATCTTGAATAGAAAATTATGTATTATGCAAATAATATTATTGATCCTGCAATCCTAGAATTAAATATTTTAGAAACAGTTATTCGTAAATATGTTATGCTGTTGATAATTCTTGTACAAAATGAAAGTGAAAGAAAAATGTTTTATGTAACTTTATATACATGCTGCGGTAATTATTTCTTGGTATATTCATTTTTATGAAGGTCATTGTTTGGCAATATTTTGTAGATTATAGTATATTAAAGTCACTTCGGTTTGAAGTATGTGCCACTGGGGGTGGTTAAGTAGCCTTAGTGGTAGACAAACAGACAGTTTTGTATTTTGTGCCACTGGCCAATATTACTATGTATAAGATAGCTACGCGATAAATCGCATAGAACAATGAAGAACGAAGCGTGGTTTATTTCACGATAAAACATTGTTCTACCATGACGTCAGTGCTGAAGATTCGAACTTACACTCGAAAGTTGATGACGTCATAAATTGGACGATGTTGTTTTTGAGAGGGAAATGTCTTGCGAGTTGTTCCCCTCGACGGCGCAGATGAACGCAATGGCGGCACCCAAATGTGGGAGACAATCTGTATTGGGAGAAAAGGTGCAGATAATCGACGTAAAAATTGGGAGACTACCCCCCGTACATAAAATAGAGTTGTCCGACATTGTCGAGGTCGGATGCTATTCAGAAACATCTTGCATGTATTGGGTGAATGAAAACATGTTACGCAAAATATGATACAGTGCTAAAACCACCCCTCCTTGCCCCCACCCCTCCATAATAAGTGGTCATCGTATCCCAATTGCGTGGATCGATGCTCATGATGTCAATCACTGGAATATTTACAGACCGCCGTCATATAGCTGGAATATTGCTTAGTGCGGCGTCAAAAACAAACAAACATATAATAAATGGCAGTTTGGTGGGAATGTGATGGAAGAGTTCTGCGGTTTGAAACCAAAACTGTATTCACTTTTATATTATGTGTAAGAAAAACACACTGCTGCGGGAGTGTCAAAAACTGTCAGTGAAAGGCAACTGATACATTCAATGTACAAGCAATGCTTTGCATTGGTACATCTCCTTCATGACATGAAACGAATTCGTAGTTTTGATTATCAATTGTTCAGTTTCAGGATGAGCAAACTCAGTTCTAATGTACAGGACAAAACACGTCTCCGGCTTTTCCCAAGATCAAGCTAGGTTTTACATTTTCACCCCAAACGAGGAGGCGTGTTTTATCCAACTTATGAAACGTCTAAATGCAAGACATACCAGAAAATACAAGAAAACATCTAGATACCTTATAGTGAAACAATACAGTGTGTCGCGGTATAAAAACACGTGCAGCATGGACCAGCCGGAGTCATGACATGAAAAATTGAACAACTTCTCATCACATGCCCCAGTAGCTCAGTGGGTAAACAGTGGTTAAGAAACTTAACATCATATGTGAGGTTGCAGGTTCGATTGACATCATGAAATTTTCATGTAAAAGAAAATGTGACTTTTAACCAATCATCAAACACATGTCAAGAGCAAGTTTATAAAACGTAAACTGTAAAACCTTGGTTCAGAAGTGACCAATTTTCAAAACTCAGGTTTGGAGGAGATCCGTTTGGAAGATCAAACTAGTTACTAGGTTCACACACACACACACACACACACACACACACACACACACACACACACACACACACACACACACACACACACACACACACACACACACACACACACACACACACACTCACTCACTCACTCACTCACACACTCACTTTAGTTAATTGTTTTATGCATGAAAATGAATATATTTGTTGTAGATAAACATTCTGCAAGGAAGCTTGAAGCTGTTGATGACATCTTTGCCATGGACGTCTCGACCCCCTTCTCGTGTGCCGGGTATCTACGCCATTAAGAGGGGCAAAACAGTGATATATGTCGGAAGATCGAAAAACATTCGCAAACGCCTGACACAGCACTTCTCGGGCAAGTCCCAACCTGTTGACAAGTTCCTTAGAGGGAAGTCGAAACGATACAAGAAACAATACATTAAATTGGCCTGGGTGAAAAACAAGAAACAGAGATGCAATGAACATCGCTACATTAAGGGTGTAAAACAACTGCAGAAAAAGCACCCTGTGTACAATATGAAACCTGGAAGTTCATGCTAAAGTTAAGAAAAACAGAACTAACAATCTAAAACTGTTCATGAATTCATTGTTCTTAAGTATAATTAAAATTATGTGATTACTTCTGTGTCTAGTTATTATTCGTTAACAAAAATAATGCTTGAATTACATACAAGATGTTTAAATGAAGTAAACTTATATAACTAGTCAATTTTGTGTTCTGCTTTTCTCTAAGAATTACCGCCTTTGGCACTTTTATGGACACGCCTCCTGTTTGGAACTACAAATAACTCGGATCCATAACCATGGATTAGAACTTCAAAGTGTCCAGGATGTACGCCATGTTGCTAATACGGTCATATATTTGCACAGCTGTAGTTCACGTACGGACAATACTATTTCTGAACTCAAAACAGTGTTGGGCATGTGTTTTATAGATAACACTTATCTTAGATTAGGGGGATTAGGGAAGACGTAGGCATCCTCATGGGCACCAACTGCCTTTTCCTTCTGCTGATTTGTATCTTTCTGTATTTGAATATGAATGACGTTTAACTTAGGTTTCTATATCGATGATCTGACATAATTCAATAATTGTCAAATAGCCAATTCCCTTCCACTCATTTACCCACCTTGCCTGGAAATAAAAGACACCATTTAAACCGAGCCATTTTTTATATTTAAACTTGTGCATAAAATTAACGATAAAGTATCAATAAGACTGTATGACAAGAGGGATGACTTGAACTTACAAATAGTCAACTTCCCCTCTGTGTCGAGCAATATTTAAGCAGCCCCGGCCTTTGGTACAATCGAACATAACCTTTCTACACAGAAACGACTCCAGCTCAAACTTTGTCATATCAATACAGTAAACTACGTTAATAACGAACACGCTTATTACGAAATGACGGATATAAATAACTGTTTCTTGGTCCTGTCCAGGTGCTGTATATATGCCGTACATAGGCTTATAACAAACTACGGTTAACAAATTAAACTTGGTGGTCCCCTTGAGTTCGTTATAACCGTAGTTTACTGTAAATCAATTCATAATGCGCCTCATACCCAATCACCAAGTGTTCGCCCATGGCGCTACGTCTACACACACAAGTGCACTTAATCATGTGCAGTGCAGGAGATGTGGTTCGCTTTCAGTGAGTGAGTGAGTTAGGTTTAACGCCGCTTTTAACATTATTCCAGTTATCGCGGCGTGTCAGCTTAATGTGGGAGGAAAGCTCGAAGTGAAGCAGGTCTCAGACGTTTACCACTTCGGCGAAACCCACGAGCACGGGTATGGTGCTGACAAACCTAGAAACATATTCGGGGCGAACCAGGATTCGAACCCACAATCATAGGTTTCTGGCGTGCCCAAGAGACGCAACTCTGCACACCGAATCGCGGCGCCTTAGACGACTGGGCCAGCTGTAGCCCCCGGTTCACTTTGAACACACTTATAACCAGACAGCAGATTTAAGCAAGGCACTCCACTGTCAACTGTGAGGGTCTGTAGCAGTTGGTCTGGTGTAGAAAGTAATGTCCTGGTTGTGCGATTCATCATGTGTTGACCAGGTAAATGGGTGTGGCCTGAAGGAGGAGTATTCCAACACTTCACAAGTGCCAAGTCCCTGTCAATAGACTTCTTCATCATGACTTTGCCACCTTGACAGCTGCCCCGGCTTTCCCCGTTTCATTTTGAATGATAAGGCAAAGAGTTTGTGTGTTGAAGGTATATTCCAATGCAAATGCTTCATACTTACGGGAGGCCCAGTCGTCTAAGGCGCCGCAATTCGAAGTGCAAGATTGCGTCCCCTGGGCACGCCAGAAACCTATGAACTGGGTTCGAATCCCGGTTCGCCCGATTATGTTTCTAGGCTAGTCAGCACCATACCCGTGCTCGTGGGTTTCATCGAATAGGTAAACGCCTGAGACCTGCATCAGTTCGAGCTTTCTTCCCACACGCCGCGATATAACTGGAATACTGTTAAAAGCGGCGTTAAACCCAACTCACTCACTCACTCATTCATTGTCTTTACTGATAAATTTGGGTCCATTGTCTGTGTGGCAGACTCTAGGTATGCGATAACTGGCAAAGTGAGCCTTTGTTTCATCTGTCACAGTCGGTGGAAAGTGTCCTCTAACTGATCGATTTACATCAATCTGAAAAATCACACACAGTCACCAGGAAGTTCTTGTGTTCCAGGGTAAATTAGTCCCGCTTATAAGTTGCCTTACTTACTTACTTACTCACTTTTATTAGAGATTGAACGTGAGCTTTCCGACCGCAAGCGTATGTCGCACACGGAATCAGTTGCCACGGCATCGTGGGTATTTGTAGACACTTCATGGGCTCTCCGGATGCCTCCTTCCCATCCTGTGCACATGTCCTACATGCACTGCACATGTATTGTATAGACTTTCTCAAACCGGGGCAATAAAGTTTGTTTGTTGTTTAACGCCGCACTCAGTAATATTCCAGCTATATGACGACGATCTGTAAATAATCGAGTCTGGTTCACACAATCCAGTGATTGACATCATGAGCATCGAACCGCGCAATTAGGATACGATGACATGCATCAACCAAGTCGGCGAGCCTGACCACCCGATCCCGTTAGTCGCCGCTTACGACAAGCATAGTCGCCTTTTACGGCAAACATGGGTTGCTAAAAATATGTGTAGGCGATCTTCCACAATGATATATATTTAGTTCCAATGATGAATTTAGTTCTCTTCTGCACAATATTGTTCATGTAGCGTGGCAGTATCTGTGTCGATTATAACGCTGTCTCTTCAGATACATCAAAATCGACACATCAACGTCAGAGAATACTCAATCTTGACGATCTGCCCAATCAGATTCTATAGAGTGTAAAAGGCAAAATAGTGAAATATTATATGAATGGATCATTGAAAATTAGTGATGACGTAAGGTCATCTGGTCAAACGCTGGTCTTGTAGGAGATTTCCGAGAAAAATGTTTGCTGTTTTGTCTCTCATGAAATTGGGTTGGAGATTTACCATGTAAGCTACAGCAAACACAAATCGATAGTTGCTCAGCTCTTTTTGAATAAGTAAAAGATATAAATACTTATCATGATTCTAATTATAATTCTTTGCAGCTCGTTATCGGATACTTCGAAACCGTTGAATTAACATTTGCAGTTTAACACTTCAAAACCTTTCAACTATCTGAAAAAGAATGTCTGCTTTTCAAAGAAGGATTTTAAGTTGGTGTGGCTGAGTGAGCTGGGTTTAATCCAGTCAGGTGTTGACCAATGTGGCGGATGTAATGCATACGACTGGTAATTGTGTTTGTTGTTTAACGCCGCAATCAGCAATATTCCAGCTATATGACGGCGGTCTGTAACTAAATCGAATTTGGACCAGACAATCCAGTTATTGACATCATGAGCATCGATCTTTGCAATTGGGATACATGACATGCATCAACCAAGTCAGCGAGCCTGACCACCCGATCCCGTTCATCGCCTCTTAAGCATACGAGAAGTTCTAACCCGGATCTGTACGGGACTGGTAGTAGCCCTAAGCGTCGTTACCACGATAAAGAAGTTAAATCCATAAAGTTTCATGCCTAAATGTTCTAACCCGAGCATGGGTATCATCATCCACTGATGACAGTGACAGCCTGTTTTTCGGTGGTTGTAGGTTAAGGAGCAAGGGACAAAGTTGATGGATGTTGGAATGATCAGGTTGAGATCAGGTTGCAACCGCTCCAGGTAATTTTTCTTCATCGTGAAGTCAGAAGAAAACGTGCATGGGCACCGTTATCTACCATGGTGTTGACCATATCAGTGCAGAATGCAAGGAAATTGACTGAACATTTCACATGTTCTCTATACACATCATGATCTTCACTCTGGCAGAAAAGAGGTTGGTTATGAATATTTGGCGAATTCACCATACTGCATTAGGACAGCTAATATTTGCAGTCCAAACAGTGGATGCACATAATCACAAAAAAGATGATCTTCGATACAATTTTGGACGACGGCTCACATTTTACGAAATTATGCCACGTGTATATGAAGACAACTTTTACATTTCCATTTGCGATAACCTATGCATCTGAAACTGCATAGACGAAAACTGCGTTCTCGTTTTCTCATGTGATCATACCATATGTGTCCCGATAAGAATGTTGAGAAAATAGACATGTTTCTTGTGGGGTAGTACAGTTGCCACTTAATCGTCTCGGTGAGAGTCTACTGTACTGTGAATGAAGTGATAACCTACATTCTTAAATCGAAAATTTTATTTATTAGGGGTCATTCAAAGGTTGATCGGGTGTGATCTGTCGGGGTAGTTTAATTGCTTTTCTACAACATATCTGACATATTGATCGGCCTGTGCATATATACAAAAAATTCCAATGAATGGCATTTGTTAAAGACTATATTTTACTGTGTTTAAACAAGTGTAAGTTTCTGAATACTTCATTGCGAATAGAAGCAACAACACGGGACGATAATTACATCCTCTAAATATCCTTATTAAAAAGATAAAGAATCTGTATTCTTATTGGAGAAGAGCGTTCAATAGGTCAAGTATGTTAGCTTGAAATGTTGTCAGGCCCAAATTAGGTACGTTGTCAAAATATGCCAAGTGTATTGTTTAAATGTAGACATGTAATGTCATGTTACGGTATGACAGTAAGGTTTTTGCGGCAGCTTAATTACATAAAACCACTTCTTTATTATTTCGACGTTTCGGAGTCGATTCTAACACCATTATCAAGCAAGTGATATTAAATTGTATAAACAAGTTGTTCATCCATAAATTCTTATCCTCACTTTGTACTCCAACTTCTAAATGCCTATCAAAGAAGTTTAATTACAGGTTGACCTGTGACCTTTGAGGGTGTAAAAAAATAGTAACAAATATAAAACTTTGGAAATGAAAGTCCTCCGGCCATTTTGTCCATTAAAGCATACATCTGCATGTCTTATACATAATTGAAGATTGTATAGCTATATGTATGCTCATTTGGCTTGAGGAATTATAACATATAGTTTAGACCTTTTTTGTAAGGTCTGGACACGATCTTGTCCACTACAACGCATCAAAACGCCAATAGTCGAAAATAGAAATCATTTGCACTCATGATAATGGAATTCCACTCTTCTAACAAACTGAGAGTCTGCATCCAGCTTCTGTCTGTTGTATTGTCCACCCAAAGCCATCAGGGGATTGGATGGGTGATGGGAAAACCACTCATCCAGTCAATTGAGAGGTTGTATACATCTTCTGTATTTTTCTGTAGGCCATCCAAATCCATCAGGTGATGGGATGTTGGGCCTGATCTCTGCAGCTTTCTTTCATATAGCTGTTTCTTAGTTGACTCTCAGTAAACCAGACGATCCAGTGATTGACATCATGAGCATCGATCCGCGCAGTTGGGACACGATGACATACATCAACCAAGTCAGCGAGCCTAAAGACCCGATCCCGTTAGTCGCCTCTTACGCCAAGCATAGTCACCTTTTACGGCAAGAATGGGTTGCTGAAGACCTATTCTATCCCGGATCATCACGGGTCAACAGGCTTTGATACTTTGTTTTATCTTTAAGTAATGTCAAGGCAGACTGTTTACCTCTCCCAGCAAAGGAGCTTATGGTGTCACATTCTGTGAAAGCATGGCGTCCAAACATGGCTTCATATACGTTTTGTCCCAGTGCCCTCCTCACATTGCTGACGAATCTTGCTCTGTTTCTGGCTCTGAAGAAATGCATCTGTATCCTCAGAACATACCATAATGATTTTGTAACCTTCAGTTGATGCATTCTTCAATTGTTGAGATGAATTCCCACATTTTGTCACAACTCTCGGGACTAAACTGAAAGCAATCCTCTCCACATGTGACGAACAACCAAGTACATTTCTTCCATTCCATGGCGAGAAACTTGATTAGACTCTGCTAGTTGCTTGAGCTAGACAGAAACTTTTACCATTTACTCACGTGTGACAATTAAGGTGTGATGTTCTTAAACTGTGGTCATGTACGAGCTCCACGGTGACTTACTTTGCATTCTTGATGGACACATCTTTGTACACATCAACACTGCATCAGTTCGCTGACTTTTGTCCCCCTCCATACAAAATCTGTACAAACATGTCATCATCAACTGATTGCAACGTCTTGTTGTCACCCTTGATTTCCCTCTACAATTGCCATTATATCAATCATAGTACAAGATGATTCAGTAGTAGCTTCTGATAAGGGTGCAGTTTTCACCAGTTGTTACCTCGTCAAGTTGATTTACTTGTCTTTCTGACTGATCCATCAGTGCATGCAAGTGTCAGTGATAAAGGTCAAAGGGGGTGGCTGTATACAGATTTCATATCAAGTTGCCAGCTCAGTGCTATGATGATCATATCTGCAAACATATTTCTATCTGCTGTGAGCACTACTTCAGCTTCACAAGTTTGAACCTTTCGCTTCTTCTTTGACTGATTGGTGAAGGTCTTCAAGTTGTTTCTTGGCAACCGATTATGACGTTTCCGAAATGGAGGGATGGTAAGAAGACGTCTTGAATGAAAGCCACTGAAAGATTGTTCTCCTATTTCTTGTGCCTTCAGCAGGTCAGAAGTGATGTATGGAGTGGCCGCAGCAGTAGCTATGTATAGTGACACCAACTCAGGATTGTCGAAAGGATTGATAGTAGACAATGAACTTAAATTAGTAGGAGACTCTTCACAAATAATGCCGGCGATCCTTGTAGGTCTCCTTTTCTAATAAGATGGAAACATCCGGAGAGCGGAAGGTCGGGGGTTCGATCCCCGGCCGTGTCATACCAAAAGACGTTAAAAGATGCCTCTTGTTGTTACCCTTCCTGGCTATTGCTATGTAAGTGAAATTATCTTGAACGCGACGTTAAACCGCATTTCACCTCACCGCATGGATGAAATTGCAAAGAAACAAGAAAACTCTTGTCAGCCAGTGCTGAGACCTATCCTCATGCTGCTGCCAGGTTATTGTGCTAACAATAGGTTGTAGCCACTACTAGCCTGCAACTCGTTCCACAATAGTATTTTTATTATAATTGTGTTAATGCATCTATATATAATTGTCGCATTGAAAGCTGAATGTTTGATTAATTCTTTCTTTTCCTATTAAGGCGGAGGGCAATTTGAAGGAACATCCTTCTTGCTGAGTTACACCCCAGCTTCGACAAAAGGACTGGAAAAAGGGAATTTATATATGGCAGCCGATCACAATGGCACAAGCTGCAACGTGACATCTGGCTGAGGATCAAGCACACTATTGGTTGATAGTACTTGGTACCGATATAAACTCTGGGAAACAAACAACGTTAGTACAGCTGGTATCGACAGGGAAAGTGCAGTTGACATTAGTTGTACAGGTTTTGTTCAACTGTATGTATTGTTCAGGACTGTAGGAGGGGGTCTTACAGACGCCTTTGGTGTAATGCCGGTGTCATCACTGTCCACTGATTACATCGTGCCCTCTGTGACTCTTAACCCCACTCTGTCGATAGCTGCAGCCTCTGACAACCCGGCCGTGACAGTGCTCTTCTCATCAAACTGTTCCTTCAGTTATGAGAACAACATATATGCTAATAGAGACAACATTTCAGTATTGTTAAACAAGCGGGATGTCTTTGCACCCGATGGAGCCTTCCCAAACCCATATGCAGACAACTGTGATTATCATGGTACACGTGTCCTAAGTACAAGTCCGGTGGCTGTATTTTCTGGCTTGGGTATCATTGCTTATCCTAAAAACCATGGTGACAAGGTATTAAACCAAGTACCGCCTGTAAGTTCTCTAGGAAATGATTATGTAATTCCTCCACTTGATCACACTGACTCGTATCAGGTTCGAATAATTGCGCCAGTGAGTAACACATCAATTACTCAGACTGATGGCAACATCAGTTATTCATTCTAACTACAATCTGGACAGACACATGTCACAGACTATAATCCTGATGCTGTAGTTGTTCACAGCCTATTATTGTACAAAGAATCGCAGGATCTGATGCAACTTATACAGTTTTCTCTTCAATAGTACCACCCATCAATAGATACGGACATGCATATACAATTCCAGATGTCAAAGGTTATAATGGCACCTTCGTCCGCTACCTGAGTATTATAATAGACAGCAACTGTACAAATCAAATTAGCATTAGCAGCGCCTGGCGGAACATATCTGTTCGTGGTCATCAGTATTCGGTTACAACATTACTGGCTCCGGCTTCTCTGAACCGTCTGAATACTACACCTGAGTGCAGGTTCGCCGTCCAGGTATTTGGACTCGGGTTATCTGAAGGCTATGGATATTTTGCTGTCCCAATATCAGCTGGTACCTCTAATGAAAACAGTTCATGAACTCATTTCTTTTTCAAATATTTATAGCAATGGCGTACAAATAAAGACGACAGCCAAAAAGTCCACACAGTGGTTTAAATGAATGGTGTATATGGTAGATAACATATATGGCAGATAGAAAAGTGTTATTCAGCCTGGAACAATATATATAATGTTTCTCAAAGAGCCCACAACCCCAAATCCTAGTCCCAATTCGGATTCCAGGTTTGAACAGATCCCTAGTTAATCTATGCTGGTCTTAAGAGGACAGATAAAGAATCGGGTTGCTACTTCCGGTTTGGCAATGGCGGCGTGAGGACGCAATCGGCGGGGGCTCTAGTCAAAATCCGACATTATCCAAAACATCATGGTCTCAAAGGGCAAATCAAAGAAGGGATCACCAAAAACTAAGAGTGAAGAATCTGTTGGGGGCACTATTAGCCAGTATTTACAGTCAGCAATTCTGGAGAGCTAAGACACTGTTTCGATGCCAGCTTCAGCTCCATCATCGCCCACACCACGTGTAGATAACGAATGGAAGGATTTCATTCGAAGTGAACTGAAACTCATTACGGATAAAATATGCTGTAGAGTTGATACCGCCACGGCGGAATTATCTGAATTATCGAAAAGAGTTGATGGTGTGGAATCGGCGACAGATTTTCAGTCAAAACACATCGATGACTTCGCACAACAAGTCGACTTGACAGAAGTTAGTATGAAACACCAAATCAACATGCTGAAAAGGAAACTTTTAGAAGCAGAAATTTACTCGAGAAAATCTAATCTTCTAGTATACTGAGTGCCAAATACAATCACTACACTAGATTCGCATTGTCGGGGGATATTCAAAGATAAACTAGACTTGGATGAACAGACTGTAGAAAACATGAAGTTTGTGAACATACATCCTCTACCGAGATTCCACGAAAGTGACAAACCAAATCCAATCATTATTAAGTTTGTTCTTATGCAGGATAGGGAAGCTATTATCAAGGCTACTTTCGCCAGAGGAAAACACCTATCAGAGGCTTGCCTTTCGATCAGAACGGATCTACCGTTAGACTTGAATAAACTGCGAGGAAGATTACTACAAAAATCAGCGATCACTCGTAAAAACTACAATCTACAGACTCGTGTTCGCGAGAAGGGGACGGATGTTATTCTTTACTACAGAAAAGATATCAGGTCAGATTGGAAAACTCTAGGGGAAGATCAGGATCCTGTTCTCATATCAACGTTAACACAACATGCCTGCCAAATGAATATTAATCTATGGGACTTTGGGGATTCTAAGAATATTCAGTGATTGCGAAAAGGTTTTATGTGTTATTCTATTTGACCTACATTCCACTCGTTCAAAAGATTCTTCTTCAACAACTTTCACATAGTATGGATTATGTCTTATGTTTCATTCAAGAACAATTCGGGGAATTCATATGTTATTAGGTAAGTGCGCCAATACTTTATTACTTTATTGTAACTATTTCTTATGATCTACCCATGTTTATCGACAGACCACGAGAAACTTTAGCGACATCATATCACGTGACACATCACGTGGCGCATTATGTGCTTCAAAATGGCGGACATATGTTTATTTCCTCGTGTTTACATGTTAGGACACGGATTTCATGACCTGATGTCTAATTGCATCTCTCTAAGATGTTAAAATTCTGACAAAGGATATGTGGATATATTGAATACATTTCACCACCGAGCCTAAATGTCAAAGAATCCACTGATCAGCTGCTGATTCTTTTTTATTTCATTGATTGGAAACTGTCGACACCAGGCGAGTTTGTCGAATATGTCTTTTTTTGTTTTTTGTGATGAAAGTTTTATCACCCTCTTCATGCACACTAAGCACATGTTTAAAGACTTAAACAGAGCCCCCAGAATGTGAGGGGAATTTGCCTTACCTGAAGTATACAACTGTGTGCAAGGCGAATTGCAAAGGACCTTTTTTTTAACCTTTTATTTTATTTTTATGTTGTTTGTGTGTTTCAGAATTTTTAGTGAAATACTCTCACTGGTCCTGATGATATGGAAATTAGTGTTTCCCTTCAATGATGGCTAGTATTGGTTTTAGTTGCTGTTCTGTAAATTGTAGAGGACGACAGGAGACTGAGAAAAGAAAAGATCTCTTCATTTTTTTACGATCAAAATTATAATCACTGTATCTTTTACAAGATACACCTTTTTCCAAGGAGCAAGAACCCATTATAAGGGCACAATGGGGTTATGACTGTATTTTTAACTCTAAAAATAGTCAATCTAGATGAGTGGCATTTTTATTCAATAGAAATATGGAATTTAGATATTACAATTTGTGAAAGACGTTTAACATTAGTGAATATGTATGGCCCAAATACAGATTACCCTGAACTTATTGGAGACTTAAATTTTATGTCTGGCGAGATTTCAACCCTGACAGTAAGAAAATTACTTGGCACAAAATGTCACCACTAAAGCAAGCAAGATTGGATTATTTTTTTTTATTTCTGAAACTTTATACCCTTTTATAACAAATGCTAGGATTAAACCAGGATGTAGAACTGATCACTCTATTATTGATATTGACATTTCATTCAAAGATAAAAAAAACCAAAACGTTCTACTTATTGGAAATTTAATACATCATTACTGACGGACAAAAACTATGTAAAGGAAGTCAAAGAAACTATTTTGAAAATAAAAACTCAATATGCTCTGGACTATCAAGATGATATTGTTGATATAGAAAACCACTTACTTCAATTTAACATTAATGATCAATTATCTTTTTCAACATTTTTAATGGAATTGCGAGGTAAAACAATTTCCTATTCAACTTTCAAGAAAAAGGAAAGAATTGAAAAAGAAAAGAATTTATTAGAGGAAATTGAATCTGTTGAGAACTCGCACACTATTACCTATGAATTGTTAGAGGAAAAAAGAAATGAGTTAGAAGATATAAGGAAACATAAAATGGCAGGTATAGCTATTAGATCTACAACTAAATGGATAATGGAAGGTGAAAAAATTAGTAGTTATTTTTGTAATTTGGACAAAAAGGAATTTTGTAAGCAAATCAATGACTAATCTGGAACTAAAAATTGGCTCTACTAGTAGGGATAGTACTGAAATAATTACGGAAGCTGCAAACTTTTATGAAAATTTATATAGTAGCAGAGAAGATTGCATACATGATCTTGATCTAGACTCTATTCTTGACAAAAATACTTTACCAATTTTAGACAAATTGGCTAATAAAGATTTGGAGAATATGATTACTTTAGAAGAATTAGCTATAGCATTAAAAAACATGCCAAATAAAAAAGCCCAGGTTCAGATGGATTTCCTTCAGTATTCTTCAAGTTCTTTCGGAAAGATATAGGACAATTATTTTATTGAGATCTCTAAATTATGGCTTAAAGACAGGAGAATTGTCAGTTACTCAAAAACAGGGGGTCGTTGTTTGTTTCCCAAAGGGTGACAAACCAAAACGTTTTTTGACAAATTGGAGACCTATTTCATAACTTAATGTTTCTTATAAATTAGCCTCATCATGTATTGCAAATAGAATTAAAGCAAAACTTCCATTTATTATCAATGAAGACCAAACTGGCTTTATGTCTGGCCGATATATTGGGGATAACATTCGTTTGATATATGATATGTTATCGTATACTGAAAAGAAAAAAATACCTGGCTTACTTCTTTTGATTGACTTTGAAAAAGCCTTTGATTCTATTGCTTGGTCTTTCATTGATAATTTAAGAAAATATATTTCTACTTTTTATGTGTATATTAAGAGTGCTATGTCTATAAATGGTAACATGTCCTCTTGGTTTAATATTCAGAGAGGTTGCAGACAGAGTGACCCACTGTCTCCTTAATATTTATTTTATGTGCAGAAATATTGACGAATTTGATTCGCTCTAATGCTAATATCAAAGGTATTTTTATTGAAGACAAAGATTTTTTTATGTATCAATATGCTGATGATACTGAATTACATTTAGATGGTAGTCAGTTCTCCTTTGAAGCTAGTATTGAAACACTTAATTATTTTGCAAATATTTCTCGTCTGAAAATTAATTATGATAAATCTCAGGCAATTTGGATTGGTTCCAAAAGAGGTTGTAAAGATAAGTACATGGAGAATTGTCCAATAAGCTGGAACCCAGAAGTATTTAGAATTTTAGGTATTAAATTCTCAGTTGATTTGAAAAAAATGTCAGACTTAAATTTTAAAGATAACTTGTATGAATTGAAAGTAATAATTCAGAAATGGATGAAAATAATTATTACACCAATTTGCAGAATTGTAATTATAAAATCTCTACTTGTATCCAAGCTTACCTATTTGTTATCATCATTCCCAGATCCCTCCCAAATATTTCTCAAAACATTAAATGACATGCTATTTAAGTTTCCGTGGAACGGAAAAACTTATATAGTTAAACGACTAAAGGTCTGTCAACCTGTTGAACAGGGAGGGTTAGGTATGATTAATATATTTTTTAACACAAAATCTATTAAGATTACTTGGATAAGGCGATTATTATGTGGAGATACCAAAAAATGGAAAGACAGCCACAAGGCTGTATTTCCTTTTGTTAATGACCTCGAAGAGTTTGGATCTTGTTTTATAGAAAAGAAGCTGTGTTTGTTTTATAATATATTTTGGAAAAACTGTTATGAAGCTTTTGTAGATTTTGATAAGAAGATTGTACCAGATACTTTCAGTAGTTTTTTAGCTGAACCTATTTTTCTCAATCGCAACATCAAAGTTAATAAATTACCAATATTCTTGAAAGATTGGGTTGATAAAGGTATCACCCAAATAGCAGACATTGTAAATCATAATCATGACTTCATAATTTTTGAAGAATTCAAAGACATGTAAAAGATAAAATCATCTTTCTTGGCTTTTTATGGTAATGTTTGTGGTATTAAGAGATATTTGACCAGTTTGAATTTGACTAAACTCCCTACTGAATCTGTAGAAGAACATCGCTGTGCTATTAAAAAGTACAGGCTCTAAATATATTTATAATATTCTTGTATTTGTTGATATAAACAAGAGGCCAGGAAAAGTGTGAGTTACAGTTTGGAAATTTGAATGGAATATTCAATTAAGCCTTTTAAAGCAACACAAGAGGTGAAATTGCGTTGGTTTCAGTATCGAATCATACATAGCATACTTGAAACTAATTCTTTGATGTTTAAAATGAATATTTCTGATACCACGCTTTGTTCTTTTTGCAAATGTTATGATGAAACTATTGTACACCTTTTTTTGGAATGTGAACTTGTACAAGTATTTAGGAAAACCTTCTTAGATAGGATAAATAAATGTAACCATGTACATCATATGAAATTAAGTGCTGAACTTGGATTATTTGGTGTTAAAGAAAATATTGTTACTGACAAAGTTTTTGATCTTCTTATTCTAATAGCTAAATCTTTTATATATTTCTGTAGATTAAAAAACACACCAAATCTTTGCTTTGCAATATTTCAAAAAGATGTTTGTCTGAGATACAAAATTGAGAAGAATATAGCCTTTACAAATGGTAATGTAGCAACATTTTATAAATCATGGATCTTTTATCACATATTGTTTGAAGAAGCAGAACAGCAATAACATATGTATCTCTTTCTCATATTTGTTTCCGGCCAGTATCAGTGTTCGAATAATATTTTGAATGCTTGACTGTGTGTTTGTTTTGTTATATTTCTTAAAAATCACCTTGGCACCATTTCCAATACTTGTATTTAATTTTTCCCAAATGTATACATACAGAATTGATATTAGACGATGATTTATCTCATGGATTGTTTTCTTTTCACAAAGAGGTTCAAGCTTGCCATATTCATTTGCAGTTTAATTAGGCCAGGTCATGTCATAGAAAAATTGAACGAGTATCCGCTATCTTGGCAAATATATCACACTGAAAAGTGAAAACAGTATTGCACTACACCCGAAATACACTCGGAATTCCGTGAGATGTGCAGCATGTGCTGTATCTTCAGTTCGTAGGTCGAAGAAGTCTTAATAAGCAATCTCAAGACATTAATTTACTCAGAGGGACAGAATACCGTTCTGCACCAAAGTTACTGTCGCTTGTGTCAGGTGCGCGCCACTTTGATATATTTCCTCCAGGTGAAGAAGTTAAGCTTCTTGGTCGCCGAAATGGCGATGCCACAGGCGTTAACCAAGGGGACTAAGGCCAAGGGAAGGCACATTATGGAACCAAGGGTGGACAGTCGACTCACGAGACTCGAGACCCACGGTCACACTCTTGGTCGACGCCTACCAGTGTCCACTATAAAGGATCTATGTACAATACGACTCATGTTTGATCCCATTTTGCCAGTCTGTGGCCTTGTTACGCCATTACTTCCTTGACATGAAGTCATCCCTGATGTCTTGGGGATAGTTTTTTGAAACGCTGAATCTTTATGCATAGATCTAAAAATAAAGCCGAATATTTGCTTGAGACATCAAACTGTCAGCTTTATCCATAAATATTAGTTTGATTGTTTGTGTGTTTGTTGTTTAACGCCGCACTGATCATCATTATCCAGCTGTATCCGTCTGTACATAATCGAGTCTAAATCAGAAAATACAGTGATTGAGCATCGATCCACGCAATTGCATCTGATGACTTGTATCAACATGCCTGACCATCTGATCCCGTTAGTCGCCTCTTATGGCAAGCATGGGTTGCTGCAGATATATTCTAGCCCGGATTTTCACGGGTGATCACAATCAGTGTAAGGAAATCTCCGTTCACAGACATAAAAACTCGCAAATATCTTTGAAACTGACCACGTGCGCCGCTGATTTCTGATGAAGTAATTTGTGTTACCATGGTCACGTTCACACCCATTGTGACGCTTTGATTGACAGACATGCTTTCAGGTTTGATTGCTGCTTTGGCAATGGTATTTTGGACTTCTGGTTTTGTTGCTGTAGTTGAAACGTTAGTAAACCTCGATACAAAATACCAGCCCCCACACCCGAATATCAAACGGCTGGTCCCTGAAATGGAGCATGACTTAGGTACGTTTTTAGCCCTAATTAATATTTTACACGGGGATATGTCTTACAGATTATCAGTAGGAACTATATCGTTAAATAGCATCATTGAACAGCTCAATTTCACTCAAGCAAATTGTAACATAGGTTATATAAGTGAAAATCAAACATATATTGAAATTTAATTTCAAATATATACATTGAAGTGAATTAGAAAAGTGTCTGATAACCTTTTCACCGATACTGCTTCATCCATTTGGGCAATCGTGAAGTCAGAAGATAAGATCACGGGCATGGGGCACAGGAACCGTTATCTACCATACTGTTGATCATATCAGTGTTGAATGCAAAGAATTCGACTTATTATTGCTATATTTCACGTGCTGACTATACACATCACGATCTTTCACTCTGCCAAAAGAAATGACTGGTTATGAACAGTTTGCGAAATCACTGTAGAGAAGAAGGCAGGTAGTATTTGCAGTCCAAGCAGTGGGTACACGATCCTTTAAAAGTGAGTTTCTACAGCTTTCCGAACTGTGGGTTACAATTTACAGTTTTTTATCACGTGTATATATAGAAATCTTGACGATGCTATTCGTGATCACCTTTGCACCTAAAAGTGCTTGGATGCTCGTTTTCTAATGTGACAATAACATATGTGTTCTGATAAGAATTTTAATCAAATAGAAATGTTTGGTGCGGAGGTGTACAGCTGCCACTAAGTCTGTCTCGCCAGAGGACGTAGCCATGTTGGTTTTACTTTTGCTTACGTTTGGGGCTTTTGGGGTAACATCAGGTGAGTGTCTACTGTACTGAGACTTGGGAACTAACCTCAAAGGTGAGGTGAGGTGAAATGGGGTTTAACGTCGCGTCCAAGATTATTGCACTTATATAGCCACGTGCATCTACGTGTGTGTGTGTGTGTGTGTGTGTTTGTGTGGCTGCTTGTACTAGTCCGGACTGATGTCGATTGATAGTGCTGGCTCACTGAGATACCATGCCGCAGTTTAACATGAATACACCACTCAGACACAGTATACTGACTCCGAGCCGATCAGTCCTTGTTTTAGCCCCTTAATGCCGAGCGCCAGACAGGGCAACAACAAGTACTTTTGGTATGACGCGGTCGGGGATCGAACCCCGTCCAGGCGGACGCTCTACCAATCTAAATATTTAATGTTTTATTGACGTGTATGTATTAACGAGGTCATCCAAAGGTTGATTTGGGAATATTGTGTATTGTGTGATCTTAGAGTGAGTGAGTTGTGTTTAACGCCGCTTTTAACAGTATTCCAGTTATATCACGGCGTGTCAGCTTAATGTGGGAGGAAAGCCCGAAGTGATGCAGGTCTCAGACGTTTACCACTTCGGTGAAACCCACGAGCACGGGTATGGTGCTGACAAACCTAGAAACATAATCGGGGCAAACCGGGATTCGAACCCACAATCATACTGGCGTGCCCAGGGAACGCAACTCTGCAGACCGAATTCTCGGCGCCTTAGACGACTGGGCCACCCGTGCCCCCTGTGATTGTAGAACTAGAACCGTATGCATATTAAATTTGAACAAACTATACAAATATATGATTTGAGACCACACGTGTTTTAAAATAAATAAAAGACAATCGGGTTTCAAACGGAATCGGTATGTGTTAATGCATCATTATATAATGGTTTCATGTAACGTACTGACTACTTTGTTCCGTTTTAGGCTCAGGACAATTTGAAGGAACATCCTTTTTGCTGAGTTACACCCCAGTTCAGACTAATCCTACAACAGGACTGGAAAGAGGGTATCTATATGTGACGGCCAATCATAATGGCACTAGCTGCAACGTGACATCTGGCACAAGTTCAAGCACCATACAGGTTGATAATAGCTGGTCCCGTTATATATTACCCGAAACAAACAACGTTAGTACAGCTGGGATCAAACAGAAAAGTGCAGTTGAAATTAGTTGTACAGGTTTTGTTCAACTGTATGTATTGTTCAAGACAGAAAGTGGTTATTCAGAAGCTTTTGGTGTCATGCCGGTGTCATCACTTTCCACTGATTACATCGTGCCTTCTGTGACTCTTAACCCGACTCTGTCCATAGCTGCAGCCTCTGACAACACGGCCGTGACAGTGCTCTTCTCATCCAACTGTTTCTTCAGTTATGAGAACAACATATATGCTAATAGAGACAACATTTCAGTATTGTTAAACAAGCGGGATGTCTTTCACATTGCACCCGATGCCGCCTTCCCAAACGCTAATGCAAGCAATCTCTGTGATTACCATGGAACACGTGTCCTAAGTACAAGTCCGGTGGCGGTATTTTCTGGCTCGGGTGTCCTTGGTTATCCTCAACACCATGGTGACAAGGTATTAGACCAAGTACCGCCTGTAAGTTCTCTAGGAAATGATTATGTAATTCCTCCACTTGATCACACCGACTCGTATCAGGTTCGAATAATTGCGCCAGTGAGTAACACATCCATTACTCTGACTGATGGCAACAGCAGTTATTCATTCTCACTACAATCTGGACAGACACATGTCACAGACTATAATCCTGATGCTGTGGTTGTCCTGACAAGTTCACAGCCTATTATTGTACAAAGAATCGCAGGATCTGATGCAACTTATACAGTTTTCTCTTCAATAGTACCACCCATCAATAGATACGGACATGCATATACAATTCCAGATGTCCAAGGTTATAATGGCGCCTTCGTCCGTTGCCTGAGTATTATAATAGACAGCAACTGTATAAATCAAATTAGCATTAACAGTGGCTGGCGGAACATATCTGTTCGTGGTCATCAGTATTCGGTTACAACATTACTGGCTCCGGCTTCTCTGAACCATCTGAATACTACACCTGAGTGCAGGTTCGTCGTCCAGGTGTATGGACTCGGGTCAGCTGAAGGCTATGGATATTTTGCTGTCCCAATATCAGCTGGTACCTCTAATGAAAACAGTAAGTGAATAAATCCTGTAACCAATTCATTTCATTTTCTCGTAGCTTATGCGCAAGTATTCCATTGGATTTTCTGTTCCAAACTCGATTATCTACAGGCAGGCTGTCATATAGCTGGAATATTACTGAATGTGGTGTTAAACGCCAAACAAAACCGCCATATATGGCAAAGTAGAACTTGACAACACATACTTTTTTATTAAGAATTCATGAATGAAGTCATAAATGATATCACAAATTCAAATACGCATATCATTAAACAAGAAGATATATAAACTATATGATGATAGTACAAATTCTGTTTTTAGATATGCAAACCAATTTGTGATATACTTATTCTAAAATTATGTTGTGGCTGCTACAGGTGCATATCCGACTATATAATTTTAAATTATCCTCGCTACTTCAAATCTTGATCCGATTTCCCCCGATTTTTTAATTATAACTGTTACATATTTGTGTACAATATTCTTAATAATTAATACCCCTTTAACTAACAAAGACCTGTCTTGTATCTCATCTAGATCTACTGGATGCGTTTACTTTGGTCTGTGAGACTAACAGCTGGATGGTGGAAGTGAACAAGGACACATTTGTGGACAAGTTTGGCAGACACTCGTTCTCAAACATCTATATGTCTACTCAAATCTGTCATGGTGTGTCCAGTGGCAATAGTCTAGTGTTCAACTACACCTACACTGATTGTAATACGCATATGCAGGTGAGTGTGTTAGCGTTGGGAGTAACATGCAGGTGGTATCTTTAGTGTTGGGAGTACTATAGAGCTATGTTGTGGATGTTTGTTGGGGGGAGGAATATACAGGTATGATGTGGATGTTTGTGTGGGGAGTAATGTACAGGTATGATGTGGATGTTCGTGTGGGGAGTAATGTACAGGTATGATGTGGATGTTTGTGTAGGGAGTAATATACAGGTATGATGTGGATGTTCGTGTGGGGAGTACTTTACAGGTATGATGTGGATGTTTGTGTGGGGAGTAATATACAGGTATGATGTGGATGTTTGTGTGGGGAGTACTTTACAGGTATGATGTGGATGTTTGTGTGGGGAGTATTTACAGGTATGATGTGGATGTTTGTGTGGGGAGTACTTTACAGGTATGATGTGGATGTTTGTGTGGGGAGTACTTTACAGGTATGATGTGGATGTTTGTGTGGGGAGTACTTTACAGGTATGATGTGGATGTTTGTGTGGGGAGGAATATACAGGTATGATGTGGATGTTTGTGTGGGGAGTACTTTACAGGTATGATGTGGATGTTTGTGTTGGGAGTAATATACAGGTATGATGTAGATGTTCGTGTGGGGAGTACTTTACAGGTATGATGTTGATGTTTGTGTGGGGAGTAATGTACAGGTATGATGTGGATGTTTGTGTGGTGAGTAATATACAGGTATGATGTGGATTTTTGTGTGGGGAGTACTTTACAGGTATGATGTGGATGTTTGTGTGGGGAGTACTTTACAGGTATGATGTGGATGTTTGTGTTGGGAGTACTTTACAGGTATGATGTTGATGTTTGTGTTGGGAGTAATATACAGGTATGATGTGGATGTTTGTGTTGGGAGTACTATACAGGTATGATGTGGATGTTTGTGTGGGGAGTAATGTACAGGTATGATGTGGATGTTTGTGTTGGGAGTAATGTACAGGTATGATGTGGATGTTTGTGTGGGGAGTACTTTACAGGTATGATGTGGATGTTTGTGTGGGGAGTAATATGCAGGTATGATGTGGATGTTTGTGTGGAGAGTACTTTACAGGTATGATGTGGATGTTTGTGTGGGGAGTACTTTACAGGTATGATGTGGATGTTTGTGTGGGGAGTATATACAGGTATGATGTGGATGTTTGTGTGGGGAGTAATGTACAGGTATGATGTGGATGTTCGTGTGGGGAGTACTATACATGTATGATGTGGATGTTTGTGTTGGGAGTAATATACAGGTATGATGTGGATGTTTGTGTGGGGAGGAATATACAGGTATGATGTGGATGTTTGTGTGGGGAGTACTATACAGGTATGATGTGGATGTTTGTGTTGGGAGTAATGTACAGGTATGATGTGGATGTTTGTGTGGGGAGTAATGTACAGGTATGATGTGGATGTTTGTGTGGGGAGTAATGTACAGGTATGATGTGGATGTTTGTGTTGGGAGGAATATACAGGTATGATGTGGATGTTCGTGTGGGGAGTAATATACAGGTGTGATGTGGATGTTCGTGTGGGGAGTAATGTACAGGTATGATGTGGATGTTTGTGTTGGGAGTAATATACAGGTATGATGTGGATGTTTGTGTTGGGAGTAATATACAGGTATGATGTGGATGTTTGTGTGGGGAGTAATATACAGGTATGATGTGGATGTTTGTGTGGGGAGTACTATACAGGTATGATGTGGATGTTTGTGTGGGGAGTAATGTACAGGTATGATGTGGATGTTCGTGTGGGGAGTACTATACATGTATGATGTGGATGTTTGTGTGGGGAGTAATATACAGGTATGATGTGGATGTTTGTGTGGGGAGTAATATACAGGTATTATGTGGATGTTTGTGTGGGGAGTACTTTACAGGTATGATGTGGATGTTTGTGTTGGGAGTAATGTACAGGTATGATGTGGATGTTTGTGTGGGGAGTACTTTACAGGTATGATGTGGATGTTTGTGTGGGGAGTAATATACAGGTATGATGTGGATGTTTGTGTGGGGAGTAATGTACAGGTATGATGTGGATGTTTGTGTGGGGAGTAATTTACAGGTATGATGTGGATGTTTGTGTGGAGAGTACTTTACAGGTATGATGTGGATGTTTGTGTTGGGAGTACTTTACAGGTATGATGTGGATGTTTGTGTGGGGAGTAATATACAGGTATGATGTGGATGTTTGTGTGGGGAGTAATGTACAGGTATGATGTGGATGTTCGTGTGGGGAGTAATGTACAGGTATGATGTGGATGTTTGTGTGGGGAGTACTATACAGGTATGATGTGGATGTTTGTGTGGGGAGTAATGTACAGGTATGATGTGGATGTTCGTGTGGGGAGTACTATACATGTATGATGTGGATGTTTGTGTGGGGAGTAATATACAGGTATGATGTGGATGTTTGTGTGGGGAGTAATATACAGGTATTATGTGGATGTTTGTGTGGGGAGTACTTTACAGGTATGATGTGGATGTTTGTGTTGGGAGTAATGTACAGGTATGATGTGGATGTTTGTGTGGGGAGTACTTTACAGGTATGATGTGGATGTTTGTGTGGGGAGTAATTTACAGGTATGATGTGGATGTTTGTGTGGAGAGTACTTTACAGGTATGATGTGGATGTTTGTGTGGGGAGTACTTTACAGGTATGATGTGGATGTTTGTGTGGGGAGTAATATACAGGTATGATGTGGATGTTTGTGTGGGGAGTAATATACAGGTATGATGTGGATGTTTGTGTTGGGAGTAATGTACAGGTATGATGTGGATGTTTGTGTGGGGAGGAATATACAGGTATGATGTTGATGTTTGTGTGGGGAGTAATGTACAGGTATGATGTGGATGTTTGTGTGGGGAGTAATGTACAGGTATGATGTGGATGTTTGTGTGGGGAGTAATGTACAGGTATGATGTGGATGTTTGTGTGGGGAGTAATGTACAGGTATGATGTGGATGTTTGTGTTGGGAGGAATATACAGGTATGATGTGGATGTTCGTGTGGGGAGAAATATACAGGTGTGATGTGGATGTTCGTGTGGGGAGTAATATACAGGTATGATGTGGATGTTTGTGTGGGGAGTACTTTACAGGTATGATGTGGATGTTTGTGTTGGGAGTAATATACAGGTATGATGTGGATGTTCGTGTGGGGAGTACTTTACAGGTATGATCTGGAAGTTTGTGTGGGGAGTACTTTACAGGTATGATGTGGATGTTTGTGTGGGGAGTACTTTACAGGTATGATGTGGATGTTTGTGTGGGGAGTACTTTACAGGTATGATGTGGATGTTTGTGTGGGGAGTACTTTCCAGGTATGATGTGGATGTTTGTGTGGGGAGTAATGTACAGGTATGATGTTGATGTTTGTGTTGGGAGTAATGTACAGGTATCTCAAACTATACCTCTTGTGTCATACAAAACGTCATCATTTTTCGACGAGGGAGGATGTAGACAAGGGGATCCGATTTCCCCATATTTGTTTCATTTTGTTGCAGAAATCCTTGGGATAATGACAAGATATATTACAAATATAAAATGTATAGTTCTTGGAGAAAGTGAGCGCGGAATAGGTCAATACGCAGATGACACCGAACTCTTTCTAGACGGCTCAGCACCGTCTCCAATGAAGCAGTAAGCAGTGGCATTAATAGGGAAAGTAACTGTAATGAAAATTTTAGCTTTATAGGAAAACGAAAGAAAAACAAAAGAAAAAGAATATACCTAGTTAGAAAATATAAAGACGATATGTCTTTAAACCAAAAGGTTACCATCTTCCTGGCTTTCCCTTAAAAAATATTTTCCGTTTGGGCGTTAATATTCCAAAAAAATCCATATCACCAACCCATTTTGGAAAGACACATTAGACTATTTGATCACATTAATAAAAACCTACGTAATAAACATAACGACCAGTTTAATGGAACCATTGTGGTACAATCATAAATGTAACTTTCCGGATTTTATTATTTGTAACTGGTATACAAGGGGTATTTGCCATGCAAAAGATTTATGTGCCTCTAAAGGCTTTATGCCATATCTGAGCTGAAAGTAATGTGTGGCATAAAAGGAACTTTACTAGACAAGAACCGTTTGCTCTTAAACATCACTAGGCCATGGAAACATATTGCTAAAAATATGAACACAATGCAATTAAACATTTTTCCTCCGTGGTATGATTTATTCAAAGACAAGCAAAGGTTCAACGATATTTTATGATAACCTTGTTTCATTATCTAATCTTCCAGAAATTTGTTATTGATTTAACAATCAAGTTTATTGGAAATATGCATTTTTACAATATAGAAAATCAACAAAAGATACTATTTTTCTTTCAAATTCCTACACAAAATTATATTCACTAAAAAAGGAGTGTTAAAGTTGAACTTGATGGACAGAAACTTATGTTCATTTTGCAATTCAGACGATAAAAACATTGCTCACATATATTTAGTATCTTCTTATGTTAAAGAGTTCTGGGATTTAATGCTTTTAGAACTTTTAATGTTTTTTAAAATGTTATTTTCGAACATGTTATTATTACAAAACAACATATCTATTTTGGAGGTAGAAACAACTGCTTGTTTAATCAGTTATTGATATAAGCAAAAAGACGCATTTACACATATTAAAGGAATAAGACCACGTTTTAAATCATATAGAAATATACTGAAAGACATTTACAATGTCGGGTCGTTCCTTGCAAGAAGAAAGCGAACAATAATTTCTTTTACTAAGAAGTGGAGTTGAATGGCGAAAACCAGGCAGCAGTACATAAAACGTACATCGGAATATGATGTTACTGTAATGTTACACGCCGTTAATATTTTCTCATATTTACCATGTAATTTGATGCCTCTTATCATAGGATGACTATGAACACAATGCTATGTATTAAATAATTAATTTTTAAAAACAAATATAGGGGTATATTGTGAATGTTTTCTGTGGGGTAGTGTCGTGTATGTCTTTATGTTTAGGGGATAATATACGGGTAGTTTTGTTGATTTATTACTTGAAATGATTACAATGGAGGTATATTATTCATTGTGTCATTTTTTAAAATCAGTAGTACAGGTGTGTTACGGGTGTTCATGTGGGGAATAGTATACACCCTTTTTTTAATTTAGTCTTTACAATTTACAGAGAAAACTAATTGATCAGAGAACACTAACTATACATCAGTCTATATCTATTATAGATAATAGCATCGCCTATTGATTCATGGAGGACACAGTTTGTGTCACCCATATTCCTGGATTATAGTTGTTTGGTATTTTTGTCACAGGAAAATGACACCGATTACATTTTCACGAACTATCTTGTTGAGTACCACGTCGATCCTGTAACACACCTCGCTGACGGAGTCCTGTGGCGCTACGATATCCAGTGTCTTCGTCCTCGACACGAGGTGGACTTCGTAGCTATTGCTCCAGTTGACGTCAGCAACGCCATCCATGTCCAGTCTTCAAGCAAGGTCAGCGGTCATCAAGCGGAGATCAGATTATTCACAGATAGCAGTTTCACCAATCAGATGACAGGGGACCGCCTGACTGTAAACGTGGGGGCCCGTGTTTACGTTCAAATACAAACTAAAGGTACTGCAGGTGTTAAACTGCTGGTCGACAACTGTCACGTTAGTCCTGACAACAAGAGAGATAACTCGACCATGGTTTCTCTTATCCAAGACAGGTGAGAAAATACCTTCATCTCATGAACAAAGTAGCATTGATGTAATAAGGGATCGACTTCCCCACCACCAACATGCCACACACACTTACCCATCCCCAGAATATCGGTCCCTAAGTATGATTGAGTGAGTGAGTGAGTTGAAATTTTAAGTCAAATCGGCAATATTTCAGCCATATCGTGACTATCAATGGTTAAATCTAATAAATACAATTAAACTTATATAAAAACCTGCCAACGAAGGACATCAAAATTACTAGACTTATCACAGAAAATGATTTGAAAACTAGCATGGAAAAAAGGATAACACTTATACCTAACAATTATATGATAAAAACGGGCTATAGATCGCCAGCCACTAAAGGGAGATCACCATACTGGGGGCCATGGGGGCTTACAGTACCTTTGCTACCTGCATGAACCCCAGCATTTACATCATCCCTTCAGGTGTTGGCGATTATTGGCAGAGTTAGCCTGACATCTCAAAATGAAACATATTCTACGATTAAAAACATGGTAATTTACCTTGAAAGAAGTGGAACTGACGTACCCTCTCAGGACAATAATTTTACAGTACTTTAACCTCCCTCGAGGATACAGCCACTAACAATCTCAGTTGCTAATTTAATCTACCAATCATAAAACATTTATATCTTTCAAGACACAATCAAATTTTGCAAACAACTCTATTTCCTTTAAAAACCAATGATTAAACGAGAATTGATACTGTTAAAAAGATCCTTAATAGATAGCGATTTGAAATATTTATCCCTTGGGATGGCAAAATCAGTACAGTCAAGCAGGACATGCTTGACTGTGATTCTCTCATCACAAGGGACACAAAATGGAGGATCCTCACCTTTCAATAAATATTCATTTGTATACCTGCTCCAATACGACATCCTCGTATTATGACCTCTTCAAATCTGGACTGACAACCCAAGTAGGTGTTGCCAATAGTTGGTTTAGTTTCATGTAATTTATTTCTACCTTCTTGAGTGTCCCACTTCTTTTGAATCAGATCACGGATATAAGATCGAAGTATGAACGTTGATGACATTTTATGTAGATATCCTTTTGATTTTAACATTGAACACGTACTTGCCCGTAGATGACCTTAAACAATGTATATTGATCATAGGGACCTGCTGACTAAATAACATATTTGTACACCGACCTTGAGGTGAGGTGGGTGAAATGGAGTTGCACTTACATAGTGTGTGTGTGGCTGCTTGTTCTATTCTGGACTTTATAGTGCTAA
This sequence comes from Haliotis rufescens, assembly GCF_023055435.1. Classification (NCBI taxonomy): domain Eukaryota; kingdom Metazoa; phylum Mollusca; class Gastropoda; order Lepetellida; family Haliotidae; genus Haliotis; species Haliotis rufescens. The sequence goes on from NW_025963857.1 coordinate 16,914,114, forward strand.
CCCACTGAGATACCATGCCACAGTTTAACATAATGTCCACAGTGTTATGTGTAAAAGGGAGGCACGGGTGGCCCAGTTGTCTAAGGCGCCGCGATTCGCTGTGCAGAGTTGCGTCCCTTGGGCACGCCAGAAACCTATGATTGTGGGTTCGAATCCCGATTCGCCCCGATTATGTTTCTAGGTTTGTCAGCACCATACTCGTGCTCGTGGTTTTCACCAAAGTGGTAAACGCCTGAGACCTGCATCATTTCGGGCTTTCCTCCCACATTTAGCTTATACGCTGAGATATAACTGGAATACTGTAAAAAGCGGCGTTCAAACCAACTCACTATGTGTAAAAGATATAGTAAGTTTATTTCTGATGATTGTTTGTGACAGCAGATTGTAAGATTGCCCTAAGAGGTCGAGCGTGTATGGGTAACACCACAAAAACCTCATCGCCACGATTGAAATTTCTATCTGTACTTTTTTTTGGGTCATAGTTGGTTTCATTTTGTCCTGCGATCATTTCATATTTTCCTAAATCTAACAACAAAATGATATGCGCCAACTTGTCAAAATCACCACTGTTAATTTGTAAATAACAACACAAGCTAAATGGTCAATCAACAATTTATATTGAAACACAAGCTGGTGAGCTGAAGGCCAGTCAGGATGAAGTTTACAGTTTATGCATAAAAGGCAACATAATGGGTGATATATGTGGCGACAGCAATAGTTAACAGGTTCTATTACATAATGGCAACAAGTTGTCACAGCCGGATGTATTGAATCAGTGTATGGCGTAGGTGTTTTCAGATAGGAATCCCACTGAGTAGGTAGATAAGACGCAAGTCAGATCGTAGAAGATCTTGAATCGCCCTCCTCTTGCTCTTATATGGATACAGCTAGCCTTCTAGAAACTGTTTCCTCGCGAAACATCTTGCAGAACGTAGTCTATCCTAGTGTCGATACACAAAGGCTGATTATTCTCAATACTCTGGATGTCGGATTCCCTCAATAAATGTAGAAACACCAACAATTTTCGATTTTTTAATCTGCTGCCACAAACAATTATCAGGCATAGACTTACTATATCCACTGCCACATAACACTGTGGATGAGTGGGACATCCGTGTTGAATCTCACTTGGCTAGCACTTTAAAGCTTGCATTAGTCCGCATTAGTACAAGTAAACAATCTTGAATGCGACGTTAAACCCCATTTCACCTTCTGGCATTGTGACTTAACGAATCTCACCATTACCTGTTTTAGATGCGAGTCGAATCATTTTGTGCACATCCTGGGATCTGCCGACAAGGTCACCCGCTTCTATTTCGACATGTTCGAGATTCCACACACGAACGACTTTGTCTACGTTACATGTGACGTCAGCTTCTGCGATGTAATGGATTTCTCAAACGAGTGTCAACACGGTTGTCTCCAAACAAAGCCATGAGTCGGACACAGTATATTCATTCTTTTGTTCAAATGGTTATGGGTTTCCAAGAGATTCAATGATGACGTTTTAACTCCACTTTCGGTATTTCAGTTATATCACAGCATGTAGGCTTAATATAGAAAAAAAAGTCCAAGTTATTCTGGTCGTAGACGTTGAGCACAGTAATGGCGAATATGAGCTGTGCCGCTGTGGACAAGTGTGTCATTGGTACATGGACACAGTGCCATGCTTCATCAAGGTCACTCGGGATATACTACTCGTCAAAACAGCTTGTTCATTTGAGTATTTAAAATTGGAATTATACGATAGATACCTTTTCCTGACCTCCACGTAAACGTCAAGATCACTGGAGGGTGTATTATGGAACATGGCTCAAATTTTAGGAAATTGTGGCATGATTAAGAAAACCCTAAGCATTTTCAAATCAGTTATGAAAGATTATAACCAACTAGATACTTGTCAAATGTCATATCCATGTTTAAGGTTTTTTCACTCATGAAATGTCTTGTAAATAGTTTCTTTTAGAGGGTATTGTCAAAATGGTATCTGTACTTCGTATTAGCAATACAACCTAATTTGCATCAAATAATGTTTTGGATGATAATGAAGTTGAAGGACACTCAGTATGAATGAACTGACAAAAATGTTTGTCTACACTTTGAGTATTTATAATTGAAATTCATTGAAACTGAAGACACATTAGTTTCTAGGGCAGAATGCTTCAGTAACTGTACTATGCGCCACAAATGCTTTCATTTTTAATCTTCTGGCAGCTCCACATTGACATTGAATGTCCAGGTCGTCAATCTGGAAGTGCTTATAACTTTCTCATTCGGGTAACTAAAATCATGGCACTTTCAGTTTCAAGTTGTACTGCATGTGGCTTATGTTCTTCCAAACCGCAAATCGAATGATGTTTCAAACTGGAAGTGCTTTTGACACTGACATTAAGGTGGGTACCGGCAAGGACCTTTCTGTTTCAAATTGTACTGCGTTGGTCATGTGTTTTCCTAAATGCGGAAGTGATGCCATCAAGCTGGCAGTGCTTAGGCATCGAACTAGTACCTTGTTCTGCATTAGGTAACATAAGGAATCAAAGATGAAGATAGATATTGTTTGGATTGGCTGTCGTGTCAGTTTAGTAAGTAACAATTTCATGTTTCTTCCGGAAAATGGTTGGAATTGGGTAGCTTGTGTTTATACGTATAATGCGAACACGTTTCTAGCTTGAATACAGATAGTAAAGGGGTTCATAATGTTGCTGTTGGTGTACCTTAAGTCAGAGCGGATGATTCAAGCATTTTTGCTGTTGGTTTACCTTGTTAGCCCTCAGTCACACCGGGAGGCTCCAGCAGTTTTGCTGTTGGTTTAACGGTGTTTGCCTTCAGTCACAACGGGAGACCCCAGAAGTGTTGCTGTTTGTTTAACGGTGTTGGCCTTCAGTCACAACGGGAGACTCCAGCAGTGTTTCTGTATGTGTACCTTGTTGGCTCCAGTCACAACGGGAGACTACATCAGTGTTGCTGTACATGTACCGTGTTGGCTCCAGTAACAACGGGAGACTACAGCAGTGTTGCTGTACATGTACCGTGTTGGCTCCAGTCACAACGGGAGACTACAGCAGTGTTGCTGTACATGTACCGTGTTGGCTCCAGTCACAACGGGAGACTACAGCAGTGTTGCTGTACATGTACCGTGTTGGCTCCAGTCACAACGGGAGACTACAGCAGTGTTGCTGTACATGTACCGTGTTGGCTCCAGTCACAACGGGAGACTACAGCAGTGTTGCTGTAGGTTTATTTACCTTGTTTGCTCCAGTCACAACGGGTGATTCCAGCAGTGTTGCTATACGTGTGCCTTCTTGTCCTTTAGTCACAACGGGAGACTCCAGCAGTGTTTATGTAGGTATACCTTGTTGTCCTTTAGTCACAACGGGAGACCCCAGAAGTGTTGCTGTTGGTTTAATGGTGTTGACCTTCTGTCACAACGGGAGACTCCAGCAGTGTTTATGTAGGTATACCTTGTTGTCCTTTAGTCACAACGGGAGACTCCAGCAGTGTTGCTGTACATGTACCTTGTTGGCCTTCAGTCACAACGGGAGACTCCAGCAGTGTTTATGTAGGTATACCATGTTGTCCTACAGTCACAACGGGAGACTCCAGCAGGGCAGGACATGCTCACCCGTTTGTGTACACCTGAAGGCATTATCATAATATTACAAATGTATTGTGTCTTGTAATTTGATGTTTGCCTTTGGTTTGGAATCTACTTTGTTTCTTTCAGTGGCGTGATTGATATGGAGTTAAACGCTCTTTTGAAGAGTATTTTAATTAATATCACGGCGGGTCATACATATGATAGAGGATACCCTTAAGTCAGACGTTGAGTAGGGTATAGTCCAAGGATCATGATCGAACACACGACCAGCGGATACTGGTATATAAACGTTGTTAATTTAATGTCAAATTGTCTGAATATTGATATGTAATTCGTAACTGTCGATATTTGTAAACGACTTGGGTTAGTTGGTTGGTTATTTTACGCCGCACTCAGCAATATTTCAGCTATATGACGGCGGTCTGTAAATAATCGAATCTGGACCAGACAATCCAGGGACTGACATCATGAACCTCGATCCGCGCAATTGGGATCGATGACGTGTATCAACCAAGTCAGCGAGTAAACGACGTGGGATGTACATACTCTGATTGTCATTATTGCATTTATATATGTCGGTGATCGGTGGAAATTGCACTTGCTGTTGTCATTTGAACCATAGCATGTCTTGGCAAAGTAAACAGGTGGTAGATATTGGTTGAGGAATATCTGGTGGTTTGTTTCACGAGGAAAAACACAATAAACTAGTACATATTGTATACTTTTCTACTTTTTATGTGTATTTGGGTCGTTGTTATTGGTACATTTGCTGCTAGAATAACTGCTTATCCTCTATTTCATCTATTTTCCTTTTACATGTAGACATGCACTTGTATAGACCTATTTGAAGATCCGGGGTAGAATAGGTCTTCAGCAACCCATGCTTGTCGTAAAAGGCGACTATGCTTGTTGTAAGAGACGATTAACGGGATCCGGTGGACAGACTCGCTGACTTGGTTGATGCATGTCATCGTGTCCCAATTGCGTGGATCGATGCTCATGATGTCAATCAGTGGATTGTCTGATATATATCAACGTTTCAAACAATTGCCATTTATTAAACAAAAAATAAACAACAAACAACATGGCGGGGTCACAATCTAACGCAGACATCCACAAACAGCATGGCGAGGTCATAGTCTAACGCAGACACCCACAAACAGCATGGCGAGGTCATAGTCTAACGCAGACACCCACAAACAGCATGGTGAGGTCATGGTCTAACTCAGACACCCACAAACAGCATGGCGAGGTCATAGACTAACGCAGACACCCACAAACAGCATGGTGAGGTCATAGTCTAGCTCAGACATCCGCAATCAGCATGGTGAGGTCATGGTCTAACGCAGACATCCACAAACAGCATGGTGAGGTCATAGTCTAACGCAGACACCCACAAACAGCATGGTGAGGTCATAGTCTAACTCAGACATCCACAAACAGCATGGTGAGGTCATGGTCTAACTCAGACATCCACAAACAGCATGGTGAGGTCATAGTCTAACGCAGACATCTACAAACAGCATGGTGAGGTCATAGTCTAGCTCAGACATCCACAAACAGCATGGTGAGGTCATAGTCTAACTCAGACATCCACAAACAGCATGGTGAGGTCATAGTCGAACGCAGACATCTACAAACAGCATGGTGAGGTCATAGTCTAGCTCAGACATCCACAAACAGCATGGTGAGGTCATAGTCTAACTCAGGCATCCACAAACAGCATGGTGAGTTCATGGTCTAACTCAGACATCTACAAACAGCATGGTGAGGTCATAGTCTAGCTCAGACATCCACAAACAGCATGGTGAGGTCATAGTCTAACTCAGACATCCACAAACAGCATGGTGAGGTCATAGTCGAACGCAGACATCTACAAAGAGCATGGTGAGGTCATGGTCTAACGCAGACATCCATAAACAGCATGGTGAGGTCATAGTCTAACTCAGACATCCATAAACAGCATGATGAGGTCATGGTCTAACGCAGACATCCATAAACAGCATGGTGAGGTCATAGTCTAACTCAGACACCCACAAACAGCATGGGGAGGTCATAGTCTATAGACATCCACAAACAGTAACAGAATCACTGCCATAGATCATATGCAGTTTTATAAGCCTGTTCATGTCATACAAAAACTGTAGAATAGTCAAAACAGTATTGCACCACACCCGAAATACACCTCCCTGTTCCGTACTATCGGAATTCCGTCAAATGCACGCATGCGTTGTATCATCAGTTCGCGTGAGCTGTTCGTCAGTGTAAGAAGTCTTAATTAGTCATCTAAAAAAATGTAACACTAGAGGCTGTGTAGAGAGGGGGGCTTATTGTGATCATCAGAGGAAAACTGTTCTTGATCACTGATAATAGGAAAGAAGACACCCTCCATGCGTTCTTGTAATTTATGACCAGGTGATGGTTATAGATCAGGCAGTTCTGAGGTAAGTAGCTCAGTTTTCTTCTGTTTCATTTTTCGTTATGGCTGGCAAGGAATTGGGAGAATTTTTGACAGGGATAGCAGGACAAATAACAGGGCTGTTAGCTAATCTGTCGACAACTTTAGGAGCGCAGGGAATAGCGCAGGTTATTAAAACCTTTGAGGGGGAACCTACGAAATTTCAGGAATGGCTGAAAAACATTGAAAAATACGCGGTACTAACAAATGCAGATCAGGAAAGAATAAAACTGATGGCCTATCAGTCACGTTCAGGGGCAGTTAGCGATTTTATTCATAGGTATCTACAAGATCATGATCAAGCATCATGGCAGGAATTAAAGCATGAATTAACGAGGAGATTTGCTGAAATAACGGACCCAAAAGTGCGTTCATGTTGTTGAGGGCCGTAAAACAGAAATATGGTGAAAGCGTGCAGCTGTTCGCAAAACGGTTGCTGAAGCTTGCCAAATGGGCATATACAGGTTTAGGCAGGGAAGGGAATGCTGCCGCGATAGAGCACCAATTAGTTGGATTTTATATAGATGGTTTGGCCTATGATTACTTAAAAATGAAAGTGATGAGGGAAAACCCACCAAACCTAGCCACGGCCGTGACATGCGCTACGCATGAACAGAACTTACGTGCTAGATTTAACCTGAGACTAGAAAAGGGAAGCAGATCAATGGACCACCAACGTAGGGAACAGCCTATGGAGGTCGATCATTATCGTCCTATGGCTAAATGCTTTAAGTGCAATCGAACAGGGAACAGGACTGTAGGTTAGACGAAAGGACTAGGTCAAGTAATAGGCCCAGCGTCAACGCAGTTACAAATGATAGGGGAGGGACTCCCGATAGACCGATGGCCATGCTGTGTTGGGTGTGCAATCAACCAGGTCATTTCAAAAGGGATTGTCGAAACAGAGCCAGGAATTATGGGTTGAACTATGGAGCATACAGGGGGCAACATAACAAAAGTTTAAACTGAAGACTCCTTCTCATAATGAAACCGCTTGGAAGGAGGAGGAGGGGACAATATATAGTATAAATTTAGTTGGTAGCCCGAGTTCGTGACAGGAAAACAACAATACAGATGTTTAATTGATTCTGGAGCTGAAGTTTCCATTATCCATAGAAGAGTTTTTCATAAGCTAAAAGGGCTCTATGAATAAGGTAAGAAAAAGGTTTCACTGCAATCTGTGAATGGGAATGACTTAGAAGTAGATGGTATTGTAACATAACATTTAAGATGAGAGGTGTGGCGTTAAGTCATCAATTTTATGTTGTAAGCAACATTAATAGGAACATCATTTTGGGGAGGTATTGGCTGAAACAAAATGGTGTCAGGCTCTACTACGACCTTGGTAGCTTTGGAAGGAGACCTGCACATTGCCTCCATTATTCGCCTGGCTGGGGACACCATAGTAAAGCCTCAAAGTAGAAGTCTATGCAGGGCAAAAGTTAAGCAAGGGCCATATTTTTCTGACACAACTCTCTACCAAGTGTCAGCTATAGGTACTGGCTACTTGTCAAGTGAACCCGGACTAATGATCACTAAGTCATTAGCGCGGATGAATAAAGATAGGAACGTACCAATCATGATTGTGAACACTACCAACAAAACGTTAAGGAAAGGCTAGAGAATTTGCCTGAGACAAACCTAGTGACACCAGCAGACCATTAGGGCACTCATCCAAATCGCCTCTCGATGACACATCACAGGATGTTGACACCCCACAAGTGCATAAAGAGAAGATACAAGGCTTAGTAGATAGACATAGAGATCTTTTTGCAGCAAGCGATTTGGACCTAGGCCATACAAACACGGTCCAAATAAAAATTGACACAGGTGACCATCCCCCTATCAAGTTGAGGCCATACCGGACACCACTTAACAAAAGAAAAGTGGTTGACAAAGCCATTAATGACATGTTGGATGCAAAGATCAATAAAAGATCAAGGTCTCCATGGAGTTTCCCCATTGTAGTAGTTGACAAGAAAGATGGCAGCAATTTTTTCTGTGTCGACTTCAGGTCACTGAACAAAATCTCAACGTCTCTCCCACTGATTGATGACATACTTACACAATTGGGGGATTCTAGGTACTTCACCACCCTCGATTTGAAGTCTGGGTATTGGCAGATTTTGATGGACGAAAAGGATAAGGAAAAAATGGCATTTGCATGCCATCGAGGACTGTTTGAATTCTCGGTCATGCCATTTGGTCTCTGTAATGCTCCATCAATCTTCAAGGAACTCATGAATGAGGTAATACAAGACATAGAAGCGTTTGCCATAGCATATCTAGATGACATCTTGATCTTTTCAAAAACTCTAAATGACCATATGTCTCACATCCAAAGTGTTTTTGATCGAATAAGACAACACTCGCTAAATCTTAAACTTTTCAAGTGTCACTTTGGCCAATCTGAGACAAAGTACTTAGACTTCGTGATCAACCAGAATGGGATCAAGCCTGAGGAGCAGGAAGTGGAAGCCATTCGGTCGATGGGAGCCCCAACATCTGTCAAAGAGGTCAGAAGCTTCATTGGTATGTGCAATTATTATCGTCGCTTCATTCCCAACTTCTCAAAGATCACTGAACCGGTTGTGAGGTTAACAAAGAAATATGCCAGATTTTGCTGGACAGAAGAATGCCAATGAGGTTTTGATTTCCTGAAACGGGCCTTACGGTGATACCGCTGCTGACGTATCCTGGCCCAAACAAACCCTACATCCTGTATACGGATGCGAGTGATAGCTGCATTGGTGCTCGTCTAGCCCAAGTAAGTGATGACGTAACTGAGAAGCCTATTCATTTTCTGTCACACCAGACCATAGAGAATGAAGCATATGCAGTACATATTTTCCTACAGAAGCTTGACCATTACTTGCATAATGCAGAGTTTGTGATCAAAACTGATCATAAATCATAAAAGTACCTATTGGAGTCCCCAATGCAAAATAAGAAGGTACAACTCTGGGCCCTGGGAATAGCAGGACATAACTGCCAGGTGCAGTACATTGCAGGCACAGAAAATACCTGTGCAGATCTACTATCCAGAGTCCCTTCTGATGGGAATACACCTCGAGCAGGCAACGAAGAAAGTGAGCATGCCGCGAATGACAACAGTCTGGAGAACAATGTGTTTGACTCATCGAAGTTTGATCCAAGATGTATGCTCATTGCCAAGGTCCAGAACCAGAAGATCCTGCTGAGACAATACCACAGGACCCCAGTCTAGGTATAAATACGGAACAGGCAAAGGATAAAGAGATACAGAAGATAAAAACCTCACTGGAAAAGGGACAGGAAGGGTGCCATAGCCTCAAGAAATTCCTTGTAATGGATGGTCTCCTATACTGCATCACAGATGTTGATGATGAGCCGGTCACCAGATTGTATGTACCTGTATCAATGAAAGGCCAACTAATCAATCAATACCATGATGAGAATGGGCATATGGGGATTGACAAGACGTTTGATGCCCTGAAGACAAAGTATTACTGGCCAAATATGTACAAGGACTTATACGAGTACATTTCCAGTTATGTAACTTGTCAAGCCCAGTCTCTACACAAGCAAAGACCTCCACCCCAGGAAACTGATGTGCCACCTACCCTTTTGCGAAGATAAGCATGGATCTCTCAGGACCATACCCAACTACTCTAAAAGGTTACAAGTACATTGTCGGTTTTGTAAATCTCTACAGTGGTTGGCCTGAGGCTTTTGCTGTACCAGACAAAACTGCCGAAACCATCGCTCACCTGTTAATAGAGGAGATCTTCCCTTGAAACAGCTCCCCACTCGAGATTGCCAACTATAACGGAACAGAGAATGTGAATTGTGCAGTAAGAGAAACCCTCGCATCATTAGGCACTCATCATGTGACGACCTCCTTTTACCACCCACAGGCTAATGGTAGGGTGGAGCGTTTCCACAGGACATTGCACGATATCCTGGCGACAAAATTGATGACAACCTAACTACATGGGATTTACACCTGAACCAGACATTAGCAGCGAGTCATCCAAGTTCTCGCCTTTCTTCCTCTTGTACAACAGAGATGTAGTACTACCATTAAACACTCTTCTAAAACCAAGGAAGAAGTATCATGGGGAAGAGGAGCATAAGATTGCCTTACAACAACAACACAAGTCATTTGTGTTGGTACACAGGCATGTGAGGAGGGCAAAGAAAAGGCAAGCCAAGTATGCTGACAGGACCAGCAAGCCAAATGAGATTAAGGTTGGTGGTCCTGTTTACTATAAACATCGGGGCGGTCGGGTAGCCTAGTTGTTGAAGCGTTCGCTCGCCATGCCGAAGACCCGGGTTCGATTCCCGACATGGGTACAATGTGTGAAGCCCATTTCTGGTGTTCCCCGGCGTGATATTGCTGGAATATTGCTAAAAGCGGCGTAAAACTACACTCACTAACTCACTACTATAAACATCACCAGCAGAAGAGCAAATTAAATCCAAATGGAAGCCTTTCTACAGAGTCATCGAGCAGACATCCCACGTCGTTTTCACCATCCAGCCAGCTAGACGGCACTGTGACAAAAGACGGATCAGGATAATGATCTGGAGGCAGCCAAAACTTATGGAAAGGGTGACGAGGGAGTAGAATCGCAAAGCTCCGTTGCGGATAGGGACAAAGAAGACATGTGGATAGAATCCACTGAACTAAAACGAACTAGGGCCTCTATTGAAAACGCACATTCCAACAAAAGTAAAAAGGTGAAACAGTTGCTCCAGGTAATGGCTGGTTTATTATAAGTTTTATAGGGTTTGGGAGTAGAACAAGTGTATATGATTATTTACTCTTATGTTTCAGAGAGAACATGTTTCCTCTGGGTTTACTCTTCCTCATGGGGTTAGCACAGGGTTCGATTATGTACGAAAACATTGTATTTAAAAAACTGAATGATGTTACCACGAGCAGGTCGAAATGGCTAGTAACCTTCGTTATTGATTTAGACCCATATAATCAGTTTATTGGGAAGTGTAGGTATAATATTGATCAAGTCGCGATGATATTCTTTAGAATACGGTAGGTTGCGCACATGACCCAAGCGTTCGCTATTGCCCTTTATTGGTAGTGCCTTGAGCTCCTTATTTGGCACTGTGTCTGACGCTGACTTAAGCACTATTAAGCAAAATGTATGTAGGCTTGCAGGGAATCAAGCAGGTTTGGCACATGTCATTCAAGAAGGGCTCTCTATATTAATACGACAAGAGTTCAAGTATCGGAGAATCGGCATGCCATTAATGAAGTCATTAACGATCTGGAGATAGTGGGACAAGAAATTATTAATGTTTCCAGTACATTGAGCAATCAAATAGCAAAGTTAGAATGGGCCACAAAGACCTTTTTGCAAGTTGAATTAGTAATCGAATATATTTGAAGCATGGTACAAACCTTTTTGTCATATTTAGAACACCTCCAGCTGCAAATGAATATGTTGGCTTTGGGTCATTTGTCACCCAGCAACATAACACCAAGTCAGTTATTGGCTCTATTAAATGACATAAAAATCCACCTACCTATTAGATTCTGGTTAGCGAATAATCCAGAAGACAATTTATACGGCTTCTTTAAGACTTTACTGTGTACCACGTCCTATTTGATGATAGGATATTAGTAATCACGACGATTCCACTTTAATATGTTAATGGTGAATTTGGAATATACCAGGCTCATAATTTGCCGGCAACATTAGTCATGAATCATATAAATACAGGATCAAACAACATAAATAATATGGTAGCAAAATATCAGTTAGAAACAGATGTAATCGCAGTCAATGCCCAACGTAACGAAATATGCATTACTGAAACCCTCAGAAGTTCAGACATGTACAAAAACCCTTACGGTCTATTGCCATATCCAGAGCCTGATCTACCTGATCAATCTTAGCCAACTATGTGTAATTGCTCTGTTTATGAAAGATGAGACAAAGGTCCGACAGAAATGTCACACAGAAGTCCAACTAAATGCTTTATTGCCTAGGGCAGAATATCTCACTGCGAAATGCTGAGTATTGACAACAAATAAGAGGTTGGATGTTGTAGTGGTATGTGATACGGATAACAAGTTTTCATACACCATAGTGGTCTTAGTGAAACTGAATGCCTCACGTTCAGCATCTAATGATCATTTGACCTTACTCCCTTATTATCATATTGAAAGCCAGGATGAAATGGAAGATAATTTTCTACTGTTAGTCCATAGCCCGAATGTTTCAAACATGTTGCTCTGGAAACCTTTCATGAAAACTGCCATAAAACTGAACTTGACTAGGTTACCTGATAAACTCATGAGTATCGAGAATATTCCCATGAATCATCTTATTGATCAGCTTAATGATTTACATGCCATGGTACCAGATGAGGAGACGTTCAGATTGGAAATCTTTCTTGGGAGTAACCTTAACTGAAATGGGAATTCTTGTTGGATTTTCCTGTATGTATGATTCATTAGTCCCTGGCTAGCCAAGCGAGGAATGAGTAGGAAGAATGTCTTGGCTACAACCGAGTTTGAGATGGCGCCAGTTGACACTAGGAGGTCGCGCCTACAGAGAAAACCTACCCTCTGCGCCACTCTTGAAACAAAGGGACTCCGATCCAGCAGAAGAAGTTCGACCAACTCCCGCCATACGGAGCATCTACCCGACGGTGGATAACCCACGTTGACAGGAGTACTGACAGCAGAGAACTACCAAGCCGATCCATGAACTGTTGTCGTCACATACGGTCAGAGCACCATACTACAGAACTTTACAAGTTTACTGTGGAAAAAAGAAAGAAATATACACAACGCATGAAAGACGATCTAACATTGTGCAGCTGTTTTGCATTTCGGTTCTTGGTGTGCAAAGATGAACTGTACCCTGTTTCAGAACATGTTATATTTTGTGAATTTATATATGTATGCATATTAACTATATTCTAATTGACAACGGTTTGTTGTGGTTTGTACATACATTTGAGGTATTCGTATTAATTATATGCTAATGAAATTGACAACGGATTGTTGTGCATTGTACATATATTTTGAGGTATTCATGTATCTACGGATTGTCTTGATTATCTTAAGAAATTTTATGCTGAAAATTTCTCAATAAGAAATGGGCGCATGTAACACTATCCAGTGTGGCCAGAGGCTGTGTAGACAGGTGGGCTTATTGTGATCATCAGAGGAAAACAGTTCTTGATCCATGGTAATAGGAAAGAAGACACCCTCCATGCGTTCTAGGCAGTATAGGCACTGGTGGCGCTACGATCGAGCCCAGGAATTCCAGGTTAGTTCGGCAAGGGTGGAAACTGGACTTGTAAAGTCAGTTAACGCTCTTGCCTCGGGAAGATGAGATCAGGCAGTTCTGACCAGGTGTTTCCAGCTTATTGTACCACGAACTTGTTTTGACCCCCCTTAAAGATTTGAGGGCCACTAATGGCCCATTTAGCGAAAGGCAGTACTATCGGTTGATTAAGCTGGAGGCTTGTTGTGACACTCTGAGAACTTGATGGCTCATTAACCGACTGGTGGTAGTGCCGGTTGATTTAGCTGGACAGTTGTTGTCACCACTTTGTGGAGAACCTGCTGGGACAGGGTCGCAGCTAACCAGCTGGGAAACCCCTATATAAACAGCACCATCAGTAAAGTCGGCAGAGAGGCAGAGAAGGGCGCTGAACACTGAATAGGACCAGACCGACAGAGCAGTCCAGAAGAAAAGGAATAAGAACACGAGCCAACGGCCAACAGCTAACAGTCAAGTCATCGCTCAGAAGGCCAGCACACTGGGACGAGCTCTAGTCACACTTGGTCACACCTGAAACATCCCATAGCCTCTCTCACAGTCTCTGCCACGCCCTTGTTAAGTGTTCGTAGTACCAGCGTATAAAAGAGTACTTATTATTAAAGCTGCTGAAACCAGAGACCGTTTTTGTCTGTTGTGCTACAAAAAACCTTATTAACTTGGAGGGACAGAGTGCCGTTCTGCACCAAGTTCCGTCAGTTGCGCACCAACACTTTTGACGTCATTTGCTCCAGGTGACATCTGTAACCAATGTCAATAACATGGGGGATACCACACCAGCATGAATTGAGATGACCAGAAAGATGAGGACATGTGTTTTGAAATAGATATTTGGATATCAGCAGCTCATCTGCCCGGGTGAGCAACGCAGAGACTGACTGGCAGTCCAGACTATATATTTTGTCCTTTGAGGAAAAGTCAGGAGGAACAATCAGGTTCCTGGCGGTGATCCCAATAAGGACCACACAACCATGGTTCAACTGCTGCAGTAATTGACACACCGTCCGAGATTGCTACCCAGATCAGTACATCTACTGCACAAAGAAAGCTGAGATTAGCAGCCTTGAAGCTATCAGGAAAGCAGTATAAAGTGAAGGAATTTCGAGACAGGCTGTAGACACCAATCTGCAGTCATGGAGATATTCCACGCACAACCAATATGGGAGATAGCTCGAAAGACGGATGTTGTTTTGGCACAAAATGGGATATTTATTCCTATTCACCAACAGGGCTGGATGTTGTAGTTAAGCTGTATAAAGACGAATTGAGGTACTCGGCAATTAACACCGCCGCGTCAGCTTTGTCCACAATGGTGTTGTGTCAAAACCATGTGCTGGTCGGCCAACATATATTTATAAAGGGTGTCTTAAATTGAGACTATCGTTACCCTGTTACAATGTTACATGGATTTTTGGGGTAGTGTTTGATTATCTCAGGGGTGTAAATGGTTCTGGATCCTTAAAACAGTTATCTATGAAGCTAGGGTCATTGCTGTTGCTACCTTCAGGGCACAGAACTCAATCAGTGCACCTAATCCATGATTGGAATAGTCATGTATCGCATGAGTAAAATTAGATTTGGAGACTTGCTAAAGTAAAGTAGACACGGGTACCACTAAAGGGAGCTAGCTCTTCATAGCTACAAAGATCAAGATTTATGCATGCTTGTCGTAAAAGGCGATTAACGGGATCAGGTGGTCAGGCTCACTGACTTGGTTGATACATGTCATCGATCCCAATTGCGTGGATCGATGCTCATGATGTCAATCAGTGGATTGTCTGATCCAGACTCGATTATTTTACAGACCGCCGTCATATAGCTGGAATATTGCAGAGTGCGGCGTTAAACAACAAACAAACAAAACATTGTGAACACTTTGATTTTGTGGTGGTGAAATGGGGTTTAACGTCGCGTCCAAGATTATTGCACTTATATAGCGACGTGCATGTACGTGTTTGTGTTTGTGTGGCTGCTTGTACTAGTCCAGACTGATGCCGATTTATAGTGCTAGCCCACTGAGATACCATGCCACAGTTTAAACATGAATACCCCACTTAGACACAGTATACTGACTCCGAGCCGACCAGTCCTTGTTTTAGCCCCTTACTGCCGAGCGCCAAACAGGGTAACAACAAGTACCATCCTTTAACGTCTTTTGGTATGACGCGGCCGGGGATCGAACCCCGGACCTTCCGCTCTCCGGGCGGACGCTCTACCACTAGACCACGGAGGCGGTCCTTTGGTTTTGAATCAGGACATGACAAAAGACCTTCGGGGATCAGTGACTGCTTTGTTCCCAACCACACAGAAACCACACAAAGTAGTGTCAAAAAGACATCTCATCCAGGTGGATAAAGACAGTCTGAAAGGATGCAAGCATTGGCACGAGTATGTCTAGACCACACAGCATAAGAGCGGCTTCTACAAGCAAGGCGAGCTGCCAAAGAGTCCCTTTAAGTGAGTGAGTTCGTGAGACGTTTACCACTTCAGTGAAACCCACGACCACGGGTATGGTGCTGACAAACCTAGAAACATAATTGGGGCGAACCGGGATTCGAACCCACAATCATAGGTTTCTGGCGTGCCCAAGGGATGCAACTCTGCACAGCGAATCGCGGCTCCTTAGACGACTGGGCCAACCGGGCCCCCTAATCACTTTAAAGATTGTTCTAAACACTGAATGATGGAGCAGCGAGTGTGTATTTGTTTTGTTTTTACGAACCTCGCACATGCTTGCAGGTTTAATTGCTGCTTGGGAAATGGTATTTTATTTATCAAGATAAAAGATAGACACAATTTGATGGATAACAACTTCTTTAATGCTGTAAAAAGCGACGTTTCGGTATAGAACCTCATACCTTTGTCAAGCAGGACTTCTATACCGAAACGTGGCTTTTTACAGATTTAAAGAAGTTGTTATCCATAAAATTATGCCTATCTTGTCATCCGTCAACTTCTAAGTAATGCTTATCAAACAATTTAAAAGTTAAAAGTTATGGTGAACGGTTTTCAAAATATACCGCAGAGCGTTCCTATATGGTATTTCTATAGTTTCAGTTAGCTTAAAGCCATGACAGCAACCATTAGAGGTTTAGCATTCGTTCCACGTACAAATGATCGTAAACGCGACCATACTGCTGTATATTTCATGTAACAGTTAACGTTGATGGATGCATGGTGTACTGTGTTGATCCTGTGTTGTAAGCCTTTTCTTTGCATCAACATCTTAGCTGATGGTACCTGAGTTTGTTTTATCTATTCATCTCTAGCACACAGGGTATACGTTGTCCATGCTTCTGTTGTCTCGCTGGGATTTTATCGAAGAAAATATTTTGTCCCCGAAAATTCTTGAAAAACAATTATGCTTTAGACTGTTGAAAAATGCCTGGCACAAAAATTACGTTCTTAAAAAGTGTGTTTCCTTAAAAAAAACCATTTCAGGCTCATAGATTTTGATTAAAAAAAAACTAGTCTCGACACAAAAGGCCAAACTCTAATATACCGGCAGACCATACTATGTAGTCTGCAATCGAAAGTATACAATTACACATACACATTTCTTCCTGAAAGAGACATACCACAGTATTAGTTATGCTGAACTAATGGGCAATATAAACGGAAACTACTTCACTGATAATATTTAGTATGATCCAAGACATATTAAATTTCGTCATCATGGGCAAATCTATCAAGCCTCCTGAAGACGTACTTACTATTACCATTATTATTCATATGGGGCATATCGAGACTAAGTGTTCCCGAAAGAAATGGGCTGTTCGGTTCATTTATTCATGAAAATATAACTAAATATGGTTTGATGCCCTACAGGCTGTGCAAGTAGTACGATGTCAGACGTACTGTGTTATGTCTACTTTTAACTGATAGTTGAAAGTCTGGTCTTTGGGATCTAGCTGGAATGGCCACAACTGTCTCGGCTACTCTATGGGTATTATTGTTTGTGCAGTGTGGCAGTACCTGTGTCGATTATAACGCTGCAGTCACTGAAGGTGTCTCTATGGACCTGAAGGACAGTCGTATCCTCCCCGACATGTCAGTGTATGACTGTGCGGCTGCATGCCTCGGACTGAACGGCTGTATTGCCATCTCCCTGGACACTGAAACACGCACCTGTTACCTCAGCAGCGCCACTACTGACCAGACTGACGTCATCCCTCAACCTGGGTTTCTCTTCAGTTACATCAAACACTGGCCTTGGGTAAGATAAACATGAATCAGTTGCCTTAAATGCGGTTTTGACAGTCTGTCTACAATACATGGAATGAGTGAGTGAGTGAGTGAGTGAGTGAGTGAATTGGGTTTAACGCCGATTTTAACAGTATTCCAGTTATATCGCGGCGTGTCAGTTTAATGTGGAAGGAAAGCCCGAAGTGATGCAGGTCTCAGACGTTTACCACTTCAGTGAAATCCACGAGCACGGGTATGGTGCTGACAAACCTAGAAACATAATCGGGGCGAACCGGGATTCGAACCCACAATCATAGGTTCCTGGCGTGCCCAAGGGACGCAACTCTGCACAGCGAATCGCGGCGCCTTAGACGACTCGGCCACCCGTGCCCCCATACATGGTATGAAAGCCCGAATGGCATCGGGCGAAGTCGTTTACGAATTTAGTGACCATACGTGCACGGTTTCGTACTCATCGACCAAATGTGGATTTTAACCCACGCTTGTTGAATATGCTTAGAAACTGTTACCATTTATGTTTAGACTTTAGCCGGGGCATGTTCCAACATCTCATGTCCTTCCGGCTCTTCCTGCGAGCTAGGCAGACACCAGAAGCCATTTTGCAACACAGAACACCTACCTGGTAAGAATATTCGTAATCGACATATTATTTGAGTGCGTGATTCTATTGTTACTGAATATATATGAACTATACTTTTCTGCTCTTCTATATCACCAATGACTGCTGTTCTGAAAGAAACAGAAAAGCAAAGGAAGGTTTTCCAATCATGCAATGTACATCAATAACACTTTGGTCCCTTTGTTAAGTACATGTATGGTACGCATATTCACTTACACGGATTCCACAAATTTGGAATAAAAATTGAATTTTGAGAACAGTCCGTTTTTCTTCCTGACAATTACTTTCGGAAAGGAACAATATATATTCTATGGCTTTTTAAGTAAGCTGATGACATACCGAAGAATGTTTATACTTTATTTTTCTTCATTTCACGCGACCAATCTTTTTTTCTTGAAAACAAAATTAATTCAAAATGATATAAATGTTGGTACTATAAAATAACTTAATAGTCAGTAAGTTTTATTCCTGTTTTCTGTATTTACAGTTTTGTTTCAATTTTGTTTTATCATTGACGCTTGACAGTATTGTCTTCAATTTCTTCCAGAGTGTGGCCTGCCCAAGCCTGTGGATGGAGCATCCGTGACCTATGACGGTCGCTCCAAGAGTTCAGTAGCAAGGTACAAGTGCAAAGATGGCTATGTTCAGTGCCACCAAAACGCTACTAGTGTCTGTCAGGAATCAGGCCAGTGGGTTGAGGTAGGGGCTGGAATGTGCCAACAGTCCCGATGGACAAATCCGGTAGGTTTGAATGAAGTTATTTTCTTATAAACACTCGTCCCATTACGGAGTGATGCGGATGATCACGAATGACCGAATTTGCCTTTGACCTCCCTTAGGAGTAGGAGATATGTATAAACATGATAAAACCCTTTCTTTATTTTTTTATTTATAAGCAACTCTGCTGAAAGCTGAGTCCATTGTACGATTCTAACTGCATTATTAGTATGTGTTTGTGTTTGTTTGTTTGTTTGTTGTTTAACGCCGCACTCCGCAATATTCCAGCTATATGACGGCGGTCTGTAAATAATCGAGTCTGGACCAGACAATCTACTGATTGAGGAGCATAGTGACGTCCTGTGACGACAAGCATAGTCGCCTTTTAAGTCAAGCATGGGTTGCTGAAGACCTATATTACCCCTTATCCTCACGGGTATCGGTAGTTGTGAAAATGAAGAAACCAAAGGTTGAGGCTGCTGAAATACTGCTTCATACACTCTTGTGGAGAGCGTTTTATCACTCTTTATGCATAGATCTAAATAAACTGACGGCCAACAGATACTTTACCACTTTCAAAGTAAAAGTGCACAAATTTAAAAACACAAGTTCAAACTAAAATATAGATGCGAGCAGCGATGTCGGGGTCAATGTTTTCTCATACCACTGAGTGATTTTGTTCCAGCCTACTTGAATCCACTTGAGTACACACGAGTATTTTATAATGTAATTAATAATTTGATATTTCACTGGTCTGTTTTGACCAGTGAAATATCAAATTGGTGGGTGCCGGAGCATCCTTGGGAGTTCGTACCTAACCCATTTCAGTGCTCGTTCATATTCGAATCCTCAAATGGTTTGCTTGCACCAATGCCATAACAAAATTAAGGCACCGCTTGCGGCATATCACCGCTTCTTAAGTGGCGTGTACAGGAGTGTCCCAGGGTGTTCTAAACCCATGTCAGACTACGACCATGTTCGAATCCTCAAAGGGTTTGCTTGTACAAACGCCGTCAAAGGTTTAGCACTGGTTGTGGCATATCACTGCTACTACATTGGCATGTTCCGGAGTATCCCAGGGAGTTCTAGGCACATTTCCTACCTCGACTATGTTCAAATCCTCACATGGTTTACTTGTACCAACGCCGTCAAAAGATAGTCACCGCTCATTTCCATGTTCAAATTCTCAAAGGGTTTGCTTGTACCAACTTCGTCAAAAGATAATCACCGTTTGCATGATATCCCCGCTACGCAATAAGCGTGTGCAAGAGTGTCCCAGGGTGTTCTAAGCCAATTTCCGACTTAGACCATGTTCAAATCCTCACATGGTTTGCTTGTACCAACGCCGCCAAAAGAAAGTCACCGCTTGCAGAACATCGTCACTACGAAATGGGCATGTGCCGGAGTGTCAGAGGGCCACTTAACTTATTTCCGAACTCGACCATGTTCGAATTCTCAAAGGATTTGCTTGTACCAACTCCACCAAAAGCTACTCATCGTTTGCAGGACATCATCGCTATGAATTTGCAATGTCTCTAGGTGTCCAAGGAAGTTCTACACTCATTTCCGACATCGGCCATGTTCGAATCCTCAAATGGTTTGCTTGTACCAACGCCGTCAAAAGATAATCACCGTTTGCAAGACATCGCTACGCAATAAGCGTGTGCAAGAGTGTCCCAGGGTGTTCTAAACCCATTTCCGACTTAGACAATGTTAGAATCCTCAAAGGGTTTGCTTGTACCAACACTGTCTAATGTAAGCAACGCTTGTGGAACGTCGCTGCTACGAAACGGGTGTGTTCCAGGTCGTACCAGGATTTTCTAAACCCATTTCCGACCTCAAACATGTTTGAATTTTCAAAGGAATTGCTTGTACCAACTCCGTCAAAAGATAGGCACTGCTTGCAGGAAACTGTCGCTTTCATTTCGAAATCGACCTTGTTCGAATCCTCATATAGTTTTCTTGTACCAACTGCCATAAAACACCGGTCGCCATTTGCGCGACATCGTCGCTACGCATTCAGCATATGCAAGAGTGTCCCAGGGTGTTCTAAACCCATTTCCGATTTAGACCAAGTTCGAATCCTCGAAGGGTTTGCTTGTAAAGCAAAGACAGTGGCCAGGCGGCAGAAGGCCGTGTCGTATGGTGGAGGGGATGTTATGGTGTGGGGAGGAATTCGTGTGCAGGAGAGAACACCACTTGTCATCGCTAACGGAAACTCTACAACTTAGCGTTACATGGATGACATTCGTCATCAGTTTGTCCTACCGTGTGTACTACAGCTGCCACTTAGTGTCCTTTATCAGCATGACATGCAGCCCGAATCGTACAGAACTTACCTGTAGACAACAACGTTAACGTGTTGCCGTGGCCTGCACGCTCCTACCTCTGGGAAGTCTTGGATCGTCGTGTTCGAACGCGAACACATCGTCCAGCCACCCGACAAGAACTTATCCAGGCCCCACTAAGAAGAATGGCGACGTATCCCACGTGACGTCATAATACAACTGATTCTTTTCTGTGTGTCGGAGAGTTTTTGCGTGTGTTAAAGCAGGGGGTGATCAAACAAGCTATCAATGTGACGGGTCATTGAACTTGTGCGATTGTAGATATGTGTGCCCTTTGTCCACTTCGTTGAAAGCTTGTTTTTGCTACCCCAGGGGCGGTCGGGTAGCCTAGTGGTTAAAGCGTTCGCTCGTCACGCCGAAGACCCGGGTTCAATTCCCGACATGGGTACAATGTGTGAAGCTCATTTCTGGTGTCCCCCGCCGTGATATTGCTGGAATATTGCTAAAAGCGGCGTAAAACAATACTCACTCAATCACAACCCCACAGTGAAAGAAAATTGGCTATTTAACCATTATTGAATCATCATTAGATCATCGTTATACCTGGGTCTTTATCGGAAACAAAATTGCCCCAGGAAATGCTTGTCAATCCGAGCTGAAATTCGTATTCATATGCAACAACAAGGGGCACACAATTGGTGATATGAGAATCATCGTTATAAACAAGAATCGAGGCACATTGTTACCAAAACTGTTCCGAGACATATTTATCCTGATCATTCTACGTAAAAAAAATGAATGCATCTTTCAATCAAGATTTCAAAGAGCGTCAAACGACTCTTGCTCAAAACGTCTTAGATCAGGGTTTCAATAAAGATTTCAAATAGTGTTATTGGCATGTGTTTGTGACGGGTGAGGCAGGATACACTCACCTTGTCGCGGAGACCTGGTATCTTCACTAGGTGATAGTGGCTCATAAGCACATGCTTATGAAGAAGTCGGAGTCGGACAATGTACACTGCTTTTAGAGATTTCTTATGATTATGGAAATGTTTTGGTCAGCATTATTTTTATTCTGATAACAGAAGACAAGAAATTAACAGCCAGTATGTAGATACAGTAAACTACGGTTATAACGAACTCAAAGGGACACTGTCTGGCGCTCGGCATTAAAGGGCTAAAACAAGGACTGCTCGGCTCGGAGTCAGTAAACGGTGTCTGAGTGGGGTATTCATGCTAAACTGCGGCATGGTATCTCAGTGAGCTAGCACTATAAATCAGCATCATTCCGGACTAGTACAAGCAGCCACACACACACACAACACGTGCATGCACGTCGCTATATAAGTGCAATCAATAATCTTGGACGCGACGTTAAACCTAACCTCACCATTGTATGTTGCTATACAAACTAATTCTACTGATTCTCAAATATCAAAATCTATATAGGTTGGACATGCTTTTGTTGTGTTTTATTAATTAACTTCTGCCTAATCCGATTTATGTATCTGTTCTAGGGCCTGCCTTTCAAGGAAAACCCTCCTTGTCACGGCAACACAAACGTTCGAGTGTTCATCCAAGGGATTCCTCTTCGAAGCACACGGTGAGAAACGTACTAATTTAGTCCATCAATATACAGGATATCTTTTTCTTATATTTTTATTTGTCCTATCATTATTAAAGATAATGTGAAAAGACACAAATATGCAGGTGTGAACTCGAATACAGCTCTATTGCTATAAGAGTATGAAGTTTCAAGAACTGTTTCCCAATCTTCTAGGTTCTCAATCAATCTGGAAAACGGAGCCCATCTTTTGTGTCATGTAAAATCATGGCTTAACAGGGGAATGATAATGAACACAAAATATGGTCTTTGGGGGAAAGAAGTAAGTTCTCGAGTGTTTCCACTCAATGTTGGCGACGCATTCAACATGGAGCTGTCGTTCGGAAACGGGGTTTGCGAGGTGAGTATGTTCTAAGTTCATATATCAGAGCCATAACTCACTGAAACGTTAGGTGGAATACGTTGATGTGTAGTGTGAGTGGGATGTTGGATCGGTGTGTCTGTGTGTGTGTGTGGAGGGGGGGGGGGGGGGGGGGGGGGGGGGGCTTTGGGTGTTTGTGTGTTGCATAGTTTCTATTTTGCGTTTAACGCCGCACTCAGCAATGTTTTATGGATATCTCTACCCAAAAGATATATGTACATTTAAACAATATTGGAGAACAGGTGTTGTATGTAATCTTTGTTCATGATCCAAAACCTGACCATTATTCAGTGACACGCTGTAACCAGATCATCATGTAACATAAAGAAAAGATCAGTTGGATAAGGCAATCAGGAATTTGTTGTATTTTGTGGCTGAATGTCAAATATGAGCAACGTCCCAAACCGTCTGGATACAGGCAACCAAGTGACCGAGCCTGACCACACCATGTATATGGTCGCCTCTAACGATAAGCATAGTTTAATGGGGACACATTCCAACCCAGAAACTCAACAGTCTGTCACTGACATTAGTCCTGCTACATCACGCTGGTAGGTATCTACATTATCAGTAGACAGTCTTAAATGCCGATGGTGCTGTCTTTCACTGCTTCATCAGTATCGTGGAAGACACTAGTGGCTCAGTGGTCAAATGCGAAGAAATTCCTTTTGCACAGTTGTATCCTGTAGTCACAGTCCAATTGTCGTGTATTCCAACCCCTATTCGCTGGAAGTGTCACTCCATAATATGTGTGATCCATTCAAATAATTTTCATACTATTAAGCCTTTTCGCTCAATGGAATCTGGGGGGCAGCACGGGTGGCCCAGTCGTCTAAGGCGCCGCGATTCGCTGTGCAGAGTTGCGTCCCTTGGGCACGCCAGAAACCTATGATTGTGGGTTCGAATCACGGTTCGCCCCGATTATGTTTCTAGGTTTGTCAGCACCATACCCGTGCTCGTGGGTTTCACCGAAGAGGTAAACGTCTGAGACCTGCATCACTTCGGGCTTTCCTCTCACATTAAGCTGACACGCCGCGATATAACTGGAATACTGTTAAAAGCGGCGTTAAACCCAACTCACTCACACTCAATGGAATCTGTTTCGTTGGATGACCGAGACTGGTTATTCTCTGGGGTTTACGTTTTACAAGTACTTCGTGACAGGCCGTGTTATGAGTGTGCGTGTGTTGGGTTTAACAATTTGAAGAGTACAAATCAAAGCAAAAGCAACGCCCCACGCGGCTGGGGTACCATGACACGCTATCAACCAAGTCACCGAGGCTAACCACCCCCTCCATTTGGTCGCCTCGAACGATTAGCATAGGTTGCTAGGGACTTATTCTAACCCGAAACCCCCGATGTATTTATATCATGTGTTATTGTATGTCTTTCAGCCGCTGGTGAACACTCGATGCCTTCCATTAACAGGGTATATTACTGACACGTCGCTTTTATTTTCCAATAGTTCATGATCAACAACATCCACATTTTCGCTCTGAATAGAGCCCGACCAGGGGATAAGGTTCGTGTCGTCGGTATAGGCGGTGACGTCCAGCTACAGAAATTGGAAATCAACAGTGAAAAATGAGATTTGCACATGGAATTATGAAGTTTGTTTGTTGTTAACGTATAAATAGCCTCAAAAGTTCAGCTTAATATACTGAACCGCAAAAGAAACGTCACGCCAAGTAACATTGCATGAAAAGATGTCATTTAAATATCTGGCTATTTTTTATAAAAGTTTCTAAAATTTAACATTACCTTGTCCGGAAAAATGAAATTTGATGATAAAAAAACAAAGCAGATGACAATAAAAACGATCTCCCAAACGCATCACGGCAACGGCCATGGAAACGCGATGCACGTGAGTTCCCTGCAAATTGAAATGCACAAGCGTTCCCCCATTACTTGCCCTATAAAAATCCACCCAGATCGGATAACATTCATTCGTTATTGAATTGCTACCACATGCCATGATTGACAAGAAATCAGCGACACCAAGCCCTTGTACGATTGCAAGCGCTGGACAAACCGCCCGGCAAGTAGCCAATGCATTTCAAGTCCACGTAAGGACCATATACAGGCTCCAGCAACGGTACCAGACCACCAACACAACAGATGACCGACCACGTAGTTGAAGACCTAAGGTCACCATCCGACGTCAGGATCGTCAGATTGTGCGACAGCATCTTCAAAATTGCTTTGTTACTGCTGCGGAAACTGCTCGACAGACCATGGGAACACACCAGTGACACATTAGAGCTGACACCGTGCGTCGACGATTGACGAGCAGAAACCTCCACTGTCACAGGCCACACCGAGGACCAATTCTGACACCACGTCATCGCCGGGGCCGCCTTCAGTGGGAAACACAATACCAGCATTGGCGCCACCAGCAGTGGAGAAGAGTTCTCTTCTCGGGCGAGAGCCGTCTCTGTATCTCAACAGCAGATTCAGAGAGAGCGTCTGGCGACGCCGTGGGGAACATTATTCGCATGCTTGTCTTGTTGAGAGACTCGTGGGGTGGTCCGAGCATCATGGTGTGGGGTGGAATTGGTCTTGCTCAGAGGGTCGGCCCTGTGGTCTTCCAGAACATCGGTCCAGGAAGAGGCAATGGTGTCACAGCAGCTCGGTACATTGATCAAGTCTTGAGACCACACGCCATACCTCATTTGGCACGTCGCCGCAACCACGAGTTTCAGCATGATAACGCCCGTGCCCACACTGCGAGAGCAACAAGAGACTTACCCCAGGAGAATGGCATCAAAACCATGCAGTGGCCTGCCCTCAGTCCCGATTTAAATCCCATTGAGCATCTGTGGGACGAGTTTCAAAGACGGCTGAATGACGTCCGACCAAGGCCGACAACTGCAGCTGAACTGCGTCAGGCGTTCCACAGAGTGTGGGCTCAAGTGGCTATGGCCTTCGTCAACCGCCTCATCCATTCCATGTATCGACCTTGCACGGCAAGCATCAATGCACATGGCGGACACACGAAATACTGACTTGTGATGCCCTTTTCTCAGAGACTAGTGTTGTGTTTCACTTTAAGAACATTTGACACTCTAATTTCAACCTTGATGATCAGTCTTGCCAAGTTTCATCTTTTTCATATGTCTCAAAGTATGTTTACAGTGTTTAGACAAATAAGGTTTCTCATATATCTATCCGTGGTGACGTTTCTTTTGCGGTTCAGTATATGATTCGTTGTTGTCTGCCCATTTGGGTATGGTACCTATTGATGGCCAAAATGGTACAAGATAACAGTACAGGAACAACACGGCGCAAAGACATTTAAATCATACCTACCCATTGATGCAAGTACTTATACTTTAATAAAGCGCTCATTCGTAACCCAGTTGGCGAACCTAGTCGTAATTTGCATATGGTACCTTCAGAATCAGGAATGAGAACATGACACTTCACATCTGAGTTTAAATACATTTGTAACTTGTAATATAAAAGTAGAAAACAAATCGAGTAATATGTTTTCACAACAATGACATTTGAAACACAAACGTGTTTTGTGGAATAATTTACAGTTAGGAATGTTCTAAAAAATATCTCCCATGATGTTTTCTGCATTTTGTACGTTCGCATATCATTATACATGTACGAGACAAATATATGGTTTCTTTTAAAAATGTGTTTACATCTATCTAAAATCTACTCATATCATCGAGTTCGCTCCCTTCGATCATTGTGGCCGATGTCCCGAACATGTATAGAATCTAGTGTAATAATTTAGTGATGAATGTTTTAAAAAATATTTTCAGAAATATTTTCCATGATTACACATATCATAATACATGTGCGAGATGAAGATAAGGTTTCTGTTACAAGTTTGTTCACATCTTTCCAACTATTACTCATCCCCATGTAACTTTCTGAGAAAAATAAAGCACGGCCAACTATCAACTGACGTTTTGTTCTGTTTAGCTACACCAACAGTTATCTCCCCTTGTAACCCTCTTAGAATAGGACTTGGCTGGGTGACAATGCGAACGACCGTAACTTCAACGGATTATATATAAATTACTACAATTATTAACCTAATAACGATAGTATAAGATTAACGCTACAACAATATTTTAAACAACCGATCTAATAGATTATACTAATATGACTGACACGTGACATAGTTTGGGTGATATTTCTGACGTTGACATTGAAGCAGTGACCATTCAACATCAAGCAATATCTCAGAAATACAGGTATTAACTTCCAGTCCAATAAAACTAAATCATTCACGGAAGTTTTAGGCACATAAACTACTCAATTATTATTACAAACAACATCCTTGTTAAAATCGTCTCACCTGAAATCAACAAGAGACGTCAAAGCGTCTAATCTTTTACTTGGGTAACATGGCGAACAGCTCAAACAATCAGCCAATCAGCGGCTAGCATTTCAGCATGCGGCCTTATGAGAGATGCTGACAAGAGTAGTCTCCCTTACACAATGGTTGTCCAAGGTCCTCACAGTGATATAGTCCAGTTCCTTATGTACTTTTGTTGAAAAAAATTGGAGATTAGCAAAACTATACATATTCTGAAAGCTTTCAATGTACAGATGAAGAAAACCAATGTTTCCAAATTTTCCCATCATTCATTTGGCGGCCATCTTGGATTTCAAGATGGCGGCCATTTTTACCCATATTTGTCAAGTCTAAGGCTTTTGAGGTGTTTATTTTGTCATTTAATTGTTTATATGTGATATTATGCTTACTCATATGTAATTTAGACATGCTTAAAGTAATGATTTCACATTCTTAACAAAAAACTACCTCAACTTTTCTAATTTCTTAGTTGGATTTTGCAATATTATCAGTAGTGTGGATAGAATCCTATACGTTACAACTGTCTATCACAAAGTAAAATTGTTAAAGAATATATTGTACCTTAATTATCATATGACCCCTTAAAAACTGTCATTTATCCAATAATTACCTATGGTTATATGTTTCTCCAGCAACTCAGCAACATAAGAGCCATCTGTATCAATGCCTTGGCATTTAAATTTTCAAAATGTCACACAGAATTGTCATAGTCACTTTACACCAAAATAGGTCCCTTGAAGTCTTGAATAATAAAGTCACAATTCTTGATATGTGTCTTGATATCATATTCACAGAGAGTCATCAAACATGTCATTGCTGTCATCACCATCATTAGTTGACATATTTGTGTCATCGTCGTTCTCACACACTGAGGTGCAGAGGCAGAGTTCTGTACATGACAAGTTGTTTGATCGACATGTACATCTTTGGGTCAAACAGTCTTTCCTACACTGACACCTCACCATCTCAATAATAGCTTTGGGGGCTGGGAGAACATCCATTGTTGTTGGTTGGATCCGGTTATCTTTGTCCTTATGGAATCCATGTTGAAGTGGATCTAATTGGATCTGATGGGCGATATTGGCTTGACCCCACACATAAGCTTGAATATGAACCCTCAGAATGTGCTGCTTTAGAGCACCCAGTGTTGGTGGTAGCTTGTCACTCTCTGCCATATGTTTGCAGAAGAGATACCATCTGAGCTCTGGAATATCTGTCACAGAGAGGCCTTTTGGACAGTAAACACTGCATACAAATCTGGCGAATGTCGAAATTATTTGGTCACAGAGTTCATCACTTGTAGTCAGCACAAGGAAAGCATTAACAATATCATCATCCGTTTTCAAGTATTTCTGAAACCATGTTGCTTTTCCTACTCGGGAAAATCTGCCTGTATTGTCAGCTCCTGTGAAGGCATGGAAGGCTGGCAAAGCTGATGATTTCTTCACACCTAGGGCTGTCCAAAGAGGCTTTATTGGAAGAACATTTGAGGCCATTGAGAGTGTGGTGTTTTCCAGGAGACTGCTGTAATTTGCAATGGTCAAAACAAGGACATCAGTGTCAGGAGAGAAGATTGTCAACTGCGAGTTCCTTGGATTGCGCTGTGAAGCTGAAATAGCAAGATATATCATGAGTGTGTCAGCTTCTTCATGATTGTTAGCTTCAAACTCCAAGTCTCTGTTGCTCCTGGTACAGCCGGATGCAGATGCAATAACGGTTTGAGACGAATCAGCATTATACTCCAGTGTCTTTTCTGCCAGGTAGTCTGTCAGATCAGCTTTTGTTTGGTCATGAGACAGAAAACGATTTAACATGATGTGCTTGATTCTGGTGTCATCTCTAATTTGGTACTGAATAGGATCTCTTCCTTGGCGTCTCTTTTCTCTTGTTGCAGATTTGAGGGAATCTTGCTTGTATGTGTCAAAAGCAAGTATGACCTCATCAAACCCTCTTGCCAGGTTCATCACTCTGTCATTGAAGCACTGACTGAGATCTTCAACTGTTTCCACTGTATTTGGTAACTTTGTCATCTTCTGAAGTACAACCATCCCATCTATAACAGCAATTTTTCTTGGGATGTTGTTGAAGGTTTGATTTTGTTCTGTGTCACTGTCATCAACTGTGTTCTCTGGCTGACTTGCTTCATAGTTCATTGCTTCTTCATTTACAAACTTTGTAAGACTGGTGATCAACTTGGACTTGTCAGTGCATGGTAACAGCAATCCACTTGGTGAAAACAGTGACCTTGGAGTCAGCGTGAACTCAAAGTTACCAATTGCCTGTTTCAAGTCAATGTCTCTACTTGATCTGGCAAGAACCATCAGCCTTCCATACAAATCTTTTGTTTCTCTGAGATCCACATTCTTATCTCGGAGACGAACTGTTTGCTTTTGGCATCCTGACATGTACATCTTGTTGTTTTCCCTCTTCACTGGTGCCCAAAGACTCACTGGCCCGTTGATTCGTTGAGACACGTACTCTTCATAGAGCTTCTTTCCTGTTTCATCAATGTGTAGGATCTGAGACACAAACTCTTCAGGGACATAGGCATGCGTCATTATATTTTATTCAAGTAACTGCAAAAGGAAAGCATTTTCATTCTTTCTGACAGGCGGAACAATGGAGGTTTCTCAAAGCACACGAGGAATTCACACAAGCCTTCTATAAACATCTTCGGATAAGGTGTCACTTTACATAAATTCATACAGCAATATCATGAAATTCTTCACAACAAAAGGTGATGTGAGGTGAAATGTGGTTTAACGTAGAGTTCAAGATTATTGCGCATATGTGTGTTTGCTTGTATTAGTCTAGACTGAAGCTGGTTTCATAGCGCTAGTCCACAGAGGTACCATGCCACAGAATAACATGAATAGTCCTTGTTTTATCACCTTATTGATAAATGCCAGGCAAAGTAACAACAAATCTCATCTTGTAACATCTTTCGGCATGACGCGTCTGGGATCGCAACACTGACCTTCCACTCTCCATGCAGATGCACTATCCATCAGTCCACAAAGGCGATCCCAATAAAAAAAGCACATCAACCATTTTATCATTTATTTCAGTAAATGGTTACATCTGATTATCTGTTGTCTCTTTTGTCTTTCTCTAGACTTAATCATTTTTGCAGTATTTCATGCCTATTATCACAGCCATGTTAATACAATGACAAGTTTAGTTTGTTTGTTTGTTGTCCAACGCCGCACTCAGCAATATTTCAGCTTTATGACGGCAGTCTGTAAATAATCCAGTCTGGACCACACAATCTAGTGATTGACATCTTGAGCAATTTGGACCCAATGACATGCATCAACCACGTCAGCGAGCCTGACCACCCGATCTCGTTAATCGCCTCTTATGACAAACATAATCATCTTTTACAGCAAGCATCTTACAATGACAAGTAAATATATTTATTTCTTACAGCAGAAAACATATACAAGCATAAAAGCATATAAAACTCATACATGCATCCATAGAACGCAACATGGCCGAACTAGTATGTCTCGGTCCCTGAACCATATTATTTTCCTGTCAGTAAAGCCATTAGTCGTTTTATAGTATGGTCTTACATGAAGCAAGTCTATATTTTCCACTGAATCTCCAATCTCACCGGGGCTCCTTATCAATTTAAATGTAGTTTCTTTTTTCTATCAATTTCACACTTTCAGAGACTAAGCATTAGACTACCAATCAAGGGCTGTGTGGGATTAAAATGAAAGTGCAATCTAGCCGCAAAAAAATATTCTTTCATTGATTGCCAGATGACATTGAATTTCTATGTTTTTAGGAAGATGCCAAATGCACTTTCACTCCTGGGCCCCATCCCACAAAACGATCGTAAAACTAAGGTGATCGAAACTCCCATACTTTAACATAGAGCTGTGATTGCTTTTGGGGACAGAGACCATATAAGCAAAAGCAATTTATGTAAGAAAACAGAACAAAAAAACATTGCAGGACTCCTGAAACTAAAATGTCCATCTATGTATACCTATTTTCACACTTGGATACTGGATAATATACAGAAGAAACTACTTTCTTCTATAGAAGTACGAAAAGTGCTGGACGACACTTGAAAGCCACTTAGAGTATCTGTAGAGTGATTGAATTTCAAGAAAAAATCAGATCAACATATAAACTGGGTAAATTATATGAATAACTTGTGAAGATTGTCAGAGTTGATCAGTATTCCCGTAAAATCACAGATGGTTGAGGAAAGCCCTTCATGACTCCAAGAAAATTGAAAGATCTCTGAAAAGCACTTGAATTTTGTCCCCTGAAATCTACATAAATCATCATGAAGTGTATATATTCGTCAGTGATGGACACTAAAAGTTGATGTCACAAAGAAGTAATCCTAGTTGAGTGAGTGAGTTGATCAGTATTCCAGTTACCGTATTCGACATAATAAGCGCCCAGGGCGCTCTCAAAATTAGAAATAGGGGGCTCTTATTGGAATATTATTTTGGTGAAAAACAACAGAGTTGAAAGATCGTAAATTTTGTGGTTTATGCTGACAGCCTGAAATGTTTTAAAAAAAATGAGAGATATATTTTTCCAGAATTTAATTTCCCATAATTAAGGATGCATATACACGAATAAATAAGTCGTGTGTACACTGATCAATCGGAAGGGGTGCTAATTGTGATTGTTCACTAGCCAATATATTAGCAAATGTCGCCGTAGGCACTTATTAGAGCAGGACGCTTATTACATCAAATACGGTTATCACAGGTGGTCGAGGAAAGCCCTGCCTGACTCAGGGACTCAAAGCGGGATGGTGTTGACACCAAGGATCATTGTGTGTCATTTTAACTCACAATCAGCATATCCTGGCACTGTTAAGGGACACGGGGTCTGGATTAACAGTTTCACTGTTCCCTTTTCCTGTCGTATATGTGTATCATAAACTCGACTTGAAGGTCCTGACGACGCCCTCTTGGGCTACGGACATGGCTAGCGTGCCGTCCCTCTTCCAAAGTCGACCCTGGGTCATTGCCCGCCCATCTCCTGTGAAAAGTATAGTGTCAGAAGCTTATTTAAATACTGAGTGAGTGAGTGAATATTATTCCATGCTACAGTCACTTATATTCCAGCCATACCGAATTAATACAAGAACTGGACACGATGCAATAATCACTGACTAAAAATATTGCAAAGATCAATGTCATGATGTAACATAAATATTGACTGAGTGATTGAATGAATGTTGATTAATGCCACAGTCATCCACATTTCAGCGACCATGTCTACAGCAGTAACTAAAGCGATGAGCAATGATCAACACCATTGGGGTACAATGACACATAATCAACAACAGGTACGTGATCTTTTCGTCCAAAGTCAGAATTCCTTCGTTCCGATCTCCACGACCTCCCCCACCACAGCTCTGCCCTGGACCAGGTTGAGGCTTGCGTCCGCAAACCCCAGCTTTTCAGACTTTTCAGATGCCCTTGTATCACAAAGCTGCAGCTAGTCACGTGACCACCTGATCTAATTAGTTCGCCTCTCACAACAAGCAATAGAGAAATGAGAACCTATTTTTAATAAATCATAAATGCGTCTAAAATGTATCGAAATAAAAAAAAGAACCTTCAAACTGTCTTGCATCCTTGGTTATCAAGTGTATTATATCTCCATTCTGTTATCATAAATACCCGGGATCGTTCACCACCATAGCTCTTTTTCGAAAGAGCCGTCAGTCCATCCTTTGCTCCAAAGTTTAACTTAACACTGAACTGCTCAATAGGGTAACCTGTTTGGATAACTAAGTATGTATAACAATGTGCCATTCAAACAAAGCTCAGTAGAAGATATGGTAGCTATTTGAAACAGGGTACATAACAGTGGAATGGAGACCCGTGAAGATCCATGGTAGAATATAGGTCTTCAACAACCTATGCTTGCCGTAAAAGGTGCCGTAACGGGTGGTCAGGCTCGCTGACTTGGTTGATGCTTGTCATCGTATCCCAATTGCATGGATCGATGCTCATGATGTCAATCACAGGATTGTCTGGTCCAGACTCGATTATTGACAAACCGCTGCCATATCGCTGGAATATTGCTGAGTGTGGTGTTAAACAACAAAAAAACAAAAAGATATAATACTCTGGACACTCTTTGATGACTGGCTTGGCTTATATCACTGTTACTTGATCATGTGAATGTCAGGACCATATAAATATCTCTGATGCTGGACTTACCACAATGTGGACTCTCCTTCTCATAAAGCATCCACTCATCGATACGGAAGGGGTTGTGAAACCACACAGAGTGATCCAGGGACGTCACGAACATTCTCTGGCTACTGTCCTTTCCATAGACCCCAGCAGGGAGGAGAGAGACGTCCAGGATAGAGTCCGACAGATAAACAGCTACACACTCGTGCATCTTTGAGTCATCACCTGGTGACAAGACAGATACACACTCATGAGAGACACCTACACTCATGACACACAGCTACACACTCATGACAGACATCTACACACTGATGACAGACATCTACACACTCATGACACACAGCTTCACACTCATGACACACAGCTACACACTCATGACACAGCTACACACTCATGACAGACAGATGCACACTCATGACACACAGCTACACACTCATGACAGACATCTACACACTCATGACAGACATCTACACACTCATGACACACAGCTTCACACTCAGGACACACAGCTACACACTCATGACACAGCTACACACTCATGACAGACAGATGCACACTCATGACACACAGCTACACACTCATGACACACAGCTACACACTCATGACAGACAGCTGCACAATCATGACTGACACCTACACACTCATGACACACAGCTTCACACTCATGACACACAGCTACACACTCATGACAAGCAGCTACACTCATGACACACAGCTACACACTCATGACACACAGCTACACTCATGACACACAACTACACACTCATGACAGACAGCAACACACTCATGACACACAGCTTCACACTCATGACAGACAGCTGCACACTCATGACAGACAGCTACACACTCATGACACACAGCTACACACTCATGACACACAGCTGCACACTCATGACAGACAGCTACACACTCATGACACACAGCTACACACTCATGACACACAGCTGCACACTCATGACAGACAGCTACACACTCATGACACACAGCTACACACTCATGACACACAACTACACAGTCATGACACACAGCTTCACACTCATGACACACAGCTACACACTCATGACACACAGCTGCACACTCATGACACACAGCTACACACTCATGACACACAGCTACACTCATGACACACAGCTACACACTCATGACACACAGCTACACACTCATGACACACAGCTGCACACTCATGACACACAGCTACACACTCATGACACACAGCTACACTCATGACACACAACTACACACTCATGACAGACAGCAACACACTCATGACACACAGCTTCACACTCATGACAGACAGCTGCACACTCATGACAGACAGCTACACACTCATGACACACAGCTACACACTCATGACAGACAGCTACACACTCATGACACACAGCTGCACACTCATGACAGACAGCTACACACTCATGACACACAGCTACACACTCATGACATACAGCTGCACACTCATGACAGACAGCTACACACTCATGACACACAACTACACACTCATGACACACAGCTACACACTCATGACACACAGCTGCACACTCATGACACACAGCTACACACTCATGACACACAGCTACACTCATGACACACAGCTACACACTCATGACAGACAGCAACACACTCATGACACACAGCTTCACACTCATGACAGACAGCTGCACACTCATGACAGACAGCTACACACTCATGACACACAGCTGCACTCATGACACACAGCTACACACTCATGACACACAGCTACACACTCATGACACACAGTTACAAACTCATGACACACAGCTACACACTCATGACAGACAGCTACACACTCATGACTGAGAGCTGCACACTCATGACACAGCTACACACTCATGACAGACAGCTACACGCTCATGACACACAGTTACACACTCATGACACATAGCTACACACTCATGACACACAGCTACACTTATGACACAGCAACACACTCATGACACACAGCTACACACTCATGACACATAGCTACACACTCATGACACACAGCTACACACTCATGACACACAGCTACACTCATGACACAGCTACACACTCATGACACACAACTACACACTCATGACACACAGCTACATACTCATGACACAGCTACACACTCATGACACACAGCTACACACTCATGACACACAGCTACACTCATGACAGACAGCTACACACTCATGACAGACAGCTGCACACTCATGACACAGCTGCACACTCATCACACACAGCTACACACTCATGACACACAGCTACACACTCATGACACACAGCTACACAGTCATGACACACAGCTACACACTCATGACAGACAGCTGCACACTCATGACACAGCTGCACACTCATGACACACAGCTTCACACTCATGACACAGCTGCACACTCATGACACAGCTACACACTCATGACTGACAGCTACACACTCATGACACACAGCTACACACTCATGACACACAGCTACACACTCATGACACACAGCTACACACTCATGACACACAGCTACACACTCACTGCACAGAAGGAAGTACAGGTGAGGTGTTCTCAATCAGTACCTATATGTCCAAGAGCTCTGACCCAGTTGTAGGAGACAGCTTCCAGCGGTTCCTCTCTATAAGAGTACTGCTCATTCACGGGGCGGTTTTCGTATGTCACACTTTCTGTCAGTTTCTTCTTTATGTATCGTTTCCTTCTGGCTGACACACTGTCAGTCCTGTAAAACAATGTCCATTCACTGTAAACAGACCTCTATTCCTGCAGAGAAGTATACATGTAGTCTGTCATACAGACCCTGATACAAATACAACTTTATGATGTTTGGCAATTTCTAGATTACTGCAGTATCAGGAAAAGAAGAGAGTCTCTGAGCTCCTTTTTATTATATTTTTATTACGATAATTTAACAACTGTTTTTTCTTTAAGATATGTTTATTTCAGAGACTAGATGTTAGTCTAATAAACATGGAACAGGGATGGGTACGGCAGATTCCCTGACAACATACAAGTTTATCATTATCCATTGACGCTACATGTAGCTGTGTACCTGCAAACCTTAAAGAGTGCCATCAGGAAAGAAGTAACCCTTTCGGTGTCACTTTTCAAACTATTTTCATGTAAAAATTTGCTTATTTCCGACTGACAGTACCTTAACATGTCACCTTAAGAGAGACCTCAAACATTATTTCATTTTAATATCTTCCACTGACCAAAGAGCTTTGGAAAATTAATCCATATACAAGTTAAATAAATAAATAAATAAATAAATAAATAAATAAATAAATAAATCAATAAATCAATAAACAAATCAATCAATCAATAGAAAAAAGAGGTTTAACTGACTTCAGCTGCCTCTCCATGATCTCAACACTAGACAGCAGTCCCTCCGGCCCAGGCACCTTAGGCATAGAGTACTGGTGGGTATACAGGTCAGTCTCCACTCTCTTGAAGGATGCCTGCATGGTGAAGATTGGTGCTCCTTCTTGTATGGCCTTGACATTGCGGTTGCAGTATGTCCGCCCCTCACGGGTGTGGTCCACATGGTACAGGATGGGCGTGTCTGCACTTCCTAATATAGATGAACAAGCATGAAATACTCATATCCACCGCCAAGGCTAAAACAATAATAGTCTTGGTTCTCCGGCACTGCCCGCATCATCATAAAGTCTGCCGCACGTTATGTTTTTATTTCCATTTTCAAAAAAAGAATTCAAATACTACCGGGTAATACTTTAAAAAATGTGATCCAATATAGCATACAGTTACTTCCCTTTACATGCACACTGCTTAACTGTGCATCTCTGTGCATGGTCATGGCGGCAATAGGAGTTTGTATGCTTGTTTATGTAGGGAGGTCCTTTTTCAGGTTGATGGTACACAACTGTTTATTTGGTCACACACTGGTTTAAACAAGCAAAAAAAGACCCCAAAAAATACCGCCCGCCCACACTATATTTTCAAAAGTCATTGCCTGAGAACCAATTCTTTAAGTTTTTTAAGCCCAATATAAAATGTCCAGGTGTGTGCATGGCAAGAAATATTGTACGGTTTTCAAGATCTGCAAAATCCCAAACTATGAAAAGGCACCAGTTTACCACTAGACCTATCTATGTGCCAAGTTTGGTGAAGAATATTGTACACTTTTCAAGAACTGCTCAGGAAACGAACACTATGGCTTGTTGAAAAATAATTTTTCAAAAATCCCAAACTATCAAACGGCATCAGTTTACCACTAGATTTATCTATGTGCTAAGTACCGCCAAGACATCTCTCATGATCTTTTAGTTCTGCTCTGGAAACAAGACATGAGACGGATGGACAGATGGACAGCATCCATTCCTATATCCCCCTTCTACTGCATGGAGGGGGATAATAAATCACTACAGACCATTGATTAACCAATCTCATTAAAATCAGACCTTAGTCCTCACTATTGCTAAACAAAGATCTGAAGACATCCCATTAGGGGTCACGTCAGAACGACCTTTCATCCGACCAATCAAAGCGTCGTTTACCAGATCATGAAAGTGACAGTCGGAATGTGAATTCTAATCATACAACCTCGAAAAACTTTAACAAGAGTTTAGAACGATAGTTACGGGTTTACAAACTGAATCCATACAATCTAGACCATCTATTATTCATTCCAGAATGTTCTTTTGTTTAGGTTTCAAATTTGTAATCGAGAATTTGTCAAGATATGTTTCAAAGCGTAACGCCAATTTGAAATTAGTGCTGTAAAGCACGAGAAAGGCGCCTTCTGATTGGTCATTCCATTGGTCGGTCAAAGTTCGCGCAACATCGGTCTGACATGACCCGTAATGGGATGTCCTCAGATCTTTGTTTAGCGGTAGCGAGAACTAAGATCTGATTTTAATGAGATTGTTGATTAACTCAAGTCTACTTCTCTTTATTCCCATTGATTATGAAATCTTTCTCACAGCATGTTAAGTGTTGATTTGTCATGTGTCAATTCTTCATGTGTAGTATTGTGGCCTTACCATACACTTTTTATTTGTATTGTATCCCAACAAAGTGCATAGTTAAAGTCTCAGTAGAAATTAATGGAAATTTGGAAATTTTCCTACATATCAACATCCATGCAGGCTTTATATCAGGACTCGCGACTATGCTTGCCGTAAAAGGCGACTATGCTTGTCGTAAGAGGCGGCTAACGGGATTGGGTGGTCAGGCTCGCTGACTTGGTTGATGCATGTCATCGATCCCAATTGCGTGGATCGATGCTAATGATATTAATCACTGGATTGTCGGGTCCAGACTCGATTATTTACGGACCGACGTCATATAGTTGGAATATTGCTGAGTGCGACGTTAAACAACTAACCAAATCATCATCATCATCATCATCATCATCATAAGGACTCGCGACTATGCTTGTCAGAAGAGGCGGCTAACGGGATCGGGTGGTCAGGCTCGCTGACTTGGTTGATGCATGTCATCGATCCCAATTGCGTGGATCAATGCTCATGATATTAATCACTGGATTTTCTGGTCCAGACTCGATTATTTACGGACCGCCGTCATATAGCTGGAATATTGCTGAGTGCGGCGTTAAACAACCAACCAATCATAAGGACTCATGAATACTATGAGTTTCGACTTTCGGTTATTGTGAGTTGTGACCCACTTACCTCCCTTCAGGAAGTAGCAGTGTACACTATGTACATGGTGCTGGACTGGCACAGTTGTGTATGCTGCTCGCAGGGCATGAGCTACGACTTGACCTCCATACACTGACCTTGACCCAATGGGATGGAACAAATTTGCACCCCTAGAACACAAGGATATATACTTGTAAAAGATCAGGATAAGCCTAAATACTAAATTATGAAAGTGGTTCCTTAATAATCACCGTAAAGTCAAGTGACTTAAAATGAGTCTTTTCGATGTTTCTAAATGTTTCTATTTCAAACTATTTCTGGTCCATGATCAATAGTTATTAATATAGACAATTTGCATGAATGACAAGAAAAAGAACATATCTGTTTTGAAAGGGGGATATTTTGATTTAAGTAGCCTGCAACCTCGGGGTATCGCGGTACTTGTAATGTACGCTATAAGGAACAAAATGCACTCACCAACCTTTATGATTATTCGTGTTCTCTGTATCAGATATCATTCATTTTATCAAACAATGCATATTTTACTGATAAAAGTTAATTATTTACATTAGTAGCTCCGAGTAAAAGCCGGGCCTCGCGCTCTGTTTGACAAGGAGGAGAACTCCATCGTATCGCGGTACAGAGAAAAGTTGTGTATGGAGGTCCGAATTGGACAAAAAGAGGACATAATTCTACCAACCACTTGGTATGATCATGCCAGACATCAGTGATTTGTCCAGACAAGTGCAAAGACGGCACAAGTAAAATTCAAAATGTGTTATCAGCAATAGGTATTCAATGCATTTTTCCCGAAAAGTAAGAGAAAAATATTTTTATAAGTCAACAACAAAATATCAGAAATGATATTTTAAGATTGTTTAAAAAAACTTGGATGACAATGACTTGTCACAAAATGGAAAAATGTTAAATGTCAACAATAAATATATAAAAAGCACTCCTAGTATGCCCAAAGTATGTATTTATCTTTTGGTTACTAGTGAAGAACGTATTTCTAAGTTTGGCATTATGGCCCTTATGATCTCCCAATAAATTCTGGGCACAGAGCGGGAAAAAATGTGCGGACTACGTAACTTCCGTTACCTCATTAGTCGCCATGAATATGCAGATGATCTAGTTCAGGTCGATAGAGAAAGTTTACTTGGGGAACTGCGGGTTATATCGTTGGCCATTGATAGATTGGGGTAAAGCAATATTACAACAGATGCCAGAAATATGTATCAACGGATTAATAACTCCTTACTTACAGCAGACGGAACATTCTGAGGAAATTGAAATTGTTTACGAAGTGAGCACTTCCTGGTTACCGTTTTGCATTAATAGACAGCCGCTTACAGGCGTGTCCCGCGGTAACTACCAGAAATCACAAATGCCGCGATACGATGAATGCCGCGGTACCATGGGTCCGAGTATACATAATACTCTCATAAAGGCCCCTCCAAACTTTTCAACCCTGACAAAAGTAACAGTGATTGAGTATGGTTTTACACTGCTGTTAGCAATATCCCAGCAATATCACAGCGGGGGACATCAGAAATTCTCACATTGTACCCATTAGTAGAATTGAACCCGGGGCTTAGGCATGACGACCTAACGCATTAATCAAGTTAGTCACATTGAAAATAAACCAACTCGGTCAAAGTTCACCTGAGCCCTAGAACTTGAATTTTACCAACAAAACAGTTCATATGTTATAAATTCCTACATGCAACAAACCTTTCAAAACATAATCAATGACAAACAAAAGAATGTCACTGCATTTGTATAATGTGCAATGCACAGAAATCCGAGACCACATACTGCTGTGCGTCCAGTATTCAAATGCCAGGGCGGAGACTGGTCATTTTATGTCCGCTTCATACTGTACGTTCTTAGCGAAAGAATCGGACAAGTGTTCAATCTACAGGAGGGATGTTTGTCATTCGTTAGATTTAAAACACTTAGACAGGTCACCTTCATAACTGGAACTACCTGTATAGGTTCACGTCTATTTCTTCCAAATGGAGGAAAGATTCTGTTAAAATATTTTCATTACTACTCGCTTCCGAATCAGAGTCGGCCATCTTTAGACGACCTAAGAAAAGATAACTCTAAACTACGCACCTAGTTAAAGATGACACGCTTGTGCAACAACATGAAACGTCAGTGTTCAAAACCGCGGAACAAATCATTATTTTTGTTTTCAAGGAAACCAAGTATCCTGAATGAAAGTCCTGAATGACTAGTAGATACTTTGTGACATGGCGTGATGTTGGAGACATTTTATGTACAGTTATGTACGGTTATAACGAACTCAAAGGGACCACTAATTTTAGTTCGTTATAACCGTAGTTCGTTATAAGCATATATACAGCAAATGGACGGGATCAAACACATTTCGTTAGATCGGTCAGTTCGTTATAAGCGTGTTCGTTATATACGTAGTATACTGTACCACTTTTTTCATGAGACCTTCCGCTCTCAGTACAGACGCTCTATCCACTATATGATATACATCGTTAAAAATGTTAATAAAAGTTAACTCAAACATTGTATTTACACGCGGTTTCCAAAGCTACTTTTATCTGTGAAAATACGGCTAAGACATCCATTATTGTGATACATAGGTGATTACCCTCGCGTGTTTCTGTATCGTAAATAGCACACATTAGGACAAAATTTGTATTATTTGGCGAGAATAATACATATTTTATATTCCTAATATAACTATTATGTTATTTACGAAACGGAACCACACGCAGCTTATAACATGTATTTATATTATGACGTGGTGTGACATGAAATGGCAATGTGTCGGAGAGTGATTAAGGTATGTCTGGTGTGGTATTCTAAAGATCAATCAAAGCCTGAAACGGAGAACAAAATTAAGCCTTTCATAGTCAGGCTCCACAGCATTGTCAGATTTTCTGTCCAGATCAGGAAGTAAGATATAGAATTAGAACACAATAAAACGTCATTTTATAAATAAATCCAAACCATCATAAACGTCCTTATAAACATCACTCGAAAACAATGGTATTAACGAGTAAAAGTTTGAGTGAGCGAGGGACTTAGGGTCAAACGTCTATGGGACAAGGCGTGTCATCTGGATCTGGGAGGACAGCCCGAAGGGAAGCCTCAAACGTTTACTACTTTGCATTGGGGTTTCTTAGTTAGATCGACCACAATGCAAAAAGGGCCAGAGTGTCAAGAACCTATCTACATACAGAATACTAAAAGAGCTCCCGTGTAATACCAATTTTATTAAACTCGTGAAGAGTTCTGGTATCTGAATTGCCTTTGCTCGTCAAATAGCAGAACTATTTACTCGTTTCCTAAAATTGGTATTCCACGTACGGGAGCTCGTTTAGTATTTTGTTTATTTCTTGCCATTTATAACTTTTTTTTAGAATTTTACTGTCGTATAAGAATAGGCAGACACCAAAACGATCCACAACGTAATCCAATTGAGTTTCACAGAATAATACTTCAAACACGTCAAACGTTGACATATTAATTTAATACCATACAACGGCCCACCTTTAGAATTCACGCGTTCGTTCCACAAAGTTATCGTAGCGCTAAGGTTATCTTAACTCACATACTTTAACAGAAACTTACGACTGTCGTTGCGCTACAATACGATCGCCTTGTGGAACGAGACCTATGACGCGGTTTGTGGAATTGTGTTGCAAGATCCACCGGCGAAACAATGCCATGTGACGTCAGCCTAGCAGCGGGGTTGCTTGGGTCGTTGAGTGTGCATAAGCAACTCTCAGTGATTGATCATCTCCCCCCGCAATGTCGTTAATAAGCCAAGATATGCTGAGAGCTTTCAATGTTTGTTAGTGTAACTGCAGTACATAAGCACGCGCTTTGGTATTACACAATGTGTAACACAGCTGTATGTTTATTAAACAGGTGATCTCTTCACGGGCAAGTGATAAAAAGCATTGTGATGCAATTTCATTGCAGCGATATCCACAATGTTGATATTGCTTGATCTCATCCAAGCGATATCTCCTGCGGGAGCCAGTTATGGGTGGTAAAAGACTGTATTAGAAGAGGGAGGACTTAAACTATAGTCAACATTTTCGAGCAATATTACCGTAGCTCGAT
Source organism: Haliotis rufescens (assembly GCF_023055435.1). Lineage (NCBI taxonomy): Eukaryota > Metazoa > Mollusca > Gastropoda > Lepetellida > Haliotidae > Haliotis > Haliotis rufescens. The sequence continues at coordinate 16,957,531 of NW_025963857.1, forward strand.
CCTGTGGTGTGTCCACGCTTCACAACTTTTGATAAACAATCGAGCATGTCTACAACCTGTCTATACGAAGATTTAATAGTGCGGCAAACGACTCTTGCTCAAAAGTTGTTTGATCAAGGTTCCAACATTCAAGGCACCAGTAAAGCTTTCAAAAGGTTTTAGGGTCGGTCGGGTAGCCTAGTGGTTAAAGCGTTCGCTCGTCACGCCGAAGACCCGGGTTCGATTCCCGACATGGGTAGGTACAATGTGTGAAGCCCATTTCTGGTGTCCCCCGCCGTGATATTGCTGGAATATTGTTCAAAAGCGGCGTTAAACCATACTCACTCACTCAAAAGGTTTTATGGTAGACACGTGGAGGACTTTTCCATATTTGAAGCATCAGTGACAAGAATGAACTTTAACAATATATCAGGTGAAAAATTTACTTGCCTTTGTGGGGGAGGATATGCTCACCTTTTCTCGAAAACCTAGCATCATCTCTCTTTGATAATGATTCATGCTAATGATATAGTCGAGATCGTACTATGGACCGTTTTCAGAAGAGACTTCGTTTTATGGAAATTTTTGGTATCTTATCTGACCTACAAACATATAAGTATAAAGAGGTGAGATTTCATCAGTGGATTTAACAACCAGGAAGACCTCTCCCTGAAGATAAAACTGTAATATGAAGGAGGACAATTCGTGTCGTGTGAATGTTTTGTGAATTTATATTTCTGTGAATATTTGTGAATATATATGTAATCCCAAAATTCCCCACTCCTTTCCCAAAACGTTGTTGCCGCGCTGGACGTGTTGGTGGAGGAAGAAACACGCAGTCAATTAGCTCAGAACGAAACAAGGGAACAGTTCGTCGCTTGACCTTAACATCAGACCAAGGCCTTTTCAGGACGAACATTAATATCTGAGCACGTGACCAGACACAACCGGCAGACGACAAAATGAACATCCGGTATTTGTTGTCTTCACGGGTTACCCCGATTTAACAGTTTCCTCGTTCAAAGCAAAAATGCGATAGGATGCACTCAGAATTTGAAATTGGTTTGAACTCCCGGAATGCCAGTTGTATTTACATGTAAAAAACGGATTTATTGATAGGTGGATGGTACGTGCAGTCACTCATGACACCCCCCCCCCCCCCCCCCCCCCCAGACACACACACACACACACACACACACACACACACACACACACACACACACACACACACACACACACCACACCTACCTTATCACGAACTCCGGACAACTCGATGTGTTTTGGGGGTTCCAATCACTTCGATTGATCGAGTTTTTATCGTAAACTCGATGAACCGGGAGCCATTGGGTGTATCATCCAACTCGACACAGCCAGAGAATGAAATATCAGTGCCGACATAAATTCTACCGGGACTCGAATTAAAGGATATATCGAAATATGCATATGTGATACTGCTGAACATATAGTGCCTGAGTTTGTTTGACTGTATGAGAAGACATGCATATGCATATGCACTCTCTGGTATCCTGTGGGGGCGGTCGGGTAGCCTAGTGGTTAAAGCGTTCGCTCGTCACGCCGAAGACCCGGGTTCGATTCCCGACATGGGTACAATGTGTGAAGCCCATTTCTGGTGTCCCCCGCCGTGATATTGCTGGAATATTGCTAAAAGCGGCGTAAAACTGTACTCACTCACTCTGGTATTTCGTGTATTACACCCTCTCCATGTTAATAAATACCCTTGACACATTTGCTATCATACTTTCGATCCAAATGAAGCCATCTAATGAAATCACCCTCACGAGAGTGAGAAATCCTCTACTGTGTTAAGGGTACAATCGACGGACGGGGGAAGTTACTTAACACCTGATGTCTTAACTGATTTTCACTTGTCCATTCATTGTATTTGCCTTTTACGTCTAAATTGAATCTGTTTCGGCTACAAATCGAGCCCGGTTATTTTATTCCGGCGTTGAGGCTGAATATTTCCGAGACAAAGCTAGGGTGAGAAATGGTATTTATTATTATCGAGATATAATTCCCTGGATAAACGAGGATGATATATTCCCTTTTCCATGCGTATCGGGAGGGCGACGATGAGGAAAATATAGCTCGGTCACGACGCAATGAATATGGGATTAGTATTACTTGTATTATCACATCCGGATTGGATACCCTGCTTTTCCCAGTGGCATGGTGCCCGTGTGTCCAATGCATATCTAATCATTGTTTAATGATTAAGGGAGTGAGTGAGTTGGGTTTAACGCCGCTTTTAACAGTATTCCAGTTTTATCGCGGCGTGTCAGCTCAATGTGGGAGGAAAGCTCGAAGTGATGCAGGTCTTAGACGTTTACCAGTTCAGTGAAACCCACATTATCGGGGCGAACCGGGATTCGAACCCATAATCATAGGTTTCTGTCGTGGCCAAGTTGCGCAACTCTGCACAGCGAATCACGGCGCCTTAGACGACTGGGCCACCCGTGCCCCTTTTTAATGATTTAAAGCATGATACAATGTAATATAATAACAATTTGATTTTATCATAAATGAGAAAAGTACATGGGGAATGTCTTGTACGTTCACCCTCCTGTCAGACGTTTGGGTAGACCAGTGGTTAAAGTGTTCGCTCGTCACGCCGAAGTCCCGGGTTCGATTGCCCACATGGCGTGTAGCCTATTTCTGGTATCCCGGCCCCGCCTTGAAGTTGCAAGTGTATTCAACAACGGCATAAAACAAATCTTCTTCACTCACTTCTAGCATTCGGTGCGGTTTTGATCATAACAAGTTGTCATTTTATCCAATTCATTATAATCATTGTTCTGTATGGGCGTGCGCTAGTACCCAAGGAAGCGTATCACCGTTCCTAGTTCCCACAATACAACAATGAACTGATACTGAAGTGCTAGGGTGCAATAGTCATCAAAAGCATTTCTCCTAATGATACTAATAAACTATCCACAAAGGATCCACTATATCAACTATCAAATTCCAGCTATACACAAAAGACATAAGAGATAAGCTTGATATCATGTTGATATTAAAAATCTTGTTTTTCTGACATTAATATTTAACACTTGTTTTATAATAGTGAGTGAGTGAGTGAGTTGGGTTTAACGCTGCTTTTAACATTATTCCAGTTATATCACGGCGTGTCAGCTTAATGTGGGAGGAAAGCCCGAAGTGATGCAGGTCTCAGACGTTTACCACTTCGGCGAAACCCACGAGCACGGGTATGGTGCTGACAAACCTAGAAACATAATCGGGGTGAACCGGGATTCGAACCCACAATCATAGGTTTCTGGCGTGTCCAAGGGACGCAACTCTGCACAGCGAATCGCGGCGCCTTAGACGACTGGGCCACCCGTGCCCCCCTGTTTTATAATAGCATAGTTACCTATATCATAGCATACATTTTTGTGTTAAGTCCTCTCATAATGTACAGATAAACATGGGGCGACGCTCATTAGTAGTGTAAGCCACTTTTAACCATGCACAAAATAAGTAATTTCTGACAATACCTTCGCAATCCGCAAATTCTGAGAAAAATTATGCGAAGGCTATTTTGTATCGAGCTTCATCTGCAAAAAAAGGATTTTTTTACTTAAAACTTTGAGTCTGATTTTTTTTAAACACCTTGCAACAATGTAAATTCCAAAAACCACACACGCATATATGAATGGGCGGTGCCATTTTTCAAGCCTGGCATCGACAGAATAGAAAAGATCGATAGTTTAGCAGCCTCCTATTAACATCTGGCGTTGTTCTTATAATTATCACAAGCCACTGGAATTGCAGCCATGCACCAGCGATAGAAACAGTGTTCAACATTTATGAAATACATCAGGTATAAATTGGAACATATCTATCCCTGATCTTTAATAAACCAGAGATTGAATCAAGTCTAGACTAAATATACCACACAGGCTGCTTCGGAGCAGACAAGGAAGTGAAATGCTATTTAGGTCACACTGCAGTCAGGACAGTATTTGATCGAGACCTGTGTATCTACAAGGGCCCGATTTCAAACGGGACACTGTGAGAAACTATATGCCATGTGTTAACTCCTCAATATGTATGTGTGTGTGTCACTGTCTGTCAGTCTCATTCTCAAGGATACTTGTCTTCACTAAGCGCTGCAGGTAAGTCAACACCTATTCTCGTAACACATACAAACCACCTGGTAAACAGCCCATTGCAAGGATATCTTCTTTGGCCTCCTCTATTATGAGGGTATGCACAAACCGTTATCTACACATGCAGATAGGAATAGTTTTACTGTATCAACGACACGAAATATTCACTGTTGATAAGGGTTACTGAATTCACAAGAACGGTTAACACCTCAACTGTATGAACGGAAAGTATCGGACCTTCTCGATGCCCATTTCTGACAACTTATATGTACACCCGTATTGCAATGTTCACATTTACGTTTAACTTAGATCACAGTTCATGGGTTGTATGTGAGAGCTCAGTATTGGTATTTAGTGCGGGTTGTACTGTGCTGCCGACAGTGACGTATGTATATGTATGGACACAGGGTCATAGTCGTTGGTTCGAGTCCTACATTCGCCCCGATAATAATCTTTGGTGCTTCATACCAATACTCGTGAGCTTCACCAAGCTTATATGACATACGCTGCTTTGTACTTTCAACAACTAAAGAGACGCTGAAGCCTTCTTACTCATATCGTGTTGTACATAAAGACAGCTCAACCATGTCATGTATAGAAGCTTTGTCACTTACAGCTTATTTATATCGTCAATAGTGTAAACAAGTTTATAAGACACTATTGTTGAGGGCGTTTCAAAGCACATTACATACACATTATTGGAGGAAACATGACTTCCACGTTCTACTTGAATAAATTTGCTTCCTAGTGGATATTAAACACTATATTCCCCTGATAAACGGTATTACTGTGGATTTTACATTCCATATTGAATGGCAGCTTGTCAAAGGTTCGGTACAGCAATTTTGTGTTACATTGATCAAACTTTGACGCGTTCTTAATTTATTGATAAAATCGTCATTTGACAGAACATTACGGAGTGAGTGAGTATGGTTTTACGTCGCTTTTAGCAAAATTCAAGCAATATCACGGCGGGGAACACCAGAAATGGGCTTCACACATTGTACCCATGTCGGGAATCGAACCCGGGTCTTCGGCGTGACGAGCGAACGCTTTAACCACTAGGCTACCCGACCGCCCCTGAACATTACGGAAGGTCTACTACAAGAACACATGACAACGTGCGAGAGCTGGACGTGATCCTAGCAATAGCACGTGCTAAACAAATACGTGCGATACGTAAGATATAACATTCCACTAAGGCCGAGAGGGTTAGCTGTGGATCACGTGAACAGCTGTGTCATCGTGGTGTGCACGGGACAACACAGGAGGCAGTGCAGGGGAACTATAAGTCTTGTGAATGGGGTGTGAGGAGAATTGGCTACTGATAATGGGATCATAGGGTTGAAATATTCACTGAAACAGGGTAAGTTACCCAAATTGAAAGGGGGCAGATATGGGGGCATACTTAATACGGGTAGACCAGAATACCAAGAAACGTAGAAAAGGAAGCTTGTGATCAGTGTTCAATAGTCTGATCAGTAGCTTGTGATCAGTGGTCAATAGTCTGATCAGTAGCTTATATGATCAGTGTTCAATAGTCATGATCAGTAGCTTGTGATCAGTGTTCAATAGCCTGATCAGTAGCTTGTGATCAGTGTTCAATAGTCTGATCAGTAGCTTATGATCAGTGGTCAATAGTCTGATCAGTAGCTTATGGTCAGTGGTCAATAGTCTGATCAGTAGCTTATGGTCAGTGGTCAATAGTCAAGATTAGTAGCTTGTGGTCAGTTGTCAATAGTCAAGATTAGTAATTTGTGATCAGTGGTCAATAGTCAAGATTAGTAGCTTGTGATCAGTGTTCAATAGACAAGATAAGTATCATCTGATCAGTGGTCAATAGTCTGATCAGCAGCTTATGGTCAGTGGTCAATAGTCTGATCAGTATCTTCTGCTCAGTGGTCAATAGTCTGATCAGTATATGTATGTGTGTGTGTGTGTGTGTGTGTGTGTGTGTGTGTGTGTGTGTGTGTGTGTGAATGTATGTGTGTCTGTATGTGTGTGTGTGAATGTATGTGTGTGTGAATGTATATGTGTGTGTGAGTGTGAATATGTGTGTGTGAATGTGTGTGTGTGTGTGTGTGTGTGTGTGTGTGTGTGTGTGTGTGTGTGTGTGTGTGTGTGTGTGTGTGTGTGTGTGAATACGCCTCAGTTAACAATTCCCCTTGGTTACTTGCGTTTATAGCCCTTGGCTTGACAGCTACATACTCTTGTTTGTGTGTTTCTCCACTGATTTGATTGACTTGTGTTTAATTTAATCAATATCAACCTATTCAGCACCATGCCTAGTAAACAACCTCAGATTTATTAGGTTCATCAGGACCGACAAGTAGATCACTGAGATGTAAAACAGAAGGAACGGTGGCCGTCAGGACCAAAAATACACCTACTCTGAAGTGAAATGTGGTATTTGTTTAGGTGAGGTGAAATGGGGTTCAACCTCGTAATTAATATATTGCACTTATATAGCGAAGAACATGCATACATGTGTGTGTGTGTCTTTCTACATGTCCTGTTCCGGACAAATGCCGGTTTTATAGTGCTTTCCCAGTGAGATGCCGTTCCGGGGTTAAGCATAGATACCCTACTCAGATACAGTATAATGACTTCGAACCAACCAGGCCTTATTTCCTTAATGCGGAGCGCCAGGCCCGGTAAAAACAAGTACCATCTTTTAACGTCTTTTGGAACGAGGCGTCCAGGGAGGAAACCCCAGACCTTCTGCACACCGGGCAGACACTCCAACCACTAGACCACGGAGGCGGTCATATCTTTTTCGGACATGTTTAAAACGTTATGTCACACAATAAGCAACGCTGCTTTAATAGTCGCAAACGGGATAGGGTGATAGGTGACTTGATGCATGTCATCGTTACCCCGATCCGTATATCCAAGCTCATGGTATCAATCACTGGATTGTCTTGGATCCTTGGGAATGCAGGGTAGAATAAGTCTTCAGCAACACATGCTTGCCGTACAGGCGACTATGCTAGTCGTAAGAGGCTCGCTGACTTGGTTGATGCATGTCATCGTATTGCGTGGATCGATGTCAATCACTGGATTGTCTGGTCAAGACCCAATTAATTACAGACCGCCGTCGTATAGCTGGAATATTGCTGAGTGCGGCGTAAAACAACAGACAAACAAAAGGATTGTCTGGTCCAGACTCGAATACTCACAGACCGCCGTCATATAGCTGGAATATTGCTGAGTGCGGCGTAAAACAACAGACAAAGAAACAAAAGGGTTGTCTGGTCCAGACTCGATTATTTACAGACCGCCGCCATATAGCTAGCTGGAGGTGCGGCGTAAAACAACAAACAAACAAACAAAAGGGTTGTCTGGTTCAGATTCGATTATTTACAGACCGCCGCCATATAGCTGGAATATTGCTGAGTGCGACATAAAAAAACAAACAAACAAACAAACTTGCATTGACTCTCCATCCTATCCCTGAACCTAGCTCGGAAATGTCAGAAGTAGGCCTTGTCACGTGTTGAATGAAGCCAGGAAGTCGACATCATGGGAGGGTAAATATTATTCATCACAGCATCGCATAGATGTACAGCTGACGCAGTGACTGTTGCTATCGCACTATTTATAATTATTTTAATACAGTTCCCTAAATAGTCATCCTGATGTATCACCAACTATTGACAGCACACCATTCAAACACCACGGTAACAACGCTGATAACGAACCTGATAAAAAATGATCTTATCAGATAAATAGTTCAAAGTCTGTTTGAAATATTATCAAAACACTGAAATGCCCCTTTTTAGCAGTTGCCCACATATCATTTGGATGTTATGAAGTAATGAACCACATGATATCTTCCTTGTCGACCCGGCCATTGTCGTCGACTACAGGAGCGTGTAAGCATCCTCGTTCCGCCAATAGTCCCCCTGCACCAACTCGTTGAGCTCAGCTGTACAGTCACATATAATTGTAAAGTTGACCTGAGTAAAAGCTCCGCGCCGGAATTCATTTAGAATCAAAACGACAAAACCCTTTCCATATTCATAAGAAATATCTGCCCAAAGCAGAGTCGATTTTCCGATTCCGACCGCATCATGAGCATGTGTTTATGAATCACCATCAAATAGTGATGAAACAGGTGTTCGCGAAAACGTGTTTCAGTTACGTGTTTCATGATCATGTACAAGCATTATATAACATGAACATTTTTGTGACCGAGTTACGATCATACCTGCCCAAACGGCCTTGCACAATTGTAACCTGATCCTGCTATAACATTGCAAAGGTTTTAAACGAATTCATTGCAAAGCTATACCCGTACAACCTACGACCTCGAAGGTTTGAATGGCCATGGCTTAAGTTAAACCACCCGTTAAAAACTTATTGCTTACTAAATGTTACATACATTGTACACAGAACACTGAGCGGGTTTTATTGGCACAGAGAGACACACCAGGGTGCAGCTAAAGGTCTTCAAAATTCCAGGCATATCTTCCTTCTTGTTACATCCAAATGATGATATGAGCTCCACCGTCTGCTGTTACGTTCTCAAAGAATCGGAAACCTGAGATGACTACTGTATGATAAAATCTTTTAATGTATCGGGTAACAAGAATTCCTCTCACGTGTCGAAACCTTTGTGGCCTTCAAGTAGAGCTTCCTGCTTGTCTCTATAAGTCGACCAAGAACATGTTCGACCTATCCGTGGTCGACGCATCCGTGGACAATATAGTTTACATTAACCGTGTTTAAAAGTGACAGACAGACCGCCTCCGTGGTCTAGTGGTAGAGTGTCCGCCCGGAGAGCGGAAGGTCCGGGGTTCGATCCCCGACCGCGTCGCACCAAAAGACATTAAAAGATGGTACTTGTTGTTACCCTGTCTGGCGCTCGGTATTAAGAGACTAAAACAAGGACTGGTCGGCTCGGAGTCAGTATACTGTGTCTGAGTGGGGTATTCATGTTAAACTGCGGCATGGTATCTCAGTGAGCTAGTACTATAAATCGGCATCAGTCCGGACTAGTACAAGCAGCCACACAAACACACACATGTACATGCACGTCGCTATATAAGTGCAATAATCTTGGACGCGACGTTAAACCCCATTTCACCTCACCTCACAAGTGACAGTCATATTATGCCTTAGTATTCCCTCGTTAATTCGAATTTCAGTAACTTGATATACGTTTAAGATAATGATTATGTATTTTTATCGTAACTTCAGAAAACAGGCCCGTTGGCCTATGCCATGTTTGTATCGAACTACGTACTACTTGATACACGGTCAATGGTGTTTTCCTCTACTAAACAATCATTGTTTTGGTGAATTATTCGTTTGCAAAATATACTTTGACTACACATCATCTGATAGGTCACTTTATAACTTGATGACTCAGCGGTCTTCATTGCTGCATCTCAATATGCACATTTGTGACCTTAAGTTATGTTATGTATCCGTTCTAGATACCACGCCTTGATTCGACATGATGGTGTCATAACTACAACCCGTTGTCCAGTTAGAATAGGTCTTCTAAGAGGCGACTATGCTTGTCGTAAGAGGCGACTAACGGGGTCGGATGGTCAGGCTCAGTGAGTTGGTTGATGCATGTCATCGTATCCCAATCGATACTCATGATATCAATGACTAGATTGTCTGGTCAAGACCCGATTAATTACAGACCGCTGTCATATAGCTGGAATATTGCGGCGTAAAACAACAAACAAACGTTTCGCCGAAGCGGGAAGCGTCTTCAACATACGCCCTTTCAGCAACATCACAAACGCTCACTCACTCATCCCGTCAGAAGCATGGATGTGTAACGATGGGATTATCCAACCGTATAATGAAGCCTTGAGGCAAGGCTATGTGAGTATGAACCTCCCGTGTTATATGATATATAACACGGTAGGTGCACAAGTCAGATAGAATATCATTCTGTCTGACTTGCGCGTTAGGTTACACCTGGCGTGTGTATACTTTTATCCCTGTTTTAAAGTGGTCTGTTCTGCAACACTGCAGATTTGAAATGAGGAAGTAGTGAGGCCTTTCACTGCTAGTATGATAGATAACGATACTTAGTATGATAGATAATGATACTTTTCATCAAAAGGTTTTCCCGTTGGATGTATATTTACAGTGTTCATTGTGAGTGGGTGAACTATGGAAGCGTATTGGTGCCATAGTCTAAAAAATATCATCTACGTAGAAAAGTCTTTCATCTACAGATGATAAAGTATCATCTACGTAGGAGTGTCATAAACGTAGATGTAGGTATCATCTGAGTAGATGTACGTATCATCTTAGTAGATGTAAGTATCATCTGAGTAGATGTAAGTATCATCTTAGTAGATGTAAGTATCATCTTAGTAGATGTACGTATCATCTTAGTAGATGTAAGTATCATCTTAGTAGATGTAAGTATCATCTGAGTAGATAGAAGATGTTAGTGTCATCAACGTAGATGTAAGTATCATCTACGTAGATGTAAGTATCATCTTACTAGATGTAAGTATCATCTTAGTAGATGTAAGTTTCATCTTAGTAGATGTAAGTATCATCTTAGTAGATGTAAGTATCATCTTAGTAGATGAAAGTATCATCTTAGTAGATGTAAGTATCATCTTACTAGATGTGAGTATCATCTTAGTAGATGTAAGTGTCATCAACGTAGATTATAAAATAAATTTAGACTGTGGCACTAATACGCTTCCATAGTGAACAGTTTATGGAGGTGTAAACGTAAAAACAGGTGTGCATACTGTGTAAATCCGCGTACATTTACACAAAGTCTGCACACCTGTTTTACGTCTATAACTCCATAAACGCAAATAATATTGAAATTAATTCATATACGTAAATACGTCAACAATAATAATTCACAGACTGTTTACTTGTTCATTAACATACCAAACAATTGCGAAAATAATACGATATCAGTGACATCGTTCAACACAACCCCGCCCACTCCAATATCACCCAGTCATGAAACAGTAACCCTTTAGTAGGCGTGGCCTAAGTTTTTTTCTCAGTTTATGGAAACATAAATGTAAAAATATTTGCTTGTATAGCCTCGGAATCACTTGCAATTTATTAATTTAAGGACTGACTCTCACTGTGTGTGCGTTCATTTGAATATGAACCTTCATGGAATGAGGGCCAAGCTGTATGTCTGCACTGTCTGGTCCAGGCTCGATTGATTACATGCCCCCCACCATGTGCTAGGCTACTTTGTATATTTGTACATCTGACAAAGGTCCGGCTTACTTCTACCTTTCCAGCTTCGATAACAATTATTAATACATTATTGTATAATTCGTTATACACTCAATTAAGGTGTAAGGTATGGAATACTGTTAGGGACATTCTCGCGATTCTCGCATTTTCGCGATCTCAACCTATGGAAACGAGCTAACTATGCCCAAACTTTGGCCAAATCTCGCGATCTCGCATTCTCGTGTTTTGGGTATATTTAGCTCGTTTCAAAAGGTCGAGATTGCGAGAATGCGAGATCGCGAGAATGTCCCCTACAGTATTCCATAGCGAGGAACTGTTTCTTTAAGCGTTTTCCCCCGTTTACCTTGTGGTTAATGACATTTATGTTATGATTTTGCCAACATTCCAGGGAAAAGGCAGGTGAGCTACAGAACGTTTTCTTGCCCTTCAAAAACGTACCCCCCTTCAGGAATGTTGGTGCAAGATGGCGCTTTAGTCCTTATAGGTTAAATTATGCGACCTTAAATGGAAGAGAATGAATATGTCTTTCGTAATCAGGGAACACTAAAAGGGCAAAAACAGTCCACATTCAAACCATCATGGGATGAGCATGTTACTAATGGAGTGAGTGAGTGAGTATGGTTTTACGCCGCTTTATATTGCTCGAATATATACTTTTCTATTGGAGACTGTTCCTGCTGTCATTATTGGCATTCGAAACCAGTGCATGTGGTACAAACGAGTGAGTGAGTGAGTATGGTTTTACGCCGCTTTGAGCAATATTCCAGCAATATCACGGCGGGGGACACCAGAAATGGGCTTCACACATTGTACCCATGTCGGGAATCGAACCCGGGTCTTCGGCGTGACGAGCGAACGCTTTAACCACTAGGCTACCCGACCGCCCCTGGTACAAACGAAGTGCCACAACACCTATCAATGTCAAGTCAGTTCATGTTACAAGTCAGCCTTGAAAGTTGACACTACAACTAAGCATTTGTTGGAGGCTGCTCATGTGCGGTGGCCATGCCTGAACGTAACATCCTTACGATATGTAGAACCTGTTTGTGGTGTCGCTGTCACTGCAGCCTTCAAGGGAGATATGAAGATATCACCATAGAGGCTGTTGTATTGGTCGATGTATTAGATCGTCCAGCAGATGGCTTTTTGTCTCCTGGGCTGTAAAACATATGACTTAGTTGTTATTTCTTTTGTTTACCAAGCTTTGATTGACTGCGTTGGTGGAGTTGTTTGCTAATTAATTTATAACATAATCCCCCGAGAGACCCACACACAACGATGCCGTAGTGCCTGGGTCTCAATGGTGTAAAAGGCTCCCTCATGGGCCCACTTGCACAAAGCGATCTTAGCGCTAAGATGATCATAACTCCCATACTTTAACATAGGCTTACAATAGTCGTAGCGCTAAGATCGCTTTGTGCAAGTGGGCCCTGGTGGTGTAAATAATTATCCACAGAAGAAATGACGTGATCATCATTTGCATAATGCTTGCCAGATGTTAAAATCTGACGGTACCATATCAGATAAATACTGAGAACGTTCAAAGAGTTCAAAGCCACAGTCACGCATTGCAACCTTGGCAACAACAAACTTGGTCCCATGTGTATTGCCCTGGTCACATTTTCAACGACGTTTAGCGTGGATATTTACAGCAGTTGCCAAAGCGGATTATCATAATATTGGCCATTAATGCTCTGATCTGTCGGGAGGTAGTCGACAGTAGGATTTCTTTGGAATCCAGGGAAACCGAAGCCATCACATTGCCAGCTGATTCACCAGACTTTACCATCTTCGCCAGAGGGGAAGTTGGATGTATCCACCGTTTTGACTGTTGTTTGGTCTCTGGTTAATTCTATAGTCATCCGTGGTTACAAATCGCTCAACAAAATCACCTGGGTCTACCTCAAAACGACTTTAATACTCACGAGAAATTATTAACCTGGATCGTTTCTGATCAGGCGTCAGACGTCTTTGAACCCATTGTACTGAAACCTTTATCATGCCCAGTTCATTCCTCAGATTGTTCTCAAGTCTCTCATGAGAGATACCTATTGTATTGGCTGTGACGTGTGATAAGTCGTCGACCATCCTTAATCATATCATGTATTTTATCAACATTTTCCTTGGTGGTGGCAGCTGAAGGTCTTCCTTATATTGGATCATCTTCGGGGCTCTCTCTGCCCTCTTGAACTCTGCTGCCCATCTAACAGCGGCAAAGGAAGGAGCCCCATCCCATGAAGGGACACCGTGTCCACATGGTGATGGAGTTAGCCCTTTCTGTGGGAGAGCGCGGTAGCCAGTTGTGTCGTTTTTCATCAACAGAGAATACCTGGTCACGTTGATGCCGTGAAATATGCTGTCTGGTTCAAAAGCAGTCTGCGAGCATGAAAGGTGATGTACTTACTACATGCAAACTGTTATGGGTGTACTATAAATCCTGCATTATTTTTTAGTATACATTGTCCTACTCGTTAGAAAACAACGGCGTAGGCTCGGAACTATTGTCCTTTAAGTGTCACTTTCCGCATTTTTTTCTAGTATACAATGTCCAACTCGTTAGAAAATAACGGCGTAGGTATTGGATAGTTCAAAATTAGCACACATCATTTTCATTGACCCAGGTTCGAGATGGCGCACATGGAACAGTAGATTATCAAGGTAAAGACAAAAGTTTAGACAAAAGAGTCCAAAACTGACTGGCAACGTCGTCTCTTGGAAGCAGTCAGATCCCGAATTATGACCTGTGGAATGTTCACACTCTGCTTGCTGTTCTTGTGCCATCTGTCGGAGGTTTTGTGGTGGTTGCTGACGTGCTCGTAGTCGTTGACCCAGTACATCCCATGAATGTGGGGCGGTCGGGTAGCCTAGTGGTTCAAGCGTTCGCTCGTCACGCCGAAGACCCGGGTTCGATTCCCGACATGGTTACAATGTGTGAAGCCCATTTCTGGTGTCCCCCGCCGTGATATTGCTGGAATATTGCTAAAAGCGGCGTAAATCCATACTCACTCACTCCCATAAATGTTCGATTGGGTTAACCTGGAGACCTTGGGGATGTGGCAGGACCAGGATGGGGTGAGGCCTGAAAAAGGCTGTGGTCGGTCTTTCCGTGTATGGTCGGGCATTGACTTGTTGGAAAATGACGTTCGCTGGTTGTATAATGGGAAGGGCGTGTCGTCGAAGAATCTCATCCGTGTAACGTTGTGCCGTGAACACCCTGGCGACGACCAAAGATGATTCTCCTGTTTGCAGTCGGCCGATGGCGTTGTTGAGTTGTGCATCCGTCATTCGTGGCATATGTCCGGTGTTCACTTGCTGTGTGATTGTAATGGCATGCAAATGAAAACCAAATGCAACAAGTGATGTTGCACGTGCATGTCATGTTGGTGTGTTTTGGAGCCAGGCTCTCACGTGGTTGTGTTTTTGCGATTTTCCCATCTTTTCGCAACTTTCTGCAGTACCTCCTTCTTTCCACACAAATCAATCCCAATCCATGCAGAAATGATGAATTCATTTTCGGTATTAATTATGTATGGATGTCGGCACTGTCAGATATTTACGAGTTTACTACTTTTGCGTTTCTTTTTTTTTGCAGAGTATATAATTGCTTATGGTGAAGTATGTTTTTTTGGTAATTGAGTAATTTTTTTTAAATTAACCATCACAAATTCCAGCAACACTTTGTAAAAAGTAATTTGTGGCTTGGTAATTTTCTGCAAAACATATCGGTGAAGACTGGGGTAAGAATTGAATCTTCAACCACATGACCCCTACCATGTTTGAGGGGCTGTCGGGTAGCCTAGTGGTTAAAGCGTTCGCTCGTCACGCCGAAGACCCGGGTTCGATTCCCGACATGGGTACAATGTGTGAAGCCCATTTCTGGTGTTCCCCGCCGTGATATTGCTGGAATATTGATAAAAGCGGCGTAATGTCATACTCACTCACTCACTCACTCACTACCATGTTTGAAATGCTACAAATGTATGCCGATGCAGGAAATTGATTTTTAAAGATGACATGTCTAAGATACCCACCAACTTGCAGTTGTGTGTTATGGGACTTACATATTTTCTAAAAGTTTTAAATCAAATTATATTTTAAAAAGTGAAACATGTATAAGTATTCTTTGAGTGATGACGGAGCGCAATTACGGCTGTTATTTTTGTATATGATATCGCTAACTTAACATATTTTCAATTGAAAATCAAACATATGATAAAATCTTCTGAGGGGTGGAGTTTCTTTTGTCCCTGAGTTTGAAAACATAGTTTTCGCAAATATATGACGCATGTAGGAACTCGTTTCTTACAAAGCTTGCGTTTGAAAAGGCAAATTACTAAAGCAATAATGCTGCTCCAGCTATAGGAATTATTTTCTGAATAGTCAAACTCAATGGTCATAATGCATGTTTGATATCTGCACAAGATATATGCTTCCACAAGCTCTCGCTAGGTGTACACCGACGTCCTTCACACAACGATATAGAAAGGCACACACTATTTCAATACGCTGAATAAGAATTGAATATGCCAGGTACCCTTGCTCATCGTAACAACAAATCTTAAGTACGTTTCACAAGACTAAGATGTTTAGTTATTTGAAAAGCTGATTACATAGAGGCCGGCCATTTGATATTCTGGGGGCTTTTTATCGAAGAAAAATAAATATCCCTGAAAATACTTAAAAGAGATGTATACTTCAGACCTTAACAAAATTGCATGCCACAAACTTTACATTGCTGCAGCGTGCTTTTCTTTTTAAAAATATCTAATCTCGATACAAATTCCCAGGCGAAATCTCAGGCGAACATTTGACTTGCCTGTGCAAGTGTTTGTGACGGGTGAGATCTATGGTGATACACTTACCTTTTCGCAATAACAACTGGTATTTTGGCTATTAGATAGCGGGTCCTAAACACATGCTTGTGATATAGTCGGGGTCGTACAATGGACTCTGCTTTTAGGAGAGACTTATCATTATTTTGGAGGTTTTGTAGCGTTTATTAAAGGTATTACCATTGCTGCGGTCGCTGCGATCGCCAACTAGGTGTTCCAACCCAGATTCGCACCGATTATGGTTCTTGGTTTGCAAACATCGTGCACGTGCTCGTGCGCTTTCCTTCCACGCTAAGCTGACGCGCCATGATGAATTGAGTGAGTGAGTGAGTTGGGTTTAACGCCGCTTTTCACAGTAAGAAAGCCCGAAGTGATTCAGGTCTCAGACGTTTAACACTTCGGTGAAACCCACGAGCACGGGTATGATGCTGACATACCTAGAAACATAATCGGGGAGAACCGGGACTCGAACCCACAATCATAGGTTTCTGGCGTGCCCAGTGTACGCACATTGCACAGCGAATCGCGGCGCCTTAGACGACTGGGCCAACCGTGCCCCCTGATAGAATTGAAATACTGAAACCCAACTCATCCATAAACTATTGAGATGCAGGTTTGCGTGTGATGACGTAACCGTGCATGGATTTCAACTATTATGTCATAGCTATCCATTCTACAGTGTTACCGTATTCGACCGAGTGAGTGAGTGAGTCAGCCAGTCGTGTCTATCGCCGCTTTGAGCAGGATACGGCTTGTCAACTTGTGCGTGAGGAAAGTGACGTTATTAGACGTTTAGCACTTTGGTGAAACCCTCGAGCACGGGTATGGCGCTGACAAACCTAGAAATATAATCAGTACGAATCTTGAATTCGAACCCGCGATCATGGGTTCTCGGTGTGCTTAAGGGACGGAACCCAGAACGGCGACATTTAGTGCTGGGACGAGTCCAAATTTACTACCCGGGTACCCACCCCCCTTTTACCCGACCCTACCCAGGTACCCGCTGTTGGTCTCAAAAGATAAGTACAAACTGTCCGATTGGGAAAAGTTTGACCGTAGCTCTGGTAAAATGTGTTTAGATACATGTATAAAACGATATACACTGAAGTTGACTGAAGTTTTATTTTTATTCAAACATTTAAAAGTCAGAAGGAATGGGCGTAGTAGTCAGGAAGAACTGCGAACATGAGTGACTTGTAGTTTAAACATAGAGTTTTAGATACTTTTTGTCATTGAACAATATGTCACGTGGCTAGCCATGGGTACGGGTTATCCTGTGGGTAACCAGGTCCTACTCAGTACCCACCCGACCCGAGTACCCGAGTACCCGAGTTACCCGTCCCAGCCCTAGCGACAGGGCCACCTGTGCATCCATACCAATGTCGACTGTGATCTAGTCTGGAACGGACAAAGCAGCTTCGATACAGTTATTTGGCTGTAGGTTCTCACACTGGGTATGCGCCCGGGGTTAAGATTGATAGCATCTTTACTAAAGTTCTTCCATGATTAAACAAGATCGCTGCGAGCAACAACGTCCCACGTGGACAGCAACTACACATGAAATAATCAAGATTTGCTCAAGGCTAAAGATGAGCTACTTTCATAGTAATGACCTGTGTCAAGAAAGTTTAGACAAAGGGCAAATAATAAGATCGTAAAAAATACCAAAATTGGCTGCTCATGTCAAAGAAATGTTTGGAAATTTCGAAATACTCACATAGTAGTAGTAGTAGTAGTAGTAGTAGAAGTAGTAAAGGTAGTAGTAGTAGTAGTAGTAGTAGTAGTAGTAGTAGTAGTAGTAGTAGTAGTAGTAGTAGTAGTAGTAGTGGTGGTGGTGGTGGTGGTGGTGGTAGTGGTAGTGTATTTCTTGTCTGGACAGTCAATCCAGATCATATATTTTCCTGATTCAACACAAAACACCATTCAGCGCAAATCTTTACAACAACACAAAACATGTTCCTTGTTTTTCGTTGCGATATCGCTTGGATAAATTTAGTTACGCATGAGTAAGTAAGTGAGTGAGTGAGTGAGTGAGAGTGAACAAAAACACTCTTCCAGTAATATCATGGCGGTGAACGCATTAACCACTAGACTTCCCACCGCCCGAATGTTATTGAAGGCACGTCTGTGTTGTAACAGTAAAACACAAACGACAATTACGTTGTAAGGATGTATATGCGTTATCGGCCGTAGGCAGTTACTAGCAATATTACAAGTTATCACCTGCATGTAACACGGACGTTGTTGACGTTGAGTAATAGGACTGCTGTGGTTTGGCCCAATATATTATATTTCACTATCAGTTTTAGAATCCCCTCTTGTTATATTATCTGATAACACTGACCCACTTTAGGGTAACCTTTAAGCATAAGGTTCCTGATTGTCTTCCAAAATACCTTCAACAAAGCAATGAACCACTAGTCTTCCCCACCACCCCTGTAGGGATGCGGTGACTTAAGCCGGATATACTGCCAAGGTGAGGTGAGGTGAAATTGGGTTTAACGTCGCGTCCAAGATTTTTGCACTTAAAGCGACGTGCATGCACGTGTGTGTGTTTGTGTGTCTGCTTGTACTAGTCCGATTTATAGTGCTAGCCCACTGAGATACCATGCCGCAGTTTAACATGAATACCCCACTCAGACACAGTATACTGACTCCGAGCCGACCAGTCATATTGAAGGACGAGTGTTTTATCTTCATGGGAAGGTCACCAGCAAGACATCTGCTCCAGATGACAAAGGACCACCGCTTTCTGTGTGAATTTAGCACGATTTATCCGTTTGCGTATTGCCAAGCTGTGAACCATGGTGGAGTATTTTTTGTTTATGGACAGCATCATGTCATATCTTCGTGACTTAAACAATGGCGAGAGATAGGAATCACAAAGGTGTTTACAAGATATACAAGTGAGGTGAGGTGAAATTGGGTTTAACGTCGCGTCCAAGATTATTACACTTACATAGCGAACTGCAAGCACGTGTGTGTGTGTGTGTGTGGCTGCTTGTACTAGTCCGGACTGATGCCCATTTATAGTGCTAGCCCACTGAGATACCATGCCGCAGTTTAACATGAATACCCCACTCAGACACAGTATACTGACTCCGAGCCGACCAGTCCTTGGTTTAACCCCTTGATGCCGAGCGCCAGACAGGGTAACAACAAGTACCATCTTTTAACGTCTTTTGGTATGACGCGGCCGGGGATCGAACCCCGGACCTTCCGCTCTTCGGGCGGACGCTCTACCAATAGATCACGGAGGCGGTCATATATTGCCAAGACTGAAGATGCGCTATATAACGACTCCAAGAACCTGGGTCTTTGGTGGGACAAGCGAACGCCTTAACCACAGGGCTACCCAATCATCCTGTAATCACAGAAGGGGGACACGGGTGGCCCAGTTGTCTAAGGCGCCGCAATTCGCTGTGCAGAGTTGCGTCCCTTTGAGCAGGACAGAAACCTATTATTGTGGGTTCGAATCCCGGTTGACTCCGATTATGTTTCTAGGTATGTCAGCACCATAACCGTGCTCGTGGGTTTCACCGAAACCTGCATCACCTGCTTTCCTCCCACATTAAGCTGACACGCCGCGATATAACTGGAATACTGTTAAAAGCGGCGTTAAACCCAATTCACTCACTCACTCAATGTAATCACAAGAGCGCGAATCCAGTGGCTGTGAAACACACAATTTACTTGACTTTTCAAGTCGCAAATCAAGGATAGTCAGCAGTGCGGGTAGATTTTATCGTGCAGTCAAAAAGCTCATATAGTACCGCGATAGCTCAGATAGCAAGTACTTCAAAGGCATTTGCCCAGTGGATAAAGTCCACACATTTGAATAATTTTGAACCGAATTCCCGTGGTGCGCTCTGTCGACAACAGTATCATTGAGAGATATACTGACATTAATTATAACCCCCTTTCACACCCAGCCAGGATGTCCATATATAGGTAGCATGGGTTATCAGAGTCACCATAGACAACTGACAAAAAACGTGTATATTTTATCGATATTGTCGACACCTCATGGTGATTCTGGGTCAGAATATGCTTATCGTTAAATCAGACAGAAAATGACGATTGGGTGGTCGTGACTAGGAGTGAGTGAGTGAGTATAGTTTTATGCCGGTTTTAGCGATATTCAGCAATATCTCGAACTGAAATGGATTTCACACCTTAAATGGGCTTCACACAAATTTATCCAATCGAACCGGGTCTTCGGCTTGACGAGCTAACGTTGTAACCATCGCCACGGTGGTCACTATGGGTGGCAAGGGTGATTTTTTTGTCATCGTTCCCGACGGCGTGTATTATGTCCAACTGGCTCGTTCCAATACTTCCATTCTATCTCAGGTAGTAATGGAACGGTCGTACTGCTTGATTGCACTGTAAACCGTTGTAACGCCACATCCCGCGGTTGTCGTTCACGAGGACAGTGTTTGAAGAGGTCACGCGGTGCTTACAAGAGATTAGCTATACACTTTGATTTGAAGACAGATACAAACGGAGATAATTTGAACATTTATATTTGGTTCACGACTGACGCGAGGTTGTGTTGCGTCATATTATAGTCATGTGCTAGAATCTAGTTTCAATATGGATCCCTGTAAGCGCTGGCAGAGGTTCTGAGGGATAACGTTTTGTTAGTTTGTTTGTTTTTAAAGCCGCAATCAATAATATTGCTGCTATTTGAAGACGGCCTGTAAATAATCGATTACAAAGATTGTTAAATGTCAAACGAATGAGCTCGTCTGAAAACAATAGCCACGTTGTAGCATCTTTCTAGACCAAACAAAATTATCAGAAACATAAATTTTTGCTACCCTACACAATGCAAGGGAAGCAATACGTATGATTAAAAGCGCGTAACTAAAGTTAACCCACCTAAAAAAAAACGTCAACAAAGACGGCATAGTTGTGAAAGTGGAACGCCAGGTCTTAGTGAATTTGAACAATTGATATCCACGGTTGAATACCTCGAAAGAAACTGTATGCCTCATATGCGCTTTAGTATTTATTTTGTTTGCTTGTTTGTTGTTTAACGCCGCAACCAGCAATATCCCAGCTATATGACGGCGGCCTGTAAATAATCGTGTCTGGACCAGACAATACAGTGATTGATATCATGAGCATCGATCCACGCAATTGGGATCGATGATATGTATCAACCAAGTCAGCGAGTCTGACCACCCGATCCCGTTAGTCACCTCTTACCAAAAGCATGGGTTGCTGAAGACCTATTCTACCCCGGATCTTCACGGGTCGCTTTAGTAAGAGAAAGTATGTATGTATACTGAATGTATGCTTTTGACTTTTGTCACACACGCCTACATTTGTGCAGCCACTGTGCAGACATATCAGGCTACACCACCGACAACTGTAATGGGAGTTCGTCCCAAATACGCACTTATTGCCTACAGTTTTGCAAGTAACTGCGTTCCAGAGCCCCGTTCCATAAAACGATCGTAGAGCCAACACGATCGTAACCCAAATACTTTAAAATAGAGTTACGTAGCGCTACGATCGCCTTGTGGGACGGGGCCCAGATCCTGTATGTTGGGGAGAACGGACGAGTGACTGCCGTTTCATGAATAAGGACGAGGTGATGTTTTCACAATTCGACGGTTTTTGTATGTTCTGTAACTTAAACTACAACCTTATTTTCTCAAACTTAATTACTTGTGGAAAAGGATTGAAAAACATCCCGGCCTCCGTGAGAGGTCCCGTGTCTATGAAATGAATATAAATACAGTACTGCAACGAAGAATATGGTAATGCATTGAATTTGTTTGTTGTTGGCCACACTCAATGGCCTGTGTTATACAAACACTGGATCATGCGATATGTTTATTGATTTCTTCTACTCTTTTGTCTGGTATATGTATGTGGTGTTACCCGATCCAGGAAGTAATGGCGGTGAGATATACGTCAACATGTTCTATGCACTTTGTAAATACCCCTAATGGTTTGTTAACGTGCCATGCTCCAATGACGTGGGAATGGCACAAATATATAATGCATTTCAGAATAAATACAGACAGCACACAGTTTATACTATTGTAATTGTGTTTACACGTGAATATTTAATCATCGAAATCGAAATGTTTACAAGTTTCATTATTCGTGGTTAAATAATAAATTGAATGCTATCTTGAAAAATCCACTGGGTCTTGAATAATATCGCCATTTTGAAACGGAAGCTTTTCTTCTATTCGTGAAACGTTCCTGTTCGGGTTTTAGCCCACATGTTGCTATGCATCCACTAGTCTTATACTAACCGCGGCGGTCGGGTAGCCTAGTGGTTGAAGCGTTCGCTCGTCACGCCGAAGACCCGGGTTCGATTCCCGACATGGGTACAATGTGTGAAGCCCATTTCTGGCGTCCCCCGCCGTGATATTGCTGGAATATTGGTAAAAGCGGCGTAAAACCATACTCACTCACGCTTATAGTAACCATGACAGTTGTCAATACTGTGTGTACTGAACACTACACTTTCATGAGTGAGTGAGTGGGGTTTTACGCCGCCTTGCACAGTATTCTAGTTACTAGTATATCAAGGTGTGTCAGCTACACATTCATATAGGTCGTCTGCGCTGCTAATTGGTACCAGTGTAGAATACTATTGCAGGTACACATATATACTACCTATCAAAGATAAGGAACAGGTGATCACGTGGAACGGGCGTGAAGATTAATATCTGGTGTGTCCACCATGTTGGACGATACATGCGCAACACCTTGCTGGTGTACTGTTGTTAAACTTGCGCATGGGTGCCCATGGTATTTGAGCGCCATTCCGCCTGAAGAGCTACCAGCCTGAAGAGTTGGTGGGTGTTGTGTCTCTGGCGTCTATATACTCTCCCACAGATGCTCTATTGGGACATGTCCAATGTCCGTACGCCTTTTCGTCGGAGATAATCTGTGACGAGCTGGGCACAATACGGTCTGGTATTGTGATCTTGCAGTTCAAAAGTTCTGCCGATAATTCTATTGAATGGAACGGCAGAACGCACATTATAGTCATCCTGTCGCTGGCCAGTGAAATCTGCACTCACAATAATCAAATGAATTCGCCTGTCATGTGTGACCACGCCCCACACCATGACACAACTACCCCCATACACACCCTGGTCAAGAATTGCTGCCCTGGCATACGGCTCGCCGTTACATCGCCAGCATCGTTTTCTCCATCTGTGAATCGGCGTTTGAAATTTGGGAATTCTCTATTGATTACAGGGGCAGATTTGAATCTATTGCGTAGTTCAATTACTGTAATGAGACGATCTTTTCTGGGTGTCGTTTTTAGGCCTGCCAAGCCCAGACCTCATTGCAACCCCTCCATTGGCCCCACAGTCAAGATTTGATTTGCCAAAGTTGCACACTTTGGCTTCTGTGTGCACGTGCACAACGTGCTCCTCGTGCGAGGTGTATACGTTGTGTTTGTTTGTTTATTTGTTTGTTTGTTTGTTGTTTAACGCCGCACTCGGCTATATTCAAGCTGTATGACGGTGAGTCTGGACCAGAAAATCCAGTGATTTACATCATGAGCATCGATCCACGCAATTGGGATCGATGACATGTATCAACCTAGTCAGCGAGACTGACCACCCGATCCCGTTAGTCGCCTTTTACGACAAGCATAGTCACCTTTTACGGCAAGTATGTGTTGCTGAAGACCTATTCTAACCCGGAATCTTCACGGATATGTACACGTTGTGCACCCCAAAACACGATAGCTTGATTTAAATCATTAGTTTTTCTTTCGTATCATCTTCCCGAGGCAAGGGCGTTAACTGACTATAAAATTCCAGTTCCCACTCGTGCCGAACAAGCCTAGAATTTCTGGGTTCGATCGTAGAGTCACCAGTGGCTATTACGAATTATGTCCCTTCTATGTCCTTCCTATTGACCAATCAGATTCCATAACTCGTGTCACTTGTATTTTCATTAAGCAAAATGGCGGCGCCCTGTCAAAATGATTTGATCTATAATCAAGATCTACATTGTAATAAAACGGGTCTTACCCCTTGAGCACCTTGATTATAAACATGAAAAGTTTTGCAAAATATCTGTCGACGCCCAGTTGGCGGTACACATGCTTTTCAATTCCTGCAGTCGCCCGTGCCCTCGGGAAGATATAGTTATATATACATCTGCACATTGTGCACACGAGCAAGTGTTGGACAAAGATAGTGAGTCACGTCTAAATGGATACGATATAGATTACAGTATGTACGAGATCAATGATGGGCCCCGACCGACTCTATAGAGGTTATCACGCGAGTGTGTTTGCATATTCCCGTGGCAAGGGCATTAACTGACTCTAAAAGTCCAGTTTTCACCCTTGCCAAACTAGGCTGGAATTTCGGAGTGACATTTTAGACTAACGGACAGACAGACATTCTTTATTTCCTCCAATAATTGAAGAGTACATATGAAAGTAAATTTGTTGACAAGGTGTGAAAAATATTTTCAAACATGCCGCTAAATATAACAGTAAAGACTTCCTTAGTGCAGATCTCCCATCCAGGCTCAATGCTTGATGGTATGAGGTGATAGTCTGTCCACAGCAGCATGTTCAGCAAACACAGTTGGTCTTTGTCAAGTGGGTGTGGTGGCAAGCGCCCTTCCCCAAACGATGGAGGGAAGGGAAACTATATAAACAGATAAATGGGAATAATTAGGTAAATACTTTGAGTCTGTTACCCAAATAATAGTCAACTTACAGTTTGTTTTTCAAAAGATCTAAATAAATGACTATATAGTTATAAATTTGATACGTCATGATTATTAGGCGCCCACCACGACCTAGGCCTGATAGAATATTGTCATTGCTACCAGGAAGACACTCCTACCCAGAGCGGAGCATCTCTTTCCTTTGTATACGGCAGTATTTAAGTGTCTATTATTGCCAGTTCCTTTCAAAACGACATTCACCTTGGCTCAAGGACAGTCATATCTACTTGACTCTTTGAGTGCAAATGATAAATGACCACAAATCATATCGCACTATCGTGCATACGCGCTTCCTGGAGTTCCACATATAATGGTACAGGTGGTTCATAGGCAGACACCATACAGACAAACAGACGTCAAACAGACAGGTAGGCAGACGTCGGTCAGATAAGCAGGCCTCAAACGGATAGGGAGACGCCATGCAGAGAAACAGACGTCAAACAGACAGGTAGGCAGACGTCGGTCAGATAAGCAGACCTCAAACGGACAGATACACATGTCATACAGACAGATAGACATGTCATACAGACACATAGACATGTCATACAGACAGATACACATGTCATACAGACAGATAGAAATGTCATACAGACAGATAGACATGTCATACAGACACATAGACATGTCATACAGACAGATAGACATGTCATACAGACAGATACACATGTCATACAGACAGATACACATGTCATACAGACATATAGACATGTCATACAGACAGATAGACATGTCATACAGACAGATACACATGTCATACAGACACATAGACATGTCATACAGACACATAGACATGTCATACAGACAGATAGACATGTCATACAGACACATAGACATGTCATACAGACAGATACACATGTCATACAGACAGATAGAAATGTCATACAGACACATAGACATGTCATACAGACACATAGACATGTCATACAGACAGATAGACATGTCATACAGACAGATACAGATGTCATACAGACACATGCACATGTCATACAGACACATACACATGTCATACAGACATATACACATGTCATACAGACATATACACGTGTCATACAGACAGATACACATGTCATACAGACAGATACACATGTCATACAGACATATACACGTGTCATACAGACAGATACACATGTCATACAGACATATACACGTGTCATACAGACACATACACATGTCATACAGACAGATACACATGTCATACAGACAGATACACATGTCATACAGACAAATACACATGTCATACAGACAGATACACATGTCATACAGACACATACACATGTCATACAGACAGATACACGTGTCATACAGACAGATACACATGTCATACAGACAGATACACATGTCATACAGACAGATACACATGTCATACAGACAGATACACATGTCATACAGACAGATAGACATGTCATACAGACACATAGACATGTCATACAGACAGATACACATGTCATACAGACAGATAGAAATGTCATACAGACACATAGACATGTCATACAGACACATAGACATGTCATACAGACACATAGACGTGTCATACAGACACATACACATGTCATACAGACAGATACAGATGTCATACAGACACATACACATGTCATACAGACACATACACATGTTATACAGACATATACACATGTCATACAGACATATACACGTGTCATACAGACAGATACACATGTCATACAGACATATACACGTGTCATACAGACAGATACACATGTCATACAGACATATACACGTGTCATACAGACACATACATATGTCATACAGACAGATACACATGTCATACAGACAGATACACATGTCATACAGACAGATACACATGTCATACAGACAGATACACATGTCATACAGACACATACACATGTCATACAGACAGATACACGTGTCATACAGACAGATACACATGTCATACAGACACATACACATGTCATACAGACAGATACACATGTCATACAGACAGATACACATGTCATACAGACACATACATATGTCATACAGACAGATACACATGTCATATAGACACATAGACATGTCATACAGACACATAGACATGTCATACAGACACATACACATGTCATACAGACAGATACACATGTCATACAGACAGATACACATGTCATACAGACACATACATATGTCATACAGACAGATACACATGTCATACAGACACATAGACATGTCATACAGACACATAGACATGTCATACAGACAGATAGACATGTCATACAGACACAAACACATGTCATACAGACACATAGACATGTCATACAGACACATAGACATGTCATACAGACAGTTACACATGTCATACAGACACATAGACATGTCATACAGACAGATACACATGTCATACAGACACATAGACATGTCATACAGACACATAGACATGTCATACAGACAGTTACACATGTCATACAGACACATACACATGTCATACAGACAGATACACATGTCATACAGACAGATACACATGTCATACAGACACATACACATGTCATACAGACAGATACACATGTCATACAGACAGATACAGATGTCATACAGACAGATACACATGTCATACAGACAGATACAGATGTCATACAGACAGATACACGTGTCATACAGACAGATACACATGTCATACAGACACATACACATGTCATACAGACACATAGACATGTCATACAGACAGATACAGATGTCATACAGACAGATACAGATGTCATACAGACAGATACACATGTCATACAGACATATAGACATGTCATACAGACACATAGACATGTCATACAGACAGATACACATGTCATACAGACAGATACATATGTCATACAGACACATACACATGTCATACAGACACATACACATGTCATACAGACACATACACATGTCATACAGACACATACACATGTCATACAGACACATACACATGTCATACAGACAGATACACATGTCATACAGACACATACACATGTCATACAGACACATACACATGTCATACAGACAGATACACATGTCATACAGACAGATACACATGTCATAGAGACAGATACACATGTCATACAGACACATACACATGTCATACAGACAGATACATATGTCATACAGACAGATACACATGTCATACAGACAGATACACATGTCATACAGACACATAGACATGTCATACAGACAGATACACATGTCATAGAGACAGATACACATGTCATACAGACACATACACATGTCATACAGACAGATACATATGTCATACAGACAGATACACATGTCATACAGACAGATACACATGTCATACAGACACATAGACATGTCATACAGACACATAGACATGTCATACAGACAGTTACACATGTCATACAGACACATAGACATGTCATACAGACAGATACACATGTCATACAGACACATAGACATGTCATACAGACACATAGACATGTCATACAGACAGTTACACATGTCATACAGACACATACACATGTCATACAGATAGATACACATGTCATACAGACAGATACACATGTCATACAGACACATACACATGTCATACAGACAGATACACATGTCATACAGACAGATACAGATGTCATACAGACAGATACACATGTCATACAGACAGATACAGATGTCATACAGACAGATACACGTGTCATACAGACAGATACACATGTCATACAGACACATACACATGTCATACAGACACATAGACATGTCATACAGACAGATACAGATGTCATACAGACAGATACAGATGTCATACAGACAGATACACATGTCATACAGACATATAGACATGTCATACAGACACATAGACATGTCATACAGACAGATACACATGTCATACAGACAGATACATATGTCATACAGACACATACACATGTCATACAGACAGATAGACATGTCATACAGACACATACACATGTCATACAGACACATACACATGTCATACAGACACATACACATGTCATACAGACAGATACACATGTCATACAGACACATACACATGTCATACAGACAGATACACATGTCATACAGACAGATACACATGTCATAGAGACAGATACACATGTCATACAGACACATACACATGTCATACAGACAGATACATATGTCATACAGACAGATACACATGTCATACAGACAGATACACATGTCATACAGACAGATACACATGTCATACAGACAGATACACATGTCATACAGACAGATACACATGTCATACAGACAGATACACATGTCATACAGACACATACACATGTCATACAGACAGATACACGTGTCATACAGACAGATACACATGTCATACAGACACATACACATGTCATACAGACAGATACACATGTCATACAGACAGATACACATGTCATACAGACACATACATATGTCATACAGACAGATACACATGTCATATAGACACATAGACATGTCATACAGACACATAGACATGTCATACAGACACATACACATGTCATACAGACAGATACACATGTCATACAGACAGATACACATGTCATACAGACACATACATATGTCATACAGACAGATACACATGTCATACAGACACATAGACATGTCATACAGACACATAGACATGTCATACAGACAGATAGACATGTCATACAGACACAAACACATGTCATACAGACACATAGACATGTCATACAGACACATAGACATGTCATACAGACAGTTACACATGTCATACAGACACATAGACATGTCATACAGACAGATACACATGTCATACAGACACATAGACATGTCATACAGACACATAGACATGTCATACAGACAGTTACACATGTCATACAGACACATACACATGTCATACAGACAGATACACATGTCATACAGACAGATACACATGTCATACAGACACATACACATGTCATACAGACAGATACACATGTCATACAGACAGATACAGATGTCATACAGACAGATACACATGTCATACAGACAGATACAGATGTCATACAGACAGATACACGTGTCATACAGACAGATACACATGTCATACAGACACATACACATGTCATACAGACACATAGACATGTCATACAGACAGATACAGATGTCATACAGACAGATACAGATGTCATACAGACAGATACACATGTCATACAGACATATAGACATGTCATACAGACACATAGACATGTCATACAGACAGATACACATGTCATACAGACAGATACATATGTCATACAGACACATACACATGTCATACAGACACATACACATGTCATACAGACACATACACATGTCATACAGACACATACACATGTCATACAGACACATACACATGTCATACAGACAGATACACATGTCATACAGACACATACACATGTCATACAGACACATACACATGTCATACAGACAGATACACATGTCATACAGACAGATACACATGTCATAGAGACAGATACACATGTCATACAGACACATACACATGTCATACAGACAGATACATATGTCATACAGACAGATACACATGTCATACAGACAGATACACATGTCATACAGACACATAGACATGTCATACAGACAGATACACATGTCATAGAGACAGATACACATGTCATACAGACACATACACATGTCATACAGACAGATACATATGTCATACAGACAGATACACATGTCATACAGACAGATACACATGTCATACAGACACATAGACATGTCATACAGACACATAGACATGTCATACAGACAGTTACACATGTCATACAGACACATAGACATGTCATACAGACAGATACACATGTCATACAGACACATAGACATGTCATACAGACACATAGACATGTCATACAGACAGTTACACATGTCATACAGACACATACACATGTCATACAGATAGATACACATGTCATACAGACAGATACACATGTCATACAGACACATACACATGTCATACAGACAGATACACATGTCATACAGACAGATACAGATGTCATACAGACAGATACACATGTCATACAGACAGATACAGATGTCATACAGACAGATACACGTGTCATACAGACAGATACACATGTCATACAGACACAAACACATGTCATACAGACACATAGACATGTCATACAGACAGATACAGATGTCATACAGACAGATACAGATGTCATACAGACAGATACACATGTCATACAGACATATAGACATGTCATACAGACACATAGACATGTCATACAGACAGATACACATGTCATACAGACAGATACATATGTCATACAGACACATACACATGTCATACAGACAGATAGACATGTCATACAGACACATACACATGTCATACAGACACATACACATGTCATACAGACACATACACATGTCATACAGACACATACACATGTCATACAGACAGATACACATGTCATACAGACAGATACACATGTCATAGAGACAGATACACATGTCATACAGACACATACACATGTCATACAGACAGATACATATGTCATACAGACAGATACACATGTCATACAGACAGATACACATGTCATACAGACACATAGACATGTCATACAGACAGATACACATGTCATAGAGACAGATACACATGTCATACAGACACATACACATGTCATACAGACAGATACATATGTCATACAGACAGATACACATGTCATACAGACAGATACACATGTCATACAGACACATAGACATGTCATACAGACACATACATATGTCATATAGACGGATACACATGTCATACAGACAGATACACATGTCCTACAGACACATAGACATGTCATACAGACAGATACACGTGTCATACAGACAGATACACGTGTCATACAGACACATACACATGTCATACAGACACATACACATGTCATACAGACACATACACATGTCATACAGACAGATACACGTGTCATACAGACACATACACATGTCATACAGACACATACACATGTCATACAGACACATACACATGTGATACAGACAGATACACGTGTCATATAGACGGATACACATGCCATACAGACAGATACACATGTCATACAGACAGATACACATGTCATACAGACAGATACACATGTCATACAGACAGATACACATGTCATACAGACACATAGACATGTCATACAGACACATACATATGTCATATAGACAGATACACATGTCATACAGACAGATACACATGTCCTACAGAAACATAGACATGTCATACAGACACATACACATGTCATACAGACACATACACATGTCATACAGACAGATACACATGTCATACAGACAGATACACATGTCATACAGACAGATACACATGTCATACAGACAGATACACAAGTCATACAGACAGATAGACATGTCATACAGACAGATACACATGTCATACAGACAGATACACATGTCATACAGACAGATACACATGTCATACAGACAGATACACATGTCATACAGACAGATACACATGTCATACAGACAGATACACATGTCATACAGACACATACACATATCATACAGACAGATACACAAGTCATACAGACAGATACACATGTCATACAGACAGATACACATGTCATACAGACAGATACACATGTCATACAGACAGATACACATGTCATACAGACACATACACATATCATACAGACAGATACACAAGTCATACAGACAGATACACATGTCATACAGACAGATACACATGTCATACAGACAGATACACATGTCATACAGACAGATACACATGTCATACAGACACATACACATGTCATACAGACAGGTACACATGTCATACAGACAGATACACATGTCATACAGACAGATACACATGTCATACAGACAGATACACATGTCATACAGACACATAGACATGTCATACAGACAGATACACATGTCATACAGACACATACACATGTCATACAGACACATAGACATGTCATACAGACACATAGACATGTCATACAGACAGATACACATGTCATACAGACAGATACACGTGTCATACAGACACATACACATGTCATACAGTCACATAGACATGTCATACAGACACATAGACATGTCATACAGACACATACACATGTCATACAGACACATACACATGTCATAGAGACACATAGACATGTCATACAGACAGATACACATGTCATACAGACAGATACACATGTCATACAGACAGATACACATGTCATACATACACATACACATGTCATACAGACAGGTAGGAAGATATAAGGCAGATAGGCTTACGTCAGACAGATTATCAGTCGTCAGACAATACGTCAGACAGATAGGCAGTTGTTAGACAGAAAGGCAGTCGTCAGACAGACAGGCACACGTCAGACAGATAGGCAATCGTCAGACAGATAGGCATACGTCAGACAGATAGACAGACAGACCGATAGGCATACGTCAGACCGATAGGCATACGTCAGACAGATAGGCATACGTCAGATCGATAAGCAGTCGTCAGACAGATAGGCATATGTCGGACAGACAGGCAGTCGTCAGACAGATAGGCAGTCGTCAGACAGATATGTAGACAGACGCCATGCAGACAGGTAGACAGACGTCACAAAGGCAGGTAGACAAATGTAATGTATATAGACAGACGCCAGACAGATAGACAGCCGCCTTACAAACATAAGGGCAGACGTCATGACGTCATGATTCAGTAGACATCATCTTCCCGAGGCAAGAGCGTTAACTGACTATAAAAGTCCAGTTTCCATCCTTGCCGAACTAGGCTGAGATTATGGAGTTACATTTTGGCTGGACTAACGAGTCTATGCATAGTCCAATCAAAATCTCGCAACGAAATCGAAATCCGGTTCGTAAACTGCCGTGCAGATTTCGGTCGATTGCAGGATTTGCAAAACATGTGCACCGCCAACTCGTTGTCAACAGATATTTTCCAAACCTTTTCTTGTTTTTTAATTAATGTGCTCGCGTGATTTGATGTTCTTCGCGATGGAAGACCCGTTTTATCACAGTATAGATCTTGATTATCGATCAGATCGTCTTGACTGGGCGCCGCTATTTTGTTTGAAACGAACGGACATTATTCATAATAACCACTGGTGGCGCTACGGTCGAGCCCAGGAATTCGGCAAGGGTGGAAACTAAATTTTTAAAGTCAGTTAACTCTCTTGCCTCGGGAAGATGGTAGACATACACGCGTATGTAATATGGACATGGAGATACCACGTTGTTTGTTGAATTGACTATCCAGTTCTACCTCTAGACAAATACGATTTACCTTTAGAAAGACCTAAACGTATCAGATGGCAATGATCGCGGGTGTTCTGTTACATTGAAGCTTCAAAAAGCCGTGAAAGGGACGCGGCGACCTGATTGCGGCCATGATCGCTTGTGTTGTGTTTCGTTCCTGTACATTACAGCTAAATAGAGACAGTTACACAGCTTTGTCATAAACCCATAGGCCGAGGACAAGAACAGCGACCTATTTTAATGGTCACCTTAACTCGAAACCAACTCATGTATAAGTGTGTTTTACAAAGTTGAAATCGCCTATTTTTTGCCAAGGCTGAGTCAAGGACCGTGTTTACATTCTTATTTGTTTGAATATAAAGTTGACGGTAATCTGCCCCAGATTTTATTACGTCGTGCCTGGCCAGGTCACCTGTCCTCGATTTTACACCAGCATCACTGCTTCAGCAGGTTCCATTTTCCGCACTCAACCCATGGTTATCATCTGGGTTTCAGTTGTGTACAGTGAAACCCCGATAGCACGGACACCGTTACTATGTAAACCTAAACTGGTTCCACAGTTGGTGCGCGCCACAAACTAAGCGCTAGTAGTTAAGGTAGACAGGAGCCCAGTCAACTGAAAACCCCGCCTTCTAAACGCTGAAAGTCACAAAAATACATTTTAAAAAAAGGGTGTTATTGACATCTACGTACACGAATACAGTTATACGCACTTAACATGCTGCGCGAACAAACAGTGGAATCAGTTTAGGGACAATTCTTCATGCGCGTAAATCGTTACATCCTTCAGTTGTTAATCTGGTCAATTTTACAGGGAAAGGCACGTCATGGATTGGTGAGGTTTCGCCGAATACTTATTCAGATGTTGCTGTTTTTATTTTCAGACGCTGACAAAGTGACCTTTAATCTTAGGAGGCAAGATGCACCTGAATGGCGTCGCTAAATGAAGTATCTGATATTGTCAAAGTCGGCTATGTACATTCCCAAAGCAGACACATCAAGGTACTGTGCTGTTGCGAGACTAAATTTGATTCAGGAGTTATATAACACCATTTTAAACATAAACTTCTGGGAAAAAGAAAGCATTCACTTAAAAATTTGCTAAATTGGGAAAATTCATGTTTTACTAACCCAGAATAGGCAGGCGTTTGTATTTATTCATTTATTTAAGGATTGACTGTGTATTTATTTCGGTTCATAGAGGTATGTATTAAAAAACTGATGTAGTTTGCTTTTGGCCCCGGTAAGTCTCCGTACACAGAGAACGTTTCTATTTATTTTGATATGTGTTGAAAATGGTCCCTAAATAGTACAAGGTATACATATCAAAACACCGTGTTATTCATTTTGTATCAATGCCAATGCATATAGGATTAGGCTTACATGACAATTTACACGTTTCATGTCTGTTACATAACAGTAACATGTTCAGCGTTGAATACTAGTAGTTTGGGGACATGTCCAATGTCCGTATGCCTTTTCGTCGGAGATAATCGGTGACGAGCTGGGCACAATGTGGTCTGGTACTGTCATCTTGCATCTTCTACTGAATTGAACGGCAGGGCGCACATGACGTCATCATGTCGCTGTCCAGTCAAATGTCCACTAGTTTAATAGCCGGACCCGTGAAAATCCGGGGTAGACTAGGTCTTAAGCAACCCATGCTTGTCGTAAAAGGAGACTATGTTTGTCGTAAGAGGCGACTAACGGGATCGGGTGGTCAGGCTCGCTGACTTGGTTGATGCATGTCATCGATCCCAATGGCGGGGATCGATGTTCATGATGTCAATCACTGGATTGTCTGGTCCAGACTTGATTATTTACAGACCGCCGTCATATAGCTGGAATATTGCTGAGTGCGGCGTTAAAAAACAAACAAACAAACAAAAGTTTAATAGCCCTCTTTTATATTCTAAATTAACATCATTGCTTTATTGTGCGTGGAATAACCGATTCGGCGTCGAGTGTCGTTCATGAAAATCCTCCTTCATATTCTGAATCAATGTTATTATTTCATTGAGCATGAAATAACCGATTCGGCGTCAAATATCGCCTTAATAAACGCTCATCTGGTAATACAGATACAGTTAAATACGGTTATAACGAACAGGCTTATAACGAACTAACGGATATAACGAACAAACGTTTTAGTCCCGACTATATGCTGTAGTTATGCTGTATATATGCTTATAACGAATTACGGTTATAACGAACTAAAATAAGTAGTCCCTTTGAGTTCGTTATAACCGTAGTTTACTGTATTTAGAACAGTAACTCTATGCTGACAGAAATGGTCGAAGCGATGGTTTGTGCTTCACGAGAACACAACTAGATCTCCCGCCCGCCTTATTAAATACCTGGACGAGAAGGACGCAACGAGAGGGAAGCCGAGGCATGAGTACTACATCAACGACATTCTAAATGTCGAGCGACTGCCCGGAAGACCGAAAGGCGTTCATATCGCCCTCAGGACTGAACAATGTAAGGAAATCAACTTCACCTGTGATTCGGGTAAGTTTGTTTGTTTGTTTGTTTGTTTGTTTTTTCGTGGTTTACGCCGCACTCAGCAATGTTCACGCTATATGACGGCGGTCTGTCTATAATAGAATCTGGACCTGGCAATCCAGTGATTGACATCATAAGCATCGATCCACGCAGTTAGGATACGATGACATGCATCAACCAAGTCAGCGAGCCTGACCGCCCGATCTCGTTACGACAAGCATAATCGCCTTTAAAGGTAAGCATGGGTTGCTGAAGACCTATTCTACCCCGGATCTTCACGGGTAGACTCAAGTAAGTATGACTATATACATTCAAATATAGGGCACTGTGATTCGGGTAAGTACATAATTTTATTTAAATATGTTTTCAACAACAAAATATCAGTTTTCAAGTTTTCAATTTTAAATAATAAAAAGATATATCTAAAATAATTTTTTCCATAGATACAGCAATTATTGTTTAATTTTGAATAAAAACATATTTTGGACATTTTTGCTCAATATCCTGACTTAATATTATCACATGTGTCTGGTATGCAGTTGTGTTTCATTTAAATCGCGTAGTTCACATCATTTTTATTTTTAGCCAGTTGTATCTTTTGAATAAAATTTGCTATGTTGAATGACGATGTTAATTAGATTTTACATAAAGGCAAGTGTCTGTACTCACATGTATGTACATTTACAGAGGCGGGAGCGAAAGAATGGCTGTCGTGTCTACAGAGAGAAGTTGAGAAAAAGATTGGTAAGTTTCTATCGCCCGTCATTACTGGGGTCTCGCCAAAACCGTGAAGAAATTGAAATCTAACTAGCCTAGGAATACTCCACATCGTTATGCCTGTGCCGAGACACCTTTAATAGATTGCAGTTAGGTAAAGTCGCCATCATCATCATCATCATCGTCTTCTTCGTCGTCGTCGTCGTCGTCGTCGTCCTCATCATCATAATCGTCATAATCATCAGTAGTAGTAGTAGTAGAAGTAGTAGTAGTTATGGTAGTTTTGTTTTTTGTTTGTTGTTTAACGCCGCACTCAGCAATATTCCAGCTATAAAACGGAGGTCTGTAAGTATTCGAGTCTGGACCAGACAATCCAGTGATTGACATGATGAGCATCGACCCACGCAATTGGGATGGATGACATGTATCAACCAAGTCAAGTAACCTATCCCGTTAGTCGCCTTTTACGACAAACATAGTCGCCTTTTACGGCAAGTATAATGGGTTGCTGAAGACCTATTCTACCCCGGAATCTTCACGTGTATGAACACGTTGTGCACCCCAAAACACGATAGCTTCATTCAAATCATTAGTCTTCCTTTCGTATCATCCCCCGAGGCAAGGGCGTTAACTGACTATAAAATTCCAGTTCCCACTCTTGCCGAACAAGGCTGGAATTTCTGGGTTCGATCGTAGAGTCACCAGTGGCTATTACGAATTATGTCCCTTCTATGTCCTTCCTATTGACCAATCAGATTCCATAACTCGTGTCACTTGTATTTTCTTTTAACACAATGGCGGCGCCCTGTCAAAATGATTTGATCGATAATCAAGATCTACATTGTAATAAAACGGGTCTTACCCCGCGAAGTGCATCAAATCACTTGAGCATCTTGATTATAAACATGAAAAGATTTGCAAAATATCTGTCGACGCCCAGTTGGCGGTACACATGCTTTGCAATTCCTGCAGTCGCCCTTGCCACGGAATTGTAATACGATGACATGCATCAACCAAGTCAGCGAGTCTGACCACCCGATCTCGTTAGTCGTCTCAAACGACGAGCATAGTCGCCTCATACGACAAGCATGGGTTGCTGAAGACCTATTTTACCCCGGATCTTCACGGGTTAGAAGTAGTAGTAGTAGTAGTAGTAGTAGTAGTAGTAGTAGTAGCAGCTGTTACTGGTGTTAGTATTATTATCGATTTTAATATCGTTATCTTTATCATTATTATCGACATTATCGTCCTCATCACCCCAACCTCAACCGTTACATATTTTTACAGACATGTTTCCAGCATGCATCATCAATGCACCGCATACCAACTTTCACGGCGAGGTCAATCTTTACATCGCCGATGGTCACCTGACAATTATTCAGGGAGACGAAATCCTGGCTAAAATACCTCTGACGACAATCCGCAAATACAAACAGGAAGAAAGAGATTTGATGTTCTGGATTGAAACCGGGAGGTGGGTACAGATGTACAGAGTCACCAGACTTCCGCCATGCTTATCTGCACTCGTCTCATAGGTGCTATTTAACATACTAGTCAGCTTACGATTAATCAATCAACTTTTCGTAAGATACTTTCGTCAAATGTGAGCAGACTGTGGCCGGTTTATTATTATTTTAAATGACATCACCGCTGAATGAATTTAGTCTGTCTTACAGACCCTGATACAAATATATATCAAATACAGCCAATGCAAGTCTATAATGTTTGGCAAGTCTAGATCACTGCAGTATCAGGAAATGAAGAGAGTCACTGGGCTCCTTTTTATTATATTTTTATTAAGATAACTGAACAACTGTTTTTTTATGTACGATATGTTCATTTCAGAGACTAGATGTTAGTCTAATATTTTTTATAAGATCGTTTTCTTTTATTATCTGAAAAAGAGGCAGATTATTCATCACGACATTTACTATGGAGACCTGTTTAAAACGTTGCTGTTAACACTGCTTGTGAACGTTGGTAGGGAGTAGGGGTTGGGATGGAGTGAGGTGGGGTGGAGTGAGTTTGTGGCATAGACATCCCGTGGTGTAGATACTCTGTATAATAGTCCGTAGTATTGATACCCTGTAGTATATGGTGTAAATAGTACTAGATGCTCTGTTGTCTGTGGTGTTGGCACCGTGTAGTTTGTGGCGTAGAAACCCTGCAGTGTAGGCACCCTGTAGTGTGGACACCCTATAATGTAGATACCCTGTATTCTAGACACCCTGTTGTGTTGACACCCTGTAGTGTGGACACCCTGTAGTGTAGACATCATGTAATGTGGATACCCTGTAGTGTAGACACCCTGTAGTGTAGATACCCTGTAATGTAGATAACCTGTAGTGTTGACACCCTGTAGTGTAGACATCTTGTAATGTGGATACCCTGTAGTGTAGACACCCTGTAGTGTTGACACTCTGTAGTTTAGACACCCTGTAATGTAGATACCCTGTAGTTTAGACACCATGTAGTGTGGACACCCTGTAGTGTAGACACTATGTAATGTAGATACCCTGTAGTGTGGATTCCCTGTAGAGTAGGCACCCTGTAGTGTAGATACCCTGTAGTTTAGACACCCTGTAGTGTGGACACCCCGTAGTGTAGACATCATGTAATGTGGATACCCTGTAGTGTAGACACCTTGTAGTGTAGATACCCTGTAATGTAGATAACCTGTAGTGTTGACACCCTGTTGTGTTGACACCCTGTAGTGTGGACATCCTGTAGTGTATACATCATGTAATGTGGATACCCTGTAGTGTAGACACCTTGTAGTGTTGACACCCTGTAGTGTGGACACTCTGTAGTGAAGACACCCTGTAATGTAGATACCCTGTCGTTTAGACACCCTGTAGTGTGGACACCCTGTAGTGTAGACACCATGTAATGTAGATACCCTGTAGTGTGGATACCCTGTAGAGTAGGCACCTTGTAGTGTAGATACCCTGTAATGTAGATAACCTGTAGTGTTGACACCCTGTTGTGTTGACACCCTGTAGTGTGGACATCCTGTAGTGTATACATCATGTAATGTGGATACCCTGTAGTGTAGACACCTTGTAGTGTTGACACCCTGTAGTGTGGACACTCTGTAGTGTAGACACCCTGTAATGTAGATACCCTGTCGTTTAGACACCCTGTAGTGTGGACACCCTGTAGTGTAGACACCATGTAATGTAGATACCCTGTAGTTTAGACACCCTGTAGTGTGGACACCCTGTACTGTAGACACCATGTCATATAGATACCCTGTAGTGTGGATACCCTGTAGAGTAGACACCCTGTAGTGTAGATACCCTGTAGTGGGGGCACGATGTTGTATAGGCGCCATGTAATGTGGACACCCTGTAGTGAAGACACTCTGTTGTGTAGATGTAGACACTCTGTAGTGTAGATACCCTGTAGTGTAGAAACCCTGTAGTGTGGGCACCCTGTAGTGCGGACACCCGGTAGTGTAGACAAGCTGTAGTATGGACAACCTGTAGTGTGGAAACCCTGTTGTGCAAACACCCTGTAGTATGGACACCCTGTACTGTGGATACCCTGTAGTGTATACACCCGGTAGTGTGGACACCCTGTAGAGTGGACACCTTGTTGGAGTAACGCACATGTTGTGTATGTTGCTACAGGAGCAGCCCGGTGGGGGAGGGATTCATCATGTGTCAGTCGGCCCACTCCTACAACATCCTCACCAAGCTCGACGACCAGGCCAGGGGCATGAACAACACCTTATCCAGGCCAGGTAGGTGGTCGGTCATGAATATAGTTTTGGGGAATATACGATTCTGATCGGTCAGTCAGATGTGTCAATTCAAATTCAGTAAGTATGGTTTGTATCGTTGGGTGTGAAGTTAGGATGTGGACTAACAGTGTGGAGTCATTGAGTGGAGTCAGTCAGGATGTAGAGCAAAGGTGTGGAGTCATTGAGTCGAGTCAGTCAGGATGAAGAGAAAGGGTGTGGAGTCATTGAGTGGGGTCAGTCAGGATGTAGAGCAAGGGTGTGGGGTCATTGAGTGGAGTCAGTCAGGATGCAGAGCAAGGGTGTGGAGTCATTGAGTCGAGTCAGTCAGGATGTAGAGCAAGGGTGTGGAGTCATTGAGTCGAGTCAGTCAGGATGTAGAGCAAGGGTGTGGGGTCATTGAGTGGAGTCAGTCAGGATGTAGAGCAAGGGTGTGGAGTCATTGAGTCGAGTCAGTGAGGATGTAGAGCAAGGGTGTGGAGTCATTGAGTCGAGTCAGTCAGGAGAAGGAATAGGTCAGAACGTTGTGACAGCCAGGATGTGGAGTAAGGGTGTGGGGTCATTGAGTCGAGTCAGTCAGGATGTAGAGAAAGGGTGTGGAGTCATTGAGTCGAGTCAGTCAGGAGAAGGAACAGGTCAGAACGTTGTGACAGCCAGGATGTGGAGTAAGGGTGTGGAGTCATTGAGTGGAGTCAGTCAGGATATGGAGCAAGGGTGTGGAGTCATTGAGTCGAGTCAGTCAGGATGTAGAGCAAGGGTGTGGAGTCATTGAGTCGAGTAAGTCAGGATGAAGAGCAAGGGTGTGGAGTCATTGAGTCGAGTCAGTCAGGATGTAGAGAAAGGGTGTGGAGTCACTGAGTCGAGTCAGTGAGGTTTTAGAGCAAGGGTGTGGAGTCATTGAGCCGAATCAGTCAGGATGTAGAGAAAGGGTGTGGAGTCATTGAGTGGAGTCAGTCAGGATGTAGAGAAAGGGAGTGGAGCCATAGAGTCGAGTCATTCAGGATGTAGAGCAAGGGTGTTGAGTCATTGAGTGGAGTCAGTCAGGATGTAGAGCAAGGGTGTTGAGTCATTGAGTCGAGTCATTCAGGATGTAGAGAAAGGGAGTGGAGCCATAGAGTCGAGTCAGTCAGGATGTAGAGCAAGGGTGTGGAGCCATAGAGTCGAGTCAGTCAGGAGAAGGAATAGGTCAGAACGTTGTGACAGCCAGGATGTGGAGTATGGGTGTGGAGTCACTGAGTCGAGTCAGTGAGGATGTAGAGCAAGGGGGTGGAGTCATTGAATCGAGTCAGTCAGGATGTAGAGCAAGGGTGTGGAGTCATTGAGTCGAGTCAGTCAGGATGTAGAGCAAGGGTGTGGAGTCATTGAGTCGAGTCAGTCAGGAGTTAGAGCAAGGGTGTGGAGTCATTGAGTGGAGTCAGTCAGGATGTAGAGCAAGGGTGTGGAGTCATTGAGTCGAGTCAGTCAGGATGTAGAGCAAGGGTGTGGAGTCATTGAGTCGAGTCAGTCAGGATGTAGAGCAAGGGTGTGGAGTCATTGAGTCGAGTCAGTCAGGAGAAGGAATAGGTCAGAACGTTGTGACAGCCAGGATGTGGAGTATGGGTGTGGAGTCACTGAGTCGAGTCAGTGAGGATGTAGAGCAAGGGGGTGGAGTCATTGAGTCGAGTCAGTCAGGATGTAGAGCAAGGGTGTGGAGTCATTGAGTCGAGTCAGTCAGGAGTTAGAGGAAGGGTGTGGAGTCATTGAGTGGAGTCAGTCAGGATGTAGAGCAAGGGTGTGGAGTTATTGAGTCGAGTCAGTCAGGATGTAGAGAAAGGGTGTGGAGTCATTGAGTCGAGTCAGTCAGGATGTAGAGCAAGGGTGTGGAGTCATTGAGTCGAGTCAGTCAGGAGTTAGAGGAAGGGTGTATGGTCATTGAGTCGAGTCAGTCAGGAGTTAGAGGAAGGGTGTGGAGTCATTGAGTCGAGTCAGTCAGGAGGTGGAATCGGTCAGAACATTGTGACAGGCAGGATGTGGAGTCAGTTAGGATGTGGAGGAGTCTGAGCTGTTTCGACATTGTGTTTTTCAGGTGGCAGTGATCCTACTGCGAACAATCTCTACTCTCCAGGTACGTATATAGTAGCAAGTGTAATTTTAGCTCACCTGAACTTCAAGCGACCTCCTTATCTTTTGGCCTCCCAATCCGTTTGAACTAAACGTTCACATGTTCGACATAATCCCTAAACACTAATGAATTCGAAAATAAAACCTGGATAAATTTTGATTCCATTTGAAACATGGTCGCCGTATCAGCCAGACGACGCTGTCCTGCCATTCCCTACAATTATCCCAGTGAACAGAGCGTCTTCCCGGAGACCGGAAGGTCTTTGGTTGGCTTTGAGGAGATAAAACAAAGACTGCTCCTGCTCTGAGCCAATATAATGTGGCTGAGTGGGGACGCCATGTTGAACTGTGACTCAGTGGGCTAGTGGGGCGGTCGGGTAGCCTAGTGGTTAAAGCGTTCGCTCGTCACGCCGAAGACCCGGGTTCGATTCCCGACATGGGTACAATGTGTGAAGCCCATTTATTGTGTGCCCCGCCGTGATATTGCTGGAATATTGCTAAAAGCGGCGTAAAACCATACTCACTCACTCACTCAGTGGGC
Organism: Haliotis rufescens; assembly: GCF_023055435.1. Taxonomy (NCBI): domain Eukaryota; kingdom Metazoa; phylum Mollusca; class Gastropoda; order Lepetellida; family Haliotidae; genus Haliotis; species Haliotis rufescens. The sequence goes on from NW_025963857.1 coordinate 17,001,190, forward strand.
GAGTTCTATAAAACAGACATTGGTCCGGAATTGTACAAACACACACACACGCACGCACGCACGCACGCACACACACACACACGCACACACACACAAACACACGCATGAGCGCGCGCGCACGCACGCACACACACACGAACACACACGTCGTTATCTAATTGCAACATAAGTGCAATAAGCCCTTACAAATGTAAATGTAATACCACGTTATTTATATATGTATTTTTCCAATGCAGTATCCATGTCGTTCCGTAACTTGTGTAGAAATCTCTATTTTTGTTATGTTCGCATATTCTAGTTTGACCATGCATTATGCCCTTTACGGTCTAAAATTGCAATTATTCCATCACGATTTAAGTGAACTACAGAGCAAGGTGGCTCTATTTGTCTCCTGATTCTTAAAGTCCCATCACTGCTACCAACCCCGTGCTGTTGTTGATAGTGAATACATTTCATGAGGACACACTGACACTCTTGTTTCATTTGAAGGGCCTATGCAACCGCCTGCCCATCACCGACAGCGGTTCATGTCTGAACCGGCACTCCCACCATATTTGCCGGAGAGAAACACTTCCACCTTGACCAGAGGACAGTCCACCAATGGCCGCGATCTTCCTAAACGCAGAGTCAGCCAGGGCTTCATCCACTCACATGGTAAGCAGTTCACAACATAATAAGGGGGGTTACATAGTGGATAATTTGACAAAACATAGTGAGTGAGTGAGTTGGGTTTAACGCCGCTTTTAACATTATTCCAGTTATATCACGGCGTGTCAGCTTAATGTGGGAGGAAAGCCCAAAGTGATGCAGGTCTCAGACGTTTACCACTTCGGCGAAACTCACGAGCACGGTTATGCTACTGACAAACCTTGAAACATTATCCTGGTGAACCGGGATTCGAACCACCAATTATAGGTTTCTGGCGTGTCCAAGGGACGCAAATCTGCACAGGTAATTGCGGCGCCTTAGACGACTAAAAATAAATTCGAGTGTAGTGTACAATCTCATTTAAATCAGATCTAAGTTCTCGCTGTCGCTAAACAAAGATCTGAGGACATTCCATTACGGGTCACGTCAGACCGACCTTTCGCGAACTTTGACCGACCATTGAAATGACTAACAAGAAGTCGACATCAGCCAATTAGAAAGCAGCTTTCTCGAGCTTTACGGCACTCGTTTCAACCTGGCGACTTCCATTTCAGACTACGCATGAAAAATAAGTTGACATAGTTCTCGATTAAAATTTTGAAAACTGAAAAAACAAACAATCCGGAATGTCTAATATATGGTTGAGATTGTATGGCAGTGCTTCCCACGTACTGTGCCTCCTCCGTTCAAATGGTCACCCACGGAAGCGAGAGATAGACGATAATTTCGACGGAATCAGTCGTGCGGGCCAAACTGTCGTTCGGAATACCCCGTGTTAACGTTTCGAGGTTGCGTGATTAGAAAACACATTCCGACTGTCACTTTCATGATCTGGTAAGTGACGCTTTGATTGGTCGGATGAAAGGTCATTCTGACGTGACCCCTAATGGGATGTCCTCAGAGCTTTGTTCAGCGATAGCGAGAACTAAGATCTGATTTTAATGAGATTGGTGTAGTGTCACAAATGTATACGGAAGCATCGTGGGCTTGTCGTCTGAGGCGCCGTGATTCCCTGTGCAGATTTGCGTCCCTTGATATTGGTTCAAATCCCAGATTTGACCTGATTATGTTTCGAAGTCAGCACCATTCCCCTGCTCGTGGGTTTCAACAAAGTGGTCAATGATTCATCTCTGTATCACTTCGGGGCTTCCTCTCACATCAAGCTGACCCGCCGTGATATAACTCAAATAATGTTCACAGCAGCGCAAACCCCAGCTCACTCACTCACTCATGTATACGTGTAGGAGTTCCTAGCGGTAACTGTCCGGAGTAACAAGGTGTCCGGACTCAGTTAAGTCCGGAGTACTGAAGGTTTTTTTCTAAAATAAGTAAAATCTGTTTTTTCCGGACTCGTTTAGGGACCGACCATTTTATTTTCGGTGGGTGGGGGTGAGATATTATCGAAAAAAATAAATTGTCCTCGAAAATGCTTGAAGAATATAATTATGCTTTGCCTGCCACAAAAATTGCATTGTTTTTCTTAAAACAATTCAGGTTCATAGTTTTAAATAAAAAAAAGATCGCGTTATTTTAACTGAAAAGATGTCTAATCTCGATACAAATTCCCAGAATATGAAATGATCGGTCCCGTAGGTCCGGAATAATGAGATGTAACTGGGGAAATATGAGATGAGGAAATAAAAGCGATACAAAAATGATAAAATTGAACGTGACATTTTAAATCTAAGCGATTACGACAATCTAATATTTTTTTTCTGATTTGTCGAATGATGAAGATTATTAGTTACCGCTAATGACACCTACTAATAAGGATGACACACATTATATGCCATGCAATATATCATGTATTAACACAAAGCATTATGTTTCAGGTGTGGTTCGCAGTGACAACCGTCGACCTTCCGAGCCTGCCTTGACGGAGCAGAGTAGAAACCCCTACTTACCTATGAATAACCCGGGTAGGTGAAGTGGGTCCTCGGGGACCGACCATTTGATATCCTGGGAGGTGTTATTGTGTGTGTATTTATATATTTATAACACTAAGAGCCTAAAATCGTAATACCCACCTTGCAACAATGTATGTTTAGTGGCTGACAATTTTTTTTTTTCAACAGTGTGAAGCATATATTTTTATTCATATTTTTTTTCGATAAGGCCATTCCAGAACAGAATTTGTTTTATAAATCGCTAATCACATAAAAGCTAATTTCTCCCAAATAATGCGCAACCTGTCACGATAATAATTCCAAGAGAAGCTCGCATTTTGAAATCGTCTCATTGCAGTGACCAGCGGCCCCCAGCCCCCTCTCCGGCCCCCTCCTGATGAGGGGACGCCCTACACGGATATGTCCAGTCAAGGTGATTATGAATGGTGTACCTGGTAGCGTCAGCGCAGCATACCCAGGGAACCAGGCTGGTAATGTACTGGTAATCCGATGGCCTGATACGATGATATCCCATGCCATCCCGATGCTACCCATGCTATGTCCTGAACACAGCTTTCACACGTCCTTGGGGGCACGGTTGGCCCAGTTGTCTAAGGCTCTGCGATTCGCTGTGCAGAGTTGCGTCCCTGGGGCACGTCAGAAACCTATGATTGTGGGTTCGAATCCCGGTTCGCCCCGATTATGTTTCTAGGTTTGTCAGCACCATACCCGTTCTCGTGGGTTTCACCGAAGTGGTAAACGTCTGAGACTTGCATCACTTCGGGCTTTCCTCCCACATTAAGGTGACACGCCGTGATATAACTGGAATACTGTTAAAAGCGGCGATAAACCCAACTCACTCACTTACTCACTGGCACTAGGTTTTGTAATAATAAATGTGAGTGGTGGCGATACGGGTAGAGCAGGACATGCTTACCCATTTCGCGAACACCTGGTGTCATCACTTATTTTGCAGTGATCCATTCGTATAATTTGTATCACTACTTTGCCTTTTATGCTGTAAGGCATATGTTTCGGCGGATAGTGGAGACTGAATATTCTCTGGCGTTGAAGTTTTGGATGAAAAGCACATGCGTTGTGTATTGTGTGTCCCCGAACGAACCAACCAGTGATTAAAACTATGCGGACGGAATGTTTGTTTATTCAGTTTTTGTGACTTATGGGTGGGGGCACGGGTGGCCCAGTCGTCTAAGGCGCCGCGATTCGCTGTGCAGAATTGCGTCACTTGGGCACGCCAGAAACCATTAAATTGTGGGTTCGAATCCCGGTTCGCCCCAATTATGTTTCTAGGTTTGTCAGCACCATACCCGTGCTCGTGGGTTTCACCGAAGTGGTAAACGTCTGAAACCTTCATCACTTCGGGCTTTCCTCCCACATTAAGCTGACACGCCGTGATATAACTCGAAAACTATTAAAAGCGGCGTTAAACCAAACTCACTCACTCACTTATGGGTGATAAGGTAGGGCAGGACATGCTTACTCTTCTCACGAAACCTGGTGTCATCACTGATTTTCAGTAATCCGTTCATTTTCATCGCTATTTTGCCTTTTACGCCAATGGAACAATCGGCGGATGATGGAGAATAGTTAAACTCTGGCGCTGACGTATTAACATTAATTATTCAATTGGTTTTTTTTCTCTTTCTTTTTTTTTAACAGCAGACTACCTAAACCCCGTGCAGGCCAGACAAGGCTACAACTCGCCCTACTCAGGTGAGCTACAATTAATGTAACTTTTCTTAAGTAAAAGGTGTATTGAACGCCCATACACACCTCTACTCTAGCCAATGATGGCTGATTAGATTTGACTGCCAACGCATATTTCCTCCAGGTTAACCAGCAAAACTGATGGTATTTAGATATTTCCTTATATCAATCTTATGCATATCTGATGGTTTTTTCATGGCAACCATCAAGTGTTTACAATGTGCGAAGTTTATCAGAGGAAACACAGCACTCACAGAGAATCGGGACCCTATTGCCGTAGTTACTGTACGATGATGCAAATTACAAAACATGAGAACACATAAACTGCCGGGCAAAGGAAAGTAGACACCCATGTTTGATGGTGGCTGAAACTAAACAATCAAGTAATGGTTATCGGTGGTGATGTATTTGATTCGGGTATAATAGTCGTAGTTTGGATCTTAAATGTGCAATGCTTCGCGGACTGTTTTCAGCCTAGTAACGTTTTGATATTTGGGTAACTTTTTGTCAAATCCAATTTTCAAGTGTATACTTTCTTTCGCCCGGCAATTTTGTAACATGTACCACTAAATAATATGGACACGTGGTGAATAGCGTACACGAACTACTGGTACATTGTAGAAGATAAACACTTGGTTTTATGTATGCACACGACGCTGCAGCATTAAAGATGACATACAGACGATATGTGATCTGAAGTACAAAAGAAAGTGCACATCATGACATTGTCTTTACAAATAAAAATCAACAAAACGTTTTCAGATGATATCAGCTGTTTGTCAACACCGACCATTTAGAGCTCTTCGTGCCAAAAACCAACTCTTAAGCTTCAGTATAACGAGAGTGAGATGCAATCACACTCACATTGGGCACCAAAACGGGATCACGATAAAGTCAACAGTGCATCACAGCCGTCGATGGCAGCAGAATAAGTACTTGGTATGACCCCCATTAGGATGGATGCAAGCCAGTACCCGTCTTCTGATGGATGCAAGCCAGTACCCGCCTTCTCGTGGATACAAGCCAGTACCCGTCTTCTGATGGATGCAAGCCACTACCCGCCTTCTCGTGGATGCAAGCCAGTACCCGCTTTCTGATGGATGCAAGCCAGTACCCGCCTTCTCGTGAATGCAAGCCAGTACCCGCCTTCTCGTGGATGCAAGCCAGTACCCGCCTTCTCATGGAAGCAAGCCAGTACTCGCCTTCTCGTGGATGCAAGCCGGTACCCGCTTTCTGATGGATGCAAGCAAGTACCCGTCTTCTCGTGGATGCAAGCCAGTACCCGCCTTCTCGTGGATGCAAGACAGTACCCGCCTTCTCGTGGATGCAAGACAGTACCCGCCTTCTCGTGGATGCAAGCCAGTACCCGCCTTCTCGTGGATGCAAGCCAGTACCCGCTTTCTGATGGATGCAAGCCAGTACCCGCCTTCTCGTGGATGCAAGCCAATACCCGCCTTCTCGTGGATGCAAGCCAGTACCCGCCTTCTCGTGGATGCAAGTCAGTACCCGCCTTCTCGTGGATGCAAGCCAGTACCCGCCTTCTCGTGGATGCAAGCCAGTACCCGCCTTCTCGTGGATGCAAGCCAGTACCCGCTTTCTGATGGATGCAAGCCAGTACCGGCCGCCTTCTGATGGATGCAAGTCAGTACCCGCCTTCTGATGGATGCAAGTCAGTACCCGCCTTCTCGTGGATGCAAGCCAGTACCCGCCTTCTCGTGGATTCAAGCCAGTACCCGCTTTCTCGTGGATGCAAGCCAGTACCCGCCTTCTCGTGGATGCAAGCCAGTACCCGCCTTCTCGTGGATGCAAGCAGTACTCGCCTTCTCATGGAAGCAAGCCAGTACCCGCCTTCTCGTGGATGCAAGCCAGTACCCGCTTTCTGATGGATGCAAGCCAGTACCCGCCTTCTCGTGGATGCAAGCAGTACCCGCCTTCTCGTGGATGCAAGCCAGTACCCGCCTTCTCATGGATGCAAGCCAGTACCCGCTTTCTGATGGATGCAAGCCAGTACCCGCCTTCTCGTGGATGCAAGCCAGTACCCGCCTTCTCGTGGATGCAAGCCAGTACCCGCCTTCTCATGGAAGCAAGCCAGTACCCGCCTTCTCGTGGATGCAAGCCAGTACCCGCCTACTCGTGGATGCAAGCTAGTACCCGCCTTCTCGTGGATGCAAGCCAGTACCCGCCTTCTCGTGGATGCAAGCCAGTACCCGCCTTCTCGTGGATGCAAGACAGTACCCGCCTTCTCGTGGATGCAAGCCAGTACCCGCCTTCTCATGGAAGCAAGCCAGTACCCGCCTTCTCGGACACACACCACTGTAACATTAAAGTATTTGTGAGACCTGACTGACAGACACATGGTACATTGTGGACACACACCACTGTAACATTAAAGTATTTTGTGAGACCTGACTGACACATAGTACATTGTGGACACACACCACTGTAACATTAAAGTATTTGTGAGACCTGACTGACACATGGTACATTGTGAACACACACCACTGTAACATTAAAGTATTTGTGAGACCTGACTGACACATGGTACATTGTGGACACACACCACTGTAACATTAAAGTATTTGTGAGACCTGACTGACTGACAGACACATGGTACATTGTGGACACACACCACTGTAACATTAAAGTATTTTGTGAAACCTGACTGACACTTTGTACATTGTGGACACACACCACTGTAACATTAAAGTATTTGTGAGACCTGACTGACACACGGTACATTGTGGACACACACCACTGTAACATTAAAGTATTTGTGAGACCTGACTGACACATGGTACATTGTGGACACACACCAATGTAACATTAAAGTATTTTGTGAGACCTGACTGACAGACACATGGTACATTGTGGACACACACCACTGTAACATTAAAGTATTTTGTGAGACCTGACTGACACATAGTACATTGTGGACACACACCACTGTAACATTAAAGTATTTGTGAGACCTGACTGACACATGGTACATTGTGAACACACACCACTGTAACATTAAAGTATTTGTGAGACCTGACTGACACATGGTACATTGTGGACACACACCACTGTAACATTAAAGTATTTGTGAGACCTGACTGACTGACAGACACATGGTACATTGTGGACACACACCACTGTAACATTAAAGTATTTTGTGAAACCTGACTGACACTTTGTACATTGTGGACACACACCACTGTAACATTAAAGTATTTGTGAGACCTGACTGACACACGGTACATTGTGGACACACACCACTGTAACATTAAAGTATTTGTGAGACCTGACTGACACATGGTACATTGTGGACACACACCAATGTAACATTAAAGTATTTTGTGAGACCTGACTGACAGACACATGGTACATTGTGGACACACAACACTGTAACATTAAAGTATTTTGTGAGACCTGACTGACACATGGTACATTGTGGACACACAACACTGTAACATTAAAGTATTTGTGAGACCTGACTGACACATGGTACATTGTGGACACACACCACTGTAACATTAAAGTATTTGTGAGACCTGACTGACTGACTGACACATGGTACATTGTGGACACACACCACTGTAACATTAAAGTATTTGTGAGACCTGACTGACAGACACATGGTACATTGTGGACACACACCACTGTAACATTAAAGTATTTTGTGAGACCTGACTGACACATAGTACATTGTGGACACACACCACTGTAACATTAAAGTATTTGTGAGACCTGACTGACACATGGTACATTGTGAACACACACCACTGTAACATTAAAGTATTTGTGAGACCTGACTGACACATGGTACATTGTGGACACACACCACTGTAACATTAAAGTATTTGTGAGACCTGACTGACTGACAGACACATGGTACATTGTGGACACACACCACTGTAACATTAAAGTATTTTGTGAAACCTGACTGACACTTTGTACATTGTGGACACACACCACTGTAACATTAAAGTATTTGTGAGACCTGACTGACACACGGTACATTGTGGACACACACCACTGTAACATTAAAGTATTTGTGAGACCTGACTGACACATGGTACATTGTGGACACACACCAATGTAACATTAAAGTATTTGTGAGACCTGACTGACTGACAGACACATGGTACATTGTGGACACACACCACTGTAACATTAAAGTATTTTGTGAAACCTGACTGACACATAGTACATTGTGGACACACACCACTGTAACATTAAAGTATTTGTGAGACCTGACTGACACATGGTACATTGTGGACACACACCACTGTAACATTAAAGTATTTTGTGAGACCTGACTGACACATGGTACATTGTGGACACACACCACTGTAACATTAAAGTATTTTGTGAGACCTGACTGACACTTTGTACATTGTGGACACACAACACTGTAACATTAAAGTATTTGTGAGACCTGACTGACACATGGTACATTGTGGACACACACCACTGTAACATTAAAGTATTTGTGAGACCTGACTGACACATGGTACATTGTGGACACACAACACTGTAACATTAAAGTATTTGTGAGACCTGACTGACTGACAGACACATGGTACATTGTGGACACACACCACTGTAACATTAAAGTATTTGTGAGACCTGACTGACACATGGTACATTGTGGACACACACCACTGTAACATTAAAGTATTTTGTGAGACCTGACTGACACATGGTACATTGTGGACACACAACACTGTAACATTAAAGTATTTTGTGAGACCTGACTGACACATGGTGCATTGTGGACACACAACACTGTAACATTAAAGTATTTTCTGAGACCTGACTGACACATGGTATATTATGGACACACACCACTGTAAAATTAAAGTATTTTGTGAGACCTGACTGACACATGGTACATTGTGGACACACACCACTGTAACATTAAAGTATTTTGTGAGACCTGACTGACACATGGTACATTGTGGACACACAACACTGTAACATTAAAGTATTTTGTGAGACCTGACTGACACACGGTACATTGTGGACACACACAACTGTAACATTAAAGTATTTGTGAGACCTGACTGACTGACAGACACATGGTATATTGTGGACACACACCACTGTAACATTAAAGTATTTTGTGAGACCTGACTGACACATGGTACATTGTGGACACACACCAATGTAACATTAAAGTATTTGTAAACCTGACTGACTGACAGACACATGGTACATTGTGGACACACAACACTGTAACATTAAAGTATTTTCTGAGACCTGACTGACACATGGTATATTATGGACACACACCACTGTAACATTAAAGTATTTTGTGAGACCTGACTGACACATGGTATATTATGGACACACACCACTGTAACATTAAAGTATTTGTGAGACCTGACTGACACATGGTGCATTGTGGACACACACCACTGTAACATTAAAGTATTTGTGAGACCTGACTGACACATGGTACATTGTGGACACACACCACTGTAACATTAAAGTATTTGTGAGACCTGACTGACAGACACATGGTACATTGTGGACACACACCACTGTAACATTAAAGTATTTTGTGAGACCTGACTGACAGACACATGGTACATTGTGGACACACACCACTGTAACATTAAAGTATTTTGTGAGACCTGACTGACAGACACATGGTACATTGTGGACACACAACACTGTAACATTAAAGTATTTTGTGAGACCTGACTGACAGACACATGGTACATTGTGGACACACACCACTGTAACATTAAAGTATTTTGTGAGACCTGACTGACACATGGTACATTGTGGACACACAACACTGTAACATTAAAGTATTTGTGAGACCTGACTGACTGACAGACACATGGTACATTGTGGACACACAACACTGTAACATTAAAGTATTTGTGAGACCTGACTGACACATGGTACATTGTGGACACACAACACTGTAACATTAAAGTATTTGTGAGACCTGACTGACTGACAGACACATGGTACATTGTGGACACACAACACTGTAACATTAAAGTATTTTGTGAGACCTGACTGACACATGGTACATTGTGGACACACAACACTGTAACATTAAAGTATTTGTGAGACCTGACTGACTGACTGACACATGGTACATTGTGGACACACAACACTGTAACATTAAGGAGCATGGATACATATTGTTGTCTGCACATTATTGAAAGAATATGATGTACTCGTGCAGTTATTTACGAGCTAATCCATATTTTCGTCATGTTTAGGGCCGATCGCTGAGCAGTATGTATATATTATTTTGCATGTTTCTATTTACATACCAAGTGCATGTGGTCACTGTTAGACTATATGTGACAACGACCAACACTAACAATTGCAACTAACAGTTGGGAAGGCAAAAAATCTCATCACAGGACGCAACTATTACTTTGCAGAGTTGCGTCCCTTGGGCGCACCAGAAACCTATGATCGTGGGTTCAAATCCCTGTTCGACCCGATTTTGTTTCTAGGTCTGTCGGCACCGTGCTCGTGGGTTTCACCAAAGCGGTAAACATCTTAGACCTCCATCACTTCGGGCTTTCCTCCCACATTTTAGCTTACGCCCAGTGATGTAACTGGAATACTGTTCAAAGCGACGTTAAATCCAGCTCACTCACTCATCACCAGAATCAGAAGTTTTGATTAAAATAATGGAATTTTACCTCTCCTTACTTTCGAACATCCTATATGTATATAAATACACCAGGGGCGAAATGTGACGATGACAGAGGACTACAAATACCACTCCCGGCTATTGTGTCGTATCCCAATGACCCCGTGGGATTCCGAGTTAGAACTGTCCCCTGCTATCTATGTTGGTCGTTAGAGGAGACTTCATGAATTAGGTGGTCGATTTTTAATGGAATATTGTGTCTTTAAACAACTATTAAATAACAACTAATATCTCAGGGATTCCTGGAAATCGCGTACAACATTCACAAAACCACGGGCACAAATTAATTTAAGTCCGTAACACCATTTCCCTCGAGCATGTCACGTGACGCCCTGCACGGGGCACCGTTCTACAACTAAAAGCAATCACAGCGTCACGACAGTTGTAAGTATATGTTAAAGTGTGGGAGTTGCGATAGGGAGTTGCGCTACGATCGCTTTGTGAAAGGGACCCCAGGTTTACATTTGTATGCGTAGCCCTGGGATACATGCTATGCATGTCACAATGTATGAACAGCTCCGATCTATTCACGCTTCTAATCCACACAATGACTCCATTCAAGAGGTACATGGGTCGATGCACAGTAAAAACAGTTCCCGTATTCAATTGGGACCACAATGACCTGATCATCTGTTCGTCGGAATAGCCTCTTGTTCTCTGTGAATTGGGAAGAACTTACTCTCGGGCAACGCTGATGGCTATGTTCATGAATTAAACTGCTAACATTCTTCTACCATGGCGACCCACTGTCGAACTCAGTGGTATCAGTAAAACAAATGATCAATTGGTTGTTGCCTCACCAAATTGCTTGTAACATTTTCTTTATTGGTCTCCAATCAGCCATGCTTTTATTTAGATTTTTTCAGGTTGCAGGTAGTTACGTATGTTTTCAATTATTGAATATATCTTATTTACCCTTGTAAGCAAGAAGGGAAATGCTTTTATGAAAAAAAGAACGAGTACCATGATAATATTTTTCAGTAATAAACGCAATCTCGAGACACTCGTGCAATAACAGACTACATCTTTCGCTGGGTATTGTATCTATACAAACTAAGGTCGGCCAGGTAGCCTAGTGGTTAAAGCGTTCGCTCGTCACGCCGAAGGACCGGGTTTAATTCCCGACATGGGTACAATGTGTGAAGCCCATTTCTGGTGACCCCCGCCGTGATATTGCTGGAATATTGTTAAAAGCGGCGTAAAACCATACTCACTCACTCACTGAGGGTCCGGTTGGGTAGCCCAGTGGGTAAAGCATTGGCTCATCACACTGGGGTTCGTTACACCAGGGCCACATGTGTACAATGTGTGAATCCCATTTCTGGTGTCCCCTGCCGTGATACGGCTGTTTTATTGCTAAATGTGGCGTAAAACCCTACCCACTCACTCAATCAATTATGTCATACAACGTAACGTAATTCTGACTTTGTTGTATTTTCAGATAGACCACCTGAAGAATCAAACGACAGCTGGGACTACCTATGTAAGACCGATTGTAAAGCAGGTGGCATATGACGTATACTATATGTTACACAAGCAATGCAACATTTGGTATATCAAAAGCTAACTTGTCATCTTCTCGGCTACCCAAATGGCGACAGACCAGCTAGTCAGCTCTGTGTCAACATGAATAATATAACCTCAGTAGGCTTGGTCAGTATTTATCTGACCCGTGAAGATCCGGGATAGACTAGATCTTCAGCAGCCCATGCTTGTCGTAAAAGGCGACTATGCTTGTCGTAAGAGGCGACTAACGGGATCGGGCGGTCAGGCTCGCTGTCTTGGTTGATGTATGTCATCATATTCCAATTGCGTGGATCGATGCTCATGATGTCAATCATTGGATTGTCTGGTCCAGACTCGATTATTCACATACCGACGTCAGACAGCTGGAACATTGCTGAGCGCAGCGTTAAACAACCAACACACATCTGGTGTAGCCCTCCGTGATGTCGTCACTCTTTGTGGAGCTCTTGTCGACATGATCCATTAGCTCTTACCAAAATGAGGTCTTCGATCAGCATCCCTATGGGCGGCTTAAACCAAACTCTGCCTCTCTCTTTCAGCCCCACTTCATCAAGATCATCCCCAGTACTGGAGGCAGACTGACCGTCGTGACCAATTCCGGGTTTTGCCGAAGTGACAACGCTTAAAGTTCGAGTTATGTGATACACGAAAAGGAGTTCAGATTGGACTGATACTCCTTAGATGGATGCCGCTTCTGGTTCATAATAGTGCTTCATTTTTTCGTTAATCCTATTGTGGAGACGTGAATGAACACGGACAGTTTCAGTCTCTCACACAAGGCAATATTTGGTTATAATGTTTTTGTCGTATTCCTCTGCAATTCAGCATTAGCAATTCAGTAGTTGCATGTAGGAAGAGGCTCCGCGCATAGGTTTGCGCAAGTCGGGATTCCTGTTTTTCAAAAAGGTCTATTAAGTCACTATCATGTAAAAATGACAGAACATCTCAAACGCTGTAAACGCTTGTATTAATAATTTCGAACTTTTTCCCAGCTGTGGATTTAAAGAAAGTGGAGACATATTTGTGTCATACATATAACCAAGATTTTGTCAAGAAAGTTCATTCACATACAAATGAATAACACATTAAAAACAGTTTTTCAAGTGATATTTAGAATTTACTTGAGAATATTTCAACATTTATACGATAACACATGCAGGTGAAACCAACCAAACGCTGTCACCGGTATTGATCGTCATCAAGGGTTTGTAGCATCGATCCCATTCGTGACTAACTCGTGTTATTCCGGGACAAGCTTCTTGCAGGTTACGGAAAGGGTCGAGTGGTGACGAATGCATCTATCCAACACCTGCAGCCCGACATGCACAATCCGGTGTTCGAATCAGGGTCGGAACTGTACACGTTCCACCAATTTATTTGCAGAAAATTTGATAAATATTCTTTGATATACTCACATTTAAGCCTAATAGTATGATTGTTTATGGAGAAAAAACAGCAATAGTAAAACGCTTGTACATACATTCCGTCGTTGTTTTATTTGAGTCACAAGACAAGAAGATCTGTATAAAAGAAAATGTGTTCTCAACACATTTTTACAGTATAAATATGTAGACAGGTTGAATTTATTTTTAGACTTTCTATCGATTTCCAAACCAATCGATCCTAAATTCACAATTGTACTAAATTAAACAAAGATTATAAATAAATAGTATGTTTGTGGGTCTTTTATTCTTAATAAATAATGTAGCGCATTGTTGGTCGTCAGGACGATCTACCTTAAAAACCCGTGGGGGCTCCGGTTGGGAATATAGGTCCCCAGGGACCGATGATTGGCGTAAGAGCACAAAGGGGTTGGCATTTCTGGCGTGGTGACTTGATTGATTTCGTGTCGTCGTATCCCAATTGAGTGGATGGATGTTTACTGTATCAGCCTGCTACCCGTGAAGATCCGGGTTAGAATCGGTCTTCAGTCTTCAAACGTTTGTTTGTTTCTTTCTTTGTCGTTTAACGCCGAACTCAGCAATATACCAGCTATAAGACAGCGGTCTGTGAACAATCGAATCTGGACCAGACAATCCAGTAACTGACATCATGAGCATCGATCTACGCTATTTGGATACGAGGACATGCATCAACCAAGTCAGCGAACCTGACCACCCGATCCCGTTAGTCGCCTCTTGCAAGCATAGTCGCCTGTGACGGTAAGCATAGGTTCTATTCTATTCTTTTCTAACCCGGATCTTCACGGGTAGCTTGTCGTAAGAGGCGACTTACCGTATCGGGTGGTTTTGGGATCTTAAAAAAAATCTGTTGAGTTAGGTAACAATGAGCCTATGTAAAAACAACATACTTTGTTGAAAGGATTAACCGATAATGCTTTGATTGATTAATCAAAGCATTATCGGCTAATCCTTTCAACAAAGTATGTTGTTTTTACATAGGCACTTCACGCCCAGATATGTTAACACTTGCTTTTTACAAATCCACTGTGCAAGATCAAATTACTTCGGAACTTTGGAGGTATCAACTGACTGGGGTGACACGTGATGCATTAATATACAGCATTTGGGTCTCAGATGTGGCCCAGCTGTGAACGCCCGAAACCTATGATTGTGGGTTCGAATCCTGGTTCTCCCCAATTATGTTTCTAGGTTTGTCAGGTCCATACGCGTTTTCGTAGGTTTCACCAACGTGGTAAACGTCTGAGACCTGTATCACTTCGGGCTTTCCTCCAACATTAAACTGACACGCCGTGATATAACTGGAATACTGCTTAAAGGAGCGTTAAACTTAACCCACCTAGGTCAAAACAGTGCATCACCGAAACTCTTGCTTCTGCCATAAAATATACTAAAATAAATCCACACCAATATATTGGTGGGGCACTTATCGAAACAATGAAAGATAGACTTTGTTTTCGAGGTACAGAAATGATCAGCAATCGGACATGCAGATCTGAATAATTATTTAGACGCCAGGGCCCTGATTGGCTCAATAGAATAGCGTCCATTGTACGACTCCCGCGAAATCATTAACGTGTGGTTATGAATCACTACCAAATAGTAAAGATACCAGGTGTTCACGAAAAGGTGATGTTCGCCTGACGTGACCTCAGATCTTCATTCAAGGAGGTTTCGTATGGAGAAAAAACCTTGCTCCTAATGAGACTGCCAACAAAGAACATAAGACTTCTTCATCAATATCGTTTATTCATATTGTCCACAGTTCCATTGAAATGCAAAGTCAGTACATGAAAAAGATGGAATAAAACATGCACTTATTCCAGCTCTGCAGGGAGCCGTTACAGTAAGCACATGTAAATTCAAGGTTATGTTCAAGGTCGAACACAGAACAGCATTGGCCAGTGTACCTACGCACGTCCATTCTCATCACGAGCACCTGACACTGTAGATATAATGCAGAGGACGTGTCCTACCCACTGGAGGTATTATTATGATGGCACCCCAACCATGTACACACACACATCTTCCTGTTCTACTGTCCACGGCCATGTTGCACAAAGCTATCATAGTGCTAAGATCGTCCTAACTCCCATACTTTAACCTTTACTTACGATCGTTTTAGTGCTACGATTGCCCACGGAGGCCAGTTTATTATATCCAAGTTATCCAATGTGCTATTTTTAGATTTTGAACATGTTTTCCTTTCGCAAAATACACCAAACATTATATGAGGAAAACATGATCTACACACATCTGGGCCACCATTGGTTGATGTTTCACAATGCACCAATAATGTTCCTGGGTTTTTATGCTCAATCTATGATATAAGGGATGACCCATTTAGTATTCTAAGGGTGTGAGGGACTTTGTTTGAAAAACAAAATGTCTTCCAGAAAGTGCTGGAGCGAAATTATTTCGCCTCAGATTTTACAAAACTGTTCCCTAGACACACAGGATGAATTAAAAGAAAAATAACCTTATCTAGAATCACTGACCAAAAACATTTTGTCTCAAACAAAAAAGCAGACACCTCCTAAATATTAAATGGTCAGTCCCTAAGTATGGTCAATAGGTCAAAATAACGCCAAACCCATTTTCATGGTTTTACAGAGAGTTCTTTTTCTTCCAAAGGACAAAAATACATCCTGTGTGTGTGATTGAAAACATACATATTTCTTCCCTTTCCTGGTTAATAGCTCCTTACAATTACATGTCTTTAAACAACCAGGCAATAAGCACTGTATTGTAATTCCCCATCATTGAAATCTGTCCCCTATGTTCTTCCCCCTGAATCTTGACATATTGGCATGTGAAATCCATGGAACAAGGACTAACATTGCTCTGGCCTTGTATTTCTCACTTGCATCCTACATGGAACTGAGGGTAAATTCTTGGCAAAGAAAATAATCTCAAAATTGCTTAAAATGTTCAACAAAAAAGAAGCTGACAAAAGGCCTATGTTGTAAATATATTGAAATCATCATATGTCAACATTACCACAATATTTCATTAACATACACAGTATTGGTAATCGCCTACCTAAAAAAGAGGAGAGTGGTTTTATAGCTTCCAAAGAATTCATAAATTCACATTTTCGAAACACAATAACAGAAAATAGTGCACTGCAGCTCACCTGGATACGTTGTGAAACAGTTAAAATGTCAACAAAGACAGCCACCTCAATGAAGCAGCGTTCTGCATTGCTATTCAAATGCGGTCTGCATAAATACGAAAGTACTAACAAACAAGTAACTAACTATCCACAATGTTTCCAAATATGCAAGAATAAACGTGCTATCATATAACATTGTTGAAATAAACAACTATTCAAATTTACTTTTCACACAGTTTCAACTCTGAGTCTCAAAAGCCTTCCAAGGAGAATAATTTTTGTCTGATTCCATACAATTTTTCCAATTGTTTCACAAAAAACACAGTAAAATTCTAATCAATGAAACAAATTATGATGTCATCCTAATGAGAACCATAAATGCCAAAGTTCAGTAGCCTCAATCTGGAAATTTCAGAGATGTTGACAGTCACAACCGCATTTCGGTACATTTTCAGCTGAAATGGCTGAGAAGTGACACAAACATCTTGAACAAATTTGAGTGTCATCATTCATAGGAACAAGTATATGAAGTTTAAGTTTTGTTGGGCAAGTAGTTTCTAAGG